>NC_137332.1:72568136-73168136 GCF_965287045.1 Carcharhinus amblyrhynchos
TCCAGTAAATTTGTCAGACACGATTTCCCTTTAATGAAACCGTGCTGCGTCTGCTCTATCAAGCAATTCCCTTCAAGATGCCTCGCAATTTCCTCCTTAATGACGGATTCTAACATTTTACCTGCCACAGACGTTAAACTAACCGGCCTATAATTCCCCGCCTTTTGCCTGGCACCCTTCTTAAACAACAGCGTAACGTTAGCCGTTTTCCATTTTCCGTTTTCCATTCCGTTTTCCATTGCCTCCATTCCTTTTGTGATTCGCATTTAATTTTCCCAAATTCTTTAGATTCTGAGGAAGGTTCCATTTGATTGGAAAATAGTTAATGTAACTCCTTTATTCAAAAAGGAAGGGAGACTGAAAGCAGGGAAAAAATGAGTCAGTTTGTTTAACCATTTAGGCAAAGTTGTTAGAAACTAATATTAATATTACTGTTATTGAAGACACTTGGAAAAATTCAGGCAGACTCCATATGGTTTTTGAAAGGGAAGTCATATTGAACCAACTTGAAGTTCATTGAGCAAATGACTTGCAGTGGATAAAGAGGAACTGGTGGATGTATTATACTTGGATTTTTAGAGGGCATTTGTTAAGGTGCCGCGTTGCAAAGTTATTGTGAGTAACAAAAGCTCATGGTGTAGGGGTAATCTAGGACTCATGTATAGATGATTGACTAGTTAATTTGAAACAGAGGGTGGTATGAATGGGTCTTTTTGTGTTTGGTAAAATGTAACAAGTGGTGTGACACATGGTTCAGTGCTGGTGCTTCAGTTGTTTTTTTCAATATGTATAAATGACTTGGATGAAGGAACCAAAGGTGTAGTTTCTAAATTTGCTGATGAAACAGAGACAGGTGGGAAGTAAGATGTGAAGCGGATGTAAGAAGAATACAAAAGGGATGCAGATAGGTGAATTGAGTGGGCAACCATTTGGCAAATAGAGTATGTTAGGGTGCTGAGCCAGAACCGCAATTTATATGAGGAAGCCAGACTAGACCACTAGACCCCAGACTAGGGCAGCATGGACAAGTTGGGCCGAAGAGTCTGGTTCCATGCTGTAAACCTCTATGATTCTATAACCTTGCAGCAGACTTTTAGGCATCCAACAATTAGACAACAGACAATTACAATTAAAATGAGTATGACCAATCCATGTAATAAATAAGATTCCCAGGAACCCTCCCCCCCCCTGCTCACCCCCCATCCCCCACTAGCCATTCCAGCCAGTTACTTCCTTTCTTGGGTCCCTGTCTGAAGCTATCAAGTTGTTCTCTGATGTTATTGATGACTTGTGTAATGTTATAAGACTCGACTGTGACATGGGTTATGCATTTATTGCCTATAATTGTACACACACCCCTTGTTGTGTTAACTGGTAGTCCACTGCATATCATGTCTGTTGTGCATTGAATCTCAGTTCAGCCATTTCTTGGTTAACAGCCTCTAGTGCTTTTGAAGTGCTGTTCCCAGGTCTGTTCGTTCACAAACAATATATTTCATATTCTTTGCACTAATCATTCCTGCTGCCCCTCCCAGAGATAGGGCTCCAAGGAACCTGTATCCTAGTGAGGATCCCGTTGTGCCCGAGTCTTCCCAATCAGCATAGAGTCCCTTGCTGATAGCCTGAGTTACTATTCTTCTCCGTATATGCCCCTTTTGAGGGCATGGAACCGTCAGTGGTCCTATTGTTGCCACTGCAAAACTGTTTGGGAGGTTTGGTGTTTCTGTCGTGTAAGTACCATTGAAGAGGAACACATATCCCTTCTTAGCCCAGTAACATCTAGTGTCTTGATTATGAATTTGTTCATATTGCCAGTTGCTTGGTTTACCTGACTCCCCGTTTGATCCCACCACCTGTTAAGTATCAAATGGGCATGCCCATTTGGCTGAGCTTACGTGAGTCCCATTGCACTGTCCACAAATGAGCTGTTTTCCCGTGGTTATATTCGGACATTTCTGTTTATCACAAGTGCAAATAAACTGTCCATTATTAACCCAAAAGTGTTGACGGACACACTGCGTCTGCACGCAGGAATCATTCTTGGGGACAAAGACATAGGCACATCCTCATCCCTGCCCCGTAAAACAATGCGGATAGCTTGCAGTATCTGAACAAGCTTTTCCTCCCTTCTGTTGTAACGCCCTGCACATAGGGTCTGTGGGATTTGCAAGTTCCACACATCTCCTGTCTTTTATCTTTGCCAATTTGTCCCTCACAGGGTGCATCTGATGGATCTACAGTATATAAGTCATGAGAGGTCCATCCAGGTGTTGCTACAAATAGGGCCTCTACTAATTATGCCCCTCTGGGAGGGGTAACATACAGTTCAATTCCTGTGTAAATGTACATGAGCTTTGTAAAATAGATTATCCTCCAATCCAATCAAATTTACAGTCGTGACAATGCTAAGTAGTACAGTTACATATGAGATTATGTACATATTCACAATGATCAGATATCAAACCTAAAGCTATAATTTATATAATCTCCAAAAGTTATATTATCTACTGACTTGCATGTGCCAGTTGTTCTTGTTTGCAGTCTTTGCGTGTGTTGAGGAAAGCAGTTCTGTTAGTTCACTCGTTCATTCATTCATGCATTTCTTTGTGTAATTTCAGCTGTGTCCAATGTTTCTATATACCTTTCCTTCTTATGTCTATACAGGCACAGGTGTCTCCACTAATTATAATTTCATATGGCCCATTCCATTTTAGTGCAAACCCTGGTTTGTCAGGCAATGTTTTTACTAGGACGTGACTTCCTGCTGTTAGAACGTCAGGGAGCATTTCAAGCTCTCTCTCTGCGTCTCTTTGTTCTTGACTGTCCTTTCCCAATTTGCACATCCCTTTGAGTTGGGTGCTTAGTTCCAAAACATATCTCCTGATTTTATCTTTAAATGGACCTACATCAGCCCCACCCGTTATGATGCCTTCTGGTAATTGCATCGCCCGTCCTGTCATTAGTTCATAAGGGGTTAATCTGGTTGTCTGGTTTGTGGTAGCTCTTAATCTTATTAGTATAGTGGGCAATACCTGTGTCCACATTTTTCCCAATGTTTGTATGGCTATAGCTCGTGCATTCTTAAGCGTTCTATTTATACGTTCCACCATTCCAGAACTCTGTGGGTGGTAAGGGATGTGAAATTTTTGTTTTATCCTCATTAATTGGCATACTGTTTTTACCATCTTTCCAGTGAAGTGCATCCCTTCATCCGAATCTATTTGTAGGGGGTCTCCCCATCTAGGGATTACCTCTTCTGCCAATATCCTAGCCACTGTGGAAACAGTACAATTTGTGGTAGGGAACATTTCTACCGACCTGGTGAACTTGCCTATAATAACCAGACAATAAGTTTTGCCGTGGGATTGTGGTAGTGGTCCTGTAAAATCTATTTGCAGATGTTCCCAGGGTCCCTTTGGCCTTGGCTGGTGTCCCATTTTAATTTTTATGGGTCTACCAGGGTTGTGTTGCACGCACATCACGCATCGGTGACAGTGTTGGGCTATATCTCTTCCCATTCCTTTCCACCACCATTCCTTTCCTATACTAGTTATCATGGCCTCTCTACCCACATGTGAGAGTAGTCCATGGTGTAGTTTTAATTGTGTGTTTTGTAATCACTCTGGTGCTATTTCCTTATCTTCCCATCTCCAAATGTTATCAGTCCCTTTGATTGCTCCCTGTGCTTCCCATCTCTCTTCTTCCTCTTTTGAGGTGTCCTCATGTAAGTCCCGAATATCTATTTTGTCCGGTCTGTTCTATCGTTGCTATTGGCAGCTTGCCAATTGTCTCCTGTCCTAAGGCTAACTGTGCCGCTCTGTCTGCGGCTTGGTTCCCTTTGAAATTTAACTAGTCCAGGTTATCTCTTCCTGGTGCGCTTTAATTTTGATTACTGCAGCTTCTCTAGGTTTCTCGCTATCTCTCAATAATGCTTCAATTCTTTGCTGGTGCTTAATAGGGGTTCCTCCCGTGGTTATGAACCTTCTTCTTCCCCTTGCTGTCATATAGTCATGTCTGACTCTGAATGCATAGCAACTATCTGTATAGGTGTTCACTGTTTTACCTTCAGATAACTCTCGTGCCTGTGTGAGTGCCACTAGTTCTGCCACTTGCATGGATAGACCTCTGTCAATCCTTCCTGACCTTACTGTGTCTAATTTGTCATTTACTACTGCCCCCCGTGTCTGGGGTGAGCCTTCCACATAGTTGCGTGACCCATCTACAAAAAGAGTCTCCTCAGCTGTTATTTAGGGTATACCCTTTATCCTACCCTCTCCTTTGTCCCTATCTATACCCTCAGAATTGTGTGGCTCTCCTACGTCTAAAATCCCTTCTCCTGGGTTTTTCCCTGTATCCCTTATTATTATCACGGACTTTCTTGGAGGTAGGAGGACAGCTTCCCACTTTAGTCCTTCTCATGTTTGAGACTGACCTTAGTTTTCCTGTGTTCAATATTTCCACAAAAATGTGTTTGGTGTGAAGGATTATGTTCCCTGTCATGATTACTGGCTCGCTAACCTTTACGGCCCAGACAGCGCAATCCAAGGAGGCTATGCACCTTGGTAGTCTGGTGACTACTGGCCCTTCTGCGGTGGAGTAATAGCCTATGGGTCTCTTTCTGTCGCCGTGGTCCTGTGTTACCACTGCAGAATAGAACCCTCCCTTATTACTACAATGGATGTGGAAGTCCTTATTAGAATCTGGTGATCCTAGTCCAGGGGCTGATATCAGTTCTGTTTTTAGTTTGTCGTAAGCCTCTTCCTACTTGGATTCCCATTTTAAGGGATCTAAAGCTGGTTTTCCCCCTTTGACGAGTCTTTGTATGGGTTCTGCTAATTTTGCAAACCCTGGGATGAAACTCCGGCTCTAGTTGAATAATCCTTGCACCTTTCTGACGCCTCTCATGGCGACGGGTCATGGCATTTGTTTTATCACCTTCTTTCAGTCCGTTGGCATTTCTTTAAGTTCTTGGGATATAAAGCGTCCTCAGTATAGGACCTGTGTTTTCCTGATTTGTGCCTTTTTTGGGGCTCACTTTTTTAACTCTGTGGTTTTTAATTCATTCAGTACTAAATATAAGGCTGCTTGATGCCCTGACTTGGACTGCAAGGCCATTAGGATGTTGTCTACATATTGTAGGACCGTACTACCCTCTCGCAGTTCTACACTGTTCAGGATGTCACTTATTACACAATGGAATATAACAGGGCTGTTGTGGAATCCCTGTGGTAAAGGCAAATTTGTCTTGAGATTCGGGATCCAACGGTAAGGACCAGAATCCGTTGGCTATGTCCAATATTTTGTGCTCCTGTGACAGTCCATTCAGGATTGTCGAAGGACTTGCTACAACAGGGTGCAACTTGGGTGTGACTTTGAGTCTGGTGTAATCTATCGTGAGCCTATAGCTTCCGTCAGGCTTGCTCACTGGCCATGTTGGGGAGTTAGTGGTGCTTGTGGTTTCTCTCAGAATCTTCCCTTCCACTAACCCTTTAACTACCTCCACTACAGCTTTCTCTGGTTTTATTGGGTATTGTCGATGTGGCTTTTGTTCCAGTCCCAGCCCCTTTATTGGGCACTTTTTAGTAAAACCGGTATTTAACTTTGTTTTAGCCCATACCCCGAGGACGGAAGCACAGATGGCTCCAAACCCTCCTGTCTCTAATTCCCGATTTCTGGTAGTGGCTGGTCACCTTAATGGTTGAGGTGACTTGTGAGTTTCCCTGTTCTAGTTTTACGACCATCTTGTCTTGGCCAGATTAATTCTCCCTTTCCACAGTCTATCAAAATCTTATTCTTTCATCATATCATTTCCCATTATTATATCCATGTTATTTTTGCACACATAAAGCCTCATTGGTGTATACAGATTATTTATCTTTACTAACGTGGTCTCGCGTAGGTAGGTGGATGTGTTTCCTCCTATCACGGTTAGGTAAATCATTTTATTTGTAGTCGGTAAGGGTAGGTCGGTGACAGATATGGATGCTCCCCTGTCCACTAACATCTCACAGTGCCTGTCCCCTATTAGTTCAGACACGAGGAGAATGTGCAAACTCCACACAGACACCGTCCCAAGCCAGGAATCGAACCCAGGTCCCTGGAGTTGTGAAGCAGCAGTGCTAACCACTGTGCTACTATGCTGCCCACAGTATGTTTAGTTCTTTGTGTCATAAGTAAGTTTACATTAACACTGCAGTAAAGATCCCCTCGTCACCATACTCCGGCACCTGTTCAACTGTACTAATGGAGAGTATGACATATCCAATCCACCTAACCAGCATGTCTTTCAGGCCGTGGGAGGAAACCAGAGCATCCAGAAGAAACCTGCACAGACACAATGAGAACGTGCGCGTTCCACACAGTGACCCAAGCCAGGAGTCGAACCCAGGACCCTGGTACTGTGAGGCAGCAATGCTAACTAACTGCTATGGATAGTCCGCTAAAAGTCAGTGCTTGCTTAATGTCTCTCTCCCCAAGTAACTTTATGTGCCAGATAGCCATCTTTGTGATTTTTCCCCTACACATGGCAACCCACTTTAAATCTGAACTACCTAGCAGTGATAAAAAGATGGAGCTGGGAAGGAGAGATTGAGAATATACCAAAGGCAACAACAAATCAAAAAGTTAAAGATTTCAGCACGGGATGGGGCAAGATATTAGAAAAATGGGAAATGCCGAAGCTGGCCACTCAATGTTCACACCACAACTTGTACATGATTAATGCAGAAGGTTAGCCATTTTGCTTTTCAATCGACCACTGGATCATGATCAGCTGTTGCAAAAACATGAGAACACTGCAGTTATCAGTCATTGCCCTTGGTTTCTAGAATAGGACTGTCCATAATGCCAGATGGCATGGTTCACATTAAGGTAAACTCTCAACTGAAGTAGATACATAACATATCTGGTCTTATCAGGTCCTGCCTTCCATTTCAAAAGAAAGAAGCATGAAGGTTTTGAAATTTTAGAAACATTTTATTTAAAATATTTTCTGTATTCCACACATAATTTGTTTAAGTGTGCACTTAGAAAAATATACAAATAACGCAGATGATTTCCTCTAATACCTGTTGCTGGCACAGATGTTGAACCTTTTTAGTGACAAGTGGTCTTGTGTAATTGTGCCTGATTAGTGAATCCTATTTCAGGGCAGCAAGTGATTGATGGGAGGCAACAAGAAAAATACATGGACCTCCAAAAATTAAGTGGTGAGTTCCCTAAAGCCCCCCCTCACCACAACTCATAGGCACGTCAATTCATGTTGGGGGAAGGATACTGGAGCATCATGTGTGGAAGACGCTTGAAATGTTAAAGTGCTTCAGCACTTGCCTTTTCTGGTGGTTAATTTATACATGTGCAAATCTGAATTTGATAGAAACCCAAAGACTGTTAAGACATTCTTGGCATTTGTTGCTACTTTCAAGGGTTTTTTTTGGGGTAAATCTAATGAGTGAACATAGATAGTCAGTGCTGTCCTATACCTGAGAAGTGATTACATAAAAATGAAGCGGTCAATGAATTAGTGTCTAATTTATGCTCTGACTACTAAGGTCTGTAGATTCACACAGAAAGGATATTGCTTATTCTTTTAGTATTGTAGGCTAGCCCACAAAATAATGGCAGTTCTAAGTAATTGAATACAAGATAAATGAGGGACAAAAAGAAACAAGTATTCATATCTCAGGTGATCTGGTCCCTTCTGCAGCTTTTAAAGATTTTTTCCCAAAAAGGTTTACATTTACAATTACATATACACAAAATAATAATTCAATATAAATCTAGTATAAAGCTGAACATCAATTCAAAACAAGTGCAATATCATTGGTAGTAAGAACAAAGAACAAAGAACAGTACAGCACAGGAAACAGGCCCTTCTCTGACAACCCTTTTGTTCCTACCGTATGAATAAAATACCTTGGGATTCTCCTTTATCCTGTCTGCCAAGAACATTTTGTGACCTCTTTTTGCCCTTCTAACTTCCCGTTTGAGTTCTTTCCTACTTTCTCTGTATTCCTTCAGCGCTCTGTCTGTTTTCAGTTGCCTGGACCTAACATACGCCTCTCTTTTCCTTTTGATCAGATCCTCAATTTCCCTGGTTATCCACGGCTCTCGAATCCTACCTTTCCTATCCTTCCTTTTTATAGGCGCGTGCCTGTTCTGCACCCTTATCAACTGTTCCTTAAAAGACTCCCACATGCCCGACGTGGACTTACCCTTGAACAGCCTCTCCCAATCAACGGCCACTAATTCCTGCCTTATCCAGCTATAGTTAACCTTTCCTCAGTTTAGCACCCTACCCCAAAGGATAACACTCATCCTTGTCCATTACTTTCCTGAAGTCAACAGAATCGTGGTCACTATTTGCCACATGTTCCCCTACTGACCTGACCGGGCTCATTTCCCAGTACTAGATCCAGTATAGCCCCCTCTCTAGTTGGGCTATCTACATATTGTTCCAAAGAACTTCCCTGTGTGCATTTTACAAATTCCTCCCCATCCAGACCCTCAGCCCTAAGCACTTTCCAGTCTGTATCAGGGAAATTAAAGTCTCCCACTACAACAATCCTATTTTTTTCTGCACCTATCCAGAATCTCCTTGCATATCCGTTCCTCCACTTCCCGTGGGCTGTTGGGTGGCCTGTAGTATACCCCCAGCATAGTGATTGCACCCTTCCTGTTTCTGAGCTCCACCCGCAGTGACTCATTACGTGACCCCTCTAAATTGTCCACCCTCTGCACCGCTGTAATATGCTCCCTAACTAATATTGCTACTCCCCCACCTCTTTTAGCCCCTCCTCTGGTCGGCACAACATCGAGGGCCGAGGGCATTTAACATTTACTGCGCTGTAATGTTCTATGTTCTAATCCCCTGGCACCAGGGAGGCAGACTACCATCCTGGAGTCTCATTAATAATAAACTATTCCATAATTTCTTGCAGTTGTCTTCGTTGAAGGCAAGTTGATGCTGTATATTCCAGCAGGTGGTTAAGCTGCTGGAAAAATAAAAAGAGGGAAGGCAGGAAACGTGTGCTGAAGAGCTCAAGGGCCAATCCAACTACTTTCATTGAAGTAGTCATCATTCGGCCAATTAACTAGATGGCAGTTGGTTCACTGGTTACAAAGTGATTGTGGAGGAACCCCAGGCCAGCTCATTTGCAAATAGTCACACAATTCATATATAACAAAAACATTTTCCTCTTCCACCAATTCCAACAAGCATATGATCTTCATCAAGTCTGTAGCTCTCCAACAGACTCTGGTGACAGGATCCAATCTGACAGTCTTCTTTCAAAAGGGCTGATGTACAAAATGTTTCAAAAGCAGACAAGCATTGCGTTCAAGTGTTTGGACAATGCTATCCATAGTGTCCAATAATTTAAGTAAAATACTGTCAGGTAATTTATTCACACATATTACAGGGTTTTTCAATACTAAGTGGTGTTTTGTTTAAGCTTCGACAGGTATAGCTGCGTGAAAAGTGGCACTCCTTACAGAGTAACCTTGCTTAGTCTATGCGCTGGTTTGGGTAGTGTCAAGCATGACCGGATTTGTAGCTTAACCTGTTATCTGCAGGAGTACCGGTTTCTCAGAATAAAGTAAAATTTCCCAGAAGGGTCCAGAGCAGAAAACACATTGGCAGTGTCTGGAATCACAAGCTCTGAAAAGCAAAGGAAATGTATAAGGTTATTTACACATGCATTTTGATAGTGCTGATTGGCTCAGTAGAAAACTAGAAGAAACCCCATTCAATTTTCTTGTTTCATTGCTAAATTGCCAGAGGGCCAAGAAAAGGCAGGTAAAAAGGCTTTCAGTTTCAAAATAATGATTCTTGCATCTTTTCTCCCCCCACAGAATACAAAGCTTGAATTAGAATGAATAAACCAGAATAATGTCAACTATTTGCAACCAACTCCAGCTGTGCATCCTTCAACACAATATTGCTTTCAGAGAATTGGTTGATATTCGTTGCTTTCATTAGGTCCAGGCAATTGTTACTTATTGAGGAATGTAAAGTCAAATTCCTCCAAGTTGGATAGAAAGCAAAATACTGCAGATGCCGTAAGTCTGAAATAGAAACACAAAATGCTGGAAAAAACTCAGCAAGTTCGGCAGAATCTGTGGAGAAAGAAAAAGAGTCAACATCAAGTCTGTATCACTTTAACTCATTTTTCTCTCTCTACAGATGCTGCCAGACCTGCTGAGTTTTTCAAGCACTATTTTTGTTTCTCCAAGTTGGATCCAGCTGAGTGAAACTGGATCTATTCAATAATAGGAATATGGTTTTTCCAAGCTTTTTGGTGAAACATAAAGAAAACACCAATCTGCTGCCAAAAGGTGGCTACTTATCATAAATTGAGATACAATTCCCATCTCTCACCTTCATCTTTTGAGATGATCTGTACGAGCTGATAATCATCCATCAGTTCTGGTTCAAGGTTGTGCTTGGACATGGCTCTCTGGATAATCACAGGTGTCCTATCTTCATTTGTCACCTAAATAGAAAAAATATTTACTTTTCTTTAGGAATAATGAAAAAAGTGCAAGCCCTTAAAAAATGGCTGTTTTCACCCAGTAGATATATAGTGGCATTGTATTGAATACTGTACAAATTACAGAGAAATAATATCCATCTCTACAACTGTAATGTCTTAGGACTGGTATTGCAAAAACTTGCCTTCAATGCACCAAAATCCATTTGTGAGGAAACATGCTTAAATATCTAAGAGAAACAGAGCCCAGTGTTTCACCACAAAGATTCCTGGGCAAACTTACCTATATTTGTAGTTTAAAGCAAATAAATTTGTCCAAAACAAAATCAATTTAAATGCTCCATTCTTTTCCCCTATACCATTTGCTTACTTTTGACATTTATTGCTCATAGAGCTAAAAGCTCAATACTCAATCTGACATATAATATTAGTTCATGTTTATCTAAAAGTGATTCATAAAAATGATTGCGACATTAAGCAACATTTAGTCCCTGAATGGAGTTCAGAAACTTAATATTCACCTCAAATTTTGAACCACTGGACTTGCGTAGGTAAACAGGATATTGAAGTGACCAAAATGTACTGCAGTGTTATTTTTTTAAAAACAACCTCCTTTCGGTTTTTGTTCAGTCCTATGTTACATCTGGAGCTCATTTCTCCCAGCTCAAGTTTGAGCAGTCCAGCAAATGGCTGATCCCATGAGATGAAGTACACTGGCAGATCTGGGTATTTGTTTGAGAGAATTGGGGAGTTTTCCCAATTGAGAGACTGTGCACGCTTTTCTTCTTTTAAGCTGCAGGCCATGGTTTACAAATTCAATTTTTCCAGCCCCTCAGAAACAAAGCTCTTCGTAAACATATAAAAGAGCAACAATGTTACAGTACAAGAGCCCATCAATTTGCAATTGTCGATACCAAGGTTGACTTATCCGAGAATTACAACCTTTTGTATCTCTTAATCTGCAGATTCAGTGGAATCATTAAAGATCCTCCCATTCCGGGATGAATTGCAAGACATTCAAGATATTGTAAATTGACAAACTTGCACTTCTGATTAATGATAATATCCTCTAGCATAAGAAAGGGATGATCTACCATTCATAAGAATGAATTTCATGCTGTCATTTAGTAGCAGAACTCTTGGGGATGGTCAGTTGCCCAAGGGCAAGTCCAGTGACTGGTGCAGACTTTGATCTCACGCACCACTCTGATTAACCTGTCAGGATGCATATCAGTGAAGATGTGCTTGGTCTCCCAAGATTGCTCCATATCTACCTTAGTCTGTCATGAGGATGGAGCTATCAATTTGAACACTGAAAAGAATTTACTTGTGTCAATTTCAAACATGGCAATGTTATGTTATGAATTCACAAGCTGGATCTCTGTCAGTTGGCATCACACTTACAGCATAGTCAGAGTGTAATCTGGTGAAGACAGATAGAACAGAGAAACATATGTTTCATACATTCCAAGATTCCTGTTATTCTTGGTGGGATTGGTACCTTATGATAGAAAAGTTTCTGCATACATCTTTGGAATCAGAAAGCCTCTCCCCCATTATGAAAGACTATCACAATATATTCTGAATGCTTCTGTAGAAAATGATTAAACTTGTGTGGATCTTTCTGATGCAGTTGGAGGATGAGAAAGTAGGATCCTGAACCTGTGTCCTCTGTTTGAACAGAGGGGAGCATGATAGGATGAGAGCAAAATTGGCGAATGTAGATTGGGGGTGCAGATCGGCTGGTAGGACGGCTGAAGAACAGTGGAGAATTTTTAAGGAGATCTTTTTCGGTACTCAGCAGAAATATATTCCAATGGTAAAGAAGGACTGTAGGAGAAGGGATAACCAGCCGTGGTTATCGAAGGAAATAAAGGAGAGTATTAAATTAAAAGCTGATGTGTTCAGAGTGGCTAAAAATAGTGGGCGATTAGACGATTGGGAAAGATTTAAAAATCAACAAAGAATGACTAAGTAGGTGATAAAGAAAGGAAAGATAGAGTATGAAGCTAAACTGGCACTAAATATAAAAAATGACAGTAAAAGTTTTTACAAATATATAAAGAAGAGGAGGCTGGCTAGAGTGAATGTTGGACCCTTGGAGGACGAGAGGGGGGATTTAGCGGTGGGCAATGAGGAAATGGCTGAGGCTTTAAATAAGTTTTTTGCCTCGGTCTTCACGGAGGAGGACACGAATAGTTTGCCGGATATTAAAGATAGAAGGATGAGGAGTTGAGGGCCTGAATGCAATTACTATCACTAGAGAGGTAGTGCTTGATAGACTAATGGGACTGAAGGTGGACAAGTCCCCAGGACCGGATGGAATGCATCCCAGGGTTCTGAAAGAAATGGCAGAGGTGATAATGGATGCCTTAGTAATTATTTATCAAAATTCGCGGGACTCCGGGAAAGTGCCGGAAGATTGGAAAATGGCTCATGATACTCAGTTGTTTAAAAAAGGTAGCAGACAAAAGGCAGGGAATTATAGGCTGTTAGTTTAACATCTATGGTTGGAAAAATGCTAGAATCTGTCATCAAAGAAGAAATAGTGAGGCACCTAGAAAATAATGGTTTGATCAAGCAGACGCAGCACGGATTCGTTAAGGGGAAGTCGTGTTTGACGAATTTGTTGGATTTCTATGCGGACGTGACTAGTGTGGTAGACAGAGGGGAACTGGTGGATGTGGTGTTTTTAGATTTCCAAAAGATGTTTGATAATGTGCCCCACAAAAGGTTGCTACAGAAGGTTAAGGTGCACGGAGTTGGGGGTAAGGTGTTAGTGTGGATAGAAGATTGGCTGTCTAATAGGAAGCAGAGAGTTGGTATCAATGGGTGCTATTCTGGTTGGCAGTTGGTGACTAGTGGAGTGCCATAGGGATCGGTGCTGGGGCCTCAACTATTTACCATTTATATAGATGATCAGGAGGAGGGGGCTGAGTGTAGGGTGACAAAATTTGCTGATGACACAAAGATGAGTGGAAAAGCAAATTGCGTGGAGGGTGTGGAAAGTCTGCAGAGGGATCTGGATAGGCTGAGCGAGTGGGCGAGGACCTGGCAGATGGAGTATAATGTTAGCAAGTGTGAGGTTATCCACTTTGGCAGAAATAATAGTAGAAGGGATTATTATTTAAAATGTGAAAAGCTGCAGCATGCTACGGTGCAGAGGGACCTGGGGGTCCTTGTGCACGAGTCGCAAAAACCCAGTCTGCAGGTGCAGCAGGTGATCAAGAAGGCGAATGGAATGTTGGCCTTTATACGGAGGGGGCTAGAATATAAAAGTAGGGAGGTCTTGCTGCAGCTGTACAGGGTACTGGTGAGGCCGCAGCTGGAGTACTGTGTGCAGTTTTGGTCGCCGCACTTGTGCAAGGATATATTGGCCTTGGAGGGAGTGCAGAGGAGGTTCACTAGGCTGATACCAGAGATGAGGGGGTTGGCCTATGTAGAGAGACGCAATAGACTGGGTCTGTACTGGTTGGAGTTTAGAAGGCTGAGGGGGGATTTTATAGAGATGAATAAGATAATGAAGGGGATGGATAGGGTAGAGGTAGAGAGATTCTTCCCCCTTAGAAAGGATAACAGGACTAGAGGACCTCAAGATAAGGGGGGGGAGCAGTTTAGATCAGAGTTGAGGAGGAACTTTTTCACTCAAAGGGCGGTGAATCTCTGGAATTCTCTGCCCGTTGAAGTGGTGGAGGCTACCTTGCTAAATATATTTAAGTCACGGGTAGATAGGTTCCTGATAATTAAGGGTTATGGGGAGAAAGCAGGAAAGTGGAACTGATCCACTTCAGATCAGCCGTGATCTTATTGAATGGCGGGGCAGGCTTGAAGGGCGAGATGGCCTACTCCTGCTCCTATTTCTTATGTTCTTTCTCAAAGGAAGTAGATTTTAACTAACCCAGTCTCTGTACATTTATGGCAATACTGATTACAAGTCCAATCTAGTAAACCTTAAATGGGGCAATTCCTTTCAGCATTCATGAGGCATGCTGCATTGCAAATTTTCAGTTTGAAACAATAATTTAATTTGTTGACTTTATTCAATCTCAAGTGAAAAATAATTTCTACAATAGCTCAACCAAACTGGGTCAGGAAGACTGCCCTGAACAGCAGCAGAATTGAAATAGTTTCAACTTCTAATGGTTGTCTCGTCTTGGGTGCAATATCAGACACGAGGTATGTCCACAACTAATATGTATAATTAATTGTTTGTACGCACCCGAAATGTCTCAGTCCAAATGAAGATGATAGGCTAAATTCCTCCAATCAGATCTGGAGATTGCATATCTGTTTGATATAGTTAATTGCCATCTTCATCGTTTAGGAAAAAATGTGTCAAATGACAGCTGCATGTATCTGTTTGACTAACTTCACTAAATTATTTGAGTGACTAGAGGATTAGTACGAAGATAGGTGAGGTACTTCAGATTTTCAAAAAGATGTTTGCTAAAGTACTGCACAGTACAAGCAACATTGAAGCCACTGGGATGAAAGAAGCAGTGGCAACATGGATACAAAATTGGTTAAGAGATAAAAGCAGTGTGATTAAACAATTATCATTGGTAATTAAATTGTACCCTTTCACCACCTCCATTTTTGCTTTGCTCTCTTCTATTCTCTATCCTTTTAAATTCCATGCAAGCCCCAAAGGAATGCCTGGCAAAAATTAGTCAATTAGCCAACAGGAGGACTGGAGATACCCATAGTTAGTCATGCGGTAATCAAGTGACTTAGATTTCAATTTGTATCTCTTAACTGCATTGTTGCACAAGGGGTGAGGAAATAGTACAAATTAATCACAGCTCACCCCTTAAATAAACATATTAAAGTGCTACATCTTGTTGTGTTCTGTATTGTTAATGAATAAGGACATTTAAAAAAAGGCTCCAAACTCACACAAAATGCGACAACATTCTATGAAAAAGCTGAAATGGTCAGAGCGCACAGGAATCAAAAGCTTCAGTGACATGGAAAGTAGACAGTGAAGTAGCACTGGTCACAGTCACACAAGTCATCTTGAGTATGACTGTGCGGTAACAAATGGTTCCGAGGCCAGTTTTTGCCCTCAAAAATAAATGTCCTTTTGCATTTATGTCTTTACTGGAAGAAATTAACAACCTTTATACAGCATGAACATGAATAAAGAAAACAATCCACATACTTACCAAAACGCTTTTGTATAGATTTCCATCGTCATTCTCTAGGCTGACCCAGATGATACAGCTGTCTTCATTCGGCTTGTCGAGCATGGGACCTGCATTGTAGGAAGTGACTGAGGCAAAATGGTTGTGAACCATGGTAGGGTTGGGAACTGGCAGTGATACTGAGGGCCACGCTACTGGCGGCCACGATACTGGCAGCCGCGATCCTGGTAGCCACAATCCTGGCAGCCACGATCCTGGTAGCTGTGATACTGCCGGCAGCGATTCCGGCGATGGCGATATTGACGATGGTGGCGGCGGCGGCGATACTCGGAATGTAATTCCCGAGGAGGAGGAGGTGTCCGCAGAAGAGAGGGATTCAGATGACTGCTGAATTATTTTAGAAAAAAATTGCCAATGATTATATTTCAGACAGGTCCTTCTTCCCCGTTACATCTATTTTGACACAAACTTTCTGCCATTCCCTCAGAAGAGGGGGCATTGCGGACACAACAGTTTGGCCTTGAGGAATGCACAATTTCGAGGTAGTTATACTGAAATCCTTGTGATTCTTCCCAGCTAAAAATCAATGCTGATGAATGATACCATCTAATGTCTACTAGTCGCCAAGCCAACATTGGCAGTTATCATTTAGCACATATGTATAAGTGCCCGGTGGGCCATTACATTCAGATATTTAAGCTATGCTTAAATCGTCAAATAGTCCCTTTGGGATTTTGGTTTACACACTGTTGAGCACTCCCATACTCACAGGAATGTTATCCTGCCTGCCTCACCTGGTTCCTCACTTGCAGCACCCACTGACACTGATTGAAATGAAATACATCCAGTGGTGATGCTTTGTGCAGGTGGGGCAAAGCACCAGAAAAGGAGACAAGAAGACACAGAAAGATAGAAGGGAATTAAAAGCCAAATCACTCTAATGCAGATCTTGAGATGCAGGGTATTGGCAATGCAGTAACATTATTGGAGAGATGGAATACAAGGACTGAAAAAGGAGAATCTATAAAGAGGGAGGGTATTTTAAAACTTCTGAATTACTGAAATTTCCAAGGAACAAGTCATCAACATATTCTACTAAAAGTGACGATCCAGGTCATTGATAATCTCCCAAGAAATATCACTCACCATTGGAGAATATGCTGAAGAATAACTAAAGGTCAAGTGCAGAAAAGAAACAAAGCAGGCAGTCAGGAGGGACTCTGATGTACAAGCAGAGCTGCATTGCTTTGTTGCTATTGGTGGAGTAGTTTGTTAGATTTTGATCCAAAGTGCTGTTTTTGTGGACTACACACTTGAAGTTGTTATGGTCACAACAGCCCGTGTGTTAACTTTACCATAAAAATCAGCCTGCGCTATCAAAGATGTTTCAAACTTAAATTCATGATATTGGTTATTACTGTGACGTGGATCTGCCTCTGTACATATTTAATAAAATCAATGCAAAAGAAGCTCGTATTTCATATGAACAAAATCAGTTTGCATTCCATGCAGTTAATTATAAATCTTCTGGCATCTGATGGCTTTATAAACAACATGGGTTGAATTTTGTTGAGACTGAAGTCTCACCTGCAGATCTGAAACTTTGACCAGTGCTGTAATCTGGGGTTGCATATTGCAGGCAGAAGCCAATTATGAGGCTGTCACCTTAAATACATTCAAATTAAGGACGATAGCTTGTTCCCAAGAGGTGTGTTAGCTCAATCAGATATTATGTGCCCATGAAGAAAGGCATGCTGCGTTTGGGCAGGCAGAACCAGTGATCAGGTTAGGTGTTGGTGAGCACCCTTGTATCCCATTGATGGTCAAAGTACAAAGTACAAAGAACTCCCACAATATGTTTTGTGAGAAATGCCTCTGTCACCTTTTTCTGGGGTCCTTCTTGAGCGTAAGCGTACGAAGTGCAGGGCTCTTCACTTTCCAAACTGCTGGAATCTGATGAAACGCTGACCGACTTGATGCTCTCTGCTGAATTCCCACTCTCGGGGGGTTTAGGCTGGTCGGAGCACTTAGTTGAAGTGCCATTCTCATTAACATCTCCTCCTAGAAATAGGCTGCACAAAGGAAAAGGATCGGTCAGTAAAAATACTAAAAGACTATTAAAAGTCATTGCATTCTACAGAAAGAGTTTACAGCTGATTAAAATGGCACTTGGTTACCCAACAATGGCCCAATACATGGACATATTTTGAAGTAGTGGTACATACTCTTTCCCACCCCATGGTTGATTATGCAACTTATTGAAATAAGAACAGATGAATGGCATGTTGCAGTGGTCACTGCTGCCTCAGCACTGTTGACACTGACAGTGGTGGCAGGGCATACATCAGAGAATTCTGGCCTGAGTTGTCCTTTGAAACCTAGAAAAATTCTTCCAAACAGGGTTGACTTGTATGGTAAAGCTAAAGGTGAACAGTGCGGCCTCAGTGGTCACCTTCTTTGTCATTAACCACATGGGGTCTACTACATTATAAACCTGCATAAAATCTTCACAACACAGCCCATATTGCCTGTCTGATTTCTTGTGCAGCACTATATGTATCGGAGGGAGAAAAAATGCATTTATTAGGTGAAAAATTGAGGCCACTAATATAAGCATAGCACAATAGGACTGAAAGTACAAGCGTTATGGAAAAACCATGACTTCTGAAGCCAGAAAATAGGGTTGTCTTATATGCAATGTACAGCAAAGGGCTTGTTTTGTCATATTTAAACAATAGATTTTGGATGGAGAGCAAAACAGAATCCAGTCACTGAAGCTGACAAATCTCAGTGTAGAATACCCAGGAATTGCCTGTCACCCTATGTTCTCCATTGGTTCTGCAAGATTGCAGTGTTATCTATATGCAAATTAGTGAACTTCATACTATTAGTCTGTGCAAAAACTCCTGAAAAGTTTATTTGTTGAATGAGTTTTTTTTAATGATAATCTCAATAATTACTGCTAAATATCCTCAGACCCCAAAAAGCTGGTTATTTTTTGCAGAATGTCTGGTTTCGTGTGGGGGGTGGTGGTGGTGGGGAGAGAGGAGTTTGCAGTGTGGATCTGATGCATAATTAATTCCTCACTGAGATGGAGGTAGGAGAATTGCTCCCTGAAGTCCCTGGGCAGTAGTTGCTTCCTGCGGAGATCTTCCCTCTTTTGCTGGAAAAATCCATGAGGTTTTTTGTTTTGTGTGTTCAGATGACACTGCAGCCTAGACTTTTCAGTGTATTATTCCAACCCTGCTATTACTCTCTTGTGTGAAAATCTGGTATTAAATATTTAGTGCACAAAATTTCCCAATGTGTACTTAATAAAATTCATCTTTCAGAAAAAAATAAGGGCAAATCACTTACTTGATAGAAACTGCACAAAAAACTTTTACGAGGATGTACACAGGAACTTGCATTTACATCCCATCTTTATGGTGGTTAAATGTTTCAAAGCACTTCATTGCAGTCGGGCAGATGACAGATAAGATTTCTGGAGGCTCATGGTGGGCACACACAGAACAATTTAGGATGAAGGATCTAACATGCCGAGGAGTCTTTTGCCAATTGTTATGTGGAGGGGAGGATGGAATTCAAAGATGATCAGAAACAAATCAGCAGAATCTCTGTACAGGTCCCCCAGGGCCAGAGAAAATTACAGAGCTAGGTACGGGCAAAGGAACAGAAGGATTCCGGGAAGTAGGATAGGAAACCAGTGGAGGTTGGTGAGAGTATGATTCAAAAGGAATCAGAAAACAAGCAACAGATTTTGAATGAGATAAAGTTCAGGGATCACATAGTACAAGGGGTTAAGGCATCTGAAAAAGTGACAAAAGCATGAATGAGGACTTCAGTGGTAGAGGAGGTACATTTTACATGTAATGTTGGTGACAGTTGTAGTGATGCACAACATGTGTAAATATAAAACTTGGAACAGACTCAAGCCAAATGGTCTCCTTCTGTACCATAAGTGGCTAACTCAAAATGAGCCTTAATGCCCGGTGTCCTCATATTTGCAATTACAAAAGCCAGGGCTATATTTCCTTGTATTTATACAATCAAATGATTCGATCAAAGTTTAAAGGGGAACTGTGAGGTAGACAAAGTAGTATTTTTGTTGGCTGAAGAAGTTCAGACTGCCTAAAAATTAGAGTCAGATCTGTCAGGAGTGAAATTAGGAAACACTTTCATATGGAAAGGAAGACAAAATTTGGAAATCTCATTCAAACAGAGACATAGAAGATAGGAGCAGGAAGAGGCCATTTGGCCCTTCATGCCTGCTCTGCCATTCATCACAATCATGGCTGATCAACCTAATCCTTTTTTCTCCCCATAAGCTTTGACCCCACTCATCTCAAAATGAGGGTTGATGCTGGATCATGCCAAAGGTGAGGGGGGTGGGGGAGGGAAGAGTTTGATCACAAATCAGCAATGACCTTACTAAACAGCAGAACTCAGGCTCAAGTAGTTAATTGCTTAATTGTAGCGGATCCTATAGTTTAATGTCTAGGAGGTGAAACTGGGTTCTGTGATATTGTGGATCTGAGTTCAACCTGAATTAGCAGTGGATCAGCATGATGGGAGTCACAGTTGAAGTGCAGGATGTAGACAGTCAGATGTAGTCAAGCTTTAAGAGGCTCCCTCTCATCTGTGAACTCATGTCAAATAAGCAATTAGACTGTATAGTCAGTGTCACACTGTAGAAAACATGGCAGTGTACAGGATCCCAAGGACATCAATTAATATCGTTTATGTTGGAGGAAGGATATATGTTGATAAAAAGTCCTCAGCTGCTCATTGAAGAGTACCATTGGATCCTTCACATTTGAGAGAGTAGATGGGGACCTCCTGTGTAAAAGTCTCATCTGAAACTGCACTTCTGACAGAGCAGCACCTTGTCGAGCATTGCACTGAGAAAAATCAGCGAGATTATACGCTTAAATCTTTTGAATGAAACTTGAATTTAGTTCTCTGACTGGGCTGAGTCAAGGCTAACAAATAAGCCACATGAACGCAATTAATTTTAATAGGAATCAATGCCATCTGCCATTAGACAATCAGAGAAATAAAATTGTCACTATAAGTAGCATGTTCTTACTAGAGCCAGATGAAGCAGAACAAAAATGAGACCCATTCCTAAAAGGTTCCAAATGCAATATTGTGAAAAGCTCAACGACAACAGTTATGGCAGTGTTCTGGCATGATAGGACCAAATAGGCAAAACACAAAACATCTAACTGACAGTTAATGCTGTTGCACAAAACTGTTGGCAAATGTAGTGGGCCATGTTCAGTATGTCATTAGTTAAAGAAAGCAACAGCCAAAATTGTTCAGAACTTCTGAACAGGCACTCACAGCATTAGTCAATAATTTGCTTCAAGGATCTGCAACAGTGGGAATAACTGAATATGCCCATTGGCTGCTCCAATTTTTCATTCCCTGCAGCTTGGTCCATGGAAATAAGTATAAATACCAAAATAGCTGCTGTGTGACACAGATGGCTGGATGCAAACAAAAATGATTTAGCACTACAGGTGCCTGGAGTTGACAATAGGCATTAAGTATTATAGGGGAAGCAAGAAAAGACAGTTTAGAACCTGTGACATCAAATAAAGAGTGTTCATTCTGGTTCTTGGAGCGTGACAACAACTAAGCTACAATAACCAACATAATACAGGCATCAAAGGCTCAATAGCCGAATTTGCAGATGACACAAAAATAGGTGTGACAGTAAATTGCAATGAGGAAGAAAGAACCTTAAATGGTTACAGATGGGTTAGGAGAGTGGGCTAAAATGTGGCACATGGAGTTGAATGTGTACAAGTGCGAGGTCGTGCATTTTGGTCAGAAAAACGGGAAGGTGACCTATTACCTAAATGGGGAGAGACTTCAGGGTGCTCTGATGCAGAGAGATCTGGGATATCCCATTCATGAATCACAGAAAATTAGCATGCAGGTACAGCAGATAATAAAGAAAGCAAATGGAATGTTGCCATTTATAGCTAAAGGAATAGAATAAAGATAAGGAAGTGTTGTTGCAACTATACAAGGCATTGGTGAAACTGCACCTGGAGTACTCTGCACTGTTTTGGTCTCCTTATTGGAGGAAAAATGTAGTGGCATTGGAGGCAGTTCAGAGGTTGTTCACTAGATCGATTCTAGAGACGAGGGGCTTGCTGAATGAAGAGAGATTAAACAGTTTAGGCCTATACTCTCTGGAATTTAGAAGAATGAGGAGAGGTTGAGAGGAATGAGGGGAGGTCAAGAGGAAGGGCTAGATGGCCTACTCCTGCTCCTATTTCTTATGTTCTTATGTATACAAGATGATAAAAGGTTTGGATAAAGTAGATATGGAAGAGATGCTTCCTCTTGTGGGGCATTCTAGGATGAGAGGTTACAGTCTTAGGATAAGAGGTAGCAAATTTAAAACAGTTGAAGAGAAACTACTTCTCACAAAGGGTTGTGAATCTGTGGAATTTGCTACCCCAAAGTGCAGTGAATGCTGGGACAGTGAGTAAATTTGAGGAGTTAGACAGATTTTTAATTGGCGATGGGTTGAAGGGTAATTGAACGGCGGAGCAGACTCAATGGGCCGAAGAGTCTAATTCTGCTCCTATATCTTATGAACTTATAACATGCAACTAAAGCCAACCCAATTATATTGAATGATGATATACCAGGCAATCAATATATGTTTCTCTGCCTCGACTTCAATATTCTCTATGACCAAAACAATCACAATTTGCAATACAGACAATTTGCAAGGTACAACACAGTAGTAAGGAATGATTCTCCCTCAACCTCCACATTGTTTAGTCCTTGCCCATGCGGAGATAAATAAAAGATGGTGCTTTACTGCGACAGGGACAATCTGAGAACATAATATCTTTGTAATCTTGATGCACACACACTTGCATGTTAATTTGTACATTTGATCTTCAAACATGAATCACCAGTGATAGAGTTGCAGATTGATTTGTTTTGCTGTTTGCTGATCCGCATAACAGCAAACTTTAAAGAACATGGAATGTAGATTGGATTTGCATTCAAATAATCAACTAAATTCAGTTTTTATTATGTAGGCACACAACTATGCTCAAAGCCGTTTCATTTTAATCCATTTTTGAGATTCCTCCTCTCAGTGCAAATTTGAAAAGGTCTAGCCATTTATACACTGGCTTTCATTTGATACATAGGAATTGCTAGGCAAGACTATCTGGTCCAATCAAATGATACAATGATAATGAAGTCATTGATTAGTCATTAGCAATCAGCCTCTGTCAATTAATCGACAACAGATATAGGCTCGAGGCGAAAACAACCCCCAACGGTTATCACATTATCTCAAACTAAATTTTATCAACCACCGAATCTTCACACTCCAGTATAACAATATTGGCCACAAATTAAAATATACATTCATGGTGTAGCTGATGCACATCATGTCTGTCTATTGGTGCTTATTACAAAGAAAGCAACCAGATGAGATACCTTCTCTGTTTATGATACTTACAGGCTGAAGCATTTCGCTATACGCTTTCTGGGTTTTGGTGATGTGGATCTAACATCAGGAGTTGCCTCTGGCTCACAGGACACACGATAGCTGCAGGATGGCAGATAAACATATTTCATACAAGGTCCATTTAAAAAAAGTGATGTCTTTGCTTAATATTCAATATTCATTAACTTAATATTTTGAAAAACTTATTTGTACAAACAAAATAATTGCACAAATGATTAATTTGCTTCCAAAAGGCACTTATTTTCAGGCAGGAGAACACTGCACTTTGATTAATGATTAACTGCTGGTTCTCACTACTGGAACTGCAGTCTTTTGTACTGCATGAAATGCAGATGGAAATGAATTTAACTTCATGTGTCAGACATTCTTAGAAGATAGCCACCATTACCATCGTAGCCTTTTTGTGGGACACACTGAAGGGAACAAAATCTTCCAACCTGAACATGAGGTACAGGAAAATAAAGCAATAGTAAGTGCACTAGTTAGCATTAGGCTGCAAAATCGCCAGCAGTTCCTGGCCTTATCTGTATTTTCACATGAAGGTAAAGTCGACATAGTCCCAGATGACCAAAGACTACTTTCCCCTTGGATGGAGAGTATTGACTGGTGGTGATTTAACCAGAGGATTACCACACCTCCGGCAACAGGCAAGGTTGAGAAGGCAAGGACTTCATTACTGACCTCAGCTAATATCGGAATTGGACCTGATCTGTTGCTGTTGCTCTGCATCACTAACCAGCCATCTAGCCAACTGAGTTAAACTGACCCATGAGTGCACACAGCTGATGGTGGGCAGCTACTCATTGTTAATGCAAGGAGTTGGTCCATCATTCACTGAGTGACTAACACTCATGTGCTAGGAGTACAGATACCAAAATGAGGAGCAGATCTTGTTGACTGGCAATGATGGGAACAGACAAAACATTAAAAGGGCAAAAGTTTGTGCTGCCAATGTTTCGAGTGCAATCTTCCCAAAATCAACCAATCCATTCCAGAAAGGAAAATAGTAAAAGCTTCCCCCACCCACAAAATGGCCATACTCCCAGCTCAAATGAATCATTCCAGGTAATGGCTCAGCAGGTCTGTCTGCAGCCTGAGGTGGTGTAAAAGGTGCAAGAATATTTAAGCTCATTTTTTGTTCATTTACTAAGAAGCCAACTGTTGCAATTCAATGCAACTATATAAAAGCTTTCTACAAGTCCATTTCAATTATTTCAAATCCCAGGAAGAGGATGAGATATTGATTAAACTTTGGGGTTTTTGAGATAATTAATAAAACAGCAGTACATCAAGGAATACTTTGAGGCAAATATTTTGTATAAATTTAAACAAAAAAATCACTTTCCAAAATGCTGGCCAATTGTGTGCGATAAAAGTCAGTGGTGCACAAACATGTTTGAGCAGAAACTTCAGAAAGTAGCACAGTTTACATCTGGACCAGCAGATGTGTTCAAAGTAGAAACTCAAAACATGGTTTCTGAATCAGGGTCTCATTTTTTCCTATAACTATTGGCTTATTCGTTTGGTGCATGTTACTATATACTGATATAAAGACATGAATATGATAGCAGTGTTTGTGCATCTACCCAAAATGATTTGGTTGAGTGAGTGGAAAAACTGGCAAATGGAATTGAACCTGAAGTGCAAGTTGATGCAAGGGAATAGGAAATAAACGGGAGGGGTAGATGAAATGCAATACCTCGGAGTCCATCCCACGGGTCGCTGAAGATGGCAATACAGATGGTTATGATACAGAAGGCATATGGAATATTTCTGTTATTGGACAAGATATAGATTGCAAAAGCAGGGATGTAATGCTGGAACCCATATAAAACACCAGTTAGGCCACAACTCGAATTATGTACCGTCCTGGCTGCCATGTTACAGGAACAACATAATTCCTCTGGAGTAGAGGAGATTTACAAGAATGTTGTCAGAGCTTGAAAATTGAGGCTATGAGGAAAGCCCAGCTCCCCCTAACGGAGAGGTCAATTACCAGGGGGCACAGATTTAAGGTGATTGATAGATGGACTTCTCCACCTAGAGCATGGTGAGTGTCTGAATTCTTTTTGGTAGAGGCAGATACTTTCAGGTTATAAGCCTGGTACCTTTTTAAATTAGTTAGGCTACGGACCAGTTGCTAAAATGTGGGATTAGAACAGGCGGCTATTTTTTTAAAAAATCTTTGAGCAGGCACAAACAAGATGGGCTGAATGAACTTGTGTGCTGTATGGTTCCCATCACAAAAATATTTATAACAGGGAACTGTCAAGCTCACTAATGGTGGAAGATTATACAATCATTGATGGTTTGATCAGCACATGGTTGCAATACCCTCTTACCTTTCTTTGTCAGTCAAGTATTGTTGACCGTGAAAGCATTTTAAAAACTTCTGGACTGGATTGATGCTGTAATTGTTGCAAGCAGACTGTAACAGTTTAATTTGTGCTATTACCTCAAATTCCTAAAAAGAACATGGAAAGAAACATTGGAAGTTGAGATTTAAAGCTACTATAATTGCTGCTGCTTTACCGGAGTCATTGATTTTAGAATAGTGCCAAAACTATTTTAAAACATTTTGTTTGCTAGATTTGATGCATAGTGAAACTGTGCGTGCCTTTTATATGCTCTGTTTGAGACCAGTACTTTCTACTCACCTGACGAAGGGGCAAACCCCAAAAACTTGTGGGTTTACTGTCAAATAAACTGGTTGGACTTTAACCTGGTGTTGTGAGACTTCTTACTCAAATTAACAGCACAGACATAGGCTATTTGGCCCAACTGGTTGTGCGCTGGCATTTATGCCTCTCCTGTCTTCATCAGACTGCAAACATTCTCTTATTCCTTTTCCATGCATTTAGCTTTCTCGGAAAGGCAACCATGTCAAGTTCCTCCTTCATCCAATTTTTAGTGACTTTTATGTTTCAGACCTGGAGTTTTGGATTTCTGCTTCCAAACCCAATAACAGAGGCAAGCTCCCCATCCCCCCCAAATACAACTGTCGAAGTTTTGCTTGGTGCAATAATTTATACTAACCTTCCGTCTCTTCTCAAAGTTGATCAAACCATTCTATATGAGACAAACAAGAACAGCAAAAATTAATTTGACTTGTCGAACAGTCAGATCACACTACAAGATTGTGAACTTGAAAGGATACTTAGGAGTGAAATCCAAGTCCTGTAAACCTGGCTCCAAATTAAAATGTAGCTGTGTACAACACAAATAAATGCATTGCACTGACAGGTCATTATTTTGCAAAATTATACAGAATCCTCTCCTACAGTCAAATTTGTAAACACCAAGTTTATTATACAAGTAGGCAAGCTAGGGGAGATAGTGGCAAGCGCTGCTGTCTCATAGCACCAGGGACCTGGGTTTAATTCCTGGCTTGGGTCACTGTGGGGAGTCTGCATGTTCTCCCCCTCTCTGCATGGGTCTCCTCCAGGTGCTCTGGTTTTCTCCCAGAGTCTGAAAGACATGCTGGTTAGCTGCTTGGGTCAAGTTAAATTCTCCCTCAGTGGAACCGAACAGGTGCCAGAGTGTGGCGATTGGGGGATTTTCACAGTAACTTTATTGCCGTATTATCGTAAGCCTATTTGTGACATTAATAAACTTAAGTTTAGAATGCAATGGAAAACAATGTCCAATTAACAGAATCTTACCTGCGCAAATAAAAAGTGTGCAATTTATATAACATTTTTAGGCTACAAAATAAATCGGGCTACACACAACTGGCTGCTTTGTGAATAAGCTGCATGCAAATCACCAAGTGACTGATCCATAGTACAAAGCATCAAAATCAAAGCCGTGCATGTACTGTCTTTAATGTGCTTCATTCATTCGTCTCACTAATTCTTTCATTGTCATTTTGATTCCCATCTCCAAGCAACTTGCACTACAACTGTAATCATAGCAAAGAAAAAATCTCAACATGTTGTAAAGGAGGCTGGCTAGAGTGAATGTTCGACCCTTAGAGGATGAGAGGGGGGACTTAGTGGTGGGAGATGAGGAAATGGCTGAGGCCTTAAATAAGTTTTTTGCCTCGGTCTTCACGGAGGAGGACGCGAATAGTTTGCCGGATATTAAAGATAGAAGGACGGTAGGAGTTAAGGCCTGAATGCGATTACTGTCACTAGAGAGATAGTGCTTGATAGACTAACGGGACTGATGGTGGACAAGTCCCCAGGACTGGATGGAATGCATCCCAAAGTTCTGAAGGAAATGGCAGAGGTGATAGTGGGTGCCTTAGTGATTATTTACCAAAATTTGCTGGATTCCGGGGAAGTGCTGGAAGATTGGAAAACGGCGAATGTTACGCCGCTATTTAAAAAAGGTAGCAGACAAAAGGCAGGGAATTATAGGCCGGTTAGTTTAACGTCTGTAATTGGAAAAATGCTTGAATCCGTCATCAAAGAAGAAATAGCAAGGCACCTGGAAAGGAGTGGTTTGATAGAGCAGACGCAGCACGGATTCGTTAAGGGAAAGTCATGTTTGATGAATTTATTGGATTTCTATGAGGATGTGACTAGTGAGGTAGACAGAGGGTAACCAGTGGATGTGGTGTTTCAAAAGGCGTTTGATAAGGTGCCTCACAAAAAGTTGCTTCAGAAGGTTAGGGTGCATGGAGTTGGGGGTAAGGTGTTAGCGTGGATAGAGGACTGGTTGTCTAATAGGAGGCAGAGAGTTGGTATCAATGGGTGCTATTCTGATTGGCGGTTGGTGACTAGTGCAGTGCCGCAGGGATCGGTGCTGGGGCCTCAGCTATTTACCATTTATATAGATGATCTGGAGGAGGGGGCTGAGTGTAGGGTGACGAAATTTGCTGATGACATGAAGATGAGTGGAAAAGCAAATTGCGCGGAGGGTGTGGAAAGGCTGCAGAGGGATCTGGATAGGCTGAGCGAGTGGGCAAGGACCTGGCAGATGGAGTACAATGTTAGCAAGTGTGAGGTTATCCACTTTGGCAGAAATAATAGTAGGAGGGATTACTATTTAAAGGGTGAAAAGCTGCAGCATGCTATGGTGCAGAGGGACCTGGGGGTCCTTGTGCATGAGTCACAAAAACCCAGTCTGCAGGTGCAGCAGGTGATCAAAGAGGCAAATGGAATGCTGGCCTTTATAGCGAGGGGGATAGAATATAAAAGCAGGGAGGTCTTGCTGCAACTGTACAGGGCACTGGTGAGGCCGCAGCTGGAGTACAGTGTGCAGTTTTGGTCGCCGCATTTGCGCAAGGATATTTTGGCCTTGGAGAGAGTGCAGAGGAGGTTCACTAGGCTGATACCGGAGATGAAGGGGTTGGACTACGAAGAGTGACTAAATACACTGGGTCTGTACTCGTTGGAGTTTAGAAGGATGAAGGGGGATCTTACAGAGACGTATAAGATAATGAAGGGGATGGATAGGGTAGAGGTAGAGAGATTCTTCCCGCTTAGAAAGGATAGCAGGACTAGAGGGCACAGCCTCAAGATAAGTGGGGGGGGGAGCAGTTTAGATCAGAGTTGAGGAGGAACTTCTTCACTCAAAGGGTGGTGAATCTCTGGAATTCTCTGCCCGTTGAAGTGGTGGAGGCTACCTCGCTAAATATATTTAAGACACGGGAAGATAGGTTTTTGACAGACAAGGGAATTAAGGGTTATGGGAAGAGAGCGGGAAAGTGGAACTGATCCACTTCAGATCAGCCATGATCTTATTGAATGGCGGGGCAGGCTCGAGGGGCTAGATGGCCTACTCCCGCTCCTATTTCTTATGTTCTTATGTAAAGAGACTTACATCAATATAATCTGGAAGAGCAGTGTCCAACATAATTAGATCAGTTAAGAAAGTCCCCAGGTAGGGCACAGTTCCCTGCATCACACCCTATAAAAGAGGAGCAAAATTGTTTAATCCATTTTAAATGCATGTCACATTTCCTAAACATACTATCCATACTTAAAACCGCTCCCTTTTGTACGTAACTAAATCAGTTTGCAACCTGAACACTTGAGTCTATTTAATTACAGATCATACCATGGGATGGAAAGCTAGAGCTGGATCTCCCATGTTGAGTTGATCAATATCAATCACTTGAAGGTTGGGAATTCTCTCACATATCAGGGGTTATAAATAGATTACCCATTCTTGCTAATGGTGAATATTTAAGTGATAAGTAATTATGTACAAAACAATAATAAAAATGTAAACAGCATTGGTCAAATACAACATTTGCCAATATTAACCCCAAATTATCACTTAATTGTAAGTGCAGGCAAAACATTATATTATCCTCCATCACTTTATTTTCTTTTTCTCCTTTGTTACCAGAAATTCATGGCTGGAACTTCTCTTCATATGGTGATCTCGAGGATAACCTTTGGTATCTTATTCTATCAAAAGGCACTGCAGTCCTTAAATAATGATCAGATATGCAGCTTTCCAGAAGGAGCTAATGGTCAGCTATCAGCAGTGCCAACTAGTTGTGTTATTTTATAGCAGAAAGAACACAAGTAACAACTAGAGTAGACCCTACAGCTCCCACCATTCAATAAGTTAATAAGTGACTGTCTTCAACTCCACTTTTTGGCTTGATTCTTATCTCCCTTGATTTCCTGAGTTCAAAATCTATTGATCTTCAACCAAGTGTCCACAGCTCTTCCGTGTATAGATTTCCTGCCAAATCCTCAACCTTGCATTTCACTGAGATTCCATCTCATTCTTCCAATCCAGTGCATTGACCTGCAAAATCTTTCACAGGATTATACATCCATCCCCAGAACTAATCCATTCAGCCTAACAGACTTGAGCTGACACTAATTACCTATTTCTGTACGGAATTTAGTTCTTTCTTCCTTATCCTAAAATAGGTGACCAAATGGGAGCCCCAATTTCTACCCTTGTGAACATCAGTATACTCAGCAGTGATTGAGTCAGAATACTGCCTTTACCCTTTAGACCATGACGAAGATTCTGCCCATACTAGCTTTGGATCATCTTAAATGTGGAACAATTTAGATCTCAAATGATACATTGGTTGTCAATACATGATTATATTTATAAACATCAGCACCGTCCCAATAATTATAGCTTTTAAAATGCAACCAGTCAAACAGCAACAGTGGCGTCCTCATTGGAAATAGAAAGGAGAAATGGTTAATAGCCTCATTTAGAGCAAAGAATTACGTAAAGATGAATCACTACTTGAATTTTGAGAATTGTTAAGTCTTGGAATGACTAGATGACACACCATTTGTTTCTGCATCTGTAGCCATTTCTGACCCCGCTTTGGTTATCTTTCACACGGCTGTCAAGGTTTGCAAACTTTAAAGTTTCTTCCTGAAGATTTAGGAAAAAAATCAATTATGAACTCTGGCCAATGTGACACCAAGTGAGATCTTAACCCCAAAGCCTCGTGTTTTTATAAATTACATAGCAAATCTGAAGGCTTGTGCTAACATGTTGGGCAAATTCCAATTTCAACCTGCGATATTTTGAAGTGAAACTGCAATTTATCCCATATTGAGAACCAAATGAACACAAAAGCTGATCATTAATGCCAGTCTCAGATTAGAACACAAATGAGAACACTTTCTGGGTGATGCACTCGAGACTGGATCGCCTGTCGACGGCAGAATTAATTGCTCGTGATTAATTTTGCGGCGTGATGTAATTGAGGGCATTTGAATCGCAAATTCTGTTTGTGATTTTGTTAGGAAGGTCTGTTTCTGATTGCCCTCGAGGTGGTGGCAAGCCATTCTCTTGACAGCTGCTAGGCCATTTCGGAGGGCAGTTGAGTTAACTATATTGCTGTGGATCTGGAGTCACATGTAGGGCAGACAAGATAAGGATAACCAATTTTCTACCCTCAAGGACATTTGTGAATAAGATGGGTTTTTACAACAATCTGATAGTTTCATGCCTATTGATTTGAATTTAAATCCCTAGTTTCTGTGGTCGGATTTGAACTCATTTCTTATATTTGCAGGTGCCACAGGCAGAGAGTTGGAGAGAAAGGAAAACCACACCTTCTTTTACAGCTCTAGTTGTCATAAAGCAGGCAAGTTTAAAAGGTCCAGCCACATTGGGAAAGACATGGAGAAGGTAAGTTTGTAAGACAAGTGGGTAGAATTGGGGAGCAGCAGGATGGGGGTTGGGTTGTCAATGGTGGGGCTCAGAGTGAATATTGTACTTTATAGTTATCCAGAAGTTAGAAGTGGTTTTAATTCTGACTTCTTCTGGGAAACGATTATAAGACAGTTGGAACCAAAGTTTGCTATTTATATTGTACTTTTGGATGGCTCCCATTGCAGGGTAATTGCAGTTTGAAATTTTTACCTAGGGTTTCTGGGTGGGGCTGGGGGGTGAGGGGAGGTGAGATTCCCCAGCAGACAGTTATGAATCTGTGGCATTCCCTGCCCAGTGAAGCAGTTGGGGCTACCTTGTTGAATGTTTGTCTTTAAGGCAAGCATAGATAGATAGATTTTTGAACAGTAAAGGAATTAAGGATTATGGGGAGGTGGAGCTGAGCCCATAAAAACATGAACCATGATTTTATTGAATGGCAGCTCAGGTTCAAGAGGCCAAATGACCTACTGCTGCTCCTTTTCAAATGTGCTTATGGATCAGGGTGCCTGACAGATTAGTCCTAACAAAAATATTACACAGTCCTCTTCGAATTCAGAAGACAAATGCTTTGACTACCTCCAAAATTGATTAGGAATTAAGCAACAACCCATGCTTGACTATTTTCTGCTCTGTACACAATGAAGCATGTGGGATAATTTGGCACCTCGAAATTTATAATGTAACTAATCACTTTATCAGTTGGAGAAATTAAGCATATTAATCTATGAGCACAAACCATGAGCACAAACATTAGGAGAGTTCGCTGAAATTTTGATTCAAAATAAAGCTTTTCAGAACATTCCTCAAGTTAGAGAGAAGCAGGGAGAAACAAGTCAAGGATGAGGTACAAAGTTGGACTTAAGGCTAGTCAGAAGTGGGGTGTTGGAAGTATCCAATCAAATGTAAAGATTAAAAATTGCAAGGACACTGGGACTAAGTTGATGTGGGACACAAGATGCTGCAAAGAAACAAGTGGTCTTGGTGATGGAGTTCATGTAGGATATAGATCTAGATAAAACAGAAAGCCAAAGTTTTTCCACTGTCCAGTTCAGTCTGAGCAAAGGAGGGAGCTTACGGCAGGAGCGAGAAACAATGGCTTCCTGATACCCAAGTGATGATAAATATGCCAGGATGTACTATTGTATGTACAGATGACATTGGAGTGCCTTAATATTTTTTAAAACAGCACGAGACAAACTGAACACTTCCTGCAACCCACAAGTTACGAATTTTGGGATTGTACCTTCTTCTTGACTAATATGTTGACCATTCAGCCCAATTATTCAACTGAAAATATGCAGGAAAATATACAGGGAGAAGCAAAATCAGGTTTAGGCCTCCTGCATGTCATTTACTAGGCCAATCAGCTTAATCAAGTAAAAAACAACTTTGGAAGCACTTCAAGATAAAATCTGTATCTAATTTGGGGGGTACAGTCCCCCAGAGATGGACAAATGCTTTATGAGATCACCATTTTCTTCAAAACACAAGTATCAGTGTTGATTGTTACAATATTAGCATAGATTTACTGCCTCCCACCCTATTGGACACTAATTCAAATCAAAGAAGACATGTTTGAAAGGGAGTGCCTGAAAGTGGGGAAATAAAAATGCTCCTCATGGAGCCAAGCACTAAAAACAGGCACGGTGGTGAAAAGGGCAGAAGGAGAAGAATGTAGCTGCAATTCCTAGAAGTGCAACAACATGTGCTTGAGCTGAATCATGTTCTTTTAGAAAAGGCAAAATCCATTCAGATGAACTGAATTATTGTCACACTGCCAAAATCTAGCAAGCCAATAAATAGTCACATCAACTTTGTACAACCACAGCATGGCATTGCAAAATCATGTCAAACACATATTAAAACAGGCAATCCTGTCAAACCCCTCAATTTGACCGAATGCATTTTGGTCCTTCTCAGATACCGAGAGTTAGGTGTTGCAAGCCCTATCCAAAACATGGTGAGTGTGCATTCCTAGTTGGGCTTGTTTTTTTCTGGTGGAGGACTCTGCTATACTTGGCTGTCCACTAGAACTTTCAAAAATATCCTGGCAAAATCATTAACAATCATCCAATATTCTTGATAAGCACATCAGAGAAAAGGAGTTGTTATTCAACTGGTCTTAGCTCTCAATGGGAGGCAGGCAAGGAAGAGATAACAAGAGTTTAGGTCAAATATGTCCCTCAAAAAAACTGGACTAACAAATCCAGAGCCACTGGCTGTCAAGAGGCTTAGGAGAAAGAAAGAAAAGGAAGCTCTTGACAGATACCAAAGGCTCAGTGCTATGAAGAATCTAGGAGGAGTAAAAAAAAAGTGTACAGGTGACCTTAAAAAGAAATTAGGAAAGTAAAGAGAGGGCATCAAGATATTGGTAAGTAAATCAAAGAAACCCAAAGACTTTTTCAGAATACATTAAGAACTAGTGCAGATAAAAGAGCAGGATTCACTCGAAACCACAAGGGTGTGGAATAGTGGGGGTGGATATTCCTATGGTTCTAATAATAGTGGCAGGGTTTGGGAACTCACTGGTATTGACAAGCGATCCTCTAACTACTTGCATGTACACCTATCAAAATTACAGATCAAGAGCTGGAAAGTGGGATTAGACTGATGGCTACAAATCAGCCAGTATGGACACAATGGGACGAGTGGCCCCTTCATCACCGTAAATTTCTATGTGTTAATATTTCAGTAATTCAGTATTCCTGGAGTACGTGGCTCTCTTAAAACAAAATAAAAGCACAATGTTTCCAGATGCTGTGATTGGTGTCTGTTTTGATACAAACTATATGAAATTAGGTCACTATAATTTGAAATATAACAAATAAAGCAATCGGATTACAAATTTGCCCCAGTTCTCATGCAACAACTAATCCTTATTATAGAGGACAAACAAGAAAAACAGGTAAAAATTTAACAAATAAATACTTAAGGGAACCAATCGAATCTGTAACTCTTCCACTTTGGGTTTTAATTACATGCCCTCAGTGCACAAAGCAAAAATCCATTGGCACAAGTCTCACTTTATCCTTCAAGTTCAAATTTCTAAGATATACTTAGGTTGTATTCTTGGCAGCATACCCACATTAAATGTTTATTAAAAAAGTTAGCATCCGACAGGCTTTGAATGCTTCAGTCAAGCCAGACAACCTAGTACACTTATTGCTTCATTGGTTGACAACATTCACATGCAGTCAGCCACTAGTTTAACTCATTATAGATACTATTTATTACTTACTTTAAAACATTGAACAGCTCACTAAAATAGATCCATTGAGCCACATGCAACATCTTACCTTCATTAGCAGGTCTCTATTTGTCACAGAATTATTTTCATTGAAGGATATATCTGAAAGCTCATGAAACATTGATGTACTGTGCCTAGTCAAGAGAATGAGACAAATTACTCATGAGGGAATAGAAGGAGATTAACTAATGGCTGCCAAGGACTCCAACATCTACAAACAGGTAACAAATACAATGGAGGATGATGAGCATTTTGGGAGTTTTACAGAATTTAATGTTAATGAATCGGATTAGCTATCCTTTGGCAAATATTATTGGCAGCAAGAGAAACTGCCAAGAAACTCAAAAATGCAAACAGGATTAAATTGTCTGCAGCACAGAGATAAAAATTACATGTGTATGCTCTCAAGGGTTTATTGCACTTCCTCAGGAGATAAAAGATTGACTTTTCTGTACTTCCAGCATCCTAAATGAAATCAATAAAGAGAAAAATGCTGGAAAATCTCAGCAGGTCTGGCAGCATCTGTAAGGGGAGAAAAGAGCTGACGTTTTGAGTCCAGATGACCCTTTGAATGTTCAGCTCTTTTCAGATTCCAGCATCCACAGGAATTTGCTTTTATCCACCATCTTATATGGCTGGCACAGCATCATTCTAGGCGAATTGTGGCAGGTTATATCTAAGAGCAGATCAGTTTGGGAGCACAATAATTTAACGTTCAAGCTGAACAGCTTTATTAAGAATCGGAATTCCTACAGTGCAGAAGGAGGCCATTCAGCCCATCCAACCTGCACCAATAACAATCTAATCTAGGTCCTAACCCCATGGATTTATCCTGCTAGTCGCACCGGACACCAAGGAGAAAAACCACGCAGCCACAGAATGTGCAAACTCCACAGTCACTCAAGGCCTAAATTGAACCCAGGTCCCTGGCACTAGCCAAAGGAAGATCAATTCTGACAATTAGCTAATTATTAGGAGTGCACAGCAAGTACCTCTGGCAGTCTTATTGACACACGTAGAACTTGCTATCCAGTACTGTATGTTTATCAGAAATATTTCACAGCTACTGTGGAAAAGGAACTTACTTTGATATGAATGCCCAAGTCTTCTTCAACTTGAATATTTGAGTTGACTGCATTGCAGACACAATCGCATACAGAGATGAAAAATTCTTCAAGATCCTACATTCCTGTTGGAAAACAAAGGAGTTCTGTGTAAGTAACAGCAGCTCCCATTTGCTGACAAGAACAGAAGTTCAGCTGTGAAAATAACAGCAGCAAAAACAGATTACAGAAAAACATTGTCACATTTCACGCTCGTTACTCCCTTATTTTTCCTCTACCACACTCTCTTCAGCTGTGGTCAGATGGTGTGTTTCAGAGGAAGAGGGGGAAGGGGGGAAGAGGAGAGGGGAAGGGGGAGTGGGGAAGCGGGGAGGGGAGAGGGGAAGAGGGTATGAGAGGGGGAGGGGAAAAGGGGAGGGAAGGGAAGAGAAGAAGAGAGGGGAAGCCTCTGCCCATTTTGTTAGGCTGATGAATTGGTGACAAATATTGTAATTTCTAACAAAGAGTAAAAAGGGTAGTACAGGCAGCACAAGATAATCTTTTAAAAAAAACATATAAATCAGAAAATTGAGTACATTTTTATTGACTACATTTTGACTAAAATAAAACTGTTGATATCCAAGTTAGCTGATCTCAACTAGGATAGCAGCAGCAGTGCCCACCATACACTTGACTCTACAAAAGGAAGCGGGAGAAATTAAATCAGTCATAATTCCTGCTCCCGAGGGCAGGAAACAGGATGTGGGACTGTTGCCAGGTTCCAAAACCACCTGGTTGAGAGGCTGGGTGAGGGTTTGTGAAAATGTGTGATTTTTATGGAAGTACCCACTTGAAAAAGGCATGGAGATAGGGATCCCAGGCAGGCTTTCAAACCTAGAGAGGCATCAGCCTTCCAGCTCGAGGGGAACAGCCAGCTGTTGCCAAGGATAAGTAATAGAAGGTGTTTCAAAATGGAAAAAAAAACAAAAAATCTGATTTCATTATAGATAAAGCAGCAAAGGCCACCAACAGGATGGGACTGCCTCTACAGGGTGGCCTTTGGTTGTGCTAGTACCCAGTTAGGCAGGGAGGACCTGTCTGCCTACCTGGAGTATACATGCGAGACTGCCACTGGGTGTCTGCCAGGCTGCAGCCAATTGAACTGTACCTGTCATGTTGTGAAACTGGAGACCGAGTGGAAAATCTCATTTAACCTCCTGTCAATGATCTTAAAGAGCGCAACCAAGGTGGGCACCCTTGCTGAGCCTCAAACCCACCTTCCCCAAAATGAGCAGGAAAACAGAATACCAAACTGGCACTGATAATTTTAGACCCAGTCTGCCTCTATTGCTGACCTAAAAGAGGACCTGCTCCCAATCTCTTTTAATCCCCCCATCCCCTGCCTCTGCGTGTGATGAACAGCCAATTTGGAAGATGCTGGAGGGAAGTCACTCGGGCATGGGGTCATTCACCAGCAAGAATTGATGGAAAGGAAGAATAAAATATAAACATTAATTACAGCCAGAAGGGGAAGGGATGCAAAGTACAAACTGTAATACTCAACTTCATTGCGGAAATGCAATTAATAACCTGAAATCAGTTTGCATTGTTTCTTCACGTGACTTGTTAATATTCAAATACAAGCATTAGCAGAGGCATGACCTGTTAGGTACATAACACCAACCTCTTCCTCTTTAGACATCCTGCAGCTTTATTAACTATTTGATTTCGTTGAGGAAAAATAAAGCCTAGGTTGAAAACTGGGCAGAGGTCTTGACCCAGAGCTCAACCAACAGTGGCTTTAGATCTTTAAAAACGCAGGGCAGTCACATGGCCGCCATACATTTCATATAATTAAATGATGCCAGATTGTGATATGACTACAGGATCTCTAATGCACAGGAGCTGGCAAACAGCTTCTGTAATAGGTACTGCAAATTAAGAAGGGGCTGCTTACTCAGCTTACTCTGTTATTTGCAGCCAAAGGATACAATGTTCAGCACATACTGGGTTTTGTTTACAAAAGCAAATTATACTGATTTCACCTTCCAAACTCACTGTGGGAATTATGATTGCCATAATTCAACATTCTACAGAAGCAATCAACTTTTCTTTGTCAAAAACCTACCTCACTGCTCCTCCCTCACCCACTATCCATGAGGTTTTCTGTACTTGTTAACACCCAACCCAAATTGCTTGCATGCTGCCTTCCACATCCTTGTGGGATTTTGCCTTTTGCATAGAGATCGATAGACAATGTCATACCTGAGCAATGTGAATCCACTTGTCAATTATTTTAGCCCTCTGCTGTGGTTTCGACTGGAGGTCCTTTAATATGGTACCAATGACACACTTAGTGACGAGATTGAATTGAGTGATGGTAGCCTGGACTGTAGGTGCTGGATGTTTGATTTCCTTTTTGCCCCGTTGGGACCAGATGTATCCCAGGCAATGATGGGGGACCACCTTTTTGAACAGGTACTGATCAAAAATAAAAATGAATACTAAAGATGTTTTTACTACCATAGACCTTTTGAACACTAAAGTGCAAACAAAACTTGCCCAGGTAACGGTCAACCAGCTTCACTGCTTTGTACATTTAAAACTAAAATACAAAGGTTAGACAGTGACAGTGTATAATTCTCACAGATATAGGCATTAGTGGAGTGAAACATGCAGGATCTGTTCAGCTGCCTGCTAACATTGGATGGTGTATATATGAGTGGCTAATCCAATACCACATAATTTGCACCACCACCTGAGACAAATTTCTACCCCATAAGCGAGTGACGGATTATTTTTGACCAGATTATCTACTTTACAAGAGCCTCTCACACACCAATTAAAATATCTGGTAACACTTAATGAGATCTTCAAATTAAAAGGTGAGAGTGAACCACAACAGCTACAACTATATTACTCAATCATATGGAGATGGGATTCAAGACATAGCCAGAAACAAGGGGCAATATTAGGAAGGTTTACTAAAACCTTAGTCAAAGATGTATGTTTTAAGAAAGGCCATAGCAGGAAGAGGCAGAAGAGATTTGGGGAGGAAATGCAAGCATGGAATATAGACAGAAAATACTAGAGTTGGAGAAGTAGTGAATTTGTGCTGATAGGATACAGTGTCAAGAGTTTTGGAGGAGCTCGTGAAGAGTTTTGGATATGGAAATGAAAGGCATGAACAATGGCTTCAGTGGAAGATTGGTTGTACTATGACCAAAAGCAGGCAGTATTAGAATTGAACTGAATTCTTTGTGCAATGGGGTTAAAAGTGACACTTCTGCATGCTGTAGACAGTTTGTTTTTAATCAGAGATAGTGACTGGGAAAGCATGCAGTTTCTAGTGCCAGCTGAAGATGGACTATGCCTCCATTCTCCTCCATGATCAATGCTGGGAAATTTATGGCTTGTTCATGCACAACTGAATGAACTGCCAGTCTAACAATGCAAGTGACAAGGCGAAAGGTCAAGAAAAATGGCAGAGAGGTAGAGTTAGGCATCAAAGTGCCTGTCGAAGCTAACTCCCATGTCTGCAGATCATATTGCCAGAGGCAGCATGTAGTTGAAGTAGGTGAGTGGGTTCAGGGTGCTAAAGCAGCATGTACTTTATTACCTGGATCCAGTGATGTTTGGAGAGGAGAATAGCTGATCTGGACTAAAGGAAGCCAATTTATAGAATGTTTTACTGTTAAACAGCTGCCCTCTCCCAATATTCTAAAAAAGTAAGATGTCCTGCATAGACTAGGCATTTCAATTAAACAGATTTCTAAAACATTTTATTTTGAGACAACCATAGGTTGCAATTTTACCGTAACTTGTCAAGATGGGATTGGGCAAAAGACTCATTTTACAGCCTATTTGCACCCTCCATTAGCATATGTTAAATTGGTCTCATCATAAATGAGAACGTTGAATACAGCAGTTGGGACGTGTACATGACATTGGTAAGGCCATACTTGGAATACTATGTACCATTCTGGTCACCCTATTATTATAGAAAGGATATTATTAAACTAGGAAAAAAGTGTAGAAAAGATTGACTGGGGTGGTACTGGGACATTATGGTTTGAATTACAAGGAGAGGCTGGGACTTTGTTTACCTGGAGCAGAGGAGGCTTAGGGAGATCTTAGCGGTCTATAAAATAGGGGGGCACAGATCAGGTAGATAGTCAACATCTTTTCCCAAAGTTGGGAAGTCTAAAACTAGAGGGCATAGGTTCAAGGTGAGAAGGGAGAGATACAAATGGGTCTAAAGGGGCAATTTCCCTCCCCCTCCCACTCCCCCAAAGTGTGGTGGGCATCTGGAACAAGTTGCCAGAGGTAGTTAAATGGGTAAGACTGGTAGAGTGGGATATGGGCCAAACATGGGCAATTGGGACTAGCTTAATGGTTAAAAGCTGAGTGGCATGGACAAATTGGGCTGAAGGGCCTGTTTCCATGCTGTAACTCTCTAGGTTACTCAAGCGGACTGGTTGCACTTTGACTGCTATACACCATGAAAAATTTGCCAAGCTTTTTCCATGCAAGCCTGACTTGTATCAGTGTTTATCTGAAAACTAAAAAGGAAACTACACTGGTCTGCTCATATTTGTTACCATTTTTATGTCAGCTGTGAACATTGCAGCTTTAATCCTGCAATACCATTACACAATGCAGAGAAGTTTAACAGGAGATGTTAATAATAAAGGGGTTTTCAGTCACCCCCAAGGCTACTTGTTTCACATGACTTTCACCTTCAGAGAAACAAAGTTGAAGTTTTCATTGAAAGATATTCCAATCTTGTTACTGAGGTCACATGTCAAACATGCTCTGGTGTCTTAGACACTGCATTGTGTGTGAACTCAGTTATAGTGACTGCTAATTATGTGAAGAGAAATTGGATCACTGACTGCCATCCAAAACATCACACGCAGCATAGTGGGCAACTGGTCCCTACAGAATGGCCCCAAGTCCACGTTTACTCACAGCATCCATGTATGTCAGCTGCTCTGCAACAATGTCTGACGGGAAGGAGAGGATGTCCTGTTTCTCATCAACTCCCCCTATCTCTACATCCCCTTCCTCTCCCAGTCGGAAAGTGATGGTTCCATAGCTACTATCTGTACAATTGAAAGGAGACATTTATTTTGTGCCCAAAGTTCATGGCACTTAACTAAAATTTCTAAAAACAATACACTTCTCAAATATGCACAATTAGAAATCTAGCACTGGTTTAAAATGTTCTTACAGCTGTATTTTTTCAATCTAGATTCAGTGAAATTAATCTTCAACAATGTTACAGTCAAAGTCTCTTAATGGAGAGCACTTGAGTAGCAAGAAAATATTTATTGATGTGTTCTCATTCAGCAGTCCTGATAGATGGGAAGCTAATCTGTGTCTGAGTAAATCTTCCACCACACTTAGTATGTTCTTATTTCAAAACTTTGTCATAGAGCAAGTCACAGAATGTAATAAAGATACCATTGATAGCAACAGCTAGAAGAAATTGCCAATAGGTCGTAATAAATGCTGCCAGGCAAAAATCAGATCATAGTGCATCTTCCTCTTCAGGTTGCATGATGTATATCTTGCGCTTGTGTATTCTGTAATCATAACGCCTCAAATTGGTAGTGCAAGGAGGGGGCAGGAAAAGATTGGGGTTAGAGAAGGAGAGGGAAACATTTCAGAGTCCTTTCCAGAAACACTGAAAGTTCTGGAAAAGCCTTTCTGATACTTTGACAGATACAGGCTTTACAAAAGGTCAAGACTGAAATGGCAAATAAGTATCTGGCACCACAACAAAAAAAAAAGACCCTCTTCCAGTCAATGTCAGCACAACACTCAACTCTGATTCATTTTTAAACAAGCTTAGCTTAATTATAAATTCAGAATTCAGAAACAATTTCAAAAAAATGCGAAAGGAAACCCAAATGAATTTCAAAACCACTGGGCATAACTCCGCATGAACCTATGGTCAGCGGATGTTCTGAATTCGTTTACTTAAGAATGCCAGTAATGTGAAAAGCTTTACACAATACACATAAATAAACTAATTCACAACACCACACCATTCGGAAATGATTCTTCCAACCTGGCAGAATACTCAATTGGAGTATATGTGGGTAAAACGGTGTTCCTGTAACAACATGTATTGCATGCTGGTGATTACAATTTGTCAATAGTGTTTTTTTTAAGATCTGGTAATCTTTAAAATATCATTGTACCAAGTTCATTAATTCCATTACAATCCAGTGTATAACTAAACCTTTTTATCTTTCAGAGAGACTGAAAACCTTTATCTTTTGAGTTACCATTGAGTTGTAGAGTAGTTTAACTGGCAGTTATCAAAGTATGTTCATGTAGATGTTTCAAAGTGAAACACAGGTCAACCATTTGGCCAAAGGTGACGGTGCTGGTTCCAACTCTCAAATGGATCCATTAGCTGCAATCTCATTTCTCAGCACTTCTCCGCCCAGCAAATTGTAATAATCCATGCACCAATGGTTTTCTAACTCCTTCAGTGTTTAAACGTTGCACAAAAAGCTGACTGGAGTATTTCCAACATAACAAATAAAACTGATTCTTTTGAATGGAGGTTCGAAGTGAAAGTGGCTCTGGTGCAATGTTAAAAAGACAAATGCTAGAATGCTCAGCAAGACTGGCAGTGTGTGGAGAGACTGCTTCAGATCAATGACTTATCGTCGGAATTAAGATTTTTAAGGGAGGAACAAAAGGAAAGGGTGGCGAGGAGAAATAAACAAAAGATTTTGATGCAATAGCTAGAGTGATAATGTGTAGAATAAAGAAACAAAAGCTGTGTCCAAGTGAGGGATGAATGATATAGCAGTCATCCAATTGCAACATAATCAAAAACAATTCAGCAAAAAAAAGGAGTCACAGGCTATTATCCAAGTTGTGTGTTGAGTGCTATATTGTGTGGAGATGTGTGGAGATCAGGTGTTGTTCCTTAACCTGTATCAATCTTCATTGGAACATCACAGCATGCTATGGACAGAAAGGTGGGAGCAAGGTGGTGAATTGAAATGACAATTGACAGGATACTCACGGTCATGTTTCTGCAAAGTCATCACCCAGTTTGGCCCTCTCTACTGAGCAGCAAACAGTATTGGTAGAACACTGATTAATAGGATCACCCTGCCCATGCCTTCCACCGGATCATTTTTTTTTGCCAGCTTGATACCACCACCAAGTACATCTTCCCCTGCCCTCCTCTCTCAGAGTAAAAGTAATATCATTGTTTCACCTGGTAAGAATGGCTGGGGTCTTGGATGTGGAGAAAGGAAAAGGTCCAAGTACAGGTGTAGCATCTCCTGTGAATACACAAAAGTGCTGGACATGTGTTAGTGGTGACTGGAATACTGAAAGGGGAGGGCAGGGGAAGATGTACTTTGTGGTAGTATTAAGCTGGAGCTGGCAAAAAAAATGAGAATGATCCGGAGGAAGGCAAGGGCAAGGTGACCCTATTAATTACTGCTCTGGAAGGAGGGAAAGGGGTGAGAACAAAAAAAATGTGTGAAGTTGACTGGGCACAGTGAAGTGGTCGATCAACCACTCTGGATGGCAATCCTGATTTATGTCAGAAGCACTGATGTGGAAGGTTGCATCAGCAGAACAGATGTAACGGAGTCAAAGAAACTGGGAGAATGGAATGAGTCCTTACAGGAAATTGGAAAATTTTCAGACTGGAGGCCAATTACCAGCAGTGTACCACAGGGATCAGTGTTGGCTCCTCTGCTATATGTGATCTTTATAAATGACTTTGAGGAGTGGGCTGAGGGTGGGTCAGTAAATTTGCTGATGACACCAAGATTGGTGGAGTAGTGGATGAGGTGGAGGGCTGTTATAGGCTGCAAAGAGACATTGATAGGATGCAGAGCTGGGCCGAAGAATGGCAGATGGAGTTTAATCCTGAGAAGTGTGAGGTGATTCAATTTGGTAGGGTAAATTTGAATGCAGATTACAGGGTCAACGGCAGGATTCTGAGGAATGTGGAAGAACAGAGATCTTGGGGTTCATATCCGTAGATCTCTGAAAGTTGCCACTCAAGTGGATAGAGCCGTGAAGAAGGCCTATAGTGTGTTAGCGTTTATTAACAGGGGTTAGAATTTAAGAATCGTGGGGTTATGCTACAACTGTACAGGACCTTGGTGAGACTGCATTTGGAAAATTGTGTGCAGTTCTGGTCACCTCACTATGAGGATGTGGAAGCATTGGAGAGACTACAGGATGCTATCTGGTTTGGAGGGTAGGTCTTATGAGGAAAGGTTGAGGGAGGTGAGGCTTTTCTCTTTAAAGCAGAGGAGGATGGGAGGCGACTTAAGAGGTTTATAAGATGATGAGGGGGATAGATAGAGTGGACATTTAGAGACTATTTCCTTGAGTGGATGTAACTGTTATTAGGGGGCATAACTATAAAAGGTTCTTGGTGGGAGATATAGGAGGGATGCCCGAGCTAAGTTCTTTACTCAGGGGTTGGGGTGTGGAATGGGACTGCCTGCTGTGATAGTGGAGTTGGACACTTCAGGAACTTGCAAACAGCTATTGGATAGGCACATGGAGCACACCAGAACTCTTGGGAGTGGGATAGCTTGATCTTGGTTTCGGACAAAGCTCAGTACAACATTAAGGGCTAAAGGGCCTGTACCGTGCTGTACTGTTCTATGTTCTATGTAGAAAGCAGTGCAAAAAATGTAGTCAATGTAGTTGTGGCAAATATTAATTGACAGGCTGAATCCAGAAACTGGATTCATCTCTGATTCTTCCTTCCCTTGATTTTTCTCAGAGATGAACCTGGTGAAGGTGAGAGAAGGGTGGAATTCAAAAACAAGGTCCATTAAATTTCCCAGATCATGGCTGGAGCAGTCATCAACATACAGGAAAAATGAGATAAGGGAGGGGCCCCATGTAGGACTGGAAAAATGAATGATCCACTTGGTCCTGCAAAAACAAAAATGCAGTCATAACTAGGACTCACGTAGTTAATTATTTGGAGAAAGTGAATGGAGTTGACGGAGAAGTTGTTCAGAATCAGGACAGGCTTGCTCAGGTATGGTAAGGTAGTGGATGGGTCTCCATTCGAGGAAGGAGCAGAGAGCTCTGATATTGTTCTGGTTTTGGCACAGTGGGAAGGAAAACGGAGTCGTAGAAGGATTGGAGGTCCATAATTCTGATGTTATTTCACGTGTATGGCATAAATAAGTTTTGAAAGATGAAATTAAAATAAGCTTCACACTAGTATTTGCAATCACGATAAAATATTTGCAACCATCACCCACCCACCCCAGTAGAATTTCCTGGCCTTGCTGAAGTCAGTGGACTTTTGAACAGTTCATCCTATTTTCTGGCCCCCAAGACAGTAAAATTCCATTCTACTTCTGTTGTTTTGACAAGCAGTTTTTATCTTTGCAATGCAAAAATTAATATCTTACTGTCAAGCTCCTGTTCTCCTGATTCTTCCTTCTGAAACTGATCAAGGAGGTTCTGTGCCTGTTGCTCAAGCTCAGATCCTGGCATCATCTGCCTCAAGTAGGCAATAACCTTCCAGAGGCATGTGTAATTTGGAACTTGGCGGAAGTCTTCTGAGCACTGGTCTAGCCAGGCTCGTAGAATTGAGACTATAGTACTGGAAATAATTAGACAAGTGAGTAACTGTCCATCAAGCAAAAATTAAGTTAGTAATCTGCAACTTTAAACTTTGTAGATCAAACCTGTTTTTGAATGTATTCTTCCGACATGGGTCATACCAGCATTTCTTTGTACCTCTCTAGTTAACTGACAGCAAGTGGTGATGAGCCACCTTCTTGAACTGCTGCTGTGTGCTTGCTGATGGTACTCCCATGGTGTCATCAGGCTGCAAGCTGCTGAATTTTAACCCAGTGACACTCCAGGATTGAAGGTACGTCAGGATGTGACATGTCTTTGAACAGAACTTTGAGGGCTGCTGTTTCCAAGGTATTTCTTCTTTGGGGAATTTCACTGATTCAACCTCCTGAGGCTCATCAAACAAAGCCAGACAAACCAAAGGAGACAATTTTTCGAAGAGCTTCTTAAAAAGAGAAAGATGGAGATATTTAAGGGGAAGGATTTATTCAGCTGAGATACACAACAGACCATACTTAGTGGAACATGGAGCTCCAGAAGAATTTTAGGGATTCACAAGGATGAGAGAGAAAGGAGGCCTTGGAGAAATCAGAATTATTCAAAAAATCAAATTCAGGCATTGGTGAAGCAGGAAACATTTGGGTCAGCAAATAGAGATGGACTGAATTCCAGATGAGATTAAGTTTACAAAGGGGAGTTTAAAGTAGGAGTTGTTTTTTTGTAAAGACTAAAGTGAACCATTCTTCTTAAAATAACATACAATTTATACTGAAGTCATCAGTTTTTCATTAGGAAACTCTCCTACAAGTCTGCACTGTTTGCTACATCTGAGTGGAGGTTGGTTTAGCTCAGTTAGCTGGACAGCTGTTTCAATGCCAACAGCACAGGTTCAATTCCCGTACTGGCTGAGGTTATGCACAAAAGCCCCATCTTCTCAATCTTGTCCCTTGCCTTAGGATCTTCAGGTTAAATGTTTGAGAGGGAGAGCAGCCTATAGTCATTTTGGACTATGACACTTTACCTTTTTTGCTCCATTAATTGAAACAGAAGGACATGCCTTTAAAAGTTGCACGCATCTGTTCTCAGTAACTCCATATTGTGTGGACTACACGCATGCACAGACTCTACTAAGACTAACCAATTTCATTCTTATTAAAATGGGGGTGGATGGGGGAGGTGGCAGTGGCTTGCTGTGTCACATGCAGTAATAGTCTTATGCTGTTCGATAATGAGATGACTCATTCTTAGAAATATTTTGCACTGCAGGGACAATTTTTACTTCATCTGTATTCAGTATGATAGCGTTCAGATCACAAATTAAATCCAGGGATAACTGTTCTTTCAAATCAGTCCCAAAACTGGTGGCCTAAATTTTTAAGGATACGGAATCAATTTAAAGCGAAGTACTGGAATTTTTGGAAATATCAGTAAATTCCGTCAGTGAAGTCAGCTGCATGACCTGAACCTTGATAAATGATAGTTTTTAAACATTTGCATAGGAATTCCAGAGTTTAGGGTCAAAACAGCTGAAAGCACAGCAAGACAAAGGAAATCCAAGATGCACAAGAGGATCAGAAATCTCAGTATTAGGTTCAAGAAAAATATCAGAGATAGAGAGGGGAAGAATGCCATGGAAAAGTTACATATATTTCAGGTAGTTACCTTCACTAGAGGAAACAATGGCTTTACAACTGAAATTAGACCACAGGAAGAAACCAGGATGATTTATTGCACCAAGAAATTCTTGCCTGGTATTGCTCAAATCAAGTAGTGTAGGCATTAAAAACACCTAACCAGTAATCCTCAAAAGATACAAGAAAGAAACTCAAAAGATCACAACCATAAAATTTTATTCCAGCAACAAAATACCCAGTTGGGAATAAGTTAGAGCTAAAGAGGCTCTACCCTGCTGACTCATTATGGTAAAATTTAATCAGTACCTGCAGCTGAGAAAATTTGGCCCAAAGCACTAATCTGTGATCCCACTGGAATAAAACCCCTGTTCACAACACGTAATTAACAAGGGAGTATATTGCCACTGAGTCATCTGAAACTTCTGTTAAGATTCAATTACTCAACAGCATTCCTTTCAGTACCCAGAATGGTCGCTTCTGAAAGCCAACACTGAAAATACTCAAGACTGTGGTGACACTGGAGAAAAATGCAAGGACACAATAGGACTGGAAATAATTGTAATCTTAGGTAATATTTCAAATAATTATACACACAGTATCACAGAACTCTGCATATTTTTCTAAGTAATCATCCAGTGCCCTCTTGAATGCCTCGATTAAACCTGCCTCCACCACCCTGCTAGGCAGTGCATCCCAAATCAATGTGAAGGTGTTTTCTTCCTCACATCACATGCTTCATTTGCAAATCACCAAGTTTGTGGACTTTGTGCACTTTCCTCCAGTTCTGTGTTTTGAGGCATCTGAGTTTTATTGCACTTTCAATGTCAACTCCATCACAAACCTCTGCCTCTCCCTCCTCTTGAAAGACCTTCCTTAAAACACCTGTTTTCAAACATGCTTTTGGTCATTTTTGCAACTTTGTTCAACAGTGTTCCTATGAAGTATCTTGGATGTTTCACCACATTAATGTCATTTAAATACAAATCGTTCTTGGTATTTGCTTAACTAAACACAATGCCAACAGTTCAAAAATCATGGTACTGTGGAAAACAAAGGCAAGAGTTTCATACTGCCCTCACTCTACCCAAAAAGGGTTGTAGAGATCAACTTCCTAAGTAACTGGCCAGCTAGCACATTATCTTAATGTGATTTACGCTTTCCTCAATGAGGAATCAGCAATATTTTGGCCCCTTCCTGTTTCATTATTGTGTATGCACATCCTGGTACAATAAATAGGACCCACATAACATTCATCCAGAACAGATGTAGTCTCCTGTATTAGTTTCCCCAATCTAAAATGAGTTAGTTAGGGGGTTGGAGGATTTCTCCCTCCCTCATGCCTCAGATTTTGATAAACTTTTTCTTTGCTCATTCCAAGAGGTCACAGATCTCTTGGTGGGGTTGGCATGGTAGGTACTGCAAGTTAGGTTGAGTATAGGGTTTTCTTCTGCGTACCATTTTCAAACATGTACAGAGATTGATGAGTGGTTTCTTTTGTGTCAGTGCATTCCTGTTGGAATTGCTTGCTATTTCATTGCAAGAGAAAGCATTCCCAGAAAACTGTCTTTCCTCCAAACTGACTATTTCTCTTTATAATACAACACAAACATGCTTTTCAATTTGATCACAAGCAGATTTGTTTTTTGCTCCTTGGTCTTTCAGGTCATTCTCACTAACCAAAGTGACAAAAGACAATATTTCCACTCAGAAAAAAAACAAATTAGTGAGCAAGCCATAAACCGAGAAAAGAACCACTGCCTGAGTACAGAAACCAAACTCCAAGTCCACTACTCAATCTTTTTTGATGCCTTTTCTTTCTTTCCTGTTAAATAGCTCAGAGTTTAATTGAAAAGTTGTATTGATCAGAATACCCATGGGTTTAATCCCAGGTCTCAACTCAGTTAACAGATGACTTGGTCCACTGCCATAAAATGACCTCAGCAAAAATCGGTATAGGTCAAATTTTTTTAATATATACAGCGTTCCCACCAGTCGCCAATGTATTCTGCAGCATTGTATGTGATACTGCCTACAGTCAAATACCCTTGGCAGGTCTCAACTAACATGATTCAAACAACTGGAAAAAGTACTTGACAGCATTAATTTAGAAACCAGCTGGACAAATGAGAACTTAGTGAGAAGTCTACCAAGGTAGGATACCAGGAACAAGTGACAGTTCAGATGAATGATTTCACCAGATGGGCAATTTATTTTCTATTAGAACATTCACAAGAAGTTTGAAGTATATTGTAGAGAAGCCAAGGTTAAAGAGGGAAACCAACTTAATTATACCCTTAATGCAAGGTCCAAAAATGTCAATCCAAGATAAAGTCACTCAAGACCTTGATATTGTCAGCCAATCAACCCAACTCGAGAGGTTCAGACATTTTGTGCTGATGTATATATTTTTTTAAACTCTCTCCACCAGTTTTTCTAATGTGACTGCTATGGTCTGGAATGGTGCTCACTTCACTGCAATGAGATGTCCACATGGGAGAAGTTTCCACATAATCTTACAGAAACTGCTGGCTCTCCAGTAATTTCACTTCATCGCATTCTGAATGAGGCATTTGGTGATTACATATTAGTTCAAAACTTACTTTTTGAGCCCTGCTGTCGGTTCCGGAAAACTTGTCTGGAAAATTTTATCATAGTTTGAAGTGCCAAAGTTTTCGCATCTGCAATTGATCACAAAATAAATCTTTAAAACGTTGCATGCATCTACAGTGGTGGTTAGTTGTTCAAAGCAACCCAAACAATCAATTATGCATTTTGGGACTTGGATCAGCTCATTTTGTTGAACAGGTTGCACTGCAGATGTATCGCTGTAATGAATGGTGATTTCCTTTTTCCCCTTCAACCTTTCGCAGGAAGTTTATAGGGCATTGCCACAAGGCTGGAGGGCCAAGGCAATTGGGACTGGGGATGGGTGCAATGGGGAGAGAGGGGAGAGAAGGTGGGGGGCATCCATTTCCCCAATATTTCATCCTTGCTGCATAGTCCATGAATATTAAACTGAGGCAAACAACTCAAGACTTTGGTCATTGAAATTGCTTACTATTTAATAAACACGTTTTGCACTGACAGTTTTCTCGCATCTCTTGAAATGGTGCAAGCATTATGTGATTGCTGTTGTCAGTTAATACACTGCAATGGAATGTCTTCGAGGAAATTCCTACGTTATCTTACAGGAATCGTCAGCAATTTCCCTTCACATTACATCCCGGATGAAGCAGAATTGAGTCACACATCAAATGCAACTTACTTGCTGATTATTTCGCTCATTCCTGGTGGACTTAGATTTCCATCTTCCTCACAGTTTGGACTGTCATAGTTTCCGTGACTGCAACTGGTTTTAAAGCACAAAATGAACAAGACTTTCATTCACAATTAAATCCAAATCTGAAGATTCAGTATTTCAAGCTTGGCTCAGTGGGTTTTAAATAGATCACGCTCCAAATATATAATTAAACTAACATGGTGATAAAATCTTAATTGTTCAAAATTAAATCACATTTTTCAAAGTAACTGTTACCTTTAGCCCAGAATATCATTTCTAAGTGCTTTCCCACTAACTAGGTTTATCTTCACACCTTTCTAACAAGGTTGTAACTTCTGCAATTCTCAGGTGCTCTGGCGTTATTGCTGTAATTAGGATTGGACAGTTATGGACAAGTTATTCACGTTCCACTTGCACTTGTTCCACTTGTTGTGGACAATTTTGCAGGTTCCACTTGCACTTTAACTATCCTTGGATGTCTGGTAAATCATGAAGACTAGATCATTGTTAAATAGCCAATCTTTCTAATACTTCTCCAACCAAACCCAGTTCATCTAGTGCCTCAATTACCTTCTCTTTCATTTGGACAGCATTTTCTTTGGTATAGACTAATGCAAAGTGCTCATTTAACGGCCATGTCCTTTGCCTCCATGTATAGATTCCCCATTTGATCCCTAAATCACTCTTTTACCATTCACATGCCTGTCAAGGACTGATTCCTCTCTGTTTGTCACCAATTTCTTGCTCTCATTTCCTTTAATCAAAGGAAATTCAAGTCCAGAGACAACATCCCATTCTCTCAACTCTAACAAAAAAAAACTCAAGCTCTAAACGGACCATTCCCAATTCAACCCTCAAACATAAGCTTCCAACTCAACATTTGACCTGGAGCTTCAGTGTATATAGTATTGTCCGTGATATACACTACTCAGATTCAAAGCTTAATTCCACATTATTGCTTATGGGCTGTTTAAAAGCTTTTGCTAATAACTTTGTTTTCTGTTGTATGATGAGTTTAGAGCTTAGGTAAAGAGCTACATAGATCAGAATAATCCTGGGTTTAGGTCTCCAGTGAGTTAATCGAAGTGATCCAGGGAATTAAAATGACCCCAACAATCTTGAAAAGAAAAAATAGGTACCTATGGTTTTTATTCATCTATGAATTATTCATTATTACATGAGAGATGCAATCTACTAATAAATGATTACATTTGAAAGTGTTTTTTCTTAACACAAAGAATCATCAGTTTGGACTATCAAGGCTTCCTTACCTGCAATTTGCCACAAAGCCCAAGTCGAGTCATTTTAAGCATCTAGACACCATTGCTTGCTCACCATGAAAAAACACTATTTAAAGTTTTGATCAGCTGGTTTTGTTAACGGCCACTCTCCAGGTGCACGACTGCATTAGATGGCGGTTTTTGAAACTTTCACAAGTAGTGTGGCCGGGGATGGGGGTTAGAAATAGTTGAGGTAAACAGAATTCTGGATATTTATGTTGATGCAATTTTATCATGCATACGCCATTGAACATCTTCACGGTTGGACTGTTCTCCTTGGCGAGGCAGTGGCTAAGAGGAGATCGAATAGTTACGTCCAAAATCATGAGGGGGCTGGATAGATTAGATAAGAAACTGTTTCTGTTCATGAAGGGATCAAGAACGAGAGGGCAAGAATTTAAAATGATTTGCAAAAGAAACAAATGTGATGCAAGGAAAGAATATCACACAACGGGTGGTTTGGATCTGGAATACACCATCTGGAATTGTGATGGAGGCAGGTTCAAACGAAGTGTTCAATGATTACATTATAAACAATGTGCAGGGAAATAGGGAAAAGGCAAGACAATGGCACTAAGTCATAATGTTCTCTTGGAGAGCCAGGGCAGTCACAATGGGCTTCTGCTGCAGTAACAACTTTTAGAGGCAATCCAGCAGTTTAACATGATAGATATGGTCTGGAATGGTGTTTGCTGCACTGTTATGGGAGGCCTCCATGAGAAAGTTTCTATCTAATTTTTTTTAAATATAGGGATGGCAACAGTTCACAATCTTGTATTCCAAATGAAGTAGAATTTAGTCACATCAAATTAAACTTACTCTCTGATTAGTGCACTTGGTTCTGGTGAACTTAGATTCCCATCACAGTTTGATTCGTCAAATTTTCCATCGCTACTATTGATTATAAAGCACATGTTAAGTCATTTCAAACAAAGAACTTGCAGCCAGGTCAAATGATTTGAAACAAAAAGCTCTTCAGTCTTGCCACATCTAATTGTGAATAGTGGTGGCCAATTAAACAACTCACTGGAGGAAGTGAGTTCACAATTATCCCCATGCTCAAAAATGGGGACTCCCAGCACATCTGTGTAAAAGACAAAGCAGAGGAAGCATTTGCAATAACCTTTGCCCAGAAGGGGTATAGACAAGCTAGGTAGTCAATATCTTTTCCAAAAGGTATGGGAGTCTAAGGTTTAAGGTGAGAGGGGAGAGATGCAAAAATGTCCAAAGGGGCAGCATTTTCACACAGTGGGTGGTGAAGTGTTTTCTTACTCACAAGCTGCCAGAGGTAGTAGTAGAGGCAGGTCAAATTTTATCTTTTAAAAAGCATTCAGATAGTCCCAAGTAAAGCTTACATTAACACTACAATTAAGTTACTGTGAAATTCCCCTAGCCACCATAGTCTGGCACTTGTTCAGGTCAATGCACCTAACCAGTACATCTTTCAGAATGTGGGAGGAAACCCATGCAGATACAGGGAGAAGGTGCAAACTCCACACAGACAGTGAGTGACCCAAGCCAGGAATCGAACTGGGTGCCTGGTGATGTGAAGCAGCAGCAGTGCTAACCACTGTGCTACCGTGCCAGGACCTCAGTCAGTTCCTTTCATGTGATTGCTATGGTCTAGATGGTGTTTGCTGCATTATTATGTGCCTTTATGAGTAAGTTTCTACATTAGGTACAGGAACTGCTTGCTCCCCAACCATTCACATTTACATTGCTGTGTTCTGAAAGAAGGAATTGCTGTCACACATCAGATTAAGCTTACTTTCTGATTACTGCAATGGTTCCTGGAGAAACACGATTTCCATTTCCCTCACCATTTGGACTGTCACAGTTTCTGCAGGTGCAAATGGTCACAAAGAAAAGTGATTTTAAACAAACGCTTTCATCCACAAGTGGCCATCATTTAAAAAACAGGAGACTCTGGGATACAATATTTCAACCTTTGATCAGCTGGTTTGCACTAACGCATCACCTTTTATTCTGTACCAATGTATTTTTCATTTAGAAATGTCAAGGGGTAAGACAAATGCAGAGAGTCAGTAATGTGATTGTTGTGGTCTGGAACGGTTTTCACTACACTATTATATGAAGCTGTTCCTACATGATTCTTACAGGAAGCGCCAGCAATTCTCTTTTACACAGATTCTGAATGAAGCAGAGTTTAGTCAGAGATTGGATCAAACTTACTTCTTGACTGAGTTAATTTCTGATGAACATGGCTTACTATCTTCCTTGGAGCTTGGACTGTCAAAGTTTTCATAGCTGTGGTCATAAAGCATATCATTTTATGGAAGTATTTGCATTCAAAATTAAACCTATTAAACACCTCCCACACCCTTAAACTGAAGATGCAGTATTTCAAGCCTTCATCACCTGGGTTTATCAAATATCCTTCATGGCCTGGCAAATTCCTCACTATTATAATCAAGCTGGGGAATCAACCCTAGTTGAATGAAGTGTGCAGGAGGACAAGTCAGGAGGAACACCAGACTGACCTAAGTATATGTCGTAAGCCTGGTGAAACCACAACATAGGACTTTTTGCTGCCCAACAGTATAAAGAGCAAAATGATATACTATGGATCAGAGACAAGCTCTGCAGTCTTACCATATCTAATCGTGAATGGTCGTGGACAATTAAACAGGCGGAGGCGGGTCCACAATTTCCCCCATTCTCAGCACATCTGTGCAAAGCTGAAGCAGTATTTGCAATAACCTTTGTCCAGAAGTGCTGAGTGGATGATTCATTTTGCCCTCCCCAGTGACCCAAGCATCATCTGTGCCTGTCTTCAGCAAATTTGATTCACTTCATGTAAAGAAACATCTGAAGTCACTGGATACCTCAAAGGTAAGGACCTCAAAAACATTACACCAATAGAATTGAGGATTTGTGCTTGAGAATTTGTTGTGCCCCTATCCAAGCTGTTCCAATCGAACTACAACACTGGAATCCACCCCATGTGGAAACGTGCCCAGGTAGGTTTTGCACTCAAGCAGCAGCCCAGCAAATCAACCAGCATAACCTGCGCACAATGTTCAGTTTGGATTCAGTCATGGCATCAAACTTACTACTTGACTGAGTTGTTTTCTGAAGAACATGGCTTCCTATCTTCCTCGCAGTTTGGACTGTCAAAGTCTTCACGGCTGTGGTCATAAAGCACGTCATTTTAAGCAAGTATTTGCATCCAAAATTAAACCGATTGAACCACCCCCCGCCCCCTGTTAAACTGAAGGTGTCATATTTCAAGCTTTCATTACCTAGGTTTGTCGAACACCCTTCATGGCCTGGCAAATTCCTCACTTTTTTAATCAAGCTGGGGGTCAACCTTGTTGAATGAAGTGTACAAGAGAACAAGGAACACCAGACTGGCCTAAAAATGTGAGCAAGCCTGATGAAACTACAACACAGGGCTATTTGCTGTTGAACAGCATAAACAGCAAGGTGATTGACTGTGGATCAGAGCCAAGCTCTGCAGTCTTGCCATGTCTAATTGTGACTGGTGGTGGACAAGTAAACAACTCACTGGAGAAATGAGTCCACAATTATCCCCACCCCCAGCACATCTGTGCAAAAGACAAAGCTGAAGAACCATTTGCAAAAACCTTTGCCCAGAAGTGCCAAGTGGATGATCCATTTTGGCTTCCCTGGTGACCTAAGCATCATCAATGCCAGTCTTCAGAAAATTTGATTCACTTCATGTAATAAAGAAACATCTGAAGTCATTGGCATCCTCAAAGTAAGGACCCCAAAAACATTGCACCAATAATATTGAAGCTTTGTGCTTGAGAATTTGCTGTCCCAGTCCAACTACAACACTGGTATCTACCCAAAAATGTGGAAATGTGCCCAGGTAGATTCTGCACACTAAATGCAGCCCAGAAAATCGCCATCCCATCAGTCTACTTTCAATCAGGGAAGTGATGGAAGGGGCCATCAGCAGTGCTATCACACAGCAGAACCTGCACACAAATGTTCAGTTTGGATTCAGTCAGGCTCACTTAGCATCTGGCCACATCACAACTTTAGTTCAAACAGGCACAAAGAATGAAGATCAAGGGGCAAGGTCAGAGTGATTGCCATCGACATCAAGGAACCGAGGCAATACTGGAATCAATGGGAAATCAGGGGTAAAACTCTCCTCTGGCTGGATTTGCAACCAGCAGAAAGGGGTGATTTCAACCATCACCCCTTGAAATTCAATTGCATCATTGCTGATTCCCAACTACCTCTACCATGGGGGTTACAATTCATCAGAAACAAAACTGGACCAGCCTTATAGATATTGCAGCTATAACAGCAGGTCACAGGCTGAGAATTCCGCAGCGGGTAACTTGCCTCCCGACTCTCCAAAACCTATTCAGTATATACAAGTCACAAGCCGGGAGTGGTATGGAATACTCTCCCCATTGATGAGTGCAGTTCCAATAACACTAGAAGCTCAACACCAAGACAAAACAGCCTGCTTGATTGGTACCATATCTATCACCTTCAATATTTACTTTCTCCATCAGTGACAGCAGTGTACATCAGTGGCAAGATGCACTGCAGGAACTCACCAAGGCCCGCTTCAACAATCTTATTCACCCATGACCTCTACCATCTAGAAGGACAAAGAGTTAAACAGATGGAACACCACCACCTTTCAAGTTTCCTCCAGGTCATTCACCATCCTGACTTGGAAATATATCATCATTCCTTCACTGTTGCTGGGTCAAAGTCCTGGAATTCCCTCTCTAAGAGCATCATGGATGTACGCACACATCAGGGACAAAAGCAATTCATAGCGGCAGCTCACCACCATCTTCTGGAGGGCCAATAGCGATGGGCAATAAATGCTGGCCCAGCTACTGATGCCCACGTCCAATGTATGGATCAAAAAGTAGCCAATTACTTGCTATCTACACAGGCATTTTGCTCATGCCCACCACTTGTGGAAATCAGCAGGTAAATCCTGCCTATTCTGGAGGCAACCTCAGCTGCAAGAGATGGTTACTGAGGTGACATCCCAGTGATTGGACAGGCAGCTCTGGTGACCAGGCAACACCATTTATTGGTCAGGTCCATGGCAGCAGGCGACCACCAGCAACATGTTGCCCTGGGTCCAATGCCACTTCAGAACCAGCAGCAGGACTTTGCCATCACCCACAAAACCTCCCCTTTTCTCTCTTTCCTCCCCACATCCCCTCCCCCCAAACACCCACGAAAAGTTAAAAACTACTTCTAGGAGTAATGCAAACATTAGACAAAAATAAATATTAGTCACAAGTAAAGCTTATATTAACACTGCAATTCAGTTACTGTAAAATTTCCCTCATCACCAGAGTCCGGCACCTGTTCAGGTACATCTAACCAGTACATCTTTCAGAATGTGGAAGAAAACCCACACAGACACAGAGAGAAGGTAGAAACTCCACACAGTGACCCAAGCCAGGAATCAAACTGGGTCCTTGGCACTGTGAAGCAGCAGTGCTAACACTGTGCTACCGTGCCAGGACCTCAGTCAGTTCCTTTCATGTGATTGCCATAGTCTAGATGATGTTTGTTGCACTATTACATGTTTTTATGAGCAAGTTCCTACATTATCTACAGGAACTGCTAGCTCCCCAACCATTCACATTTACATTGTGGTGTTCTGAATGAAATGGAATTGCTGTCACACATCAGATTAAACTTACTTTCCGATTACTGTAATGGTTCCTGGAGAAACATGATTTCCGTTTCCCTCACCATTTGGACTGTCACAGTTTCTGCAGGTGCAATTGGTCACAAAGTAAAGTGATTTTAAACAAATGCGTGCATCCACAAGTGGCCATCATTTAAAAAACAGGAGACTCTGGGATTCAATATTTCAACTTTTCATCAGCTGGTTTGCTTTAATGCATCATCTTTTGTTCTGTACGAATGTATTTTTCATTTAGAAATGTTGAGGAATAAGACAAATGCAGAGAGACTCAGTAATGTGACTGTTGTGGTCCGGAATGGTTCTCACTACACTATTATATGAAGCCCTTCCTGAATGATTCTTACAGGTAGAACCAGCACCCCAGCAATTCCCTGATACACAGATTCTGAATGAAGCAGAGTTTAGTCAGATATTGGATCAAACTTACTTCTCGACTGAGTTAGTTTCTGAAGAACATGACTTTCTATCTTCCTCGCACTTTGGACTGTCAAAGTTTTCGTGGCTGTGGTCATAAAGCAGGTCATTTTAAGCGAGTATTTGCATTCAAAATTCAACCCATTAAACCCCCCTCCCTCCCCTTAAACTAAAGGTGCAGCATTTCAAGCTTTCATCACCTGGGTTTGTCAAACACCATTCATGCCTGGCAAATTCCTCACTTTTATAATCAAGCTAGGGGTCAACCTTGTTGAATGAAGTGTACAAGAGGACAAGGAGCACCAGACTGGCCTAAAAATGTGATGCAAGCCTGGTGAAACTACAACACAGGGCTATTTGCTGCTGAACAGCATAAACAGCAAGGTGATAGACTGTGTATCAGAGCCAAGCTCTGCAGTCTTGCAGCATCTAATCATGAATGGTAGTGGACAATTAAACAGGTGGAGGCGGGTCCACAATTTTCCCCATTCTTGGCACATCTGTGCAAAGCTGAAGCAGCATTTGCAATAACCTTTGCCCAGAAGTGCCAAGTGGATGATCCATTTTGGCCTTCCTGATGACCCAAGGAGCATTGATGCCAGTCTTCAGCAAATTTGATTCACTTCATGTGATAAAGAAACATCTGAAGTCACTGGATACCTCAAAGGTAAGGAACCCAACAAGATTACACCAGTAGTATTGAGGATTTGTGCTTGAGAATTTGCTGTGCCCCGAATCAAGCTGTTCCAGTGCAACTACAACACTGGAGTCTACCCAACAATGTGGGAATATGGTAGGTTCTGCACACAAGCAGCAGCCTAGCAAATCACACAGAATAACCTGCACACATCAGTTTGGATTCAGTCATTGCATCAAACTTACTTCTTGACCGAGTCGGTTTCTGAAGAACATGGCTTCCTATCTTCCTCACACTTTGGACTGTCAAAGTTTTCAGGGCTGTGGTCATAAAGTAGGTAATTTTAAGCAAGTATTTGCATTCAAAATTAAACCCATTACCCCCCCCCCTTTAAACTGAAGGTGCAATCTTTCAAACCTTGATCAGCTGGTTTTGTTGAACAGGGCACACCCTTCATGGCCTGGCAAATTCCTCACTATTATAAATCAAGCTGCGGGACCAACCCTAGTTGAAAGAAGTGTACAAGAGGACAAGCCAAGGCTGATGTAAAAATGCGGTGTTCAACCTGATGAAACTACAACATGGCTATTTGCTGCCCAGCTGCATAAACAGCAAGGTGATAGACTGTGGATCAGACCCAAGCTCTGCCGTCTTGCCACATCTAATTGTGAATGATAGTGGACAATTAAACAACTCACTGGAGGAAGCAAGTCCACATTTATCCCCACTCCCAGCACATCTGTGCAGAAGACAAAGCTGAAGAAGCATTTGCAAAAACCTTTGTCCAGAAGTGCCGAGTGGATGATCCATTTTGGCCTCCCCGGTGACCCAAGCATCATCGATACCAGTCTTCAGCAAATTTGACTCACTTCATGAAATAAAGAAACATCTGAAGTCACTGGATACCTCAAAGATAAGGAACCCAATAACATTACACCAATAGTATTGACGATTTGAGATTGAGAATTTCTGTGCCGCTATCCAAGCTGTTCTAGTCCAACTACAACACTGGAATCTACCCAACAATGTGGAAATATGCCCAGGTAGGTTTTGCACACAAGCAGCAACTCAGCAAACCACACAGCATAACCTGCGCACAACTGTTCAGTTTGGATTCAGTCAAGTCACTTAGCTCCTGGTCACATTACAGCTTTAGTTCAAACAGGCACAAAAGAAATTGAAATCAAGAGGCAAGGTCAGAGTGACTGCCACCAGCATCAAGGAACACAGGCAATATTGGAGTCAATGGGAAATCAGCGGAAAAACTCTCCAGTGACTGCAAATGTACCCAGCAGAAATGAAGATGGTTGCACTTGTTAAGTCTGTCAGTTCACCCCAGAACATGTCTGCATGAGTTCCTCAGGTGAGTGTGTCCTTGGCCAGCCATCTGCAACTGCTTCTTTCAATGGCCTTTCCCCATAAAGTCATAAGGTCAGAAGTGGGCATTTTGCTGATGACTGCACATGATTCAGCACCATTTGTGACTTGAATCCAACCTTGAAATTCAATTGTATTATCATTGCTGATTCCCAACTCTCTCTATCCTGGGGTTACAATTCATCAGAAACTAAATTGGACCAGTCTTGTAGATATTGCAGCTCTAACAGCAGGTCAGAGGCTGGGAATTCTGCAACAGGTAACTTGCCTCCTGACTCTTCAAAACCTGTTCAGTTTCTACAGTCACAAGTCAGGAGTGGTATGCAATACTCTTCTCCCCATTGATGACTGCAGTTCCAACAAGAAACTCGACACCATCCAAGACAAAGCAGCCATATCCATCGCCTTCAATATTCATTTCCTCCACCAGTGACAGCAGTGTACATCAGCTACAAAATGCACTGCAGGAACTCACCAAGACCTACTTCAACAATCTTGTTAGCCCATGTTCTCTACCACCTAGGAGGACAAAGAGTAAACACATGGAGCGCCACCACCTCCCAGGTTTCCTCCAGGTCATTAACCATCCTGACTTGGAAATATATCACCGTTCCTTCACTGTTGCTGGGTCAAAGTCCTGGCATTCCCTCCCTAACAGCACCATTGATGTACCTACACTTCAGGGACAATAGCAATTCAAGAAGATAACTCACCACCATCTTCTCAAGGCAATTAGGTACAGGCAATAAATGCTGGCCCAGCTAGGAACACCCACATCCCATGTATGGATCAAAAAGTAGTCAATTACTCACTACTTCTGCAGGTATTTTGCTCATGCCAACCATGCTCACCACTTGGGGAAAACACCAGATAAATCCTGGCCTATTCTGGAGGCAACCTCAGCAATGGCCACCAGTAGCACTGAACGTGTGTTTGCTGAAACATCCCAGTGATTGGACAGGCAGTTCTGGAGACCAGGCAACACTATTTATTGGATCAGGTCCATGGCAGCAGGCGACTACCAGCAACATGCTGCCCTGGGTCCAATGCCACTTTAAAACCAGCAGGAGGGCTTTGCTTTCACCCACAAAACCTCCTTCTCCCTCTCCCAAAACACACAGATAAAAAAAGTTAACTGCGTCTAGGAATAATGAAAACATTAGACAAAAAAATTATTTGTCAGAAGTATAGCTTACATAAACACTACAATTAAATTACTGTGAAACTCTGCCAGTCACCATAATCCGGCACCTGTTAAAGTCAACGTACCTCCTAACTTGCACATCTTTCAGAATGTGGGAGGAAACCCACACAGACACAGGGGGAATGTGCAAAGTCCAGTGATCCAAGCCGGAAATCGAACCAGGTTCTTGGCATTGTGAAACAGAAGTGCTAACCACTGTGCGACCGTGCCAGGGTCTCACATTCCTCTCACATGGTTGCTATGGTGTTTGCTGCACTATTACATGCCTTTATGAGCAAGTTCCTACATTATCTACAGGAACTGCTAGCTCTCCAGCCATTTACATTTACGTTGTCATGTTCTGAATGAATTGCTGTCACATATCAGATTAAACTTACTTTATGACCACTGTAATGTTTCCTGGAGAAACCTGATTTCCATTTTCCTCACCATTTGCGCTGTCACAGTTTCTGCAGGTGCAATTGGTCACAAAGAAAAGTGATTTTAAACAAATGCTTGCATCCACAAGTGGCCATCATTTAAAAAACAGGAGATTCTGGGATTCAATATTTCAAACTTTCATCAGCTGGTTTGTTTTAATGCACCATCTTTTGTTCTGTACCAATGTATTTTTTATTTAGCAATATTGAGGAATAAGACAAATGCAGAGAGACTCAGTAATGTGACTGTTGTGGTCTGGAATGGTTTTCACTATGCTATTATTTGAAGCTCTTCCTAAATGATTCTTACAGGTAGAACCAGCACCCCAGCAATTCCCTTTTACACAGATTCTGAATGAAGCAGAGTTTAGTCAGACATTGGATCAAATTTACTTCTCGACTGAGTTAGTTTCTGAAGAACATGACTTTCTATCTTCCTCGCACTTTGGACTGTCAAAGTTTTCATGGCTGTGGTCATAAAGCAGGTATTTGCATTCAAAATTCAACCCATTAAACTGCACCCCGCCCCCCCCCCCAACCCCCAAGCTGAAGGGGCAATATTTCAAGCCCTCATCACCTGGTGTTGTCGAACACCTTTCATGGCCTGGCAAATTCCTCACTTTTATAAGCAAGCTAGGGGTCAACCCCAGTTGAATGAAGTGTATAAGAGGACAAGGAGTACCAGGCTGGCCTAAAAATGTGACGCAAGCCTGGTGAAACTACAACACAGGGCTATTTGCTGCTGAACAGCATAAACAGCAAGGTGATAGACTGTAGATCAGAGCCAAGCTCTGCAGTCTTGCCACATCTAATCATGAATGGTAGTGGACAATTAAACAACTCACTGGAGGAGATGAGTCCACATTTATCCCCGCTGCCAGCACATCAGTGCAAAAGACGAAGCTGAAGAAACATTTGCAAAAACCTTTGCCCAGAAGTGCCAAGTGGATGATCCATTTTGGCGCCCGTGACCCAAGCATCATAAATGCCAGTTTTCAGCAAATTTGATTCACTTCATGTAATAAAGAAACATCTGAACTCACTGGATACCTCAAAGTAAGGACTCCAAAAACATTACACCAATAATATTGAAGATTTCTGCTTGAGAGTTTGCTGTCCCAGCCCAACTACAACAATGGTATCCACCCAAAAACGTGAAATGTGCCCAGGTAGGTTCTGCACACAAAATGCAGCCCAGCAAATCATCATCTCATCAGTCTACTTTCAATCGGGGAAGTGATGGAAGGGGCCATCAACAGTGCTATCACACAGCATAACCTGTGCACAAGTGTTCAGTTTGGATTCAGTCAGGGCCACTTAGCACCTGGCCGCATCACAACTTTAGTTCAAACAGACACAAAGAATGGAAATCAAGGGGCAAGGTCAGAGTGACTGCCATCGACATCAAGGAACCCAGGCAATACTGGAATCAATGGGAAATCAGGGGTAAAACTCTCCTCTGGCTGGAGTTGCAACCAGCAGAAAGGAAGATGATTGTGCTTGTTAGAGGTCTGTCAATTCAGTCCCAGGACATCACTGCGTGAGTTCCTCAGAAGAGATCATGTCTTCGGCCCAGCCATCTTCAACTACTTCATTTAATGACCTTCCCTCCATAAGATCAGAAGTGGTCATGTTAGCTGATGACCTTACATGATTCAGCACCATTCGTAACTTGATTTCAACCATCGCCCTTGAAATTCAATTGCATCATCATTGCTGATTCCCAATTATTTCTACCCTGGGAGTTACAATTTTTCAGAAACAAAACTGGACCGGCCTTATAGATATTGCAGCTGTAACAGCAGGTCAGAGGCTGGGAATTCCGCAGCAGGTAACTTGCGTCCTGACTCTCCAAAAACTATTCAGTATCTACAAGTCGCAAGTCAGGAGTGGTTTGGAATAATCTTTTTCCCATTGATGACTGCAGTTCCAACAACACAAGAAGCTCAACACATTCCAAGACAAAGCAGCCTGCTTGATTGGTACCTTATCCATCACCTTCAATATTCACTTCCTCCAACAGTGACACTAATGTACATGAGCTGCAGCATGCACTGCAGGAACTCACGAAGGCCCACTTCAACAATCTTATTAGCCCATGTTCTCTACCACCGAGGAGGACAAAGAGCAAACACATGGAGCGCCACCACCTCCCAGGTTTCCCCCAGGTCACTCACCATCCTGACTTGGAAATATATCACCATTCTTCACTGTTGCTGGGTCAAAGTCGTGGCATTCCCTCCCTAACAGCACCATTGATGCACCTACACTTCAGGGACAATATCAGTTCAAGAAGACAGCTCACCAACCACCATCTTCTGGAGAGGCAATAGGGACAGGCAATAAATGCTGGCCTAGCCAGGAACACCCACATCCCATGTATGGATCAAAAAGTAGCCAATCACTTCCTACCTCCACAGGCATTTTGCTCATGCCAACCATGGCCACCACTTGGGGAAGTCACCAGATAGATCCTGGCCTATTCTGGAGGCAACCTCAGCAATGGCCACCAGTAGCACTGAAGAGGTGGTTGCTGAAACATCCTAGTGATTGGACAGGCAGTTCTGGATACCAGGCAACACCATTTATTGGTCAGGCCCATGGCAGCAGGCAACCACCAGCAACATGCTGCCCTGGGTCCAATGCCAGTTCAGAACCAGCAGCAGGACTTTGCCATCACCCAAAAAAACTCCCCTTTTCTCTCTTTCCTCCCCCCAAACACCCACAAAAAAGTTAAAAACTACCTCTAGGAATAATGCAAACATTAGACAAAAATAAATATTTGTCGCAAGTAAAGCTTACATTAACACTGCAATTAAGTTACTGGGGAATTCCCCTCGTCACGTCAATGCACCAAACCAGTACATCTTTCCGAATGTGGGAGGGAACCCACGCAGATACAGGGAGAAGGTGCAAACTTCACACTGACAGTGATCCAAGCCAGGAATCAAACTAGGTACCTGGCACTGTGAAGCAGCAGTGCTAACCATTGTGCTGGTGTGCCAGGACCTCAGTCAGTTCCTTTCATGTGATTTTTATGGCTGAGGTGGCATTTGCTGCACTATTACATGTTTTTATGGGCAAGTTCTTACATTATCGACAGGAACTGCTAGCCCCCCAACCATTCACATTTACATTGTAGTGTTCTGAATGAACTGGAATTGCTGTCACACATCAGATTAAACTTACTTTCCGATTACTGCAATGATTCCTGGAGAAACACGATCTCCATTTTCCTCACCATTCGGACTGTCACAGTTTCTGCAGGTGCAATTGGTCACAAAGAAAAGTGATTTTAAACAAACGCTTGAATCCACAAGTGGCCATCATTTAAAAAACAGGAGACTCTGGGATTCAATATTTCAACCTTTCATTAGCTGGTTTGCATCAATGCATCATCTTTTGTTCTGTACCAATGTATTTTTCATTTAGCAATGTCAAGGAATAAGGCAAAAGCAGGGGGAGGCAGTAATGTGATTGTTGTAGTCTGGAATTGTTTTCACTACATTATATGAAGCTGTTCCTACATGATTCTTACAGGAAGCGCCAGCAATTCCCTTTTACACAGATTCTGAATGAAGCAGAGTTTAGTCTGAGATTGGATCAAACTTACTTCTTGACTGAGTTGGTTTCTGAAGAACATGACTTTTTATCTTCCTCGCACTTTGGACTGTCAAAGTTTTCATGGCTGTGGTCATAAAGCAGGTCATTTTAAGCAAGTATTTGCATTCAAAATTCAACCCATTAAAACCCCCATCCCCCCTTAAACACCACCTGTGTTTTGTCGAACAGGGCACACACTTCATGGTGTGGCAAATTCCTCACTATTATAATCAAGCTGGGGGTCAACCCTAGTTGAATGAAGTGTACAAGAGGACAAGCCAGGAGCAACATCAGGATGACCTAAAAATGTGGCGTCAGCCTGGTGAGACTACAACACAGGGCTATTTGCTGCCCAACAGTATAAGCAGCAGGTGATAGACTGTGGATCAGAGCCAAGCTCTGCCGTCTTGCCACATCTCTTGATGAATGGTGGCGGACAGTTAAGCAACTCACTGGAGAGGTGAGTCCACAATTATCTCCACTCCCAGCACATCTGAGCAAAAGACAAAGCTGAAGCAGTATTTGCAAAAATCTTTGCCCAGAAGTGCCAAGTAGATGATCCGTTTTGGCCTCCATGACCGAAGCATAATCAATGCCTGTTTTCAGCAAATTTGATTCACTTCATGTCATAAAGAAACATCTGAAGTCACTGGATACCTCAAAGCAAGGACCTCAGAAACATTACACCAATAGTATTGAAGATTTCTGCTTGAGAATTTGCTGTCCCAGTCCAACGACAACACTGGTATTTACCCAAAAACGTGGAAATGTGCCCAGGTAGGTTCTGCACACAAAATGCAGCCCAGCAAATCACCACCCCATCAGTTTACTTTCAATCAGGGAAGTGATGGAAGGGGCCATCAACAGTGCTATCATACAGCATAACCTGTGCTCAAGTGTTCAGTTTGGATTCAGTCAGGGTCACTTAGCACCTGGCCGCATCACAGACACAGAGAATGGAGATCAAGAGACAAGTTCAAAGTGATTGCCATCGACACCAAGGAACCCAGGCAATACTGGAATCAATGGGAAATCAGGGGTAAAACTCTCCCCTGGCTGAAGTTGCAAGCAGCAGAAAGGAAGATGGTTGTGCTTGTTAGAGGTCTGTCAATTCAGACCCAGGACATCACTGCGCGAGTTCCTCAGAAGAGTGCATGTCTTCGGCCCAGCCATCTTCAACTACTTCATTCAATGACCTTCCCTCCATAAGATCAGAAGTGGGCATGTTAGCTGATGACCTTACATGATTCAGCACCATTCGTAACTTGATTTCAACTATCGCCCTTGAAATTCAATTACACCATCATTGCCGATTCCCAACAATCTCTACCTGGGAGTTACAATTCATCAGAAACTAAATTGGACCAGCCTTATAGATATTGCAGCTATAACAGCAGGTCAGAGGCTGGGAATTCCACAGCAGATACAGGGAGAAGGTGCAAACTCCACACAGACAGCAACCCAAGCTGAATCAAACCAGGGACTGTGAAGCAGCAATACTAACCATTGTGCTACTGTGCCAGACCTCAGTCACTTCCTTTCACGTAATTGCTATGGTCTAGATGATGTTTGCTGCACTATTACATGCCTTTATGAGCAAGTTCCTACATTATCTGTAGGAACTGCTAGCTCCACAGCCATTCACATTTACATTATGGTGTTCTGAAAGAAGGAATTGTTGTCACACATCAGATTAAGTTCACTTTCCAATTACTGCAATGGTTCCTGCAGATACACGATTTCCATTTTCCTCACCATTTGGACTGTCACAGTTTCTGCAGGTGCAATTGGTCACAAAGAAAAGTGGTTTTAAACAAACGCTTGCATCCACAAGTGGTCTTCATATCAAAAACAGGAGACTCCGGGATTCAATATTTCAACCTTTGATCAGCCGATTTGCATCAATGCATCATCTTTTATTCTGTACTAATGTATTTTTCATTTAGAAATGCCGAGGAATAAGGCAAATGCAGAGAGAGGCAGTAATGTCAGTGTTGTGGTCTGGAATGGTTTTCACTACACTATTATATGAAGCTGTTCCTACATGATTCTTACAGGAAGAGCCAGCAATTCCCTTTTACACAGATTCTGAATGAAATAGAGTTTAGTCAGATATTGGATCAGGCTTACTTCTTGACTGAGTTAGCTTCTGAAGAACATGGCATTGAAACTAACTCACAGTTTGGCATGTCAAAGTCCTCATCGCTGTAGTCATACAGCACATCAGTTTAAGCATGTATTTGCATTCAAAATTTAACCCATTAAACATTGCTGCCGCGCCCGCCACCACCCCCCCCCCACCACCGCCTCTGTGACACCTCTTTGAACTGAAGATGCAGTATTTCAAATCTTGATCTGCAGGGTTTATAAAACAAATCACACTCAAGATACTCATAAATGCATGAGATGGTGACTTTTTCTTAAATCTTCGAAATTTCAAATGGAACTTTGTGGTATAACCAGACACTGGAAGTGAACAATGCCTGAAGGGCAAATCATTTTCCAATTACTCGTTGAAGAGTTTTGATGCTGTGTCGATAGTGTTGCGCTTTCCTGGATAATTGGTGATGGGCCAGGGGGTATGAATCTTGGCAAAATACTGGGAGTAATCAGGAGTCTAGCCTAATCATTATCCAGTGCTATGCCATATTTGCCAAAAGTGTGGCACTTGGGCAGCTTGGCAAAACCACTGGGCAGCCAATTACAATACCAACTGAGGACCACTTCCTGCCTTGAGGGGCTGCTGCACCAGTTTCTGTTGTCATATAAATGCAGCTTCTAAACCCCACCAATCTCTCAAGTTTCTGGCACCCCCCAACCCATCATTGAGATGCCCTATCCTCAGCAGCCACTGGAGGAGAGGCTGTTAATTTGCCATCCATCTGATTGGACCAGAAGCTCTTGAGACTAGACTGCATCCTAAATTGGATAGTAGGCCCAGCTGCAGTCTCTTAACTGGTCACTATTGGTAGCGTGCAGCCTTGGGTCCCATTGCCTGAAGGAAGATCAGCTCCCACTTAACAGTCTCAATAAGACTTGATCAGATGTTCATAAAATTTCAATCACAAATTACAGATTTTTTTCCTGTGTCAAGCAGTCTCTAATTCAGTTGATATTGTTCAGAATGGCACTTCCATGAGATGCATTCAGAAAGTTGCTGCCACATAATCTTACAAGAATTTCTGTCTCTCCAGCAACTCTGTTTTTGCATTGTTTGGGATGAAGCAGAATTTAACTTACTCTCTGATCACTGCAATTGTTCCTGGAGAAGTACAATTTCCATCTGCAATATAGTTGGGGCTGTGGGGGTTTCCATACCTGCAATTCATCAAAACGCACAAATTAAATCATTTCCAAAAAGCATATGCATCTGGCCATTTACAATGAACCCTTGCAGACTAACGATTTGGTATTTAAACCCTTGATAAGCTGATCTGCCACACTCCAGATGGATAACAGCAACTGGGAAGAGACAGAGTGTGCAAGGGAGATGTGGAAGGAAGCAGCAAACTCATTTCTTTAATATTTTATAATTTCTGAATGTGGTTACACATTGGATTGAACTTGCCGTCTGATGACTGCAAGTGCCCCTGGAAAACACTTATGATTTTCCTCATAGTTTAGACTATCACAGTTTCTGCACCAGCAATTGGTCAGGAAAAAAGTTATGAAAACAGTTGCATTGACATTTGGCTGTTATTAAAAGTGTCAGAGTAAACAAATGGAGGTTACAGGAATAGTTCTTAGGGCAGGCCTGATGGGCCAAATGGCCTCCTTCTGCACTGCAGGGATTCTATAATTGTAAGTCACTCTAGATGTATGACTGCAATGAATAATTTCCTTCAAAACCTTCATAGGAAGTTTACAGGACACCAAAAATGAGGCTGCAGCGGGTGCAGCAGAGATGATCCATTTTTTCAATATATTTATCCTTGTTTCATTGTCCAACAGTGCCAGATCAACCTTAACTCCAAGACCTAAATAATCATTCCATTGAAAGTATTGTGACGTTGCAATTTTTAAAATAGAAGCTTTCAAATCTCTAGGAATGATACAAATATTAAAGGCAACTAATAGCTTCTTTAATGTGACTGCTATAGTCAGGAAAAGTGTCCACTTTTGAAGATTCAAAACACTTTAAAAAATTCATTTTACAGGTTGTGAGCATTGCTGGGCCAGCATTTATTGCCCAGCTGTAACTGCCCTCCATTTCGGAGGCCATTTGAAAGTCAACCACAATCGCTGTGGATCCGGAGTCATGTAGGGCTCATCATATAAAGACAGAAGATTTCCTTCCCTAAAGGACATTGATGACCATGAAACCATTGTAGTAAAACCCATCTGGTTCACTAGATCATTAATTCCAGATTTTTACTGAATTCAAATTTCACCATCTGCTGTGGTGGGATTTAAACCAGGATTCCCAGATTTTGTTCTGACTCTCTGGATTACTAACCAGTGATATCCACTGTGCCACTACCTCTCATATTTTATACATGATCCACCACCTCTCCTGCATTCTGATTGAAGCAGACTTGTTAGATTGAACTTACTCTCTGTTTACTGCATTCGTTTCTGAAGAATTTAGAATTCCATTTGAAGGGTCAAAGTTTCCGTACTTGTGATTTCTTACAAAGCATAAATCAAGTCATTTTAAACAAGCACTTGCATCTAGGATTGTCTTCCAACCATGGAAAAGCCCTGAAGACTCAGGATTCAAAACTTCAAGCCTTGGTCTTGTTCATTGAAGCTCTTTCTATTAATTCCTATTTAACATTTTATAGCTTAGTGTTGAACTATTATCTTTGCTCAATATTCACATATGTGCCTTTGCTGCATTCACCTGTTTAACAGTGCCCAAATATTCATGAAAACATGTTTGGGGAAACAGAGGGAAGAGATGAGAAATGTCACCATTTTTAACATAGTGACATTTTCTATCTTAAAATCATAGACTCCACCGGTTAAGGACATTCAGGCTGTTATAGACCTGTGTAAGCTCTTGAAACTGCTATACGTAAACTCCACTCCTTCTACATGGCCGTGCAATACTTTCCTTTTCAAGCATATTGTTACTAATACTTCCAACACCCTTGCAGACAGTGCAAACCAGATCACAAGCTCGTAGCTTTCAAGAAAAATCTTCTGTGGTTGTTTTGCCAATTTTAAGCTTTCCCAACCATAGCACATTTGGTAAACTCTTCTTCCCCAAATGCAGTTTGTTTCTCTAAAGTCAGAACACAAAGGTCATCAACTCAGTTGGGGCACACTGGCTAGCACCACTACTGAGTTGTGCGCAGTGACCCCAACTGACCACTTGTGAAGCACAGTAAGTGTGGGGAACAGGACAAGGAGAAACCAGTCTTATCTCTGATGGCATTTAAAAAGTATTTTATGTGCCATTGCTGCAGAATGATTGTGATATCTTGCATATTTCAGTAATAAACAGATTTGACCAACATCTCAGATTTTCTAATCAGGATTAGTTTTAAATATTCAATTTAGAAACTTGGCATTGGGCACAACAACAAATTATTTTTTAATCCTCCAACCCTTCCAGACATTTACACATTCAGAATATTACCTGTTGCAGGTAGCTATAACCTACAAACAAGTCTCAGGAATGGTAATAAACTTTTAATACAGGTGTCTGGTCATCATGGCAAGCTCTGGTTGGACCACATTTGGAATATTGAAAGCAATTGTGGGCCCTACATCCAAGGAAGGATATACTGACCTTGAGGAGAGGGTCCAGAGGAGGTTCATGAGGATTATTTTGTGAATGAAAAGCTTGATGAATGAGAAACATTTACGACTCTGGGTCTGTACTCAAATGGAACTTATAAGGATGAGGGGGGAATCTCATTGAAACTTACAGAATTCTGAAAGGCCTGAATAGAGTGGATGAGAAGATGTTTCTATTTGTAAGAGACTGGGATCCGAGGGCACAGACTTAGGGCTGACCCTTTAGAACCAAGAAGAAGAGGAATTTCTTCTGCTAGAGGGTGGTGAATCTATGAAATTCGTTACCACAGAAGACCAGGTGTATTTAAGGCAAAGAATGATGGGTTTGGATTGGTAAGGAGATTAAAGGGGAAATGTGGTCGAGGAACATATCAGACATGATTGAAATGTGGGGCTGATTCAGTGGACTTAATGGTCTAATTTTGTTCCCATACCTCATGGTCAGGATGCTCAGTCCATGACCAGTGACTGTTGATATTTCCAGAAGATGAGCTTCAGATTAACAACATGAAAAATAACAACCTGACCAAAAAAATCCTTTCTACCACTGCCATTAAACAAGAGATGCCACTTAATTGTTCTCACCTGTCCAGCAAGAGTTCCAACACACGATCAGCAGTAGTGAAAGCTCTGTATGTTGAGAGGAATATGCTGATATAGCTGAAATCATTGTTATCAAAAGCTGTAAATACATTTCCTACAAGCTTCCCTAAGGTCCCAGCCTTAATTGTGCAGACTCTACGCGTTTCAAACTGACTGACGGTGTGACCTGGAGGCACCTCGTTTCCTTCCACCTACAAGATGCAAAGATAAAAAAGGTCAATGCCACGCAAAAGTACAGCAACAAGAACATTCATTTCCATAACATTTTGCACTGTAGAGACATTACAAGATGCCTCACAGAAACATTATTAAATGAAATTGAGACCAAGTCTTGAAGAGAAATACTTGATCAGAAATATACATTTTCAAAGAGGAGTCTTTTACCAGTAGAGGTAAGGAAAACATGAGTTTTAGGAAGGAATTCCAGAGTTTAAGGATTTGGCATTTGAAGGCCTGGTCACCAATCACAGAATGAAACAAAATCAGGGATAAACAATAAGAGTGCATGCATTGCAAGGTTGGAAGTGGTTACAATGAAAGGGAGGCTGATTTTGTTCAATCTTATTTGACATTGACTGGTCATTTCATGTACTATGGAAACCATTTCATACAAAATAGTTAAAGCCAAAACATTATGTGCATGTGACTAGTTCACTGATAATTGGAGGAATTAGTGTACTGGAGCATGAAAAAATGCAGAGGGTAATCCCCAGTAGATGACAAAAGAGAAAGCTTCCCAACGGAACCAAACAAGAATGTTCCAAGTTCCAAAGCTGTCCAGCTGGAGCAGGACAAAGGGGTTCCACAATTAAACTCATGAGTGGGGAGGAGAAGAAAAAAGCCTCAGTTGGGCAGCAAGGTGTCAGGGAGGGATAATACCTTTGGTGGGGGAACACATCGCGTCCTTTCAGGGCTGTTTGTCCATCCTTTGTCCCCACCTGGCATGCAGCTCTCACCTGTGGGCTCCCCGTAGCTGTTTGCATGCGACAGCAGCCACACCCCGGGCAACGGCCTCGACAAGCCGGTAGCCGACGGGTCTCAACTCTCAGTGAGACAGGGAGATGTCTATCCAAGTATGTGAAGACAGAGTCCGGCGGATTGATCGGAAGAGACCAATGGAAGGTCCAACGGTCAAGAGGCGGTCTGTGCAAGCATCGTGGAACGCGAAGAGCAGGACAAGACACAGAAGACGTCCTGGTCATCCACTGTGCCTAGTCCCACCTCCAGCTGTCTTGAGTCTTGTCTTGCCACTGGATCTTGATGGGAATTTGGAAGAGAGAGTGAGGCTGACACTGCACAACTCTCCCTCACTTTAATCAAAATCAAACGCTAGTTTCGACACCATCATCATCAACAGTGTCCTGTTTAATCCTTGAAGTCCTGTAGCGATGGAGCAGCAGGTATGGATACACTGGGAGCTGTAGTCACAGATCCGCACGCAGGCGGCTCAGGTCTAATGGTCGTTTTCTGCTGACCGAAGCAGCAGTGGAACTCGGCGACTACGTGGGCGGCTGAGCAGTCCTCTTCAGGAACGCACTACTCACCTCTGTAGGATGAGGAAGGGGCTAGAAAAGGTGCCCTAAACATTTCCTGCTTCACTACACGCTGGCCAGTTTATCGCGGCTGGCGGGGATCCCATCTTGAGGTCGAACACACAAAATAAAATACAAGGTGACACCGCTCACCATTGGCTCTTGGGACATGTGCACGCTTTTGGACAACCCTACAGCAGACAGACCAGAGAGATGAACAGCCTTAGTTGCCAGAGAGCTTGCAAGGTACAACACTGACATTGCAGCCCTGAGCGAAACTCGTCTTGCCAACGTAGGTCAGTTGACTGAAACTGGAGGTGGATACACATTTTTCTGGAGTGGTCGCAGCAGTGATGAGCGTTGTGATGCTGGAGTTGGATTCGCCGTGAGGAGTCACCTTGTTTGGAAACTTGATAGTCTACCAAAGGGTGCGAGCCACCGGCTTATGACATTACAGCTTCTGCTACAGAACAGAAGTCAAGCCACCCTGATCAGCACCTATGCCCCCACAATGAACAACCCGGACGAGATGAAAGACAAGTTCTACGAAGAACTAGACGCCCTACTATCAGCAGTGAGCAGTACCGACAAGCTGATCTTGCTTGGCGATTTCAATGCAAGAGTAGGGTGTGACTCTGCAATCTGGCAGGGAGTCATTGGGAGGCATGGAGTGGGCAAGTGTAACAGTAACGGCCTACTCTTACTGAAGACCTGTGCAGCACACGACCTCCTCATCACCAACACAACCTTCCGTCTGCCTATCCGTAACAAGGCCTTCTGGATGCACACCCCCACTCTAAGCATTGGCATCTTATCGACTATGTCATTGTCAGGAGAAAAGACAGGCAGGGTGTCAGACTAACGAAGGCCATGCTGGACAGATCACAGGCTCATCGTTTCCAAAATGAGGCTCCGCATCAGACGCAAGAGGCGACCACAAGGAAGCAAGGTAATGAAAAGAGTCAACGCGGCCAAGCTAAAGAACCCCAGCATAGCTTCAGCACTGGCTGAAGACTTAGAAATCAAGCTTGCTGACCTACACCTCGCAGGCAGCGCTGGGGACACTTCAGGGATGATATCCATACATTTGCACTGAAGATGCTCAGACTGTCTACCCGCAAACAGCACGATTGGTTTGATGAGAATGATGAGGAGATACAGGCTCTACTTGTTGAAAAGCACTATCTTCATTGGGTCTGTCAGAACGACCCATCTTCAGCTGCCAAGAAAAATGCTTTTACCAGTGCTTGCAGGACAGTCCAGAATAAACTGTGTAAAATGCAGGATGCCTGGCTGAGCGCCAAGGGAGATAACATACAGGGATACGCTGACAGAAACGACTTGAAGCATTTCTATGAAGCCCTCAACACTCTCTATGGATCTCAATCTCTCGGGAGTTCCCCCCCTCCTCTGTACAGATGGTACATCTCTCATTACGGAGAAGGCTCAGATCCTGCAGCGATGGGCTGAACACTTTGAAGCCATCCTCAACTACCGTCATCTGTTAACGATAAGGAAATAGACAGGGTTCTCCAGGTTGATATCAACAGTGCCATGGATGACCCACCGGTAGTAGCTGAAGTCTCAAAAGCTGTCAGCCAGCTATCCAGCAGCAAAGCCCCAGGGGCAGATGTCATACCCGCAGAGATCTATAAAGCTGGTCCTGCACTTATCGAGAAGCTCACCGAGTTGTTCCTGTCCTTTTGGAAGCAAGGATCCATTCCTCAGGAACTTAAAGATGCTTCCATCATACACCTCTACAAGAGGAAGGGCAATCGGCAAGTATGCGACAACCACTGAGGAATCTCGCTGCTCTCCATCACAGGGAAAACCCTTGCAAGAGTCGTGCTAAATCGTCTGGTCACTCATTTGGAGCTGGGCCTGCTTCCAGAGTCACAGTGTGGCTTCCACAAAGGTTGTGGGACTACTGACATGATTTTTGCTGCGTGCCAACTTCAGGAGAAGTGTCAGGAGCAGAATCGCGAGCTCTACACAACCTTTGTTGACCTCGCAAAAGCCTTCGATACTGTAAGCCGACAAGGCCTGTGGAAGATCATGTCAAAGTTCGGCTGCCCTCCCAAATTCATTCAGATGGTACGCCAGTTCCATGATGGCATGATGGCCAGAGTACTGGATGGCGGAGAATCCTCTGAGGCATTCCCAGTCACCAATGGCATCAAACAGGGCTGTGTGCTCGCACCCACATTGTTCAGCATGATGTTTATTGCCATGCTGAATGATGCCTTCCAGGACAGTGTCGTTGGAATCAGCCTCAAGTACAGAGTGGATGGGAAGCTCTTCAACCTGAGGAGACTTCAAGGTATTACCAAAGTGAAGGAGGCTGTTCTGAGAGATTTCCTCTTTGCCGATGACTGCGCCCTGTATGCTGGCGCAGAGCCAGAGATGTAAGTCAGTATGGACAAATATTCCACGGCTTGTGACAACTTTGGACTCACCATCAACATTAAAAAGACCAAAGTCATGCACCAACCTGGTCCTCATGCACCGTACACATAACCCATAATCACAATCAAAGGGCAGAAACTACAGGCAGTGGACCAGTTCACTTTTCTTGGCAACACCCTCTCCCAAGCAGTGACTATTGATGCAGAAGTTAACTGCAGAATAGCAAAGGCAAGTTCTGCTTTTGGTAGACTGCGCTCCACTATATGGGAATGTCGAGGAATTAGCTCAGCAACAAAACTGAAGGTCTACAGCGCCATGGTGCTCACTACCCTCTTGTATGCCTGTGAAACATGGACTGTGTATCAAAGGCGTGCAAGTCAGCTCAATCATTTCCACATGACTTGTCTTCGCAGAATATTACACATCCAATGGCAAGACAAAGTACCAGGCGCTGAAGTTCTCCCTAGAGCAAGTCTACCATCAGTCCACACACTGCTGATGAGAGTGCAGACCCGGTGGGCAGGTCATGTCATCCGTATGTCAGACGAGCGCATACCCAAGCAGCTCCTTTTTGGGAGAACTCTCTGCTGGAAAAAGCTCGCATGGAGGGCAGAAGAAACGTTTCAAAGACATGCTCAAAGCCTCCCTGAAGTCGCTTGACATTGACATGACCACCTGGGAAACGCTGGCACAAAACCGCCCTAGCTGGTGCTGCCTCATCCACAAAGGCTGTCAAGCTCACAAAGCAAGGTGTATTGCTGAGGCACAGCTTAAGCGCAAGCCCAGAGCCATGATGTGGAGATGCCAGCGTTGGACTGGGGCAAACACAGTAAGAAGTCTGCCAACACCAGGTTTAAGTCCAACCAATTTATTTGATAGTAAACTCACAAGCTTTCGAGGCTTGTGCGTTTACTATCAAATAAATCAGTTGGACTTAAACCTGGTGTTCTCAGACTTCTTACCAAGTCCAGAGCCACCAGCGCAACAACTACAGTGTCTACACAAGTCTGTCCAATATGTGCCAGGATATTCCGTGCCCAAATTGGCCTGATCAGTCATCTTCAGACACACCGCAACCAGCCTCAAAATGACTAATGGTGTTGAGGTCCTCATTGATGACGATGGACGAACAACAACAGAATTGGACCTGCTGCTGCACCCCCACCTGGTAAAATGGCCTGCTGGAACTCTATTTAAGCTCACACCTGTATGAGCTACCCATAGATATCTGGCTTGCTGTACCACATCCAGGAAGGGGAAATTTAAATAAAAACATCCTTTCCATGATTTACAATCATCTCCAGAATCCTTTTCACTTATTACATGCCCTTCATAACCCTTAAGGAAATTAGTTTGGAGGGGTGGGATTGAAGTGATGAGATGGAATGGAATAACAAGTCATCCAACTAACCAGCCACCTGCAAGTTTCAACATTAAATGTCCTTGATTAGTTCATCTCTCCATTTTCTATCAACTCTTCCTGGCTGGTTTTCAATTCAACAATTAACAAAAGAAGAACAATTCTAAATTTGAAATTTATTCTATATTTACTGCGCACTCCTAGAAGAGCTAGTACTGAAAGCCCTTTGGAGATGTTGTACATGCAGAGAGCAGTACTACTAACTTTCCTCATGGTCAAAACCAACTTTAGCCAGAATCGCACCAATTTCTTCAATTAGTAAATACTTTGCACCACCAGGTTAACCACAGATCAATTTGCCAGGAGTCAGCACATGTTCATTTCTGTAATGTGTACTATTCTGTTGTAAATCAATCTTGTACTTCATGGTGGCCCTGCAATCAGTCACTGTCTCACCGCTTGCGCCTCTCAGAAATGCAGGATCATACAACTTTTATTCCAATGAGCCACTTAGCTCCCAGCTGGTATTTATCCCACAAATGGATGTCAAGTTCTCAGTGGAAGACTAGAGACAATGGTGATGAACAGTCTCACCAACATGGAAAAAGAAACTAATTGAAGAGGATGTTCCGGTCAACGGTGTCAAAGGGTTGAAGATGGGTCAAGAAACAAACTGTGGCAGGGAGAACGAATGCAATGTCACAGCAGTGTGGAAGCATCACCCGTTTTAAGTACATTCTAACACATGCATTTGAGTGAGTTTGTCAAATTAGAGGATGTTCCAATTGTGCTCTTTCATTTTAACAGGGACACAGTTTATTGCTAGGCATCTCCCTTTGTGACTGTTCTGCTTGCCACCTCCCACCCTGACATTCCCCATGTGCCTTGACACTTGCAGCTCATTTTGCTCCCTTGCTCTCACCATCCATGTCCCAAGCCCTTGCTTACAGTAGCAAAGGGAAGCATTGAGCAGGAGAATCAGGAGTGGCAGTGAGCTGACAGTGGGAAGCAGCAAGGAGGTAATTGAATTGTATTGAGAATCAAGAGTTGAGGATTTTTGAGCCAGTTAGGTTCAAGGCAGCCAATAGGCTTTTGAATGTACGTATTCCCGGTCAGGAACATAACCCACCCTTATTACATGTTTTCTTTTGGGGGATGGAGGGTGGGTGAAGAGCATGGAGGGAATGGTGGCAGTGTCAATGTCATTGGATTACTAATCCAGAGGCCTAGACGCATGCTGTAACGAACATGGGTTCCAATCCCATCAGAGCAGCTGATGGAATTTGAATTCACTTAAATCTAGGACAGGAAAATCACCAATTGTATAGAAAACAATCTGGTTCATTATGTCCTTTAGGGAAGGAACTCTGCTACCCTCACCAGGTCTGACCTACATGAAACTTCAGGCCCACAGCAATGTGGTTCACTCATGACTATCCTGTCCAGCAAGCCTCTCGGGTCATCCATTTAAAATGGAGCAGAGGGTTGGAGAGTTTGCTTTTGATTTGTCACATGAGCATACAGTGAAAAATATTATTTCTTGTGCACTACACAGACAAAGCATACTACACAAAGTAGTAAGAAACTTACTGAAACGGGACTGATTGTGGACAAGTCCCCAGGACCGGATGAAATGCATCCCAGGGTTCTGAAGGAAATGGCAGAGGTGATAGTAGATGCCTTAGTGATTATATACCAAACTTCGCTGAATTCCGGGGAAGTGCCGGAAGATTGGAAAACGGCTAATGTTACGCCGCTGTTTAAAAAAGGTAGCAGGCAAAAGGCAGGGAATTATAGGCCGGCTAGTTTAACGTCTGCAGTTGGAAAAATGCTTGAATCCGTCATCAAAGAAGAATTAGTGAGGCACCTAGAAAAGAATGGTTTGATAGAGCAGACGTAGTACAGATTTGTTAAGGGGAAGTCGTGTTTGATGAATTTATTGGATTTCTATGAGGACGTGACTAGTGCGGTAGACAGAGGGGAACTGGTAATCAAAGGGGTGAAAGATTACCAGGGGGTAAACATGGTACAGGAACCAAATGCCATCAGGCTTGAGGAGCTGAATACAGCTGTTGTGAAGTTGTACAAATGAAGTAATAGCATGATAGGAAAATTGGTCGACTATTTGGTACAAAATAAGGAAAACTGACTCCGCATAACCCTAGACATGAATAAGATTGGAGAAGGTCAAGACCTGATAAGACTGACTCCGCATAACCTAGGGCTGTATGACTACGACAAGATAAGGTTAGGGATGAAGGAGTCACCAAGTTTCTTCTGTTCTATCAAAGGACAAGATAAAGGTATGACTGATGAGACAAAGAGTTCTAGGAGGTCAGCAAGTTGTACCATGATTTATGATATTGCTGATGATGCTACTACTGATTGAATTCCTGAATAAACTCTGGTCACACAAACTGATAATGATTTTGTCTAAATACTGAACTGATTCTATATGTAAGTGAGGACTTGAAAAGGAATTAGCAAGTCATAACAACGGCTCTCCAAACTCATGTTACTGCCACTACTGCATGCAGTCTTTTGTAAATAAAGACTAGTTATTTGGTCGGAATGAATTTTGTTGAGCCCCTTTCTCTATCACAGTCAAGAAGCAGAAAAATTTCCACTTCAACACCGGGGTAGGCCAAAGTGATTTTCATTTGGTGCGCTATTTTCAGGATTACATTGGGAGTTGTAAATGAGGAATAGCTCTATTGTTCATGGCTATTTCAGAGGAGCAGGACCCTGGAGTGCAAGGTAAAATCCAAGTGCTTTAAAGGAAACTACAATGGGATGAGGGAGGAGTTGGCCAAGGTAGACTGGGAGCAATAGCTTTATGATAGGACAAAGGAGGACTTTCAAAGTGCTCAGCAAAAGTATATATCAGTGATAGGTGGTGCGCGACAGACTGGAGGGGCTGATTGTGGACAAGTCCCCAGGACCGGATGGAATGCATCCGAGGGTTCTGAAAGAAATGGCGGAGGTGATAGTGGATGCCTTGGTGGTTATTTTCCAGACGTCGCTGGATTCCGGGGAAGTGCCGGAGGATTGGAAAACGGCTAATGTTACGCCGTTGTTTAAGAAGGGTGCCAGGCAAAAGGCGGGGAATTACAGGCCGGTTAGTTTAACGTCTGTGGTAGGTAAAATGTTAGAATCCGTCATTAAGGAGGAAATTGCGAGGCATCTTGAAGGGAATTGCTTGATAGGGCAGACGCAACACGGTTTCATTAAAGGGAAGTCGTGTCTGACCAATTTACTGGAGTTCTATGAGGATGTGTCTAGGGCGGTGGATAGAGGAGAGCCGGTGGATGTGGTCTTTCTGGATTTTCAGAAGGCGTTTGATAAGGTACCTCACAAGAGGTTACTGCAGAAGGTCAGAGGACATGGAGTTGGGGGTAGGGTGTTAGCGTGGATAGAGGATTGGTTGTCAAATAGGAGGCAGAGAGTGGGGGTCAATGGGTGCTATTCGGATTGGCGGTTGGTGACTAGTGGGGTGCCCCAGGGGTCGGTGCTGGGGCCTCAGCTATTTACCATTTATATAGATGATCTGGAGGAGGGAACCGAGTGTAGGGTGTCGAAATTTGCTGATGACACCAAGATTGGGGGAAAGGCAAATTGTGCGGAGGGTGTGGAGAGTCTGCAGAAGGATCTAGATAGGCTGGGCGAATGGGCCAGGAAATGGCAAATGGAATTTAATGTTGGCAAGTGTGAGGTGGTCCACTTTGGTAGGAAGAATGGTAGGAAGGACTATTACTTACGTGGCGAAAAACTGCAGCAGGCGACGGTGCAGAGGGACCTCGGGGTCCTTGTGCATGAGTCGCAAAAACCCAGCCTGCAGGTGCAGCAGGTGGTCAGGAAGGCGAATGGGATGCTGGCCTTCATAGCGAGGGGGATTGAATATAAAAGTAGGGAGGTCTTGCTGCAGCTGTATAGGGCATTGGTGAGGCCGCAGCTGGAGTACTGTGTGCAGTTTTGGGCGCCGCACCTGCGCAAGGATATTTTGGCCTTGGAGGGAGTGCAGAGGAGGTTTACTAGGCTGATACCGGAGTTGAGGGGGTTGAGCTATGAGGAGAGGCTGAATAAACTAGGCTTGTACTCGTTAGAGTTTAGAAGAATGAGGGGAGATCTCATTGAGACGTATAAGATGATGAATGGGATGGATAGGATAGAGGTGGAAAGACTCTTCCCGCTCAAAAAAGACAGTAGGACTAGGGGGCACAGCCTCAAGATAAAGGGGGGGCAGTTCAGAACGGAGTTGAGGAGGAACTTCTTCACTCAAAGGGTGGTGAATCTCTGGAATTCTCTGCCCGTTGAAGTGGTGGAGGCTGCCTCGCTAAATATTTTTAAGAAGCGGGTTGATGGGTTTTTGATAAGAGAGGGGATTAAGGGTTATGGGGAGAGGGCGGGAAAGTGGAACTGAGCCACGACAGATCAGCCATGATCTTATTGAATGGCGGGGCAGGCTCGAAGGGCCAGATGGCCTACTCCTGCTCCTATTTCTTATGTTCTTATGTTCTTATAAGGAAGGACTGTAGAAAAAGGGATAATCAGCCATGGATATCAAATGCAAAGAAAATGCATAAAGAGGAGCAAAGACTACTGGGAAACTAGAGGATTGGGAAATCTTTAAAACTCAACAGAAAGACAATGAAAAAAGCTACATAGAGGAGGGTAAACGAGCTCAGAATATAAAAACAGATAACAAAAGTTTCTACAAGGATACAAATGAAAAGGTAAACATTTGCTCTTTAGAAGACAAGAACAAGAATTTAATAATTGGAAATGGCCAAGGCATTGAACATTTTGATGTTTTGTGTCAGTCTTCACAGTGGAAGACAGAAATAACATGCCAAAAATTGATGAAAAAGATTATGACAGGTGAGGACCTAGAAATGGTCATTATCACTAAATAAGCAGTGTTGGGCAAGCTAATGGGGTTAAAGGGAAACAAGTCTCCTGGCCCTGATGGAATACATCCCGGGGTACTGCAAGAGATGGCAGGGAAAAATAGCAAATGCATTTGTGGTAATTTACCAAATTTGCTGACTCTGTTTTCCAATCTACTGGCACTGCCCCAAACGTGATGCCACTGCTTGTAAATAAGAAGTAGACAAAAGGTGGCTGCAGGCCAGTTAGTTTAACTTCTGCAGTGAGACAAAATGCTTGAATCAAGGAAGAACTAGCAAGAGATCTGGATAGAAATTGTCCCACCAGGAAGACGCAGCATGGATTTATGAAAGGCAAATCATGTTTGACTAAGTTACTGATTCTTTGAGGACATTAGAAGCACTGTGGAACCAGTGGATGTGGTGTATCTGGATTTCCAGAAGGCATTTGATAAGGTGTCACAGAAAAGGCTGCTACACAAGATAAAGGTGCATGGTATTATGGATACCAAATTAGCATGGATAGAAGATTGGTTAACTAACAGAAAGCAAAGAGTGGGAGTAAATGGTGTTTTTCTGGTTGGCAATCAGTGACTAGTGATGTGCCTCAGGGATCAGTATAGGGATCACAATTGTTTACAATTTTTATCGATGATTTGGAGTTGGGGACCAAGTGAATGTCTAAGTTCACAGATGACACGAAGATGACTGGTGGAGCAAAGTGTGCAAGAACATCTGCAAAGGGATATAGATACTTTGTGGGTAGGGCATGAAGTACAAATATTGTTAAATATGAAGTCATCCATTTTGGTAGGAATAGCAGCAAAATGGGCTATTACTTAAATGGTAAAAAATTGCAGCATGCTGCTGTGCAGAGGAGCCTGGTGTCCTTGTGCATGAATCACAGTAAGTTGGTTCGCAGGTGCAGCAGATAATAAAAACAAATGGAATTGTGTCCTTCATTGCTGGAGGGAGGGAGGGAGTTTAGAAACGGGGAGGTTATGTTGCAGCTGTATAAGGTGCTGGTGAAATCACACCTGGAATACTGTGTACAGTCTTGGTTTCCTTACTTAAGGATATAATGGCACTTGAGGGGATGCAGAGGAGATTCATGAGGTTGATTCTGGAGTTGAGGGTTGGGTTGTGATGAGACTGAGACCATACTCACTGGAATGAAGAATGAGTTGGGAATCTTACAAACATAAAATTAAGAGAATTTAAGAGAGAGGCAGAGAAGTTGTTTCCACTGGCAGGGGAAACTAGAACTCAAGGGACATAGTCTCAAAATAAGGGGAAACAGATTTAGGAATGAGTTGAAGAGTAACTTCTTCACCCAAAGTGTTGTGAATCTAATTTACTCTTGTCACATGTATATGAACAGTGAAAAGTGTTGTTTCTTGTGCACTATACAAACAAAACACTTCAGAAAAGGAAGCAAGAGTGCAGGATGTAGTGAAACAGTCATAGCTAGAAAAATCAACTTAATGCAGGGTAAGTCCATTCAATAGTTTGACAGCAACAGGAAAGAAGTTGTTCGGTTGGTATGTGACCTCAGGCTTTTGGATCTTTTTCCCGAAGGAAGGTGGTGGAAGAGAGAATGTCCAGGGTGCATGGAGTCCTTAATTATGCTGGCTACTTTGCCAAGGCAGCAGGAAGTGGAGACAGAGTAAACGGGTGGGAGGTCTGGTTTGCGAGATGGATTGGGCTACATTCACAACCTTTTGAAGATCCTTGCCATCATGGGCAGAGCAGGAGCCATACCAAACTGTCCAGAAAGAATGCTTTCTATAGTGCATCTGTAAAAGTTGGAGAGTGTTGGAGCTGACATACCGAATTTCCTTAGTCTTGAGAAAGTAGAGGCGTTGGTGGGCTTTCTTAATGAGTGTCGGCATTGGGGGGACCAGGACAGGTTGTTGATGACCTGGATACCTAAAAACATGAAGCTGTCGACCTTTATACTTCATCCCTGTTGATGTAGACAGGGGCATGTTTTCCTTTACGCTCCCTGAAGTAGATGACATTCTCCTTTGTTTTGTTGACATTGAGGTAGAGATTATTGTTGCCGCATCAGTTCAGATTCTCTTTGTGTCCTGTACTTTGTCTCGTCATTGTTTGAGACCCGACTCACTACAGTGGCGTCGTCAGCAAACTTGAAAATTGAATTGAAGGAGAAATTAGTCACAGTTATAGGCATATAACGAATATAGCAGGGGGCTGAGAACACAGCTTTGTGGGGCACCGGTGTTGAGGATGCTTGTGGAGGTGGTGCTGTTGCCTATCCTTACTGATCGTGGTCTGAGAGTTAGTAAGTTCAGAATCCAGTCGCAGAGGGAGGTGCCGAGGCCTAGGCCATGGAGTTCAGAGATGAGTATATTCCTTAGACACTTATGACTGTGCAGCCAAATCCCCCTCCAATTTGATTTTCAAGTTTGCTGAAGACACCACCATAGTGGGTCAGACCTCAAACAATGATGAGACAGAGTACAGGAATGAGTGTTGAAGGCTGAGGTGTAGTCAATAAATAGGAGTCTGAAATAGGTATTCTTGTTATCTCGGTGGAATCTGGTGAAGCAGTTGAGGCTACCTCATTGAAGGTTTGTAAGGCTAAGATAGACAGATTTTAAAATCAGTAAAGGAATCGAGGGTTGTGAATAGGCAGGCAAGGAGAGCTGAGTCCACAAAAGGATCAGCCTTGATCTTATTGAGTGACGGTCAAATTCAAGGAGCCAAATGGCCTACTCCTGCTCTTAGTTCTTATGCTCTTATGTTCTGGAGCAGGCCAGGGTTAGGCAGGTGCTGTTAGTACTATGATGACAATGTCAAAAGGACAATATTAAGTGAGATAATGCATCTAAGGAAGGGGTTAAGCAAACTGCAGCTCCATGCAAATAGAGTTTTCTTTAAAAAAGTCACAAAGTACGGGCTATGGACAAAATAAGCTTCTCAAACAATATGAAGTGACCTGTACGACAAAATCTTTCCAAGTGAGTATTCATCCTCAAGCCTCTGTATTAGTGATCAACTCTATTCAGAAAAATGAGCTGAAACTCCTACATCCCAAGTACCAAATTTGTCACAAGAGTAACTTGGATTTCCGTGGTTGTACATTAGATCCAACATCAGCGATCAGGACTGCTGATTCAGCTCCAGAGACCCAGATTCAATTCAGGCCTTGGGTGACAGTATGGAGTTTGCGCATTCTTCCTGTGTTTGTATGGGCTCTCTGGATGCTCCAGTTTCTTCCCATGGTTCAAAGATGTGCAGGTTTGGTGGATTGGCCATGGTAAGTGTGTGGGCTTGCAGGAAAAGGGCAAGGGAAAGGGCCTGGATAAAATGCTCTGTCAGAGTTGATGCAAATGTCATGGGCTAAATGGCTTCTTTCTGCGCTCTAGGGATTCTAAAGAAGATACCGTGTTTGAAAGCATTAAATGCACCACAAAGTAAGAGAACAATCGATAAACAAAATCAGATTGCTCCTTCTATATCAGGTTATAATCCCACATGCCACCACATTAACTCACTACCCTATCAAGTTGCAAAGATCCTAGCTCTGTTCCAGTGTTGGTTCAGTTTTATAAACAGCTGTGCTATTTGGAAATTAAAAACAGCATGGTATCAAACTTATTTGCAAAGAAGTACTGTAAATAAGGATCTGAGCTGAACATCCACAATTGCAATCAGCCATCAAATGTACAAGCTACTTTTGTGGGGGGAAATCCCTCATGGAACACCAGAATTCTCAGTTTCAGGTCAAACTAATGAGGTAACAAAGAAAGTATTTTCTTGGTAAGAAGGGTGAGCATCTCTAGTCCCTGTAAATGCTCAAGTAGTTTTTCCACAATGGTATAGGAATATTTCATGCACACCCATAGAATGACTTGGCCAAGCGCAAGCACTCACTGGATATATCTGAAGTTTGCTTTAGAAGATTAACTAGGAAAGCACATGGCTAAATTTGACCAAGTAATGGGAACAACCAGATTAATCTAGATGAAGCACATTTGCCAAAGATTTAATTTCATCAAATTTAATTGCTAACGTTTGATGCTATATCGCTTCATTTTTGTTTCCCCTTCTTTAGTGCTTGATCAGCTATTAACCTCAATACACAGGATTTTAGATAAATGTATTCCTGATGAAATGGACAATTCCCATTCAACCTTTTCAGCATGTAATAAAGCCAGAGTTTAACCCCAATATAAGCATTTAAATATACATGCATTGTTTTGAAAAAAAGGAGGAAAGGTAGAAGGGAAGATTAAGCTATACTCACCCCCGGCCATCTTGGACTCTTGCTGGCCGCTTGTTGTATTTGGATTTTCTTCAAGCTCACATTTATAAACAGCCCCGTCTTCTATCTCTTCATCACAGTCTTCAACTGAATTGTGCTGTGGAGAAGTCAAACCAAAAATAGAGTAAATCCCTCTGGAGAAGCTCCTGAAATTTTGTATCCAGAATGCAGACAGTATTATATCTAATTATAGACTCCTGTGGAGTTGAGGAAACTTTGTCTACTTCACATATTGCTCTCAAAACGATATTAAAATATTCACAATGCTCACGGGACTTCCTGAGCACTTTAGCGAGACTTTCCAACATTAATTAAATTGACAAGAAATGCAAACCATGCCTGTTTCAAAATCTATACTAAAAATCATTCACACACTTGCAATTCCCCATTGTGCTGATATTTTCCTAACATCTACAGTACAGAATGTCTTCACACAGTATAACAGGGGTTTAAAAAAACAGCTTCCAAGTTTAGTTTAGAAATTGCAGATTTGTATTAATAATCACAATACTGTTAACATTGTTCATTGATTCACGAACATTGTACATATAGTGCAATGGACAACTTGCTAATGAGGAAAAAATCCTCTATACCTCTTCTCACTCGTGTCCCAGCATTTTCCCTAAAATATCCTGGGAAAATCTGGGCACCAATCTTATATAACATTTTGGTACCAAACGGATGATACCGAAACAGCAGCATTTCACTGAGCAAACATATTGCAAATCCTTTGCTTTAGTTTCCCCTTTGGCCAGAGTCAAATTAAACCTAATTGATGTTGGCACAGTAGGAATCAATTAAAAACTGAAACCAAACTTTAGCAAGGATCCCACGGGATCACAATGGATTTTTACAGAAGCTCAAGCATGAAAGAGAGATCTTGTGGAATATCAAATTGCATATATGTTTACTAGGCAGCAGAAAAGGACAACACAATGTGTTTCAGACACTGCATTACAAGACCAACATATTCAGTAACAAGAAAAAACTAACTACAAGAGCTTTGACTCTTGTTTTCTCATAGAAACACAGAAACACAACCGACTGTACCACTTTATGCTTCCACGGTAACCACATTCAGTTTTTTTTCTCTTCATGGCAATTGCTCCAGAGATCCTTGAGCACTTTGAACTGAAGTTTTAGAAATCCTGTCACATATTCCACCGAGTTCCAAAGCTAAGCAGCACAATAATAAGTCCATTTCTGACAGAGTTCAGCTGCAACTTCTCTCACGCTGTGTGTGACGCAATACTTTCCTGTGTGGATCCCTGGACTTAAACCTTTACTTCCAATGTCTCCCGCCACTGCCACCACAAGAAAGATTCCAGCCGCTGTCCTGGCCACACAATAGCCCACCTCATTCTCAGGCTCTGTCTGCACAAAACTGCAGCAGCAGCAAGATTGGACCCCCACCACTACTCATGAACCCCCAGGTGCTGAAGAGAGAAAAAGACGGTTTTGTCTGTGTTAGAACAAGGTGAGGAGTGGCGAAGGGAGGTGGGTTTTCAAGCAACATTACCTGCCTGTATGAATAATTAAAATCAGGCCAACTCAATTGAGACATCTGTACTGCACAACCTGGTTGTCTATTCACAAAAAATATCTACAGACAAGTGCAAAACACTCAAAACAATGACATGCAACTGTTTGCAACCCCTTTTTTTCTGCACACTTGCATGAACTAAAAGTGTCATAAGATGCCAACAGCTCAAACAGAATTCAAACCAGGAACACAAATATATGGGCAAGTCCTTTTGGAACCATAATGTCAATTATGTTGTTTGAATATCAAAAAGAGCACGAGCTGCAGACAAAATCCTAGGATTTGCTAAAACATCCAGTAGAGAAACGTGATTAAAATACATTTCATAAAGGCACAGTAGTGTCACAAACCTTTACCATAATACACCCAGTACATGGATGACGTGGCTGTCTTCTGCTCGGACCCCTCGTCTGTTCGCAGGCTCCTCCAGGTCTGCGAGCAGTTCGAGCTGGCCTCGGGAGCCAAAGTCAACCAGGGTAAGAGCGAGGCCATGTTCTTTGGGAACTGGGCCGTCAAATCCTTTGTCCCCTTCACCGTCAGGGCAGAGTACCTGAAGGTGCTGGGAATATGGTTTGGAGCGGCAGGGGCATGCGCCAAAAACTGGGAGGAGCGCATCGCCAAAGCCTGGCAGAAACTGGGCTTGTGGGAGCAACGCTCACTTTCCATGACAGGGAAAAACCTGGTGATCTGGTGCGAGGTGCTGTCCGTGTTGTTGTACGTGACGCAGGTGTGGCCTATCCCCAAATCCTGCGCTGCAGCAGTGACGCAGGCCATCTTCAAGTTCATCTGGAAATCAAAGATGGATCGCATCCAGAGGGAAGCGATGCACAAATCTCCAGAGAACGGAGGGAAATATGTTCCCAACGCCGCCCTCATCCTGATGGCTACCTTTGTGTGCGGCTGCATCAAGCTGTGCGTAGATCCTCGGTACACTAACAGCAAGTGCCACTTTGTTTCGAGGGTCTACCTGTCCCTGCGGAGGATGGGTCTGGCCACACTGCCGCGGAACGCTCCGAGTAGTTGGACCGTACCGCAGTACCTGTCCTTCGTAGAGAAATTTTTCCGCAAACACACCTTTGACCACACGACGATTAAGCAGTGGTCAGCGCGTAACGTCCTTGAGGCCCTGAGAGAAAAGGAGATGACGGATCCTGTCGGAAGGTTCCCTGAGCAGACTGTCAGTGTCATCTGGCAGAATGCCTCATCACCAGAACTGACAAACAAGCAGCAAGATCTGGCTTGGCTGGTGGTGAGAAGGACACTCCCCGTCAGATCCTTTACGTACGCTCAAGGTCTCAGCAGCACCGCACGCTGCCCTCGAAGCGGCTGCGGGGCTGACGAGACGGTCACACACCTCCTTGTGGAACGTGCCTTTGCAAAGAAGGTCTGGAGCGAGATGCAGTGGTATTTGTCGAGGTTCGTCCCGAGCAGCTCGGTGGCGCAGGTCTCTGTGCTCTATGGGCTGTTTCCGGGGACGCACACCGAGACAAATATCAACTGCTGCTGGAAGGTCATCAACTCGGTGAAGGACGCACTTTGGTCCGCCCGAAACTTGCTGATCTTCTAGTGGAAAGAACTGTCCTCGACCGAGTGTTGCAGACTGGCACATTCCAAGGTCCAGGACTGCGTGCTGAGGGACGGGCTGAAGCTTGGGGCAGCCGCCGCAAAGGCACAATGGGGAAAGGCCACACTGCAAGGCCTTTTAACGGAGGCAGACCGAGGGCCCGGGAACTGCAGAATACCCTCAACCTGCGGAGCTGTGTGCCAATCTGAGCAATAACGGCACACAGTAATTTATGGAGGCATGTAGATAGTTTTAAGTATTGAAATGTAATCATTGTAATTCGCACAAATCTGTAAATATTGAGGCATGGATATAGTTTTTAAGTTTTGAAATGTAGCCATTGTAATTTGTACAGATCTGTAAAAATGGTTTGATTCCACATTGTTTTGCTATTCAAAGCCCTGTACATTCGCCATAGATTAATTGAGATTTTTATGAATAAAGTATATTTTTAGAAAAAAAAATAGCTTTGGGATCGCTTCTCAGCCTCTTGGCTAAGATCAAGTGTAGTATCGACATGCTGCACTTGGTTGAAGTCATTAGGTTACATTTCCGCTTCATTTGAAGCAATTTTTTAAAGTGGCATGTGGGCCTTTGGCTAAGATGCAAATTAGATCAAGCCTTGGAGGTGGAGCTACACCAGCTACATGATCAGCTTGGATCATGTAGGTCAACCCCAATTCAGGGGGTGAGAGCCCCGTCTTGTCAGCTTGGATCGGGAATGTCCCAACTTGTTTGGACTCTGAATTGGCTTTAATTTGACTTGATTGGATTGGAATAAAGTTTAAAAAAAAATTAGTTTTGGGATCATTTCTATAGTATTTTCCTACAGAAATGGCCTTTTGGCTAAGATCAAGTGTAGTATCGATATGCTGCGCTTGTTTGAAGTCATTAGGTTACAATTTAGCTTCGTTTGAAGCAATTTTTTTAAAGCGGCATCTCAGCCATTTGGCTAAGAAGCAAATTAGATCAAGCTTTGGAGGAGGAGCTACACCTACTCCAATCAGCTTGGATCATGTAGGTCAAACCCAAGACAGGTGGTGAGAGCCCTGTCTTGTCAGCTTGGATCTGGAATGTCCCAACTTGTTGGGACTCTGAATTGGCTTTAATTTGACTCGATTGGATTGGAATAAAGTAAACAAAATAAAATATTAGTTTTCCCCTCATTTCTCCCCCTACCCACCATGACAATAAGTTTAAAAACAACACTAAAGATCAACATTTGTACAATATACAAGAGAGTCATTTTAGTAAAAGTTTCACAGCAGGATAAATATTTACAAATGGTATACAAAAAAAAAGCCATTCAGCTGCCAAGCACTTGTATGCAACCTTCCCCACTACTATAGCAGAAACACCAAATTAATGTTAGGGCAGGGGATGTGAGGACTATGGAGCCAAACCATATGATTGCACCTTGGAGATGGCAATAAACTAAGCGCTCTCATTTTTTGACGCATCTCCTGGTAGGCTCATCCCAATCAAGGGGAGGTTTCATAGAACCCTACAGCGCAGAAAGAGGCCCTTCGGCCAATCTAGTCTGCACCGAACACAATCCCACCCAGGCCCTATCCCCATATCCCTACATATTATACCCAGTAATCCTTCTAACCTCCACTACCCTAGACACTAAGGGGCAATTTCTTAGCATGGCCAATGAACCTAACCTGCACATCTTTGGACTGTGGGAGGAAACCGCAGCACAGACTCATGAAGGGAAAATTGTGTTTGACGAATTTACTGAATTTTTATGAAGATGTAACAAGTGCGATTGACAGAGGGGAGTCGGTGGATGTGGTGTTTTTAGATTTCCAGAAGGCGTTCGATAAGCTGCCTCACAAAAAGGTTGCTGCAGAAGATTAAGGTACACGGAGTTGGGGGTAAAGTGTTAACGTGGATTGAGGATTGGCTATCTAATAGGAAGCAGAGAGTTGGAATAAATGGGTGCTTTTCTGGTTGGCAGTTGGTGACTAGTGGTGTGCCACAGGGATCGGTGCTGGGGCCTCAACTGTTTACCTTATACATAGATGATCTGGAGGAGGGCATCCGAGTGTAGAGTAACAAAGTTTGCTGATGACACAAAGATGAGTGGGAAAGCAAATTGCGTGGAGGATGCGGAAAGTCTGCAGAGAGATTCCGATAAGCTAAGTGAGTGGGCGAGGATCTGGCAGATGGAGTACAACGTTGGCAAGTGTGAGGTTATCCACTATGGAAGGAATAGTAGTAAAATGGACTATTATTTAAATGGTGAAAAATTACAACATGCTACTGTGCAGAGGGATCTGGGGATCCTTGTGCATGAATTGCAAAAACACAGTTTGCAGGTGATCAAGACAGCAAATGGAATGTTGGCCTCTATCGTGAGGGGGATGGAATATAAAAGCAGGGAGGTCTTGCTGCAATTATACAAGGTACTGGTAAAGCTGCAACTGGAGTACTGTCTGCAATGTTGGTCCCCTTATTTGCGAAAGGACGTATTGGCCTACTCGTTGGAGATTAGAAGGCTGAGGGGAGATCTTGTAGAGACATACAAGATAATGAAGGGGCTAGACAGGGTTAAAGCAGAGAGATTATTTCCAATTAGAAAGGAAACAAGAACTAGAGGACACAGCCTCAAAATAAGGAGGAGTCAGTTTAGAACAGAGTTGAGGAGGAACAACTTCTCTCAGCGGGTAATGAATCTCTGGAATTCTCTGTCCATTGAAGCAGTGGAGGCTACCTCATTAAATATGTTTAAGTCACAGGTAGATAGATTTCTGATAAGGGAATTAAGGGTTATGGGGAGCAGGTGGGTAAGTGGAACTAAACCACTATCAGATCATCCATGATCTTATCGAATGGCGGGGCAGGCTCGAGGGGCTAGATGGCCTACTCCTGCTCCTATTTCTTATGTTCTTATGTTGAGTGGCTCTGATTGGTTTAGGGAACTATGAACAGCACACTGCAAATGCATAACTGCTTGAAGGACAATTAGGAAAAAGCACAATAGACCCATTTTATCAACAAACGGGAGACAAGTGCTGACCTCCAGAGTTGTAGCAAAACATTTTACAAACATGGTGCAAGAGTGAAAAACAACTGACTGCAAAAGAGATATCATAAATGGGTTTATTGAGTAAGATGTTCATTAAATTTTCAAATTCAGTTGTCCAACTCTCGGGCACATGCACAAGAATTTGAAAGCAACTGGTTTTAAACCCAAGGGTGGGTATGCGTTGCATTGACAATTCCCTGGCTAGGTATTTCAAGCAATTTTTCTTTCCAGCTCTTGTGTTGGCACTGAATATTGGGCACCTATAATAGATGGTTTCACTGGATGATAACTTCTGCAATCAGCATCTTTGGAATCCTTTAATGATGATTAATCATTTCCCACTTATATGCAGATAGCACAACGAATTTTCCAACCAGCTGGCTTAATCCACCACTGTATCCCAATTCCAAAATCTAAACCCAGAATTGTGGATGTTTATTTTTGCAAAGATTTCAGAGCAATTGGGCTGAAAATGCACTTGTGGCAACGCTATTTTAAGGGCAGTGCAAGAACAGCACAAAATAAACAATATTGTTAACGTTAGAAAAGTTAAGAGATGGATAAATAATAGGCAACCTTTTTCCAGAGAAGTAGACACTGGCTTAGTTTCCACTTCTTTAGCAGAGTCCAGCTCTTAGAGATTGGGTATAGAAGGCAAAGGGGTGGTTTTTTGCTTTGCTTTCTTGAGAGATCTTGCCTCAATGGCTACAATGCAGATCATCAATTGGTAAATAGTGAACAAGTTTGGGTATTGCTTGTAAGCTTTTTTTGATTTATACTTTGTAAGGGCTGTAGTAACAAGATGTGGAGATGCCAGCGTTGGACTGGGGTAAACACAGTAAGAAGTCTCACAACACCAGATTAAAGTCCAACAGGTTTATTTGATAGTAAACACCACAAGCTTTCGGAACGCTGTTCCTTTGTCAGGTGAGTAGTAAGTTCTCAAGGACCAGGGAAGAAGGTAATTTGCATCAGTTGATTTTTTTTGGAGCAGGGATATTTTGCTGCAATTATACAGGGTCTTGGTAAGGCCACAGCTGAATATACTTGCTTTTAGGGGGGAGTGCAGCAGAGGTTTATCAGACCAAAGCCTAGGATAGCAGGACTGATGAGAAGAGACAGTTGGTTATTCCTCAGAACTCCAGCGAATATAATGAGGGGGTGAATCTTAGAAGTCTATAATATGCTAACAAGACTAGATGTAGGAAGGATGCTCCCAATGGTGGATGTGTCTGGAACCAAGAGGTCATAGTCTAAAGGATACAGAATAGACCATTTAGGACTGAGATGAGAATAAATTAATTCACCCAGAGAGAGTGTGGCAAGCCTGTGGAATTCTCTACCACATAAAGCAGTTGAGGCCAAAACATCGTATGTTTGTTTTCAAGGAGGAGTTAGATATAGCTCTTGGGGTCAAAGGAATCAAGGATAATGGGGAGCGCGGCAGTGAGGGTGGTGACAGGAAGGATCAGATTATTGAGTTGGATGATCAGCCATGATTATAATGCATGGTGGAGCAGGCTCAAAGAGCCAAATGGCATAGTCCTGCTTCTTTTTTCAATGTTTATGTAAATTGTGTCACTGATGTTAGTTGTGGCATCTCTAATATCCCATAAGATAGCCAACATCACAAAATGGGGAATTACTCAATCTCCTTCTACAAACTTTGATAGCAAAAAGTTCACTCTATTCATATTTCAAAAGTAGCAACGAATGCAAAATATCCGATTACAACTTTCAGCATGTTTTTTTTTCTGTATGTTTTGTACAAGGCAAGTTGTTAGATTTTGTTTACTCCGGCATCTGTGAATGTAATAAGTTGGTATAATACATTAAACAAAGCACATTTCACTCCATGATCATTTCCTATTTAGCAACTTGCACCGCCTTCTGCAAACTGAATGCTCTCACACAACATTACCTAGTCTAAAACTGCATTGCCAAACGTTAACAAAATGCAGTGGGTGGATATAATGGTCAATTATTTTTAAAAGTAGCATAGTTTAATTAAATACCTACTGCCAGGTGCTATGTTCAAATGAATAGAACCCCGGCATCCAAAAGGACCAATGACTCAACTGGCCTTCATAGCGAGGGGGATTGAATATAAAAGTAGGGAGGTCTTGCTGCGGCTATATAGGGCATTGGTGAAGCCGCAGCTGGAGTACTGTGTGCAGTTTTGGGCGCCATACTTACGCAAGGATATTTTGGCCTTGGAGGGAGTGCAGAGGAGGTTTACTAGGCTGATGCCGGAGTTGAGCTATGAGGAGAGGCTGAATAAACTAGGCTTGTACTCGTTAAGAGTTTAGAAGAATGAGGGGAGACCTCATTGAGACGTATAAGATGATGAATGGGATGAATAGGATATAGGTGGAGAGGCTCTTCCCGCTCAGAAAGGATAGTAGGACTAGGGGGCACAGCCTCAAGATAAAGGGGGGGGCGGTTTAGAACGGAGTTGAGGAAGAACTTCTTCACTCAAAGGGTGGTGAATCTCTGGAATTCTCTGCCCGTTGAAGTGGTGGAGGCTACCTCGCTAAATATTTTTAAGACGCAGGTTGATGGGTTTTTGATAAGAGAGGGGATTAAGGGTTATGGGGAGAGGGCGGGAATGTGGAACTGAGCCACGACAGATCAGCCATGATCTTATTGAATGGCGGGGCAGGCTCGAAGGGCCAGATGGCCTACTCCTGCTCCTATTTCTTATGTTCTTAATGAGGATTTCTTCATAGCATCTGCTGACTTTAGAATAAGGAAACGCTAAGAGGGAGAAGGATTTAAAAGAACGTACAGACCAGATCTTGTCAGCTGTCAGTTTGAAAGTTATGAGCCTGATGCGCAACTCCCCCCCGCCCCCCCAGATGTTAGCTTCTTGGCAGGACCACTGGCCTTCAGCAAAAATAAAATATGTGCATGGATTACCCACCTTGACTCTACAGGGAACTGTACTGTACTCTGCAATTCTTGTTCAACTTTGCACGTAAGATCCTGGAGAAAAACAGAGACCATTTCTTCACTGCCGTTCAGATGCTGAACCACAAGTCAACGACACAAAATGAAGATGGCTTGTGCCCAGTGTGATGTTTACATTCACTCAAAGCTGAAACTGAAACAAGACAAGACATTCGCACCAACAAGAAACTGTTTGGTTTAGCTATCTCTGAAAATGCATCCAACAGGACAACTGTCTGAGAGGTCTGTGCACCCCTCTAATTCAGGCCTCGAGCATTCATGTTTTAAATTACTCCAATAACAAAGGCCATGCCTTCAGCTGCCTGTCTGCAAGATCTGGAATACCTCCCTAAACTGTTTCATTTTGCTTTCCTCCTTTAACACAGGTTTTGATCATCAGCCCTAATATCTCCTTACATGGCTTGTTGTCATACAGCTGGTTTTATAATTCCTCCATATCAAGATTTGGGATGGCCCATTACATTGAAGGCACCAAGTTTTATTTAATAACTGCAGATCTGCTACTGTTCCTTGAATTACAGACCGACTAATTAAACCTTTGAAACAAGGGCAGCAAGATTTTACATTTGGTCAGTTTTTTGTTCATGTACAAATGTGAACATTGAAAGGGACAGAGGATAGCAATCTTGTACATCCAGATATCAATGAACAGGCACTTGTTGCTTGTCACCAAGTGCGACTCTCGCATGACAGGAGAACTGAACTCTCAGTTGGTAAATGTGAATTGACAACTGCCAAATCAAACAGGCTCCAGCGTTTGAAGCAGGTGTTATTATAATTCTGACAAATCAAGACATTATGGCAAATGAAACTCTCCTGGGAAGAAGATAAAGTATTTCAATGCTGCGAAGGTGGAAAGGTCTCAAACCAACTTACTTGGACTTTCCACCTGTCCAAAGAATGCCTTCAAGGCAACATTCACGTGCAGGGCCCATTCAAAACATTCCAACAATCAGACCACACACCACAGGGAGTGGAGTGAATAGGGCTCCCATTTGCCTTTCAATTTACTTGAAGTCAGTCCAAGGTTTTGGTTGAACAGTCCCCTCTGGTAATGATAAATTTAGCGGCTTCTTAAATTGTAAGGAGCATCAAAAAGTATTGTCTTAACACAAGGGCTGGCTTAAAAAAAAAACCCAGCCATTATAAAGATACAGTCACTGTTCAAAGTTGCTGATGATCCAAGGAAGGGGCCAGTTAGTCAAATTGTGAAAGTCAAAAACATAGAACACTACAGCACAAACAGGCCCTTCGGCCCACAAGTTGCGCCGATCATATAGATACCTACCAGGCCTATCTATAGCTCTCAATCCCATTAAATCCCATGTACTCATCCAGAAGTCTGTTAAAAGACCCCAACGAGTTCGCCTCTACCACCACCGACGGCAGCCAATTCCACTCACTCACCACCCTCTGAGTCAAAAACTTACCTCTGACATCTCCTCTGCATTTCTGCCAGGTTATCTGTGCCTCTTCTTAAATCAGCCAGGGGTTCAATTCCTATTCTGGTGGAAGATGAGTAGGGACTTGCCTCCTCATCTGCCCCCAAGAGCGCAATGCAGTGGCAAACCAAACCTGATAAAAATCAGGTCAAGAAAACAGCTCAGGATGAAGCATCAGATGACTTGAATCAAAGGCCTATTAGGCAATGCTGTCACTATTGTTGGCAGTACCTTTACCTGCCAAAGCCTAAAATTCTCAAACTCCCTCTAAATCTGCCTCCTTGTCCCTCTTCTCCTTTAAGATGGTCAAAATCTTCTGATCATCTGTCCTAATATCTCTGCAGCCCAGTGTCAAATTCTGTTTTTAACATTCCTGTGAACCACTATGGAATGTGTATAAAGAATGTAAAAATGTGTAAAAATGAATAGTTGGTTTTATTTTCATTCTCTCTACATATCATGAATTATTTTCTAACCTGAGGGGAAGAAATATTTGTACAATCATCTGGCAGTTTAGTACAAGGAGATGCGAGACCAACCATTTGAATGACTCACTACTGATTTCATCTTTGTCTGGGGAAAATCTTGAGCCAGTGTTTATTCTCTGCACTAATGTACAAGGAAGATTAAAAAGTTTGACTTCTGGAAAACTGTCAGCCATAACTGCTGTTGCAACACGTAGCAGGGCAACATGTTCACACATGAACATGCTGTGCTAACAGAAGCCAATGATATTATCTGTCTAGTTATATTTCAATATTCTGCCTTTGTTACATGGTCCTGTAAGCAGTAGTTCTGGTCTTTGATAAAGAGCCTTGAAGTGCTAGGGTAGTCCAGAAGTGTGGAAGTACAATAAAACTATTAAAATTTGATTAAGTTAACAAACCAACTTTGATAAATGCCTGGCAAATGCAAGGAAAACATCAATATAATCTGCATCAAAATCCATTGACACATGGCTTGTATGCAACATGACTAACTGCATTTATTTCCAATCAAGATAGAGCTTTCTACTGAAATCAAAACTGCTCAATTGTTCTGGAATAGTAATGCAATAAAATAGATCACATCCAACCTAACTGTTCACCAAGAAACAGATAAATTGGTCACTTTATTCAGAAGTTATTTTTCAAATTTTGCTGTTTCAGTAGTCATTTGTTTCATGCTGGTTTGAAAAGTCCTGTGTCCTCATAAAAAAAAGTTACATTTTTTGTGACCGCATTACCAATAGACTCAAAGAGAATGTTAAATATTTACACTGAACTTAAGCACACGACTCAAAAATAATCACTCAAACATACAACACATACAACCTCTTCTTCAAGAACCACATCTTCTACTGTCCGGAAGGTCAAAGATAGCATAAAGCATCACTTCCATGTTCAACTCCAAGTCACAGCTTGGAATGTATCAACATTTCTTTATAGTCAACTGTCTCAAATTCTGGACATAACTACACAAATACCACTCCAACTACTTTCACCACACATTAATTTTTCAAGGTGCTGGCACCTCAACATTCTCAAGTACAGCCAAGGATGGGCAATGCCCTTGGGCTCAGAGAGATAACTAAAGTGTATAAACAATGTATTAAAAATAGCCATCAGGCATCCAGCAAGAGTGTTGACATTTAAGGAAATTTCAAAGAATTCAGTGTTGGTCATCTTCCTCAAACCACAAATAATTTAATATTGTATTACTATACCCCACCTGAACTGAACCACTGCTGGAATGAAGATGACCAGCTGAGACAAATGAACAATGAAGCAACTTTACAAAATGACAATGGTAATAGTTTGCACAAAATTCTGTCTTAGACTATAATGACACTACATGATGGAGGCCTTACAAAAACCCCTCTACATTCATTATTTATTCTAGTTTAATAGAAAAATGTGTAAAGACAGATCTCAAATTACTATAGCAGGACAGGTACAGGGCCATGTTGGGTCTCAGTGTTCACCTGGCCAGAATGCCATTCTCCAGGCTCCCCTCCGAGATGTTGAGCAGCTTCTCCGTCTCCTGGTGGTCCCCTTTGGCCGAGGGCGCCTCTCCAGATCCGCCCAAGTCCTTCTCAAACGCCGCGTCCGCGTTCAGTGCCATCCCTGTCGGGCTCCCAGCAAAATGTGGTTAAAATTGCAAGGGTTCAAGGCACCTTGTGGCGATCCGAGGAGACTTCCTGCTGGGATAATGTCACTTTAACAATCTTCCCGCTTGGAATCTGAGGAAGGTGCTTCTTTTTAAAAAACTATGGGAGAAGAATCCTCGAAGCAAAAAAATCTGGACACTGTTATTACAGTTCAATAAAAGTCAAATATCTTCAGAGCAAAAAAAAAGTAAATGCTTTTTTCCCCTCACATTGCACAACATTAATCTCAGGTTCTGAATTGGCAAAATACTTCCTGCTCAGAAAAAACAGCTACCAGTTCCCTATCCAAGGGTTTAGCTGTCACTCAAAACCTAGTTTACTCAGTCCTCAAGTCTTGTCTGCTCTGAATAAATGGAAGACCGTACAGAAACAAGGGATAACAAAACAAATTAACTTCATTACATTGGAACCATGCCTCATGCTAATCTTGCAACATAAATGGGGATGGAGTCTGGTGGTTCCAACTGGAGACAGAGCAAGTGGTGACCAAAAAGTGTCACAGAAAAAATTAAAAAAAGGTTATAAACAACTCTCCACTGTAGATATCAATAAATTTAGTGTCTGTTCAGAAAACTTGATAAGTGCAAGGTTGAAGTGTATTGAAATCAATCCATTAAAAATGGGCAATAATCATACTATAATCACATTATGACTGAAAATGCATTTAAAAGGCTGTATTTAAGATTGCAACCATTCTACAAATGCAAAAGAAACAACTGAGCAAATTTATCAGAACTATTGGATCCAACTACAGCAAAAAGGCAGTAATCAAGTGACTTTGAGGGCATCCTTTTTGGCACTGAAACATGCAAACTCAAATTCTTAAATCAAATTGTAGATTGTTTTCAGAAAAACTGCATTAATGAACACATTTTGAAATCGTGTCATCAGTTCATAAAATGAAATGGGATGGGCTATTGGGGGAGACTCACCTAAGGTGGCATTGATTCAATAATCAATGCCAATGTCGGTTACAGACAATGTTCTTATCCACAGAAATGCCCAGGAACCAGAAAAGAAACTGAGCTTTTGTATAAAGGTTGCCCATTTCAGCTCTTCAGAAAAAAGTAACAGACTTGTTCATTTCGTTCATTAGCAGTGAAAAAAGGTGACACAGCACAGAGTCAGCTGAATACCTGAAAACAAACCTGTCACTTCAAGGTATGCAATCATTCAGATCTTATAGCTCGTACGTGACAAAAGACACATCACACTGACATATTGAGAGCTCCTCCTTCAGCAAGGTCAATAATTGTGCTCAGCTCTCAAACAAGCTCAAGATAATAATAAATGAAAGAATCTCACAACTGAACCAGCTTTTGATGTGCTCTGGAAAACCTAAACAAATGAAAGACTTCCCAATTTTTGAGAACTGTTTACTTTCATTTCCACTGTTGGATGTGCCACATGTAAACAAATCATTCCTCCATTAGCCACACTGTTTATTTAAGTTAGAAGCTGAACAACGTGGTCTATAATTGTTTTCATATATTACTTTTTAATTCCTGGTTGCCAACTTTATCACATTTTAGATAAACAGAAGCATTCAAAGCCCTTAATACAAATTATTTGCAAATATTTCACTGCCTCCATGTAAATAACCAATAAAAATGCACAAAAATACATTGCAATTTAATGTTATAAGAATGAGATTTTCATGATTGTCAGTTAGTTGAATGGGACTGAGTTGGATTTGGAAAATTCTAGGTTCGTTACCAGAGTTGTGTCAGGTAAACAGGTTTCAATTGGGCAGGAGTGCAAACACTTGAACTTGCTTGAAAATTCAGCTGAGGAAAAAAAAGAATGAGTTCACCAATACCACAGAATCTCTACAGAGCAGAATGAGGCCATTCAGCCCATTACATTTGCACCACCTCTTATCCAGCCTTACCACATTGGTTAGGGTAAACGCGTAAAACTAATATCTTGCAGCATTGAGAGGCAATTTAGCATGGCCAATCCACCTAACCTACACTCCTTTGAAGAACTGGAAGAAACCAGAGTACCCAGAGAAAACCCATAGACACTGGGAGAAGGTGCAAACTCCACACAGACAAGACTGGAATGGAATCTGGATCCCTGGCACTGTAAGGCAGCAGTGCTAACCATTGTGCCACCCACTATCCCTCACTGCCATGAGGGATTCTTGCCTTTGTGTACATTGGATGATGACAGGATTGTTTAGCTGTGACACACAGACAAGCGTGTGTGTGAACGGAGCATTCCAGATCTCAGATGAGGAAATCAAGCCATCCTAGCATGTCACCAGAAGGAAGGAACTCGGTAGAACTGAAAATCTGCAGATCATCCCGAAATGTTGTTAAAAACTTATTGCTGTTGGTGCTTTTTTGAGGATACAACTCTGCTGTTTTGTTAACAAGCACTCTCAATGGCTGGCCAAGAAGACATTTAACCCCTGATCTTAAGAATTTAAATTTAAGGTATTGCAAAATATGCACTTTTTCAGATCACAAGGAGTTCCTGTAATGTGGAAATCCAAGGACAGGAGAAAGAATAAATATAATTAAACAAAGTCAATTAGCACTTCCCCAAACCAACTAAGGATGTTTTGTATTCACTCAGTGAAGTCATAACATGAACGTAATGTCAACAATATACACAGGCAACAGACATGTTTATAGTTATAGCAGATGAAGGAGAAAAGTTGAAGGTTAAATTTGAGTATGTTTGTAATGAAGGCTCATGAGAAAAGGGATAGCAGGAGACTATTCAGTCTCTCAAGCCCGTCCCACTTGAAATCTGTACCTCAACTCAATTTAGCCACCATTATGTTCCAGATCTCCACTACCGTGAGAAAACTGCATTCTTAATGGCCTAACTTTAAGATCAGGCCTCCCTTTTCTGGATTCCCCCAGCAGAGAAAAGGCCTTAATTTTGAAGTCAGCAACCAAATAATTTTGTTTTACTCTGACCTTAAAAAAAGCTGCTGACAAAAGATTTAGTGACGCTTTGATGCGGATTTCATCATTTTCAATTTCATTCCACTACAAAATATAAAAGTAAATTTTTTGGCACCCAGCAGTGTTGCCATCAAGCAGGTGAAGCAGCTAACTACATTCTCATAGAAAACCTACAAGTAAAATAAACCAGCTAACTTTCATTTTAGGCAGGAGTGCAAAAAAGTTTGCAGCATGCACAGAAGCTGAACTATCAAAAGGCAATGGAATCAGGATGATTGAGTGTTTAAAATGCAATGCAATCATGTTGCAGTCTCCTCTGAAAGCATGGATTCAAATCCCACGTGACATTTAGTATTTGTCATCTATGTACGTGCATAGCAGAAGTTGTCAAGCCACCATTCTGATGACAGAAAATGCTGACAGTTTCACCATTACAACTATAAAATCTGGGCAACGGTTTCAATATGTTTAGCCCAATAAAATTGCGTGATCATACTAAATATCTCAATTAAGTCATGCTTTGCCCTACTAAAGACGCAAGGGAATACAAACCAAGTTTTGAAACCACACTCTTAATTTAACTTGTATCAAGACAAGTTAAATTAACTTGGCTTGTCTCGGATACATCCAAGTGGATGACCTCAAGTTCCCTATTACATCATCCAAGTTAATAAATATGTATAGCAAAAAGCTGTGACTGCCAGTGGAAGAACACAGTCCAAACAAATCACTGATCCCTAGTGTCTACTATGCAATTATTGAAATATGACGCAAGGCTACCTCTAATTTCAGGTACTGTTAACCTCACGTGAAATTGATTTGACTGGTTTATATCAATAATATCCATAGACAACCCTCCTTACCCACATGCGCCCATGATCTCTTCAAATAGTTCAATTAAATTAGAATTGATCGTCCCTTAAAATTATGCTAACTGATGAATTGGATGTCCAAGGGCTCAGTCACTGCGAATGTTAGACTCTATTAACTTGACTACAATTGGTATCAAACTGACAGAACTGCAAGTATCTAAATTTCTTCTACTAAGGAATGGAATGACATTTGCGATTTAACAACCCATTACCCTAAGGGCTTTGGAATATTAGGCTTTGGAAATTGTTTATTATTTTCTCAATTGTCTATTTTTCCCCGCAACCATTAAAGCCACTCGTCTTCACCCCTTGATCTAAATTTTTGAATTTAAAAAAACACTGGTATTTATAGCTCCCTTCCTCTGCTGTGAAAACGGGTACCAAGCACCAGAGTTGTTTAACAAATCTGCCTTGTCCACTTAGTTTCACCTACACTTGCTTAATGAATCCATATTCTTGTTTAATAATTTTTCTCCAACATTTAGTGCTAGCTTTCCAATTTTTTTTGTACATCCTTCCAGCATATTCTGCTACATTCATTTTGTTGCTTTTTATGGCCAGTTGGATTTCTACATTTTATTGCAGTTCTGCAAGCCTTTTCTTTTAGCTTGATATTGTCACTTAGCTCATTTGTTGCGCGCAGTTTCTAAATTACACAAGTGGAACAGTTGCCTTTTAAGGGTATAGTTGCGATTAAGTGAAGAAAGGTTGGATGGCCACCCTCCTTTTACATCCTCTCCTGTTTAACCATAATAGATACTTTCATTAAAATGGATATTTTGCCAATTGAGTATTTAACTGTATACATGCTATGATAACAGACACAACCAGACAAGTTTTCACAAAGAAAACAGGACAGACCAGCTTAAGTACACAAACACAAGGATTGCACTCCATACAATATGGGGAAGGGTGGATTAAGCAGAGTCCCTATAGAGTCCAGAGAAGTAAAAGGGATATACAGAGTCTGAAGATTGGTGCTCAACTAACTTCACTTGCTGTTTTCCCTTGCTGAGCCAATTTAAATAAAGATTTGGATGGACAATTTGCCTGTTCGTCTGGGAGATAGAAATGTGGGGTTAAGTTCCTTTAGGGTAGTCAACCCACAAACAGGGTCAAAAGCTTGCAAGTTGGAGTGTGCCCTGGGGAAGGAAACCACCGCTCCCTCCCCCCACAAAATCTGGGTTATCTTCCTTCAGCATCTTGTCTGCCCATTCTCTACGGCAGAGAAAGTAGATACTTAAGGTAGGTTTGTCACATAACTGTCACCCAGTGGTGCAAACATGGTTGTGAGCTGGTGGATTCCATTGTAACTTTAATTCATTGCTGAGAACCCCCTCTCAACCAAGGGTCTGGGTGGGATGCTCTGTCAGAGTTGGTGCAGACTCAAATGGGCCAAATGGCCTCGTTCTGCACTGGAAAGATTCTAGAATCATTGTAACCTAGCAGATAAATAGTTCTATTGCCAGCAATTGGGTAACAAGCAAGATCTTGGAAACCAGGGTATACTTTTCTGCTTAGAGGGTTGGAGAGTGAGATTGAAGTTATAAATAGCACATTAAATCTATGCCTACGCCTTCACACAGCGTCAAACATTATTCAGGATTCTCTTCAGGGTTACAATTCCAGAAATTAATTTTATCCCCTCAACCCACATTTGCAACACTGCAATTCAAAGACTGCTCCTTAGCATCCTCACCTTCCAAAGGGCTGTACAAACACCCTACACTAAATAATCACTGCAACATGAAACATAACTCCCAAACAATTCTTCTGATCAAATGATCATCAAGTACCATTTGAGAAGCACCTCAAACAAGCTTTTGCACAAAAATTATTGTATTAGAATTCTCTAATGCATCAAGTGTTCCCATTTGTCACAGAAATGTCACATTAATTAGCTCGATTCACTGTCTGTATGGAAGAGTGGATAACAGAAATTTTATTAACCTTACCCCACTGGCACAGCTCTTAGTGTTACTGCCTCACCTCGAGTCCAAACTCAATTATGAGTGAACTGTATCATAGGTCATTTATAGAGAGTAATGAAAAAAATCAACATGATAATATGTATGATATCCACGTCATGCCTTGGAACAAATGCTGTACTTATTCACAATTTCCATTAAATTGTTGTTATGCATTAATTATTCATGACCTGCTCATAATTAGTGAACACTGGGCTCTCTTCCTTTCCTTGAACCCACGCAGAAGATATATAATGGATTTTGGATATAAATCAAATGCAGACAAAAACAGAATGTGCCATTTAATGAAGCTCCAAGTGGAATTTAACAAATCCTGGTGCTGGCAAAACGCTTCCTCCACCGTCAAGAAAGTACAGGACACACATGCACATTGCACCATGCCCAGATGCAACGCCATAAAAAGTTAACTAAACAGCACAGTGGCGGAAGACATAACAGCAGAAAGATTTTAAAGTGCTCGTCATTAAAGAACTTAAGCTGGTCTGTCCTGTTTTCTTTGTGAAAACTTGTCTGGTTGTGTCTGTTATCATAGCACATATATAGTTAAATACTCAATTGGCAAAACATCCATTTTAAAGAAAGCATCTATTATGGTTAAACAATGGTGTAAAAAGACACTGAAAGGTGGCTTCTTAGCATTCCCTTTGCTGCATTTGTAATAAAATCATATGCAGACATGTATACAGTGCCACCTACAGTTAAAAAATGTTGGCTCAGCAGGTATCGATAACTTACAACCAGTGAGACAGATGTTAGAATTGGCCTTTATGAAATTGTGACCAAATCTAGTTGATCCAGTCAGATGTGTATCATTAATTACAACAAAACCTTTATTCCATCAGGGGATTAAAACCGGCTCAAAACTCAGGTATTAGCCCGGATTGGAGATGCATATAAAGTTTATCCAGATGAATAGACAGTGCAGCAGTCACGATTTAGCCTCTCTTTAGGAAGGCACAACTAATTCTAGTCAATATCCCCCATAATTTGGATTACCAACACATGACTTAGATTTGAACAACTTTTTGAAATAACTGAAGGAAAGCATTTATAAAACCAAAGCATTGCTACTAATCTACTTTGTCTCCGAAAATCTGAAGCCACGGCATGCAGGCAACTTGAAGGGCACTGAAGGGAGACATTTTTATTCTGGCACAGAAAGTCCCTTTACCTTGCCTTTCGGTAGAGACATGGGTAAAAATGATATAACACCATCTAAAAAGTCCCCCTCAAGTACAACAGAGTAAGAATTTCAATTGAAAAATATAGCAAGTAGCTGTACCAACAGCTGGCATGGTCATATTACTCAGGTTAAAAACACAAACTGCATCCCAATGCCACACCCCAGAACCTTTTCCTGCTGGCATGCTAATCCTTCAGATTCATGTATCAATCCACTGGTTTAGTAGTTAAAATTCATTTATTATTGTCACAAATAGACTTTAATTAACACTGCAGTGAAGTTACTGTGAAAATCCCCTAGTCACTACACCAGTCACTGTTTGGGTAGATTGAGGGAGAACTTGGCATGGCCAATGCACTAGCCAGCACATCTTTGGACTGTGGGAGGAAACCGGAGCACCCGGAGGAAACCCATGCAGACACAGGTAGAATGTGCAAACTCTGCAGATAGTGACCCAAGCTGAGAATTGAATCTGGGTCCCTGGTGCTGTGAGGCAGCAGAGAAATCAAAGGGACGACATGCAAAATAATTTTATTTATACCTACAAAATTCCCAAAAAACATAAATGGATCTCAGTTTTAAAAAAGGCAAATTTCCCCAAACTCAATTTCATATACACACGCTATATCACCCATGTATGATTGGATCAGAGGCTTGGGACATCACAGCAGTGTAACAGCAAATCCCTTGGCGTCTACAGTCATTACTCCACTGGAACTAAGCCAGACTTCAGGAGTCCGTACACAAGCAGAATAATGTGAAAATGCAAAAATTGCTGTTAGTGATTCCACATTCCTCTTCTGGGACAACCTCCCATTCTCTGCCCAGAGTGTAAAACTCAGCATAATAGTACACTCAGAATAGTAAATTGCACATCTCACTATAAAAACCCTATAACCCTATAAAAACACTATAAAAATTACAACTTATTGAATGGTTTTAGATGGCAGATTAACAATTCTGTTGAACACTGACATTTTTCCTGAAAAGCTAATTTTATATTTGAGGAGTTAAATCTATCCCTTATTACAATTAAGTATCAAAAGACTTTTCCCCTCCCAGGTTTGAGTCCAATCGTAATTTTATTCATTTTGCTTTCTGACAATTGAAATTTATACAGTGAAGAAATCAGTGCTTTTAACATCTTGGTTTGCAGCCTCTTGAGGATACTTAAACTTGATTGGTTGCCTCCCCTGCTGCTGCATGCCTCAAGATCCACTTGGAAGTGGTGGTGGATTGAAACTGCTGCCAGGAAAAAGGAAAAATCCATACTACAGAAATTGCTAAGTCCTGACAGCTTTATTCAAGGTCAGTTAGTTAACTCTGACCACATTGTATTCAATAGGCCAAAGTGACTGGCTACAAAATACGCACAACTCTCGATTACCCTTTAACTGCTGTCATTCTTTTTCACACTGACTGAACAAGTGACACGTTCTATCTGCAGAATGAACTGTACATCCTACAGGATTCCAAGATAGGAACTGGCAGCCCTTCACTGCACCTTCAATGTACTGCATGTTCACTGTCTTTCTGGACAATATGCTTGTTGTTTCAAGCAAGGTCAATTGTTAAACAAAAAAAGTGCTATTGCAATAACATAGCACTCCATTTTAACATACAAGTGCCTTGAGAGTATAGCACCTTTCTTTGCAATTGCTCCCTCTGATCAGTTTTTTGTGCAATTTCAGCTACTACGTACTGTGGATGTTTAACTCCAACTTTTAATATTTCACTGGGGCTCCAGCTTTATTCGAAAGGACCAACCATGTTCATTCCATCCCAAGTGGGACTGGTCCAAACTCTGCCATCAAAACACTGAGCAAATGGTGCTCATTGCTATTGGCATACTAAGTTTTTTAGGCAAAAGGCAGACACGTAGTCAAACCAAAATATTCAGAAGTTGCTGCTAGCAGTTAAGCCACTTTACCATTGGCCTTGCAAACCAGCAACTGTGCCTGCTGAAACTGCAAGTTAGTTTCAAACTAAACTTGGTTATGGATTGTCCATTCACATAACAATAATAATGAACAAACTCAGGTCCTTGATGCAGTCTCCTTTACTGCATTAGCAATACTTTTTCCTCCTTTTTCCATATCTGTCATTGAACGGAAGTGCAACAGTACTCTATATTGAGGCAACACCATACAGCTATAGATCAAAAGCATTTTTAAAATAGTCAAAGTCCTAAAAAAAACTATTTACCACATGGAATGTACTGCAGAGTCTGACATTTTTCTTTTAATACATTGCTCCCACATCAGTAGTTCTGAACATCCCTGCAAGGACGTTATCAATAAGTTGATATTATGCTTGCTTGCCAGCTTTTGCTGGGTCAACAAGGTTAATTTGCTACTGTTGCTGCTGAGAGTCCAACAACTGCAGAGTGGGCTGTAATATGAGTTCATGGTTAACTGCTGGCTGACTACGGTAGTAGTTTACACTCTTATCAGACAACACAAGTAGGAGTTTTTATTCCTTCTTATCACAGATTTATGAATATACTCAACTCAAGGATCCAAATCATAAACCAATGTTCAACATCAGATATCATCCATGGGGAGTTAAGACGTCCGGAGATAGGTGACACTCATTAAAACTAGCAATCCTGTGTTTGAGCGCTCAGGTCAAATAGAGACCATAGCTCTGCATCTCATTTATCCCAAAGAGGTCAGCAGCAACAAGTTTTACTCAAGAGTTCCAGCAACGTTCACGAGGTTTTCGAAACAATTTTTTTGAAAAAAGGTTTAGCCAGCTATTTGGCTTTTCTTTCTGGATAAATTCAGTTGATTCAAATGCCACCCACCACGGACACTTGTTAGAAAGTCAGCACCTTTAGAAATACAAACCTTGAAGCTACATGAAAACAACAGATCGCTCAGACCTAAATAGAAATTTAAAGTAGATAACGCAAAATAGAAAATTCAAAAGACTGAACTTTGACATTTTCACTGATTGCAATCCATATGAAAAAGCAAATACCATTTCCTTTCATTCATCATCCAGGGGATAAGACAAGTAACCTGTTCCCTGGCCGTTTTGCTTTGCAATTTGCCGCTGCTTATGTAATCAGTCTTCAATAACTTGGTTTATGCCTCTCTGCAGAAAAAAACCGACCCCTCTTCTCTAATATCATTAATGACATAACAGAAGTCCTACCACTTGATGCGACTGCTGTGTCAACTTGTGCTCACATTTACATGGATTTGAAAAGGGAAATGTAATTTGGACCACTGATGAGAATTATTTGCAAAAGTGCAGCCGTGCACCCCAAAGCAAATTGGAGACAGATTATCCTGATGTTCAGAGATAACAGATCACTCAGTTGCCTTTCAGAAATCCTACTGACTCATTTTCTTACCTGGCCATGCCAATGCATTGTACTGAGGGGGATATCACCACTCTGCTCAGCCACAAGCATTCCTGCAGCTTTAAAACGAGGCAGCCAAACTTCAATTTTTAATTCAAGGCTTCATTGTGAGCCCTTGCACTTTGAAAGTAGCGTAGATAAATCATCAGTCTGGTCACATCTCCATTACATTTGCATCTGTTGCATCCTAACAGACTATGGGATAAATATTTACTACAATATTCGATTTGCTATCTTGATAACTTTACTAAATTACACAGGAGAGTTCTCAAATCAACTGATCCAGTCAGGCTCTTTTGGAAGGATTTTTCGTTAGGGGACAGATGGGTTTTTCACAGTTTTGAATAAATGTTAAAGAATCCATGAGATAATGCCAATCTGCAGTTTCTTCCAAAAGTCCTTCTGAAAACATATAACGTTTAGCCTAGATACAGTAAACAAATCAAATATTCCAATTTTTCCCCCTTAAAGTGGGAAAATGGCAGAGTTTTCAGCATCAACTAATACAAGCAGTCCACATACCACTTCGCAACATTGCCCTAAAAATATTTAGGGTGCAGAAATGAGAGTGAACCAGTTCAATACCAAACTGCAAGAGGTATTGAATAAATAAACCAAAATAATGTTTGCATTTGCACATTGCAGACTTAAAGACGTTTTATTACAAAGGAATGCAACCCAACATATGGGAAGCACATGTCTGAATACCTTCTCATTGATTTAGTTCTGATAAATTTAGAACCAAGTCTTAGTATTTATACAGCACCTTTTACGACTTCGATGAAACCTCAAAAATAATACACAATGAATTGTAGTCATTGTTACAATGCAAGAAATGTAGCAAACAATTTTGTGCACAACATGGGCCAGTTGGGAGATAATAACCAGAACTATTTTAATGATATTGGTTCTGGGGTAAATATTGGCCAGAATGGAGATGAACCTGACTGCCTTCTTTCAAATAGTGTCATGGGATCTTGTGTCCTTTTTGATTTATTTACAGGATATGGAAAATTTCTCCTTGGCCAGGATTTATTACTCATCTCTATTTGACCTCAAGAAGGTGGTGGTGAGCTGCCATCTTGAATCACTGTAGTTCCAAAGATGCAGGTATAGCCAGAATGCTGTTAGGGAGTTCCAGGATTTTGACCCAGCAAGAGTGATGGAATGGCAATATACTTCAAGTCAGGATGGTGTGGGACTTGGAGGAAAACTTTCAGGTGGTGGTGTTTCCATGCGTTTGCTGCTCTTTGTCCTTCTAGATGTTAATGGACACCCAGTTTTCGGTCAATAATCAATCCCCAGTGGGAGATTCAGTGATGGTAATACCCCAGAACGTCAATGTCAAGAATGCGACAGTTAGATTATCTTGCTCTTAATGGCCATTGCCTGGTGTTTGTGTGGTATGCATGAATGCTGCCACCTGTAAGCCAAAACCTAGATATTGCCCAGGTCTTGCTGTATTTGGATAGGAATTGCTTCAGTACAAAGTCATAAATGGTGAACATCAAACTGTGCAGTCGTCAGCCACAATCTTCACTTCTGACCTTTGGGTGGAAGGATGTTCACTGGTGAAGCAGTTGAAGATTGTTGCACTGAGGACACTATCCTGAGGAATGCCACCAATGACAACCTGGAAGAGAGCTGACTGATTGCCAATATTCTTCATATCACATGGAGTGAATTGATTTGGCTGAAGACTGGCATCTGTGATGCTGGGTACATAGAAATCAGAAGCAGAGTAGATCATTTGGCAGAGCAGGCTCAAAAGGCCTTTCATTTTGTTCATGGTTGATCATAGAATGTGTGGGTTAGGTTGACTGACCCATGCTAAATTACCCTTTAGTATCAGCGGACACAAATACGTAGGGTTATGGAGGTAGGCCCTGGCTGCAATTGTTGCAGGCTCGATGGGTCAAATGGCCTCTTTCCACTCTGTAGGGATTCAATGATTTTATGAAATCAGACAATGTTTTGGCCTCAAATACTTCGTAGTAATGAATTCCACACATTCACCACCGTCTTGATGAAGAAATTTCTCCTCGCCTCAGTTCTAAAAGGTTTACCCCTCATCCTCAAACTATGATCCCTAGTTATAGAAAAGTACCTCAACAAGAAGCCTGTAAGAGAGAAAGACATAGCCTCAGTTTCACGTCTCATCTGAAAGACTGTGCTTCCTCAGCACTGTGCTATTGAGGAAATCTAGATTATGTGCAAATCTCTGGCATGCCAGAAGCAAAATACTGAGATGCAGAGATTGGAAACAAAAACAGAAAATGCTGGAAAACCTCAGCAGGTTTGACAGCATATGCAGGGGGGGAGAGAGAGAGAGAGTGCTAGGATGATCCTTTGTGGCGCCAAGTGATGATCCTGACCCAAAACATTGGCTCTATTCTCTCTCCAGATGTTGTCAGATCTGCTGAGGTTTTCCAGCATTTGTTGTTTTTGTCCCTGGAATGAGATGAGATGTCATTATGAAAAATCCTTCAAAGCAAAATTTATGAAAACGTAGAGCAAGTCCTGATGACATTCAAGACCCCTAATGGACATAGTTGAGCCCAATTGGAAGTGAGCTAAGTCAGGCAAGGAGACATGCAGTCAAAAGCTCTTGTAATAGTACCTCAGCCAGGACAAGTGAAGCACGTTAAATATTATGCTCACTGCACAACCTTAAGTCACCTCAAATTTGAGGCAATCATCCCATGCAGAAACACACCGCCCATCACCTCAGAAGATTGAGACTCACACTAATGTGATTATATAGATCACTGGCATGAAACATGCCCTGGCAATAAATTCAAATTTAAAGATTATTCAGCATCAGCAACACGTCAATTTCTTACCTCTGACAAGGGAAAATAGCAACAAGCTCTCATGGTTGTGCACTTCATATAACTTGTGCTCACTGCTCAACCCTTTTATTTAGAAAGAATCCCTTGAATGAAGAAAATTCTTTTAATCACAGCATGCCAGATAGAAAAAAGGAAAACTTTACATCAACACTGAAGCAGCCATGGACAAAAGTCATAAACAACTCACTTCAGATGTGTCATTTCTTGAAAATAAAGATGGGTTTAAAGGAATTGACTACCTCCTTCTTCCTCCCCTTCACTAATTTGACATGATACTTTTGTCAGAAGTGATCATTGACCAATGTGCAAGATTAATGCCAGAGCAACATGTGAAAGTTATAACACTGATACAGCCTTCATAGATCTTTCTTATTTGTAGCAAATTCTAATTAATCACTAATACAGGCACCAAATTAATTGGATTGGACAAATTGCATAATATCTGCTGTAAAAACTAATAATCTCATGGAACTCATTTTGGGAAAAATCAAAGAGTGGAATGAAATTGCATCTTATTCTCTTTTGGAAAGGAATAGTAACCTTCCAAAATAATACTTAGCATCAGAATGTTCAACTTTATAATGAAACGTGCAAACGAATTCCTCTGCAAAGTCAGATCTCTGATGCATCACTGCAGTTATGCGATATACACTACCCAGGCAGCTCCACTACTCCCATCATAAACCCCTTTCCGATTTTTCTCCCTCCCTCCCCCCCACTCTCTCTCATACACACACACACAAAGACAGAACATGATTTTCACCCGACAGTGAAGTCAATTACCTGAAGCTGCTTTCTATCTCCCTGGATATTATCCTCCCTGCACAAAGCCGTTACTGTATGTAAATTAAAAAGGAAGCTATCTGCAGCTTGGCCTCAGCTGAGCTTGTGCACAATAGCTGCAGATGAACAATGACAGTGCTTCCCAATCCCCCGTTACCTTTAGGTTGGGGAAAATACAAATATTTTAGAAAATCCCACACTGTAGCAGAACTCCGAGGCCACGGCTCCGCAGTTAATTAAACGTGCCTTTGTTTAAAGTGTGTGGATTGACGATTCATTTTTAAAGAATACCACAACAAAAATCCTTCAACAATCGGGAACCTTTGTTATCAGTCAACATCTCATGTTTGGAGCACGGGTTTGCCACACTACACCTCCAGGAACGGATGTATATCAGGATAGAACCTGAAACTTCATTATTCTAATAGCAGATGTACATTTCCCCCTTACCCCGCTCCCGTCCCCAGCACAAGATTATTCAGATTTTGTCCCTTATCAGTAGCTAATATTTTGCAACCGGGCGATTCTATAGCTGCGGTACGCTTTTCTAATAAAGTAATTAGCAGCATCCAAAGTGTAAGGGCTAGGAGCGAAAGATTGCATTGTTGAGGCGTTTCAACACAGCCAAACATTGAATTCCTCCCCCGTCCCTCCCTTTCCCCAACTAGTAACACCGAAACAAGAACTCGGGGCTTCACCTGGACCAGAATTTTGCTTGTAACATTTTTGCGCAGCCAGGCCCTTTGCGAACACATTTGATTTGATGGAATGAACGATGAAGCTACTTGGTCATGCATGTTGAAATACCACTGAAACTTCTCATTCGGTGAATTTAAAGCAATTCCTGTTTTCAAATGTCATGTTACGTTTAACACATACAAATCTTAATTTGCTGAATTTGCAATATGATTAAAAAACTAATACAACAGCCCCCTCAGCGGTTGCACGTCAGAACTGTTCCAATAAAAAGTCGCACTCAAGTATGCGAAAGACCTTCTCTGCGAGAGGCAAAAACTGAGAGGACGGAGCAGTGAGTGACGACTGCTGTGTAGACTCTCCCATCAGTAATGCTATGGCGAATATCTATCCACCAGCCATCTCACTGGGGAAGACAGTAACAGCCTCTTCCAAACAGGTCAAAGGGGTCTTCCAGAAATAGTCCATTAAAACAAATTGTCTTTTCTAGCATAAATGAATAAGTAGTCAATTAAAACTGACATTTCTGGCTTAATAAATTGAAGTGGCCAACTAAAATAAAGTGGCGTTTCTAATTTGATTGATGAATAAAGCACACCAAATGGTTGTTCGTTCAAAAACCAGTTATTACTTAATACGAGTAAAATAATACAGCACAGAAATTATTATGCAGTCCTAGATATATTTCACACAGATGCCACTCAAATATAATCCTTCTCTCCTTCAACCACTGATGCAGAGTCAGGATTTGCCGCGAAATAACCTTATTATGGGAAAAAATAAACTTGCCATTTGGAATGTGTACAGCGAGTCCAGCGACAACTATCTGCTCAATACAGCCATCAGTAACCAACCCCCCACACAGTGAGAATCAAGCCTCGCCTCTCTCTCAGACACATACCGAGGAGTTGTTTTCCTCCGGACACCGGGCTTGATAGCTCTGCAGGGCCACATTGGGCTCGTCCAGCAGTTCCAGGACCAAGCTCCGCTGGATGTTCCGCACTGCCGAGCGCTTGCGGTCGAACATGCCGTGAGTGCCCACATCGGGGCTCCAGATCGGGGCTTGCAAGAGTTCCACAGGAGACGGAGAAATCATTGGCGAGAAGGGAGGAGGGGGAAAAAAAACACAATCCACCGGCTCAAAAAATGTTTCGTTCCCAGCACCAAAAGCTGGACTGCAGAGAGGTCGCCTTGTCTCTCTCTCTCTCTCTCCCTGCGGTTGCCTGGCAGCCCCGCGGAAGCTTGCCCCAGCTCTCTCTGCCTAACGAGCAACAGCTGCTGGCCAGCGCCACCTTCTCCCCTCCCACTCCACACTCATCAAACTCCGCTCCGGATCCGGATCCAGATCCACTCCGGATCGGGCCGCCGCAGATTACCTCCCACCCTCTCGCCCTGATCTCACTCCCCCCACCTCCTCATTCAAATGAGCGACTTGTATGTCTGAGAGAGAGAGAACTCCTGGCAGAAGCTCTGACACACACAACCTAGTCTGGAGTAGGTAAACACAGTAAGACGTCTCACAACACCAGGTTAAAGTCCAACAAGTTTATCTGATAGTAAACCCACTAGCTTTCGGGGTTTGCCCAAAAGGGGACTTCTTACTGCGTTTACCCCAGTCCAGTGTCCGCATCTCCACATCTGCAGTAGGTAGGCAGGGTGCGAATTTGGATAAGCGATCATCTCTCGCTCTCTCTTTCAGGCAAACCAAATAAACCAAATCAAATTAACTCTCGCACTGCACCAAGACACGCTGAGTTGTTTTTTACTAAAACAACACATTTCCGGATTAAGGCTTATGGGGAAGAGGGCGGGAATGTGGAACTGAGACAGGACAGACAGATCTTATTGAATGGCGGGGTAGGCTCGAAGGGCTAGACGGCCTACTCCTACTCCTTATGTTCTTACATTAAGTGTTCATTATAGTTCATTAGAATGATGATAATTTGAGTTTTCAGCTATGATAGAAGCCAGCCTCTAGGCTGGCTTCTGTACCCACTGAGAGAGGAGTCTGAATGAGTTGGTCTTCATATAAGATCGAACTTGCAGGTCCTCAAGAAGGATATTACATACATCAGACCAGTACATAGAACATTACAGCGCAGTACAGGCCCTTCGGCCCTCGATGTTGCGCCGACCTGGAGCTAATCTAATGACCCTCTAACCTAAACTATTCCAATATTATCCATATGCCTATCCAGTGACCATTTGAACACCCTTAAAGTTGGCGACTCCACAATTGCTGCAGGCCGGGCATTCCATGTCCTTACTACCCTCTGAGTAAAGAACCTACCTCTGACATCTGTCCTATAATTATCACCCCTCAATTTAAAACTACGTCCCTTCGTGTTAGCCATCACCATCTGCGGAAAAAGGCTCTCACTGTCCATCCGATCTAATCCTCTGATCATCTTGTATGCCTCAATTAGGTTACCTCGTAACCTTCTTCTCTCTAACGAAAACAACCTCAAGTCCCTCAGCTTCTCCTCAGCATACCAGACAACATCCTGGTAAACCCCTCTGCACCCTTTCCAACGCTTCCACAACTTTCTTATAATGCGGCAACCAGAACTGTACACAATACTCCAAGTGCAGCTGCACCAGAGTTTTGTACAGTTGCAACATAATCTCACGGCTCCAAAATTCAATCCCCTTTACCAATAAAAGCTAACACACTGTACGCGTTCTTAACAACCTTATCAACCCGGGTGCCAACTTTCAGGGAACTATGCACACGTACACCGAGATCTCTCTGCTCGTCGACACTACCAAGAGTCCTTCCATTAGCCCTATATTCTGTAATCCTGATACTCTTTCCAAAGTGAATCACGTCACACTTTTCTGTATTAAACTCCATTTGCCGCCTCTCAGCCCAGTTCTGCAGCTTATCTATGTCCCTCTGCAAACTGTAACATCCATCCGCACTGTCTACAACTCCTCCGACTTTAGTGTCATCCGCAAATTTACTAACTCATCCTTCTACACCCTCATCTAGGTCATTTATAAAAATGACAAACAGCAGAGGCCCCAAAACAGAACCCTGCGGTACACCACTAATAACTGAACTCCAGGCTGAATATTTTCCATCAACCACCACCCTCTATCTTCTATCAGCTAGTCAATTCCTGATCCAAACTGCTAAATCACCCTCAATCCCATGCTCTGTATTTTCTGTAGTAGCTTACCATGGGGAACCTTATCAAACGTTTTGCTAAAATCCATATACACCACATCAACTGCTTTACCCTTATCCACCTCTTTGGTCATCTTCTCAAAGAACTCAATAAGGTTTGTGAGTAGACAACCGTGTTTTGAGAGGATGAACCAGGACTGGTTATGGGCGATAAAACAATCTGTGGAACAATTTTACGCAAATGTGATGACGTAAAGAAATATCGGAGTTTCCCAATTTCACTGTGGTTTACTGTGAAACAGACTATGGGTGCTGTGTGCACACGTGTGACTAATTTAATTAAACCGAAGACAGTTAGACTGTAAAGGTTAAATCATCGGAAAGGGTTAGATATAGAAGTAATGCAGGTGCACATGGTGAAGTACCAGGGAACAACATGAATAGAATTTTGCATTAGGGGATAAGAGGGTAGTTGAAGATTAGTGGTCGTACTTCAAAAGGAAAATTTACAACTGGCACAGATCATAAACGAATAAAACAACATATTAAGCTTATTTTTACCCAAAGGTAGTAGTTATAAAGCAACATAATTTTTTTTATATTCTGGGAAAGGTAACTTGCGAAGAATGTTATGAACAATGGGTTTTAAAAATGAATGAGAAAAGACATACTTAAGGAAGGATTGAAAGCTGGAAGAATAGACAGCGGCCATGCAATATCCTGAAGAATATGCTGTGTTTAGAGATAGCTGTGAAAGAGGCAAAGTGAGCTCTAAATGCTCAAAAATTATTTCTGTTCTTGAAGACAAACTTTTGTTACACGCCTTGAATTTCCTTTATCAAGTGAGGGGGGAGAAGCCTTATGAATACCTCCCCTATAGTAACCATGGATATCTTATGGTAGTATTATTGGATTTTTTTGACTGAAAAGGGATATTAGGCTGTGAAGTGAACTAGACATAAATCTTGTGGGAAATATTTTTGGGACTATTTTTAACTGTGTAATTATAATCACGTCTTTAAGTTTTCTTTTTTTAAATAAATGATTTAATGTTTAAAACCTCCAAAAGTGGCACTGGAATATTTTGTTCCTGACTTCAGTACCCATATCTTTTCATAATAAAATACAAATTGCAAATTGTTGAGATATCTAATCCAAGTTTCTCTTTGGGCAGCTCAGCAATTATTAACAGCAATATCATAAAAATTAAACCTCAGCTGCTGTATCTTCCTCCAACCTTCAGATTTGATTTTTTTTTCAGCCGTGCGTCACACTGTAAATGTATGTATAAGTCCTGTTAAAAAAATTAGCCCTTCAAACCCAACTTCTTCTATGTACAATAATTTCAGTGGTGAATCAGCAAATATTAATTTCTTCCCAAATTGGATTAAAAAAAACTTCCTATTTTCTTATGTTGAAAAATCAGGTGTCAAGATGCAAGGAAATTGCATCCAAGACATTAGCATGCATGTCATCTATTCTAAATCACGCTAACGTCAAAGACAAGACACCCACGCATCATTCAGATGCGAAAACAATGACTATGTCACCCTTCAGGCATCACTGGAAGGATGATGTACATGAAATGCTGGTACATTTTACTTCATTCCTAATTAGGTGTGGAATAAAGTTGGTAATGCAGAATGTACTGCAAGATATATATTTTAATGCAATTCTTCCAGGTAATCAGAGGCAAGATCAAACAGGTTTATAAGTAGTCAAAGGCCGACTCTGGTCATACACTAAAGCATTTTGTTATATTTAAAAAAAGGATCTTCATAATCTGCAATGATTCTTATTATCTCACTATCATAGCTGCAGGAGCTCCAATAATACCACAATAGGAACAGTAGACCATATGACTTAATGATCCATCACTTCTGCTCCACCATTCAGAACAATCATGGCTAATTTTCTCTTTAGATTCCAAATCTCCTCCCCACCCCCATCCCCCACCCTGCAGTCTCCATATCCCTCAGTCCCCTGAGATACCAAAATTTTGGCTATCCTAATCTTAAACGTATTCAACAATGGAGAATCCACAATCCACTGGGGTAGAGTTCCAAAGATTTATAATCCTTTAAGTGAAGTAATTTCTCCTCATCTCAGTCCTAAATAATTGGCACCTTATCTTAAGACCGTGCCCCCCATATTCTAGACTCCCAGAAATAGCAGAAACAATCTCTCAGCATCTATTCCATCAAGCACTTTCAGAATCCAGTATATTTCAGTGTCCACTTCATCAAGCCTCTGCAGAATTTTGTAGATTTCAATGAGATTGCCTCATTCTTCCAAATTCCAGAGAATACAAGCCCAATTTCCTTAGCCTCTCATCATATGACAACCCTCATCCCAAGGACCAATTTAGTGAACCTTCACTGTACAACCTCCAATGCAACTATATTCTTCCCTTAATAGAGACCAAAACTGCACTTAGAATTCCAGATGAGGTCTCACCGAAAACCTGTCCAACTGTAGAATTTCTTCATTCCTGTACTCCCAACTGATAGAGACCAACATGCCAATTGCCTTTATTATTGCTTACTGTACCTGCATGCTAACTTTCTGCGTCTCTTGCATGAACACACCCAATCTCTTTGGGCATCAATATTTATAAGTTTTACAACTTTTAAAAGATGTACTGTTTCTCTATTCTCATGATCAAAATGAATAACTTCACACTTCCTTACAATATACTCCATCTGCAAGTTTATTGTTTATTCACAACCTGTCTGTATTTCTTGCAGTCTGTGTCCTCCACACAGCTTACCTTCGCACATAGCTTTGTCCCATCAACAAATATAGATACACTACTCTGTCTAATTCATGCATATAAATCACAAATAACTGGGACTTTGACACGAATTCTTGCCACGTTCTGCTAGTCAGTCTACCACCTTGAAAACGCCCAGTTTATGGCCGCTGTTTCCGATCTGTTAACCAAATGTCTATCCATAATAAATTACCCTCAGCTCCATGAGCCCTTATCTTGCCTACTAACCTTTTGCACATCAAATGTCATTTGGAAACCCATATATATTACATCTACTGGTTCCTCTTCATCTACCCTACTAGTTACATCCTTAAAGGGCTTTTTATTTTTCTTTCAATTTAAAGTTATTAACAGGACGACATGAGTGTTTGTTGGGAAATCCTCAGAGAGGTGTCAGTGAACTGTCATTTAGCTTGATTGTAACATTTATTGGAAAAATAAAGATTCTTGTCCATTTTGAGTTTGCAATATTGAAAACAAAGACTTTTTAAATTGGCAGTCATCAAATTCACTCAAGCTTTGTATAATGAGATCTAATGGTTCCTAACTATTTGAGAACTATTTTTAAATAAAAGCTGCCCTTACTGGTGCACATTTGACCCATTCATATCATTCACTGTCTAAACCTCTAGCCTATTTCTGCCAAGCATCCAAATCAAAAAATAAATCAGCATAGAAGTAAAATACAAGATAGTGAAGGGTCAAATGTACACCTTTTGAACTCCAGAGACAGGCAGAGGTATCGTAGGAACAGAAACAGGCCATCGAGCCTATTCTGCCATTTAATGGGATCAAGGCTGTGGCCTAATTCCATATACTTGCTTTGGCCCATATCCCTTGATACCTTTGCTTAACAAAAACATATCTACCTCAGATTTAAACTGATTGCAACTGATCTAGCATCAAAAATCATTTGTGGCAGAGAGTTCCAAACCTCTACTATCCTTTGTGTGTAAAAGTGCTTCCTAACATCTCTCCTGAATGGTCTGGCCATAATTTATAGACCACTGGCACTCCTCTAGACTCTCCAGTGGAACTAGTTTTAACTTTATCTATCTTGTCTTTTCCTGTTAGTATCCTGAAGACTTCAATCAGATCACCCTTAACCTTTTAAATTCTAGAGAAAACAGGTTTAATTTGTATAATCTCTCCCATAATTAAATCCCTGACGTCCAGGCATCATGCTTGTGAATCTGCAGATATAAAGGCCACTATTCCTAGTTTTCTTGGTTATTTTCTGCAGCTGTTTGTGACATTTTATGGAACCTGGACCCACAAATCTCTTTGGACATCCACTGTATTTAACTTCATACCATCTAGAAAGTACTCATCATTTTTCACTCCAAAATTAATAACTTCGCACTTGCTTAGATTTAAATCTATCGCAACTCCAATACCCACAACTAACTTGCAGCCTGGGCTCTCACTGGATTTAAATAACAACTGAGAGGGTCTCTCTCCCATCCCACTGGATATCCGCAGGGCCCGGGCACTCTGACTGAACCCAAGCAGCAGATCCACACAGGGGTTAATGTTAATGGCGGTCTCGGGCCCCGACTCCAGCAGCAACAGCCTCCCTACGGCCACACTCACTGCTTCACATTCTCCCCTAAAGCCTCCGTCAAGGTCTTCTTGGCTGCCTCCAGCTCGCTGACATGAGTCGCCATGTCCGGGAAGAGCTTTCACTGAAACTGAGACGGCTTCTCCTCACCGCTCGAAGGCGTTTATCTCAAACCCATTCGCCCGGAAGACCAGCTCCAGCCCGCCCCCTGCCGGCCAGAAGGACCATCTCCCCTGGCCCGGAGGACCAGCTCCGCCCCGCCCCCTGCCGGCCCGGAGGATCGTCTCCCCCGACCCGGAGGACCCGGCTCCAACGCGCTCCCTGCCGGCCCGGAGGACCCGCTCCACCCCGCCCCCTGCCGGCCCGGAGGACCCGCTCAACCCCGCCCCCTGCCGGCCAGGAGGAGCAGCTCGGGGTGCCAGGCGCCAGCAGCTCTGGAGCAGAGTCCCAAATTGTAAACCCTGTCATGAATCTCCCCCAAAGGCAGCCGAGGCTCTGGATGGGATTACTGACCAAAAAATAAATCAGCATAGACGTAAAATACAAGATAGTGAAGGGTTAAATGTACGCCTTTTGAACTTTTACTTTTGTGTAAAGCAAGGACAAGTTATGTGCTGATTTCTCATATCAGTGACTGAGAGCTGTGCATTCCCGCTGCATCCAAAGTGTAAATATTTCTTTTGTTTTTACAATTTGAATTTGATTATAGTTTTACGAATATACCAATGATTAAGCATTTTCTACAACTCATCATGAAATATTTGGCGTGTTTTCAACCTTATTAATGAACTCACGGTTAGTGAACAAGCCCAATTTCAATCTGCGGCCCACTGAGATGCAGGAGGGCCATTCATGCGGTTCACTCACTGACCTAGGTTGCCTTTCTGAATCATATTGTCACAACCTGCCCTTGTTCTCTTCTTAACTCTCGGAGTTAAAGGTTGTATTGGTGTTTCACCTCAAATCACCAGCCTTCATGAGCAAGGCCCTGATTTGCCATTTTAATTATGTTACCATCTTCATAGTGACCAATAATTTTTAAAAAGAGATGTGAACTTCCCACCTCTTTTGTGTCAAACTGTGAAAACTATCACTTGATTTTCAATATCCTTGACGTTACCATTGACAAGAAACTCAGCTAGACTCGCCACATAAACAAATGGCTACCAGAGCAGGTCAGAGGCTAGGAACTGCAGTAAGTAACTCATTTCCTGACTCCCTAAAGCCTGTCCACCATCTACAAGGCAGAAGTCAGGAGTGTGATAGAATACTCCTCACTTGCCTGGATGGATGCAGCTCCAACAACACTCAGGAAGCTTGACACCATCCAGGACAAAGCAGCCCACTTGATTGGCACCATGTTTACAAACATCCATTCCCTCCACTACCAATGCTCAGTAGCAGCAGTGTGTATTATCTATAATATGCACTGCAGCAACTCGCCAAAGATAGACAGAGGGGAACCGGTGGATGTGGTGTTTTTAGATTTCCAAAAGGCGTTTGATAAGGTGCCTCATAAAAGGTTGCTACAGAAGGTTAGGGTGCACGGAGTTGGGGGTAACGTGTTAGCGTGGATAGAGGATTGGCTGTCTAATAGGAAGCAGAGAGTTGGTATCAATGGGTGCTATTCTGGTTGGTGGTTGGTGACTAGTGGAGTGCTGCAGGGATTGGTGCTGGGGCCTCATCTATTTACCATTTATATAGATGATCTGGAGGAGGGGGCTGAGTGTAGGGTGACGAAATTTGCTGATGACACGAAGATGAGTGGAAAAGCAAATTGCGTGGAAGGTGTGGAAAGTCTGCAGAGAGATCTGGATAGACTGACCGAGTGGGCGAGGACCTGGCAGATGGAGTATAATGTTAGCAAGTGTGAGGTTATCCACTTTGGCAGAAATAATAGTAGGTGGGATTATTATTTAAAAGGCGAACAGCTGCAGCATGCTACGGTGCAGAGGGACCTGGGTGTCCTTGTGCACAAGTCGCAAAAACCCAGTCTGCTGGTGCAGCAGGTGATCAAGAAGGCGAATGGAATGTTGGCCTTTATAGCGAGGGGGATAGAATATAAAAGTAGGGAGGTCTTGCTGCAACTGACAGGGTACTGGTGAGGCTGCAGCTGGAGTACTGTGTGCAGTTTTGGTTGCCGCACTTGCACAAGGATATATTGGCCTTGGAGGGAGTGCAGAGGAGGTTCACTCGGCTGATACTGGAGATGAGGGGGTTGGACTATGAAGAGAGACTAAATAGACTAGGTCTATACTCGTTGGAGTTTAGAAGTCTGAGGGGGTATCTTGTAGAGACATATAAGATAATGAAGGGGATAGATAGGGTAGAGGTAGAGAGAAAGGATAGCAGGACTAGAGGGTACAGCCTCAAGATAACAGAGGGCGCAGTTTAGATCAGAGTTGAGGAGGAACTTCTTCACTCAAAGGGTGTTGAATCTCTGGAATTCTCTGCCTGTTGAAGTCGTGGAAGCTACCTCGCTAAATATATTTAAGTTACGGGTAGATAGGTTTCTGATAGACAAGGGAATTAAGGGTTATGGGGAGAAAGCAGGAAAGTGGAACTGATCCACTTCAGATCAGCCATGATCTTACTGAATGGCGGTGCAGGCTCGAAGGGCTAGATGGCCTACTCCTGCTCCTATTTCTTATGTTCTTAAAGATTCTTAGACAGCAACTTCCAAACCTACGACCACTTTCATCCAGAAAGACATTGGCAGCAGATACATGGGAACACCACCAACTGCAAATCCCCCTCCAAGCCACTCACCATCTTGACTTGGAAATATATCGCTGTTCCTTCGCAGTCACTAGGCCAAAGTTGTAAAATTACCTCCCTAACAGCACTGTGGCTCAACCCACAGCACATGGACTGGAGCATCTTACCACTACCTTCTTAAGGGCAAATGGGGATGGGAAGTAAATGCTGGCCAGCTAGCAATGCCCATATCCCACAAATGAATAACTTTTAAATAATTTTAAAAATTCAATAGGGTTTTGCCTGGGCATCGTTTCTCTTGACATCCAGATCCAAAATGGGAAGTGGTGTACTGATGGTTTTTTTTTGTTTGCTGTACAGATGGGGCCTCCTTTGCTCTCACCCAGCAGACTACACCCCTGTCTGCACTACAGAGCTGGGCTACATGTCAAAGCTGGCCCTAGAATTTCAAAAACATAATGTGAAAATTGTAGCTCTCTCAGTTGACAGTGTTCAAGATCACCATGGATGGACCAAGGTACTGATTTGATTTGTTTTGTCAAATGTATTAGTATACAGTAAAACGTATTGATTCTTGCATGTTATAGAGACAAAACATACCATTCATAGAGAAGGAAAGGAGAGAGTGTAGAATGTAGTCTTATAGTCAGAGCTAGGGTGTAGAGAAAGATAACTTAGTGCAAGGAAGATCCATTCAAAAGTCTGATGGCAGCAGGGAAGAAGCTGTTCTTGAGTCGGGTTGGTATGTGACCTCAGACTTTTTGTATCTTTTCCCGATGGAGAAAGGTGGAAGAGAGTGTGTCCAGGGTGTGTGGTCCCTTAATTATGCTGGCTGCTTTTCCGAGGCAGTGGAAAAGTGTAGACAGAGTCAATGTGTGATGGACTGGGCTTCATTCACGACCCTTTGTAGTTTCTTGCAGTCTTAGGCAGAGCAGGAGCCATACCAAGTTGCAATACAACCAGAAAGAATGCTTTCAGTGGTGCATCTGTAAAAGTTGGTGAAATCGTAGCGGACATGTCAAATTTCCTTAGCCTTCTGAGAAAGTAGAGGTGTTGGAGGGCATTATTGCAGAGTAAGGGTTCATCCACTTAAGGTAGAGATAAGGAGGAATTTGTTCTCCTCGGATCAGTGAATCTGTGGAACTCTTTACCAACGAGAGCTATAGAGGCTGGGTGGTTAAGTATGTTCAGGGCTGAAATAGATTTTTAATCAGTAAGGGAATGGAGGGTTATGGGGATAAGGTGAGAAAGTGGAGTTGAGGATTATCACACCAGATCAATCACGATCTCATTGAATGACAGAGTAGAATCAAAGAGCTGTATGGCCTATTTCTGCTCCTATGTTTTATGGTCAAATCCCTTTATTTTGCTATGCCTATGCTATGATCTTCACTCACATTAATGTTGGCCATACGTGCAACAAAAAGATGGAATTTATATCCCCCTCCCACCACCCCCCCCCCCGCCCCAACCACTGCTTAAAGCCACTCATGCTTTAAGCAGTGGTGGGACGTAGAAGGGGAAGAGCAGGTAAATATGACAGGTGGCTCGACCACCATCTTCCTGCCTAGCCCTGACCTGGTCCCTATAATGCAGTGAATAAGTTGAAGGGGCAGAAATCTGCAACCCCACACTCTTTAAAGAAATTATTAATGTGCAATTGAACTTGTTAATTGACCAGAATGCCATGTTGCCCATGCCATAGTGTGGTTGGTAGCGAGAAAAATTGGGGAGTTGGCTTTTTCACCTTGTGAGGTGAAAAGATGGGAAGGAGTGGGCAATCCTTTGAGAGTTGTCCTGTGAGTATTGTGGGCACCCTCACTTTGTGCACCCCACTCTCACTCCTCCCATCTCTAGGATACCCAATCATTTTCTTCCCTAAAAGCCTGGGATTTAACTTTAGACTGGGATCCGTTGCTCTTCATGCCGGGGAATATTTGCAGTCCCAACACCACCCACCACTGAGTTCTGACATTGCAGTGACGGCGAGAGCTGCCAACTACTCTGACTGACCAGCAATGTTTAAGAGAGGAGACTTGCTCCCACTGAGGGGTAGAAATCTCACTCTCTATCATTAAGGTGTTATTGCTGAGGGGTGACTTTTTTTTAAAGTTGTCGGGGGGGTGTGGTGCTGTGGATACAAGTGAGAAATAGGCTGGGACTGCCTCCCCTCTAACCTTAAATGCAGCCCCAGATGCACAGCTTTTGAGCACTGGCAGCTGTGGACTTCCTTCATGATCTAATGTCCGGAATCTATCCAGATGGGAATGAAGGGATGAGGACAGGAAGAAGGATTCCACATTGTGGAACCACTTGCAGAATCAGATCAGGGGCAGCAGGCAGCCCTCCTAGCATCAGATCCTGCAACAATTAGCTTGGTGTTTTCTCTGTTTGTTATTTTCCAGTGGTACAAGTCTTTGCTTTTCCATTTACACACAGCATAGGCTGCCTGCTGTGGAAGGAGGTTCTTGCAGAAGCTGCTGAACTGGTTTGTGTGTACACGATCCAGCAAATAGTTGTAAATCTGACTCAGATGCCTGGGAGAAAGCTTGTAATTTTGAGCGGCCAGCAGCAGATGACAATCAGACAGCTTTTAACTCAACGACCTGTCAACTTATCAAACTCAAACTTTGTATGAAAATGCAGAAATGTTTCCCACATCCTAACCCCCTGCCAAGTTCCATTTACCCATTGTCTCGCCCTGTGTTTGCTGACCTATATTAGCCCCAGTTTAGTAACACCTCTTCCTATCTCTGTAATCATGTCCAACCCAATAATCCTCCAAGAACTCTGCATTCTTCAATGCTGACCTATGGTGAATTCCTGATTCCCTTTGCAGTAACTTTGTTGCAGTGTGAATGTAAGCCAATCTGTGACACTAATAAATAAACTTAAAACCTTAAACTCATCGATAGCTGTCCCTTCAAATGCTGAGACTCCAAACTCCAGAATCACCTCCCTATATCTCTCACTGACTTCTTCAAGACCTATTCCTTTGACTATGATTTTGGTCACATGTCCTAATTTCCTAATGGTGAAAACCTTTGAATATTTTACTTCATTAGAGGTGCTATATAAATGCAAGTTGTCATTGTTGTCCAACTCCCTGATATTCCCACCATTTGGTTTCAACGGACTGAGTGGAAGAGAGTCCAAAACAATAGAAAGTTATTTTTTAATTATGGATTTGTGGTTTTAATACCAAGGGAAGACCAGGAGTTAGTTTGTAAGCATAAGTCTATCTCTACTCATTTAGGTATCAGAGTTAAATTATGGTTGCTACATAGTCTGTTGTGTAATTTAACACTGGATTATTGTTCACATGTACACCTTTGAGGTCTGCTAGTGCAATCCCTGCCCTTTTTGCAGTCTGAAGTATCTAACATCGATAAAACTTGCCAAAGTCATAAATCAGCAGATAAACAGTAAAGAGTTTTCAGTGTCCCCAGCAACTTAAAACCCTCTTATTCTTGTGCTGATAGAATAACCAGCTATTATACTCATTACTGCTTCACTTCCAACCTGGCATTCTGTAATGTTACCAGCACAGTCAATGCTTCTGGTTGTTTTGCTTCTTTTTCAAGAAAAACCTTTCAGCAACATGCCCACACACTGGACTGAATAAGATAATCAGTAAGATCTTCATAAAACTGCACATGGTGTGACAGAGCTGATGGGATTTTGGCTCTTTTTAAATGAAAAAAACATCCACTGAATTGCTCCTCTGTATTTCTGTACCCTGCAAAATGCTGGTGTCCAGGCAACTGCAACTGGTCAGATTCTACAGAAGTTTCGATGCTGGACTCGCACCATATAACTGTTGTGCCTAAGCACACTTCTGGCAATGTACCTTTTATAAAACTCCCACCACCTTACTTTGCTGCAACTGACCAAACAAAATCATAAATTTATGGAACAAAAAACACAGTTGGTACAAAGGCACCAGTTGAGAATGAGATATTGTAGTAAGAAAAGAAGATCCAGCAACATCCAAAACAAGGATCTGCGACGATAAGAAACATAATTTAAAAAGTTAGACGGATATTCTCAAGATCAGGGAAGAAGCAGTGGAAGAGAAAAATGTCTTCCGCTTACCTTGGTACATTAATACTTTTGCGATATTTTACTTTAAATGACAATCATAGCAGACACTGCAACTCTCTTTACCATGAATGAATAATCAACCAAAAAGCCACGGTGGCACAGTGGCTAGCACTGCTGCCTCACAGCGCCAGGACCCGGGTTCGATTCTGGCCTCAGGTCACTATCTGTGTGGAGTTTCCTCCCACACTCCAAAAGACGCGCAGGTTTGTTTGGCCATGATAATTTGACCCTAGTGTCAGGGGGATTAGCAGTGTAAACAAGTGGGTTTATGAGAATAGAACCTGTGTGGGTTTGTGGTCGGTGCAGACTCCATGGGCCGAATGGCTGCTAGCTCTCTGATTGGCGCCATCTAATCTAAACTCATTTTCTTACCATCTTTTCTGCATTATTTTTCAAGTACTTACCCAATTATCCTTTTTTGTTGCAGTCCATCGTCATAGAATCCCTGCAATGCAGAAGGCAGTGTACAGTCTACCCCTGTGCGATATTGTGTAAAAACATTGGTTATCCTTTTGTTCAGATAATAATGTGTGCATAGATCTGTCATATGAGGAGAGACTATGTCAGTTAGGATTACATACAATGGAGTTTAGAAGAATGAGAAGGGATCTCTTCGAAACTCGAACAGGGTAGATTCAGAAAGAATGTTCCTGAAGGTGAGGGACTCCAGAACTAGGGATCACAGTTAGAGGATAAGGGGTAAACCTTTTAGAACTGAGGTGAAGAGAAATTTATTCAGCCAGAGGGTGGTGAATGTGTGGAATTCATTACCACAAAAAGTAACTGAGGCCAAAATGTTGTCTGATTTCGAGAAGAAATTAGGTATAGCTTGTGAGGCTAAAGGGATCAAGAGATACGGGAGGAAAAGGAGAATTCGATGATCAGCCATGATCATAATAAAATGGCGGAGCAGGCTCGGAGGGCTGTATGGCCTAGTTTCCATGTTTCTATAATTTAGAGCTTTTTTCATTCTAAGGGGTGGTAAAGCTTTTACATTCTATGTTATTTCTATATAAAACTATATACCATACTATACAGTTCTATACAGAACTATATAACTGTAAATTTAGATCTAAACATTTCACCATTGTAAAATATCTTGGTGTTGGATATTCTGAATATTGGGGTGACACTTACTGGAAAATCCGGCCATGAGGAGAATCAAGCAAAGAAAAGCTGAGAACATCAGTATTCCAGTGGAAATAAAGCGTTTTGAGCATTGGGTAGAATTTGAATGTTAAAGCCTTGCCCTTGCTATCAGAAACTGGACTTCTCCACGAACAACTTGGCATTGAATTCAACTTGTGATTCAAAATATTAAAATGGTGCACCTAAAGAATTAAAACAATTACTGAGCCATAGAAGTCCACAGTTCAGAAGGCGGCAGCGCGGTGGCCCAGTGATTAGTACTGCTGTCTCACAGTGCCAGGGACCAGGGTTCCCGCTTGGTTCACTGTCTGTGTGGAGCTTGCACATTCTCTCCATGTCTGCATGGGCTTCCTCTGGGTAATCCGGTTTCTTCCCACAGTCTAAAAATGTGCAGGTTAGTTTGACTGGCCATGCTAAATTGCTTGTTAGTGCTAGGGGGACTAGCTAGGGTAAATGCCTGGGATTATGGGGATAGGGTCTTGGTGGGACAGTGGTCAGTGCAGTCTCGATGGGCCAAATGGCCTCCTTCTGCACTGTAGGATTCTATGATTCTACAGCTATTGGGCCCATTGTATCGCTGCTGCTCTTTTTAGCTGTCCGTAACTAACCTCCTGCTTGCTCCCTCTCCCCCCCCCGCCCAATTACCTTCTAAGCTTCAAATAGCTATCCTATTTTTAAATTATTTTTACTCCAGCTGACTTTGAAAAGCCTTCTTCCTGGATACTGCAAATAACATTAAATTGTCGTTTGCATTGTGACATGTATTACAATTTTAAATGTAAAATTGCATTTCAAATTAAGATTTTTAATCTGTCAGATTTCCTAATTTTCCAAAGGGTCTATAAAAAATGGCAGGTTTCAGACTTATGAAATATTAGCTATAAGACATCTGAACAAATTAACAACTGTAAGTAAAAGCAAGGAAAAAGATGGACCTCCTGAAAAAGATCAATCTCCAGGAACACTCCTGAGATGAACTTCTCAATGACATGGAATCTGGAGAGTCCACCTGAAGATTCTTCCCCCACCTTCTGCTGTGGTATTCCAGGCCACTGGCAGCCTCCATCTTGAATTCCAAAGGCAGCCCCATGCGTTGTTCAGCTGGCTCCTGTAAGCCACGTTGTTCCAGATGTGTTCTAGACTGGCATTGCTTCCTGTGGCATTGCAGAGAATTGGGTGTGTGGGAGAGGGGAATGATTCCAGTTGGGCCTTCATTTGCATCCAATTAGCATGACAGAAATCGGTTTTACACCCTGTCCACAGCAGGTTTCCTGAGCTGCCATGGCAGGCACCAATGGAAGATCCCACAGGATAGTCACAGTGGCGTAATATTTTGGACTCTGCCTCACTTGCCCCCACAATCCACAATTGAACATGCCTGTGATGCCAACACGTGAATTCTTCATTCCAGAGAGGTTAGTAATTAAGACACCATGCCATGGAATATTACCTTATGCTTGAGTAGACAAAACCTACTTTCTGATATGTTTAGTAGGTATTGAGTGGAAAAGCACTGCAAATCTCCACCCTTTTATCATAGAATTCCTACAGTGCAGAAGGAGGCCATTTGGTCCATCAAGCCTGCTCCAATCACAATCCCACCCAGGCCCTATTCCCGCAGCCCCACATATTTACCCTGCTAATGCCCCTGACACTAGGGTCAGTTTAATATGGCCAAACGACCTAACTTGCACAAGTTTGGATTATGGGAGGAAACTGGAGCACCCAGAGGAAACCCACACAGACACAGGGAGAATGTGCAAACTCCATACAGACAGTGACTGAAGCTGGAATTGAAACCCAGTCTCTGGTGCTATGAAGTGGCAGTGCTCACCATTGTGCCACCTGCATATAAGATGGTCAAGACTTTCTGTGATAAAGCACAGCTTCAGGAGGAGAAAGGCAACATAGACTTCAACTTCCACACTTCTGTGATCATATTGTCATTCCAGCATACCCCTTCCCCAGCCTCCTGCCCCACCTCCCCCCCACCACACCAACAAACAGGAACCCCCAATCTTTGTAATATCGGGTCAAATTGTTTCAATTAGTCCCAAGACTACAAGAACTTTTTTGAGAAGGTATAATTTTCTTCCCATTTCTCCAGTCAACCCCTTTTTTGGGGAGTTAATATTCAGGAGTGGCTGACATTTTGCTTGGTGGTTCATGCAGGCTCGAGGCCTGGGCCTCTGGATGAGACCTTACCTATGTCTCGGCAGATGTCTATAATAAGACAGGTTCATTCTGAAATATAAGACAACTTAATGTTAGAGAATTAAATTCCTATGAGATTCCAGACATCGGAATTCCCCTATCCATCGTTGGCCCACTTCCAGAGGCCACGTTTGGGACAAACGGGAACTTCCACCGTGGCCCCTAAATGACTTGTTAGTCCAGGACGGGTCCTGACTCACGCCCAATTTTCCACCCCTTACAGCAGAAAAATGCTACAGTGTGTGCCAAAACCAAGATATTACTCATCCATTTGTTATCACTGAATGTTTATCTGTATGATGATGGACTGCTGCATTTGTAAGACTTGATCTGTAACAAGGATCACTCAAAATTCAAAAGGAATTCATTTTGCATCAAGTGTTTTGGAATGTGATGTCACAGAAATGAAAGCACCTCTCCCTCCAGTGTCGGAATTTGCAACTGCAGTCAAAGGAGAGTTTTGGCCTGTTGCCAGAAAGCTGTGCTGCCCTCATTTGCTCAGCAATATTGCTGCAGAAGTCAGGAGTGAGATGATCAATGGTTTCACAAGGAAACTTGGATGGGTACTTGATGGAAGTAAACTTGCAGGCTGCCAAGGGATTGGAATTGACTAGAATGCTCAGCAGATAATTGGTGGACCAAAGGGCCTCTCTCTGTGCCCCGTTGCGGCTCAAAGACTACCAAGTGGGTGGAACTGTAATATAAAAAGAAATGCCTTTGATGAAACTTTGTTTGCAACCCTCCTGGAATGTCCTGGACTCACCAAGAATTAAAGATTTATTTTCCAAACTTGGCTGCAACCAGGGAGACAAATCATAGGAATTCTGAAGAATTTTTTTATTTTAATGAGAGCACATTTGTTTATCAGCTTTAAAAACTTGGAGAAGGGAATTAAGTTTATTTGGCTGTTTGGGGTAATGGAGCTGCGAGGTCATGTGATAAAATCTCCAGGAATATATTCCAGAGTTGGCAATCCTATCTATCAGAAGCAAATCCCATTAGTCCATTGTTACTTCTCAGTGCAATAGAACAATGACAGGAATTTAATACAGGATGATCATTTCCCTCAGAGATTCAGGGTAAAAGAGCTGGGACATTAAGTTGTTTCAGTGGCTCATATTCAAACCCATGGTAAACAATTAAGCTCACAAGGGCAAAGGAAGCAAAGGTTTCAGGAAAAAGAATGGTCTGGATTTTCACTGAGTCACGTTGATTTGGAAGCCTTTTAAAAACGGCTGATGGGTCCAGATTCCGGGATTCCCAACCCTATTCCCTGGCTGTCTGATTTTTCAGGAGTGCCTTAAAGTATTTTGAGCTGCTTCTTGTCCGAAGCTCACATCTGGCAATCTCAACGTGGCTGGTTCCATTGTAGATGTAGGTATCTCCTACTCTACAATTGTCATGGAGATGGGTCAGGTTTTTAAAGAGTCATGGTTGATGGCCCCTTAGAGAAGTTGTGAACCCTGGTCTGACTGAGGGGACCTTTAAAAAGATAAATTCAAAAGGTTCTCCTCATGCCCCCTGTGCCAAGCTCCACCCGTCCACCCATCCTTTATGTCCCTCATGTCCCCTGTGCAAAACTCTGCTTTCCCATCCACCCCTATGTCCCTCACGCTCCCTGTGTCAACTCTGTTATTACATCCACCCGCCATGCCCCTCAAACCCCCCTGTGTCAAACTCTGCCTTTCCATCCACTCCCCACATCCCTCATTCCCATGTCAAACTCTGTCCTTCCATCCACCTCCTATGTCCCTCATGCCTCCCTGCCAAGCTCTGCCTTTCCACCCACAGTCTAAGCCTCCTCACATCTTCTGTGCTAAGCTCTACCCTTCAGGGGAATTAATTCAAATCTCACTTTGGCACTGAATTGAGACACAGTAGCTGGAGTTCTCTGACTTCACGCACAGCGGGGATTCTCCAGTCCCAATGCAGCGAACAGAGATTTGGCTGAGCGCCAAATTCTTGTTGGCAGCAGCAGTGGGGTGTACAAGACTGGAGAATTCCCTTTTGTGGGTTAGCGTCAGAATAAAACTATGAAGATTAATCATTAAAAATGAAATTGCCTTCAGGGAAGGGAGCTTTCACCCTTTCCCCAAGCTGGATCTTTTGGGATCTGTGTCCCACATTATATGGTGGATCCTAACTGATCTCTGATACAGCATGGCAAATTATGCAACTCAAAATTTCACACGTAGGTGTGAAACTATCCTGGCAATTTATCAATTCTTGCCAAGTTACATGTCATCTTGGTTTGGACATAAGGTGTTTTGTTTCTTTACCATTGTTGAATTAATGTTCTGAAATTCTACTCCTAAAATTAAATAAATTGACTCTGGTTTCAGACGACTATTCTCCCTCCCCCACCGTTAGTCTAAGGGTGTGGTTGGCTTATGGTTGTAAAGTTACTTCAATGTGATTTTCCTTAGCCACAAGTCCAAGAAGTATAAAGATCAAGTCAACTGGATTCTGAAGTGATGCTTTCTTCTAGGGGGTTCCGCTGCACTCTCCTCTGGAGGCAGACCAAACCGCAAGTGCAGTAGTCTGACAGGAACTTAACATTGGCATGAAGTCAAACACTTCACACCAACACTCCTGTCATACCATCAATGCTGTGACCATCTTGACAGCCAGAGATGGTTGTTAACATGTATATCTGACGGCTGGAACAAGAGGTAGCACTTGGTGGCCATGGAAAGTGCAGTTAAATAAAGACCAGCTCCTTGCAAAGGAATTACAAGGTTCTTAATGTATTCAATGGTTTCAGGTAACATCATAAACTAAAGGTTCCAACACTTGTTTGCAGACCTGGACTCAATTCCTTTTACCTCTATATCATTACATAATAAGAACTATTATGAGAAAGGTGTGAGAGAGGAGGAGGAAAGGCTTTTTGCTTTAATCTCTAAATTTGTGGTTAAACTGGTGGTTCCTGGGACGTTACACTTACGAAAGCAAAGGATTTATGCATTGTGTTTCATGATCTCAGGGCATTCCAAATGCTTTAGAATGAATTAGCCACAGGTTTTTGTTGTGTAGTCTCTGTTTTAAGGTAGAAAACATGGTGGCCAATTTGTGCACAGCAAGCTCCCAACTTGAGAGTCATCAGATAATTTTTTTTTAAGTGATGTTAATTAAGGGATAAATAGTGGCCAGGATTCCAGACAGAATTCCCTTACTATTCTCGGGGATCGCCTAATCTCCATCACACATTTGATAGACAGAATCCCCAGCATTGCAGCACTCCCAGAGGACTGCACTGGAATGCCTGCCTAACCAATCAGCTGGACTTTATGCATAATTTCTACCCAGATCGGCGAAACCTTGGTAGAAATGATTGAAACAGTGCTAAAGATTTCTCAGATCTTTCAGCGCAAATGAATTGCATCCATAACTACTTTTGCACAGGAGTCTCTGCGATCTCTTACACTGACTCAAATGTCCACTCACCTGAAGAAGTCCCTATCTCTAAACGTGGCCATGCTCCTAGGTTGGCATAGTGAGGTCTCACAGACTGTTCCCATTTGAGGATATTCATCACACTGTACTCATAGCCTTGGTTGCACAGACACACATGGCTCCAGCATTACTGCAGTGATCAGCATTCAATCACGCTGTGAATTTACTTTAAATTATTTTAATTTCAATTTAAATTGTTGTAAATTCAGTCAGTCATAGCCAAGGAGGCCACACCAGTTTAACTTCAATTGAATTCTTGGTCTTAGGTACCAAAGACACATCAAAGCTATCCAGCTGAAGTCAGAGTGGTATGCCATGCTTGGCTATGATTGACTGAATTTGCAATGATTTAAATTGAAGTTAAAATAATTTAAAACAAGAGCATAAAACCAACCAGCTGAAGATGGCTTACTTCTAGGTAATCCCGCTCCAGTAGAATTCACTCACTAATCAACCAATCACACTCATTCTTTAATGGGATGTGGCTGTCATTGACAAGGCCAGCATTTGTTGCCCATCTCTAATTGTCCTTGAACTCATTGGCTTGTGAGGGCATTTCAGAGGGTAGTTAAGAGTCAACCACATTGCTTTGGGTCTGGAGTCACATGTTGGTCACACCGAGTAAGGACGACCAACTTACTTCCCTAAAAGGGGTTAGTGAACTAGGTGGATTTTTACAACAATGATAGTTGTCATTGTCACTATTACTGAGTAGCTTTTAATTCCAGATGTATTTATTAAAATTAAATTCCACCAGCTGCTGTGGGATTTGGTCCCAAAGCATTGGTCTGGGCCTCTGGATTACTAGTCGTGTGACATTACCACCTCTGTATCTCCCACTGATTCTGAGGAGACTCTACCTTCGGGCTAATGTCAATAGATTTCATGCAGGCAACTTGAGTGTAACTTCACCTTTGGCCAAACTGGTGCAGTTTCCAGCACAGATTTTGCCAATTGTGGCCTTCCTGGAAATGCTAGGCTTTTGTCTCTGAAGTAGGCCCCAAAGCCTTTCAACTCAATTGATAAAATGTGTGCTGGAAACTGTGCTAGTTTGGCCAAAGATGAAGTTACACTCAAGTTTCTGCACCAAATCTATTGACATTATCCTAATTCTAACTCCTTGGGAGCCCAGGTTGACAATTGAAATGACCAAGAGCAGCAGGAAATTCTGTGTTCCCTGGTTAGCCATCAATGGCAGGCTCCACAACTGAGCCTGAAAAATGCCCTAATATTACTGAGCTGTCAGTGGTGATATTGCTGCTGTAATAGTAAATACTAATAAAATAGACTTACAGAATAGGAAAGTTTACTGTGCTAACTTTTCTCTTTCTCCCAATTTTCTCCTCCTTCCTTATTATTTACTCACAAAGGCTACTTATGGGTATGTTGCATTATTTTTGTGCCTCTTATTTCAAGCAAAAAGAGAGATCTCAGCTGCTTTTCTCCCATTCTTCAGATCTGTTGTATTTTCTTTGGCTGCAATCCATGCCAGTAAAAGTGTTACTGGCTCACTGAAAATTGAATTCAATGAGTTTCCAGTAAATTAGGGGGCCAGGACATTAAAACGTAGGCCCATTAGCCTCAACCTCTGAACTAATAAACCAGTTCTCCAGTCAACAAACCTATGGAAGGCATCTTTACCTCGACCCCTTCGCTACTTTATATATTATTGTGTAGCATCTCTCAAACACATTACCCTGGCAAGGAATTTGACTCTGATATTGGGCCACCTCATTAGGGTGTATTCTGCACTTGTGGTGTCTGTATAAAGCCTTCTTGGGCATGGAAAATTGCACCTAAATCCTGGCTAAAATTGGTCAAATGAACATTCGCTCACTGCTGTTAAACATAAGAAATAGGAGCAGGAGTAGGCCATCTAGCCCTTCGCGCCTGCCCCGCCATTCAATAAGATCATGGCTGATCTGAAGTGGCTCAGTTCCACTTACCCTCCTGCTCCTCATAATCCTTAATTCCCTTATCGATCAGAACTGTTACTAAAGGCAGTTGGCACAATCAACATCAGCTGGAGCATAAAAAAAACTGTGAATTACTTTAAATTATTTAAATTATTATAAATTATTTTAAATTATGAATCATGAAACCATACAGTACAGAAAGAGGTCCTTCAACCCATCGATTCTGCACCAACCACAATCCCACCCAGGCCCTACCCCCATATCGCTACATGTTTACCCACTAATCCCTTTAAGCATCGTAGTACACTAAGGGGCAATTCTAGCATGGCCAGTTAACCTAACCTGCACATCTTTTGACTGTGAGAAGAAACCAGAGCACCCGGAGGAAACCCACGCAGACACAAGGAGAACGTGCAAACTCCACACAGACAGTGACCCGAACCGGGAATCGAACCCGGGTCCCTGGAGCTGTGAAGCAGCAGTGCTAACCACTGTGTACCGTGCCGCCAAAAATAGTCTGCCAAAAAAGAAGGCAAACTTATTCAACTTAAATCTAACAGCAAACAACATAAGTGAATTGACTTCAATTCAGTGGCCATCACTGTTTTAATAATGCAGCATGCATCCCTCACAACAATGAGCTTCTGCTTTACTTTTGCCATGATGTGGCAATGCCGGCCTTGGACTAGGGTGGGCACAGTAAGAAGTCTCACAACACCAGGTTAAAGTCCAACAGGTTTATTTGAAATCATGAGCTTTTGGAGTGCTGCTCCTTCATCAGGTGAGTGGAGAGGTAGGTTTCGCAAACATGATATATGTAGACAAAGACACAAGGATTTCTTTTGCCATGTCAGCCTCTGAAGGAATAATCCATTTTGTTACACATTTTGATCAAATATACCAATATCAGTTTAAAACTTATTGGTAGAAAAGGAAGGTTATAAAGAGACCAGAATGGACTTTTCCAATGACTATCTGCAGTTGCCTGAGACTTATTCAGAGATGTCATGGCAGTTTTTGGATTACTACCAGGAACACTGTGTCTTAGTATTGCTGTACTGATAGTCAGTTGATGGACAGTCGCCAGCCTTCTAACTGGACAAAGGCAGAAGAAAATGGGACTAGTCAAATTTATACACCTAAGGCTGTGGTCGGATTGTCAACCTCTGCAGCACTGTTCTGAAGTCTCTAGAAATTAAGTATTAGTATCTAGGACACTCTTGCGAAAAACCCTGGAGATAAACCGTAAATCAATAAAAACAATAGCATTACAAAAAATTTGGGAAATGTTGTTTAATAACAATTTTTAAAAGTATTGGGCAATGGAATAAGGGTTGGCACAATGGTTGCACTGCTGCCTCAGTGCCAGAGAGCCAGGTTCAATTCCGGCCTCAGGTGACTGTCTGTAGCATTTGGCACATCTGCCCCATGTCTGTGTGGGTTTGCTTCAGGTGCTCTGGTTTCCTCCCACACTCCAAAGACACACACGTTTGATGGATTGGCCATACTAAATTGCCCCTTAGTGTTCCAAGATGCGCAGGTTAGGGGAATGAGCAGGGTAAATATTTGGGGTTATGGGGAACATGACTGGGTCAGATTGTCTCTTAGTGTCAGGGGGATAACATGGGGTTATGAGAATAGAGCACGGGTGAGATTGTTGTCAGACTCGATGGGCCGAATGGCCTTCTGCACTTTAGGGATTCTATGATTCTATGAAGTGTTCTTTAACTTACTTAGTTATGCTCATGGGATGTGAGCATTATTGACAAAGCCAGAATTGATTGGCGGTCATCTTCCTGAGGCATTGCAATGCTTGTGATGTTGGTACATCCACAATGCTGTGAGAAATGGAGTTTCAGGACCAGCGATAATGAAGCCATGGGGCATGCTGATGAAGCCTCCTGCCGAGGCTTTCTGTTGGACCTGGCCCATGTAAAAATGAATGTAATTGGCAGGCTGGGTGAACAGGGCATCCGTGCCCTGGCAGACGCAATTGTGCACAGAGGGTTGCGAGATGCCGCAGATGTCTAGAAGTCCTCAGGTAGTGGGGGGGTCAAAATTGGCTCCAGGTCTGTGGTGGGTGCATAGCTCTGGCTGCAGAGAGACCCATGGGGGGGTGGGGGGGAGCCGGTTGCCACATGAGGTCCACCACCAACCCCGCAAATATCAGTCTGCTTCCCTGCTGTCTGTCTGCTGGACAGGCACTGTGGCTAACTCCAGAGCTTACATCCCATGCACCACTAACAGTAATAGGCTGCAGGTCTGTTAGTGCACCATGAGCCTGGAGCCAATGGTGGTCCCCAATCTGTGGATCCCTAGACCTCTGTGGCATCTCACAGCTCTCTGTGCACAAACGTACCACCCTAGCGCACCAGGATACCCTGTTCGCCTGGGGCAACAGCTGCCAAATATGCCTGGAAGGAGCCTGTGGTATAAAGTTGAGGGCCGCCGTGACCTTCACTTCCACTAGAGCAGTTGTTCTCCTGTCTCTCAAGGTGCAAGATCTGTGAGGACATAACACAGGTGCCATACCATCTCTTACAGTCAGAGCCTGCGGCAGCACACACCTTCGGTCATCCCCTCGAAGGACCTGAGCCCTGGGTCACCGCCTCCTCCTTCCCCCGCAAGAGGATGCACTGCCATTTCCTGGCCCCATGGTGGGGGCTGCTGGTGACAGAGAAGGAGAGAAACATTTAGTACAGTTGCCCATCCCAGGCTTCCACTGCTTCTATGACTAGTGGTCCCATGAGTGAATGTTGGCAATCTGTCACCATCCCCAGTGCCATGTGTCACCTCATCGTGTTGCCTACCGTTGACCTCCTGGCCACGGCAGAAAGGGAAAGCATACATGTCTGCGTGCGGGGTCCCCATTGCAGACCCTCGAAGTATTGACATGAGTGCAGCCACTACATTACCTTCCGTGAGTTGCAGTTCAGCCAGACAGGGGAGGGGCAGCCTCCTGACTATCACAAGATGGGTTCCCATTCAAAGCAGCACAGTAGAGTCCATGCAGCATGAGGGGCCATATTAACTTCTGGTCAGTTCCTTTGCTTGGGACAGCAGCTGCCAGACCTGCTACCTGTTAGTGGGTTCTGGGATGTAAGGTCTGGAGTCAGCCACAATGCCCGTCCAGAAGACAGATAGCAGGGAAGCAGGTCAATAATGGAGGACATGTCCCTGTCTACATCAATGGGGATGAAATAGAAATGGTCGAGAGCTTCAAGCTTCTAGGTGGCCAGATCAACAACAACCTGTCCAGTCCATCCAGGCTGACACTATAGTTAAGAAAGCCCACCACTACTTTCTCAGAATAATAAGGAAATTTGACATGTCCACTGCGACTCTCACCAATCTTTACAGATGCACCATTGTAGGCATTCTTTCTGATTATATCACAGCCTGGTATGGCTCCTGCTCTGTCCAAGACGGTAAGAAACTACAAAGTGTTGTGAACAAAGCCCCGTCCATCACTCAAACCAGCCTCCCATCCATTGACACTATCTACACTTCCTGCTGCCTTGGAAAAGCAGCCAGCATAATCAAAGACCCCACATACCCTGGACATATTCTCTTCCATTGGGAAAAAGATACAGAAGCCTGAGGTCACGTACCAACCAACTCAAGAACAGCTTCTTCCCTGCTGCCATCAGATTTTTGAATGGACGTACCTCACACTAAGTTGATCTTTCCCTATACCCTAGCTATGACTGTAACACTCCATTCGGCACTCTCTCATTTCCTTCTCTATGACCGGTATGCTTTGTCTATAAGAAACAATACTTTTCACTGTACACTAACACATGTAACGATAATAAATCAGTAATTGTGAGGTTGGTGGTGGACCTCATGTGGCACCTCTCAGTAGTTTCTCTGCAGCCAGGTTCAATGCATGCACCATGGGGCTTGGAGCCAGTGGTGACCTCTGACCTGTGGACCCCTACAGCGGCATGGGTGCCCCACAAACTCCAGCATCCATGCAATTCCCCCATCCCACCCAGCAAGGGGCAATTTTTAGCATAGCCAATCAACCTAACCTGCATATATCTGGACTGTGGGAGGAAACCAGAGCACCTGGAAGAAACCCACGCAGACATGAGGAGAATGTGTAAACTCCACACAGACAGTGACCCAAGCTGGGACTCGAACCCAGATCCCTAGAGCTGTGAAGCAGCAGTGCTAACTACTGTGCCACCGTGCACCCCCTCACTACTGTTGTGCTTGACCCAGACTTTTCACAGCAGCCTTGAAAGATGCTGGCATGATGTCACACAGGAAGGGTTGGGGGGAACGGGGAGGGGGTTAAGATACAGGAGGGGGAAAGGGCCAAGCCAAACTCACTAATAATATGGAAATACATTCAAAATCATTGAAATTGACGTTGCGCCCAGATTGCACTGGAAAAGATGGCCTTGGAGGATGGCGAATGGCGTGACGCTGGGAGCGATTTGCATTTTTCACCTCCCACTCATATTTCCCACCCCGCTATGTTAATCGATCAGGGCAGCAGGGTGGAAGACTCATTCCCTGTGTGTGTTGGAGGGAACCTGTATTAAGAGAAAACATATGCAACAAACATTGTCCTGATAATTTCATGGTGTTTTATTGGGGGCGGGAGAATTCAATATTCAAATCAATAATGTGGGAAACATAGGTTGTCTTCAATTGTAACTAAGATTTGACGTGATGTTTGATCTATTGAATATGTGCCAAGAGAAACAGAATTCTGGATCATCTCTAATCCTGCAGGAACATCTGAAACAGGTGTTTCAGATGTAAGGCAGCCTTACTGACAAGTGGAAATATTAATTCAGAATCACAGAATTGTTCTGACGCTGAAAGGTGCCATTTGGCTCATTGTGTCCACACCGGCTCTCCGAACAAGTATTGTGACTTAATGCCATTCCCCTGTACTCCTCCTGCACATTGTTTCTATTCAACTAATCAGCCAACGCCCTCTTGAATGCCTCGCTTGAATCTGCCTCCACCACATTTCCAGGCAGAGGATTCCAGACCCAAACCACTCACTATGTGAAGAAGATTTTTCTCACACCCCACTTGTCATGTGAGAAACTGACAAGCGTTTTGTCACTGTGACACCACTGGTACAGGCTTCACTCCATAACTCAACTACCAGCTCATCTCCATAAATCAACAGCTAGCAAATCTTTAGTCCTTCACTTTGGAAAGCAGCGTGCCTTTTTTTGCTTTTATTCTGTCTGGGTGCCAAGGTCTGTTTTAAGCCCTGCAATTTAAATTGTGAGGATTCAAACCAACAGTTCAAATAAAAAGACTTTAAGGAAAAGTGTTCATCCAGCAGATGGGAGTCTTCAGTTATAGGCAATAAAATGAAACAAAACTTACTCCAATTTGCAAATCAAAGTGAAAGATTTAATAAAGAAACATCATTACTCCAACAATTGAGGCCTCATCCTGGGCCATTCCAAGCTCTTTAACAATTCCAACAAGTTCTTATTTATACTGAGTCAGTGACCACCATGTCATTGGCTACATAGTTTATTGGATTAGCTGACCCTTACAGCTTGTTACCATTGGTCACACTACAACAGACCCAATGTTATCATTGGTTACATTCTAACATGCATATTTCACTAAGATGCCACAATACCACTTTTCTTCCTCCCTTTTGACTTTGCATCCTTTCTCTTTCTCCTGCGGGTTGCTGGTTCCCCTAAGGCCAGACAGTGGATAGCCACACCAGTCTCAGAATTATACTAGCAATCCTGTGATTGACACACAACTACTTGCTGGAAGACCTTCCAACATTGAACACCAAGCTTGCTGCGCAGGTTGGGAGAGACTTACATTCTGTGATAATGGGCCCTGCTCTTTCTAAACAGGCTTTACAGGAGTTGCAGTTTACGTTTAATATGTCCTCTACACCAGCCCTCCCTGTCCCGCCACCAGCCCTGTGGTAATCAACAATTGACAAGAAACATTGCTGATCAGGAAAACATCAGTACCGTGCCACAAGCACACCAGTAAATTGGCATTAAGAGCAGAGATTCCTTCAAGACGCACGTGATCTACTGCCTCTGTTCTGTTTTTCTAGCTGATCTGCTAAGATTGGGGAATTCCTGTTGATATCTGAGTTTCTGCTGATCTTCCACCAAAGGTACAGTGAATAATCAGAAGACAGCATCAACGTTCCCCTCCACCCCTCTGCCTCTGACTGGAGCTGCTCCAGCTGCAGCCTCAACCTTAAGCTATCAGAGCAATGTCCAGTTCAAGCATTGACCTGGAACAGTAAAAGACAGCATGGATGGCTGATTACGATGCACTCCGTCCAACAATAATTAAAGTACCTTAAACTGGACTTCAGATAACAGCCCATGTCAAGTTCTGTTGAGGTTAAGGACACTGCACAACATCAACTTGAGGAGACTCAAAGCAAAAGACCCACAAACACTTCAACCCTTCTCCTCCATTGTTGTAATCTTATTTCTGTATCAATTATGTTTGTGTCGCATTTCCAGTAAAATTACCCCAAGAAGCATGGAAGAAATTTTTAATGTTCATGCTAAATTGGCCATTACATTAAAACCTCTTCACATCAAGAACTAAAGAATCCCCTCCAATATTATTATCTAAAATCACCTAACACTAATAATGGGCCTTAATGTTCCTGAATTTTTTTTTGTACTAAAGCAAATAAACTTTCCTCCCTGGATTGAAGTAATTCATTGAGGATAAGTGGCTGCAGGAAATTGTCCATCCAATTTTGTTATCATTAGGCACATCAGGTTAGCACACCGTAATGTAGGGATAGCTCCTTCTAATTTGACCCAACACTGTGCATAAAACTGAGTATCAGAAAAGCAGCCTCTCCACCTCCACCTCCACCACCCTGCCATCCTCCCCAGCGCCTCCCCCGATCACCCTCTATCCCAGTATTAGATCAGATCTTCCCCAGTAGTAGATCTCTCTCTCAACTTTTTTTTGGCCTTTCCTACACCAGACAATCTCAGCACGTCACCAGCTTTGCCTCTTTATGTGTAGTGGCATGCTTTTGAGCCAACCGTGGTATGAACCGGTTTGAGACTTTGCTGACTTGTTTCATATCAGACTCTTAAAGCCAGCAGTGAAACAAATGGTTTTCATTCTGCTACTGTGGGCTGGTTAAAAATTTCAGCCCCCAGGAACCATGTGTTGCCCTACTGTCAGGAGCTGCCATTTTTGACTGACATGTTGGGTTTGCACTTATCATCTAGCACTTAACTTTGCTATGATGTAAATGAATGATAGACCAGTATCTGTCCCTCCTTCCATCCCTATCTTTTTTTTGAATCTGACCATTAATGTTGCTGCGACAAACACTGTTTAGAATGGTAAGATTTTCATTAATATCAAGGACCTTATAAAAAATTATAAAACACCAACGATTCAGCTGTCAGGTCAATGGATTTCTATCATCTTCCAGCCATCTGTGTTTATTTTGGTTTCCCTTCAAGGTTGAATGCACCTCAAGTACCTCACTAATCCTGACCGCAATGCTGACACAGTCTAGTTCTGATTGACAGCCTGTGGTTTCACTTCAGATATTGATCATAGGGCTGCCAAGGGTAATATTCAGGCATCAGAGGGGGGAGGGGTCTGTGTGGGGGGTTGTGAGGGGGAAAGGGTCCTTTTTGGGGGAAGGAGCCTGTGTAGAGGATTTGAAAGAGAAAGGGGGCTGTGTGGGAGGTCTGAGAGGGAAGGGGACTGTTGGGGGTGTCTGAGGTGAAAGGGGGGCTACGAATGAAGTCTGGGGGTGGAGTGAGCCTATGTGGGTGTTCTGAGGGGGAACAGGGCTGTGTGTAAAGGTCTGAGGTGGGACAGGGCCTGTGTGGGTGGTTCGAGGGGGGAGAGGGTTGTGTAGAGGGTTCTGAGGAGGAAAAAGACTGTGTGGGGGATCTGAGGTGAAAAGGGGGTTATGTGGAGGTATTGAGGAGGGACGGGCTTGTGTGCGGAGTCTGAGGGGGGAGGGGTTGTGTGGAGGGTCTGGGGGGAAGGAGCTATGTATGGAGCCTGGGGGAAGGGGCTGTGTGTGGGTCTGACAGGGGAGTAATCTGTGTGGGGAATTGTGTCGGATAAAGCTCAAGCCTGCATGGTTTGGCAGGGAGGATGCCTCTCATTGCTGAGGGGTTGGTGGTGTTTCCTCAGGGTCCAACACGTCAGTTCCTCATATGTGAGGGCCTGTATCAAAGGCAGCCCAATGCAGATTCTGCTGGGGAGATGGGTGAATAGCTGGTGCTATTTGACTGGGGCTGAAAGCCCACTGATTATATATATATTTGTGGCTTTGAATATGCTATGGAAGGAACCCAGGTCGAGGCTGGCAGCGTGGCCTTGGAGGGTCACAGCGGATTTGATGTCTGTCTGGAGCAAAACCCACTTTTCCACTGACTTCTGATATTCAGGCCATCACGATTTGCAATCAGAGCTGGTGGGCCTGGAGAATCCACCCGCCCCACCCCAATATAAACTCAGCCCGCTGTTATTATTTACTTTATTTAATCAACTGCAGTCAGTGTTTTAATGGCAGAGTGCAATGTGTTCTGTTTGTACGGTATGGATGTATAGTATATGTCAACAAATGTATGAATGTAGTTACACACGAAATGGTCACTTTTTAATCTAATGACAATATGATAATGTGTTATACTGGAGGTGAAGCCAAAGACATTCCATCTCATGTGGGCAATAAAGTTCTATTCTTATCTATCAAACTTCCATCAACGATTAGCTATCAGGAGAGGTTGGAGAAAGTTGGTCTGTTCTCACTGGAATGACGGAGGTTGAGGGGTGACCTGATAGAAGTCTGCAAGATTATGAGGAGCATGGACGGAGTGGGTAATCAGAAGCTTTTTTCCAGGATGCAAGAGTCAATTACTAGAGGGCATAGGTTTAAGATGCGAGGGGCAAGATTTAAAGGCGATATATGAGGCACAGAGGGTGGTGGATGCCTGGAACTCAATGCTGGGGAGCTAGTGGAAGCAAATATGACTGTGACTTTCAAGGGGCATCTTGACAAATACATGAACAGGATGAGAATAGAGGGATATGGTCCCCGGAAGGTTAGGGGGTTTTAGTTCACACGGGCAACATGGTCGGTGCAGGTTTGGAGGGCCAAAGGGCCTGTTCCTTTGCTGTAATTTTCTTTGTTCTTTGATTAGACATTCATGAGTTCATTCTAATTTCACTAAATACAAAATGGAAGCTCTACAGTAGGATAGAGAATATTGAATTAAGTCTGTTGTGCATAGAGTCATAGAGGTTTACAGCATGGAAACAGGCCCTTCAGCCCAACTTGTCCATGCTGCCCTTTGTTTTTAAAACACCAAAGCTAATTCCAATTGCCTGCATTTGGCTCATATCCCTCTGTACCCATCGTACCCATGTAACTACCTAAATGCTTTTTAAAAGATAAAATTGTACCCGCCTCTACTACTACCTCTGGCAGCTTGTTCCAGATACTTACCATCCTTTGTGAAAAAAATTGCCCCGCTGGACACTTCCACTCTCACCTTAAACCCCTGCCCTCTAGTTTTAGACTTCCCTACCTTTGGGAAAAGATATTGACTGTCTAGCTGATCTGTGCATGGTACACTAGTGCATTGACGTTCAATAAGACTGACAATTTTGTTTTGAATGTGTTTTAAACTAATCAACCTGTACAAATTTGATCCCATTAGGCTCCAAATCCTATGGCTTCTTAACCCCATTACCTACAATAATATATTAATGTCACTGATGGAATTTAGTGAACTGTTGCCTTATAACAGAGCGTGCTCACATTATACCTTGTGATATAGCATTCCAGCTACTGTTTTTTGTTTATTCTTTATTCCAATTCAATCTAATCAGATCAAATCCAATTCAGAGTCCCAACAAGTTGAGACATCCCTGATCCAAGCTGACAAGACAGGGCTCTCACCTCCTGTCTTGGGCTTGATCTACGTGATCCAAGCTGATTGGAGTAGGTATAGCTCCTCCTCCAAGGCTTGATCTTATTTGCATCTTAGCCAAAAGGCCGAGATGCCGCTTTAAAAAATTGCTTCAAATGAAGCTAAAATGTATCCTAATGACTTCAACCAAGTGCAGCATGTCGATACTACACTTGATCTTAGCCAAAAGGCCGAGAAGCATTCCAGCTACTGTTATGAGAGATGGCCAGTAGGTGTAGGTGTCAGCTTCTTGTTATGAATGAAATGGGCATTTACAGCCCTTGAACTCATTTAAACTGAGCATGTTGCCATACTCTTAGAGGCATGTATGGGAAACCCCACAATTGCCTCTCAGTTTCTGCAATTCTGTGATTCTATTTCTGCAATTGGATCCTAGATGATTAATTCCCAGAAAAGTCAGAGGCTTTGAAAGAAAAATTGAGAATATGCAGACTGTTTGGATGGTGCTCGAATCTTTAAGTGGCAAGTTTTTTGATGTGGTTCCTTTTAACTTCACCTTAGACTTCATTCTCCCTCAGCAGAAATCTGGCCCTGTGTTATTTTCTGCTGAAATTGTGCTGCTTTGTAGCGCAATGTGTTGTCAATTTTCGTTATAGTCAGGCTTCTCTTCATTTGGGGTTTTGTGGTATTGACTCTCAGGACTTGAGATTATTTCTTTCAATTTATAGAACAAATTCCCGTGGAGGAAATGTGAATTATAGGTACTCTAAATCAAATTTGAAATTACGATCAGACAATATGAACCCTTTCCTCTGTTCTTTACAGATTCAGTATTTAATTCATTCTCTGTAACGTGGCCGAGAAGTCATTTTTTTTTAGGATGCCCCTTAACCCCTCTGAGATTGTCAAACATTGTATGTTCCGTGTTCGGCTTCAGGCCTAGAACGGCATGGTGACCCAGTGGTTAGCACTGCTGCCTCACAGCTCCAGGTACCTGGGTTCAATTCCAAGCTTGGGTCACTGTCTGTGTGGAGTCTGCATTTTTTCCAGATGCATCAGTTTCCTCCCACAGTCTGAAAGATGTACTGGTTTGGTGCATTGGCCATGCTAAATTCTCCCTTAGTGTACTTGAACAGGCACCAAAGTGTGGTGACTAGAGGATTTTCACAGTAACTTCGTTACACTGCTAGTATAAGCCTACTTGTGAGGCTAATAAATAAACTAAACTAAGAAATCTCGGGCAACATTTACACTGGATGGAGCAGTGTCTCACACAGGGGTGGCATGGTGGCGCAGTGGTTAGCACTGCTGCCTCAAAGCACCAAGGACCCAGGTTCGATTCCTGGTTTGGGTCACTGTCTGTGTAGAGCTTGCATGGGTTCTTTCTGGATGCTTCAGTTCCATCCCATAGTCGGAAAGATATACTGGTTAGGTACATTGGCCATGCTAAATTCTCCCTCAGTGTACCTGAGCAGGCACCAGAGTGCTAGGGAATTTTCACAGTAACTTCACTGCAATGTAAGTCTGCTTGTGACATTAATAAATAAACTTTTAAAAAATAGACTTTGGAACTCAAGAACAGGCCATTTGGCCTAAGAGATCTATGGCAGTATTTGAATTTCACACGAGCCTCCTTCCCCTTATCTCACCCTCTCAGCATATCATTCTATTGACAGGATTTTCCGTTTCCACCTGCTCCAGGACCAGAAATTCCCACCCGAGGTCAATGGACCTTTTGCTGGTCCATCAAATTATCCATCCTGCCCGTGCCGGTTCCTGCAGTGGGCAGGACAGGAAGAGTAAGGCATTTACCTTTCTCTCGCATGTGTTTATTCCCTTAAATGATATTCACATCCGCACCCCCCGTTGTGGTGGCAGGCACCACATTTCCATCATTCTGGGTGGAAAAAGTTGCTCCTGGGTTTCTTATTGGATTCCTTAGTAGCAATTAAATCTTTAAAATTGTTTTGACAAAGGGATTGCTTTTTCAAGAATTTTTTTTAAAGTTTATTTATTAGTAAATAAGTAGGCTTACATTAACATTGCAATGAAGTTACCGTGAGAATTCCCTAGTCGCCAGACTCTTGTGCCTGTTTGGATACAGAGAGAGAATTTAGCATGGCCAATCTTTCCGACTGTGGGAGAAAACCATAGCACCGGAAGGAAATCCACACAAACATGGTGAGAATGTGCAGACAGTCACCCGAGGCCAGAATCAAACCCTGGTCCCTGGCACTGAGGCAGCAATGCTAATCCCTATGCTACTGTGTATTTTTTCCTGGCAGTTGTAAATCCAGGTGAATATGTTCAACATGGATGCCAAGGTAGCTAATTTGATTTTAACAAACAAGAGTGCACAGTGGAGGGCAGCAAAAAGCCGTGGAGAGAGAAAGTCTGCCCATGGATTGTTGGATACAATACAGAGAAGTTAAGTGAGATGACTCATTGAGTAAGAAAGTTCCTTGCAAGTTCTTCATTTTGTAGTATTACGTAGAAACTAATTGCCTGGATTGAACTAAGTGGCTCCAGCCGTATCCACAACTCTATCTTTCGCTGATCCATGAAATAAAGCAGTGTGTGAACTAAATCAAACTCTTCACCTCATCGAACGTTCACTCACTCTGCTGTCGGAAGGTATTTGTTTAAATAAAAGACATGGGGTGTGATTCTCCCAGCCCACTGTGCTGCTCGAATATCGCAAAGACTGAGCAATGTCAGTGAGAGTTGTGACCAGTGTCCATCCAATCGCAAGGCTGATTACAATATGGAAACCTTTATTTCCATATTATTGGCGAGCCCGGGATGATATCCTCCAGGTTCAGTAATGTCTCCCAACCTGCCAGGAGAGATTCCCATGGCTGGGGATTTCGGCTGGTCCCCATCAATGGGGAGAAGGCATGATCACTCTGCTGGTGGGACCAGAAGCCATTGAGGCCCCCCTTCCCACCTCCGGGAAGTTGGGGTGGGGGAGCTGCTCCTTGGGCAGTACCAGTTTGGCACTGCCAGCCTGACAGTCTAGCAGTGAGAGCCTGGCACTGCCCATCAGGCACCTTGACACTGCCGACCAGGCACCGGCCACTTCACATGTGCCGATCTCCCTGCTGACTGATCAGCACATGAGCACTGGCCACCTCAGCATGCTGATTCTGGCCTCTCCAGTGGGTTCAGGCTCCCACACACCCCCCCAACCCTCCACCCAGCGATGTGAATCACATTAAGGACTGTGTGATGCACCGAGTCCCAGAGATTCACACAAGTAAGCTCACCCTAAATACAGGTGGAAAAACTCCCTGTATTCCTGTCCGTTGGGCATTTAGTTTTTCGGGAGGGGGCGGGGGGAGTGAAATGCCCCCATGACCATCCAGCTCAGATCACAATAGTGTTTCATTGTTACACTCACAGGTGGAAAGAGGGCAGCAAATGTAACCTCTCGTCATAGCAAGACACAGGGGCTATTAGTGGAAACAAATACCCCGAAATGACCCAAAGTGAGCTGATCTGAACTCACAGTAATCATTGACCCATGCAAGTGTTCGCACTCACCATCACTGCTGCACTCGAATTGGCAGGCAGACGTCTTGGCTCTGCCATTTGATTTTTGTCCTCTGTATTTCCCTACCTTTGCCTCATTAACCTGTAATGAATAGGCCTCATGTTACTTAAAAGGTGAGATCATTGGCTTCCCCAAACTGTCGATTTTACACCTTAAAGAGCTAAGAAAAAACATTCTTTTCTCAGTCTTCCCTTCCAAACACCTCCCTGAACAGTATGCCATTTAATTGCTAACTAAAAGTCAGGGAAAAATGAACAACAAACCAACGTAAAACCTGAGGTACAGACGTCTGCATGGAGGTTTGGAATGGGAACAGCCAGGCGTAAGGGAGAAATGCTAGCTCTGCAGTAACCCATTGTGTAACATCATCATCATTAGTCTCTGAATGGTACCTTGCATTAAGTTGATCTTTCTCTATGCCCTAGCTATGACTGTAACACCACATTCTGAAAGCTCTCATTTCCTTCTCCATGAACGGTTTGCTTTGTCTGCATATCGCACAAGAAGCAATACTTTTCACTGTGTGCTAATAAGCGACAGTAATGAATCAAACCAAATCAAAATCAAATAAAATCAACTTGAAGATCAGCCATGATTAAAATGAATGACAGAGAAGGCTCAAAGGGTTGAACTGCCTACTCCTGCTTCTACTTTCGATGTTTCTATGTTTGTTATATCCCCAATTCCACTGCTAAGTAGCACCACCTTCTAGAGGTTGATAGGAGGCACATATTTGCAAGTGAGATCTTGTGACAATATCCATTTATATAATGCTTTTAAACACTAAAATTCTCTAAGATGCTTCAAACAAAATTTGAGAGCAAACAAAAGAAAGAGACATTAAGGCAGATGAAATCAAAAGGCAAAATCATTAAGGCAAAAAAAATCAAAGAGATTGGCTTTAAGCAGCATCTTAAAGGTGAGAGAGAGGCAGAGAGTCAGTGAGATTTGAGAGAGTATTTTAGAGATTAGGCCCTAGATACTTTTTTTAAAGTTTCAACGTTAAAAGTTTATTTATTAGTGTCACAAGTAGGCTTACATTAATACTGCAATGAAGTTATTGTGAAAATTCCCTAGTTGCCACACTCTGGCACCTGTTCAGGTACACTGAGGGAGAATTTGCAATGGCCAATGCACCTAACAGGTACATCTTTTGGATTGGACATCAATAACTGATGGGAAGGAAAGCAGGGATGCTAAGAGGACAGAAGTGGAGGAATTCAGAATTCTCGGGGAACTGTGGAGCCTGAGGGGGTTACTGAGATAGCATTCAGAAAGAATGCCATCTGAGGTGCTGAATCGTATTAACCTGAGTGTTTGCCAGTTTAATGAGTTGCACAACACATTCATACAATGTATAGGTGTGCCTGACGTTTCCAGTAGTAATCTCCAGGGGATATATAGAAACTCCAGACATGAATCGAAAACATGTTACAATCTGTAAAGTATTACCTAATCAGGGCTGTGTTGTAGCTTTGAAGCTCTGAGGACGGCCCATAAACTGCTCCCATTGTTAAAAAAATGTCAATGGAGTTCCTTTTTATTGGTTTTCAGAGACTGCAAACCTTCCCTCTGAGCAAGATGTGCCAAATTAGTCCAGCTTCTATTTCATGTTTGTCCTCATTCTAGACCAGCTCTCTAGTTTAGCATTACTAATGAAGCAGTTTAGGGAGGAAGGAGGAAATTCTTTGTTACTTCGTGCAGGGCAGGAAGACAGGTATAATAATTCTCAACATTTGCTAGCAACAAGCAGTTTATATTCTAAAGATCAGGGGCAGAATTTTCCCAAAAAATGCATTTCTTGCCAACAGGGGGCGGGGGGGCGGTGGTGTTGGGTGGAAACCTAATCAATGATTCATTTCCAGGACTCACAAATGACACTTAAATGATATTGTGGCTGATTTCCCCAGCAAAACAGCACTGGTAAGATTGAGAGAGGCAAGAAACTGGGCACGAATCAGATTTTTCACCTCTGGCCCCATGTTACCGGCTCACCACGCCAATCAACTGGTGTGGTGTGCCAGTAAGATCGCGTCCCATCTGTCTATTCCACTAGAAAGAGTTTTTAATACATTGCAAAGCATTCCTCAGCTGTATACTTTCTTGCTGGGTGTAACAGGCACTTGGCAGTCAAGTGACTCTTTCAATGCTTGGGGATGAATTGGGGATCATAGGGATAATTTGGATTTAGTGTGCATAGTGTTACAGTGGTTGTAGTGAGAGGCAGCCTGTTTAACATCTCTGCCATAGCAATTACTTCCATTGAGAGCTCTGAACTTGGGAAGAGTTTGGAATCTACGTGGTTGTGCGAAACACATGAAGCCTGTTCATATAATCAGCAGGTTCCAATCCAGGACGAATGCCTCCTCCTTTCATGCAAAACTTTTATTAGCACAATGAAGGGGACAGATCACCCTTATCCTAAATGGGTGAATAGTAAATGGCACTCAGCGTGGACAAAGGCAGGTTAATGAGAGAAACAGTAGTGGGCAAAAATTAAATGGCTCCAGGCTACAGAATGCAAGAGAGTAAGGGACTGTGGTTTATTAGTGGAGAGCTTACTTAACAGCTGTGAGGAATTCGAATTAGATCTTTGGATGTAGAACCAAAGAGTATAACACAAAGTCCAGGTGGTGATAGTGAGTCTGTTCAAGGCAACTAATGTGTCAAGACCTGGTGAACTATGTAAAGCTATTAAAAGGTGGAGATGCATTGATGTAATGGTATCATCACTGGGCTAGTGATCTTGTTTCGAATCCAATCACAGCAGATGGTGAAATGTTTTTTCAGTAAAAATCTGGATTTGAATTACAGTCTGTGCGGAGTTTGCACATTCTCCCCGTGTCTGCATAGGTTTCCTTCAGGTTCTCCGGTTTCCTCCCACAATCTGAAAGATGTGCTGGTTAGGTGCATTTACCATGCTAAATCCTCCCTCAGTGTACCCGAACAGGCATCAAAGTGTGGCGACTAGCGGATTTTCACAGTAACATCATTGCAGTTTTAATGCAAGTCTGCTTGTGACACTAATAAATAAATTTGAAGAATTTAAACTTTAATGGTGACCACGAAACCGATTGTTGTAAAAACACATCTGCTGTCCTTAGTTCGTGGTCTGGCCTAAATGTGATCTCAGACCCACAGCATTACAGTTGACTCTTAACTGTCCTCTGAAATGGCCTAGCAAACCATTCAGTACACGGGCAATTAGGGATGGACAACAAATGATGGCTCAGCCCACAACACTCATGTCTTATGAATAAAAAATTCTGGATATTGTACTGTAGCAAGGATATCAAAACTGTGAGTAGTGTAGAAAAGGACAATCAGACTGATACCTGATGGCTTAAAACATCAAGAGTTGTGACAGGAGATTAACAGACCTAGGAATGTTTACTCTGCCAGAAAGAAAGCTCAGGGCAGATATTCTTCAAGTAACTAGAACATAGAAAAACTACAGCACAATCCGGCCCTTCGGCCCATAAGTTGCGCCGATGGCATCCCTACCTACTAGGCTTACCTATAACCCTCAATTCTATTAAGTTCCATGTACTCATCCAGGAGTCTCTTAAAAGACCTTTTCGAATTTGCCTCCATCACCACCGACGGCATCTGATTCCACTCACTCAGTACCCACTGAGTGAAAAACCTACCCCTGATATCTCCTCTGTACCTACTCCCCAGCACCTTAAACCTGTGTCCTCTCATAGCAATCATTCCAGCCCTGGGAAAAAGCCTCTGAGAATCCACCCGATCTATACCTCTCAACATCTTATACACTTCTATCTTGATCTTATTCTGCTTTGTTAAGAACCCAAAATATATTATGAAGCTAGATTAGACCTAAATCGTTTGTTTGAGTTTGCCATTGGTGTGAGGATAAGGTGCTTCACTCCGGGCGTGATTCTGTTGACGCACTAGGAGACTTTCATCAAAATAAAACTTTAACAATACAATTTAAATATAATGAATGAATTAGCTTCATTTTTACCAACTGAAATACTTAAGTATAGCAAGATACAACTCTTAACTGCTAACCAATCTCTATTAGTTCCAATTTAAGAAATATTCCTCATAAAACTTCACTTCAAAATCAGTTAGCAAATAACATAGGCTTGTGTGCATTTTTTAAAAGTTAATTAACAGTCCTAGAGCCTTTGAACATCTTTGGAATAAGATAGAGACAGATACCTGTCTTCTACACTCAAACATCAGTCTCCAGAGAAAGAGCGTGAATGAGAGAGACCAACCTCTGGATTCTTTCAGGATCAAGCAGAAACAAATTGTTTTTCCCTGAAAGCTTAACTCCATCCATTCACATGACTCTATCTCTTGTCAATGAACCTAATTAAACCCTACCCTGAAACTCCAGGGGAAAAACCAGAAATAAACAAAAGATGCATCAGATCAGATTAAAACAAACACCTCATTATCTAGGGTCAATTCATTTTTAGCATGGAGTTGTCTGGTTTGCTGACAGTTTGGCACCAGGTAAACAGAGCTGAAGTTTAAACAGACCCCTCACGAAAAACATGATGTAAGTACATTTCTTAAAGGCACAATATCATCACAGTTTACAGAACAAATCTTTGACAGAAACTTTAGCGGGGTTGGTTGGGGGGGGAGAAATTGGGGGGGTGGTGGTGCATGGTAAGGTGGAAAAGAGAAGGGAAGGGAGGTCAGAGTTGTCCCCATTCCCTAATGTAGAAAGCAGAAAATCATCCAGGCTTCCCACTCCAGTTAGAACTGCAAATAGAACAGGATCAGTTATTGCTGTTAATATTGACTGAACAGATCTTCCACAAGATTAGGATCAAAGTAACATCGGAAAAGTTTCTAATTTCAAGTCAGAGCTGCAATGTTCATGCAAGTTACAACAGAGCTGGTAGAGTGAAACCTCAAATTTCTATATTAATTTAACCATAAATATCACTGAATAAGTCATAAATATACTATAACAGCAAGAGCAGGTCAGAGATTGGGAATTCTGCAATGAGTAACTCCTGTCCTCACTCCCCAAACCCTGTTCACCATCAAGGCACAAGGCACAAGTCAGGAGTGTGATGGAGTACTCTCCAATTGCTTGGATGAATGTGGCTCCAACAACACTCAAGAAGCTTGACACCATTCAAGATAAAACAACCCTCTTAATTGGCTCCTTCCACCACTAATGAATAATGGCAGACAAGGCACATTGCAGAAGCTTACCAAAGCCACGACCACTTCCATCTAGAAGGATAACTGGGAACATCACCACCTGCACGTTCCCCTCCAAGCCACTCAACAACCTGACTTGGAAATATATCACTGTTCCTTCACTGTCCCTGGGTCAAATTCTGGAACTCCCTCCCTCACAGCACTATGGGTGTATCTACACCACATGGACTGCAACAGTCCAGAAGGCAACTCACCACCACCTACTCAATGAAAATAAAGAATGGGCATTAAATGCTGGCCTCACCAGCGAAGCCCACATCCCATAAGCATGAATTTATTTTTTTTTTAAAAATGTAAAGCTTCACACAGGATATCTCCTGATTGGGGAACTCTCAGGAACAAAGAAATAAATACATTCCCACAGCCAAATAATAAATGGCACTGTCACTGATAAGCAACAGGATTTGTATAAGTTGCATGACTGCAGTGAACAGCCAGTGGTGTGTGAACATGGCTTAGCGATACTTCCAGTTATAATTCTGGACAGACTGCACTAGTCAGTAACTGCTAACATCCTGCAATAACATTTAAAACTCAGAATGGAATGAAGCCCAGTTCCACTTATAATATTTATACAGGCACTTGGAGAGAGATGTCTCTGCCCATCAGATGCCATTTGTATGATGGTCTTCCCTGCTTTGGAACTTCAAGGTGGTGATCATCTTGCGTGACTGGGATACCTCAGCTAAGACAGTTTCCAAACAACAAGATCAAAGTCCCAAGAAAAGAGACGGCACAAAGTTGAATTACAATCTGGTTCAGGCCACGTTGGCTAACAACTTTCCTTTCTGCTCAGTGAGACATTTGGAACTGTAACCCTGCCTTCTCACGGAAACATAGCAAAGTGGAATGAGAGAAATATGAACCGTAGCTCAGTGGGCAAGAAACATAAACAGAAAATAGGAGGAAGAGGAAGCCATTTAACCCTTTGAGTCTACTTGCCATTCATTCTGATCATGGCTAATTATCCACCTCAGTAGCCTGATTCTGCTTTCCCCATATCTGATGATCCCCTTCACCCAAGAGCTATATTTAACTACTTCTTGAAAACATGCAATGTTTTGGCCTCAAATGCTTTCTGTTGTAATGAGTTCCATAGACTGACCACTTTTTGGGAGAATAAATTTCTCCTCATCTCTGCCCTAAATGGCCCACTCTGTATCCTCAGACTGTGAGCCCTGGTTCTGGACACCCCCCCCCCCCCCCCCCGACCATCGGGAACAACCTTCTTGCACCTATCCTGTCTAGTCCTGTTTGAATTTTATAGGTTTCTTTGAGATCCCTCCTCATTCTTTTAAACTCCCGCAAATATAATCCTCACTGACTTAATCTCTCCTTGTATGTCAGTCCCACCACCCCAGGAATCAGTCTGGTAAACCTTCTCTCCACTCCCTCTACAGCAAGAGCATCATTCCTCAAAAAAAGAGACCAAAACAGCACACAAGACTCTTATTTTTGGTAAGAAAGTTGTAGTTTAAATCTCTACTCAGAGACCTAAATATGAAACCTAGGCTGGCACTCCAGTACTGTACGGAGGGCACGCTGTACTGTTAGAAGCGCCATCTTTCAGGTAGGACTAAGTCCTGGCTTCCCACAGGTGGATCCCCCAGTACTATTTGAAAGCAGAACAGAGGAGCTCTGCCTATTGTCCGAGTAAACCCTTATCCCTTAATCAACACTTAAAATAAGTGATCGAGTTATTAAATGAATTGCTGTTTTTGGGAGGTTGCTGAGTGGAATTTGGCTGCATACATTCCCACATTAAAACTGTGACTACTTTAAAAGTAGGTTCAAAGGCATGTAATTGGCTTTGAACCACTCTTGGACACCCTGAAGTGCATTTAAAAAGTGCAACTGCATTCTTTTTCTTTTAAAAGAGACAACCTGACAGTAATATTAACTTTTCTTAACAGAATGACTTGCTAATGGTGTTTGAGCTGTCTCATCCAAAGGACAGGAAGGAAGATCTATATTTCTTTCATTTTTGGGATGTGGGCATTGTGCACCTATTTATTGCCCATTCCTGAAGGCAGTTAAGAGTCAACCACATTGCTGTGGCTCTGGAGTCAGATGTACACCAGGCCAGATAAAGACGGCAGATTTCCTTCCCTAAAAGGATATTAGTGAACAAGATGGATTTTTACTACAATTGACAATGGTTTCAGGGTCATCATTAGACATTTAATTCCAGATTTTTATTGAATTCAAGTTTCACTATCTGCCATGGAAGGATTTGAACCCAGTTCCCCAGATCATTAATTTGGTCTTCTGGATTAGTTGCCCAGTGACAATATTACTACACCACTGCCTCCCCTATATCTATGTCAACCTGGTTACTTTATCATTTTTATTTTAAATGGACAAAGGCCTGACTAGCCATGATTCATACCTGAGGAATTTCATACCTGAGAAATCAACATCAATCTTGTTATATTTAAAGAGGCACTAATGCACTACCACAGAAAGTAGCTGAACCCAAAACAGTGTGTGATTGCAAGAAGAAATTAGATGTAGCCCTTGGAGCTAAAGGGATCAAGGGATTTGGGAGAAGACAGGACCAGGTACCAGCCATGATCAAAATGAACATTGGAACGGGCTCGAAGGCCCAGTGGTCTACTCCTGCTTCTAGTTTCTATGTAATGCCTCCTGTGATTGCAGAAAATCAAATTCCAAAGGGATGTACCAACATCACTTACATTTCTAAAACAGAGCTCTGGCGAAAAGAAATAATTTGTCTGCATGGCCAAACCTTCCAAGATTTCAAACATGGAAGAATATATCCTGCGTCCAAAACTCAGGAGAAGTGGTGGGAGGTATGTCACATGACCTCCCCCAAGCTGCTAGAATCTGTACTATTGTCATGTAGAACTGAACCCAGGCAGTCTATCCTTTTACCACCTAACAAGTAGCTGCAGAAGGATGTCTATCCAGGAAAAGTGCCCAAAGCACATCTACACTGTGTATGACAGGAACACTGGAACTCTGCATCGGTGTCTATTAGGTTAATTCATCTCCATGTGCCCTTTTCCACCATGGAAGTCCTCACATCCGGAAAGAAGAATTGCTCTGCAACAGTTTCAGCCTGTTAACCTCTGAAGGAATACGGCTTTGATTCAGAGATCTGGACTCAAATGAAACCATAACTCTTATTTTTATTATGATCTTGGCCTGTGCTCTTTCTTTCCCTTATCCTTTTTTATTTTAAGTGCAAAAAGGGACAGAAGTTATAAAATTCCTTTTCATGTTTTGTGTGTGTGTGCGCGTAAAATAAACCCTCATATTTTACCTTATCTTTATTTATTAGCGTCACAAGTAGGCTTACATTAACACTGCAATTAAGTTACTATAAAATCTGGAGTTTGCTGTGGGGTTTTTAATAGAGGATTGGACCATCCAAACTGAGGAGTTGGAGAAAATATGGCATCATTTATAAAGGGGGAAATCAAAAATCAGAAACATCTTTCTGTTTATGGATGGGTAACGAAGGAAGAAATCAGGGCTGTTTAAAATTAAACTCCCTTCGGTCTGTAACATTGCCGATGACCGAACGCAATAAGGAGCTGTTACCCCTGACTGAGATAACTCAGAGAATTGAGGTAATGAGAAGGGAACTTTGATCACTGTGGTGTGAGAAGTGCACTTTTATGAGTGAAGAAAAGCAGGAGGTGGAGTCCATCTGCTCAGTAAAACATTTATTGTTAGCTATCGGCATTAATCATAAATACCAATCCTCGAAAACTCAAGCTGTAGGGATTATTTTCCAGCAGTGGATCTTCCAGTCCTGTTGATGTCAATGGGATTATGTATACCCTACATCCTCTGCCACCAGGGAACAAGCTGCAGTTGGTTGCCATCGGCAGGACTGGGAGAGCCCAATTGTGGGAAGGACTGAAAATCTTTTGGCCATAATCTTTGACTCTTGTATTTACAGGCCTCTTGGTTTCTTTCTCCAGAGATGCTGCCTGATTTGCTGATGCTTGTAGCACTCACTGCTTTTATTTTGTGTTCTTATTGAAAGCTGGGCTATCACACAGAATCACAACTCCGTATGCATTAGTTCTAATTATTATCTGATCATGCATTTGCTCACCTGATAGTAATTAACACTGAAAGGTATGCTGAAAATATGGGTCTATCCATGGCAGCACAGCAGTAGCATTGTTGCCTCACGGCACCAGGGACCTGGGTTCAATTCCTGGTTTGGGTCACTGTCTGTGTGAAGTTTGTACATTCTCCCTGTGTCTGTGTGGGTTTCCTCCTTCAGTCCTGCCGACGGCAACCAGCCGCAGGTTAAGTGGATTGGCCATGCTAAATTGCCCCTTAGTGTCATGGGGCTAGCCAGGTAAATGTATGGGGTTATGGGAATAGGACCTGGGTGAGATTGTGGTCAATGCAGGCTTGATGGGCCGAATGCCCTCCTTTTGCACTGTAGGATTCTAGGATCCTGTGTAAGTTAACAATGGTGTCCCAATCACACTCAGGAATGAAAAAAATGACTCACTCTGCCATCATGGTTGTTTTCAAATTGCTGACCGTTTCCATTTGTTGTCATTACATATGCTGGAATAGAACTTGCACAGGGATACAGGGATAGTGTCTAAAAACATTGTACAGACAAGCAAAAAAAAACAAATTAATTTGTGCACCTTTTGTGTAAAGAGTATAATACAGAACAATAGCTGAACAGTAAAATGGATCAAATTGTGTGAAATCCCATTTATGTAAAACCTGTCTCTTTTGCGATAACATTGGAGAAGGATGAATTACAGTCAAAGACAGGCATACTGTAAGATTAGGCACATATAGATTATTAAATAAATAAGCTAGATGGATACTATAGCACTAAAGTGGTGTTAGGAGTAAACCACTTAAATGTGGGTTCTTCATCAAAGCAGGGGTAAGGTAAAACAAGAGATAACTGCAATATAATAAGGTAACGTGGTTTGGGAAATACAATAGTAAGTAACAGTCTTATGTGAAAAGATATGAAACCCCTTCATCACTGGCAATTTGCTCAAAAAGACTGGAAGAGCAGGTCATAAAACACAACAGGAACTTTGCTTTGCTGGTCTTGACTACAGGGTTGGACAAGTTTTCTTGCAATTTCTTCCAAGAATTTTCCTGCGTGGATGGTTTTAGCTTTACATGGGCACCGTTCTGTACAAAACGTTAAATGATAAATGTTTCAGTTGGCAGAATAAATGAAGCTAATTCTCAGATGTCTGCTATCTTTAACTTTGCAAATCTTTTAAAGGGTAAGGAAGAAATTATCCTGACAATTTGTATTTGACAAAAATGAACCATTAAATAAAACCAAACATCAATAATTCTTTTTTGGTTCTGGTGGCACGGTGGTTAGCACTGCTGTCTCACAGCATCAGGGACCCGATTTCAGTTCCAGCCTTGGGTCAATGCCTGTGTGAAGTTTGTACCTTCTCCCCGTGTCTGCGTGGATTTCCTCTGGGTTCTCTGGTTTCCTTTCACAGAGTAAGAAGTCTGACAACACCAGGTTTAAGTCCAACCAATTTATTTGATAATAAACTCAAGCTTGAGGTTAACCTCTTCGTCAGGTGAATGGAGAGTTCTGGCCTTCTGTAATGATTAGCCGTCCACTTCACCTCCAAACCATTGATATTACACGTTGTGGCCTAAATCTTTCAGCCCTTGGAAAGTCCCTATTTTATTTTTAAAATCTGTTCCACTCAAGTGGCTGCTTTTTCCAAGCATTTATCACCATTTTACAGAGGTAAGCATTTTTGCAGCAGTCTAATATAATTATTGCCACTAATAAACAGTGCCATCTTATTTGTTGCTGCTTTCAAATGCTTTCTCTTCTCTGCAGTCAAAGAAAAAGCAAATTTGTGTTTACCAAAACACAAACATAATTACAGCATACCACAATACATGTCCATGAGACAACTTCAAAACACCTCCCTGCTGCTCTGTTCTGCTTCCTCAAACATGGCTGTTTAATTGGGCATGGTACACTGGTCATGAGCCTAAAATCTATAATGTTAAACATTTGTTTAGGGCACAGGTCACAGAACCCACTATTTTGATCAGTTTGAGATTGCGACATTGTCCAGCGATAGTCCTATTTCTTTCTCCATCTACATTCCCCTGCATGACAGGGTGCTAAATGTACCATATACCTTACTAATGCCCTTCCCCGAAGCCCCAGCACAATCTATCAGAGGATTTTAAAGAATGGCTTGAGATTGTCTGACTTTCCAAATCAATAGAATTGTGCAACTGTGCAAATCCCACGTGAAAGTAAATTAAAGTCTTGCAATTTCAAGGTGTCTGTTTATGAAATAATTTATTCATCCTGCTGCACTCAGGACAAAATAACTACAGCATGACTCACACTTAATGCACACGAAAGATGGAAGAGCATTTACTTGAAGCCAGAGTGAGTAGTTTATCTCAAATTCTTTTGACTGGGAAATGGTTCTCAAAGGTATTGAACCCACATGTGTTTTTTATCCAGCAAGCTTGGTTTATAATAAATGTCAGTGAAATTTATTACATTTATTGTATATTTGAAAATATCTGTTCACTTTATCCCAGTTGCCCAAATTTAATTTAGTTATTATCTAGGGTATTAATGCAAAATATTTAGCTGATATAACACTCACTTTTGTGGTTTTGAAAGGTTACGTTTAACTCCTCAATCAGTTTAAAATAGTGAAAGATTCAATTGCTATTTTTGCTTTATGGCAGCTTGTTCCACAGCTGTCACACTGGGGACATACTCATGTAGGGGAGATTGGATGGAACACTCAGAAATGTCCCAAACAAAAAGCAGCTAGATGATTTGACTAAAATAGCCAGAGGGACTGCAGAAAGCAGTCAGAATCAAATCTATTTTTTGAATTTTTTTTGTTGTCTGCCAACACATACCTGATGTAACTGAGGGGGTTGAAGGCTCAAGGGTCTGGTGAAGTCTCCCTTTTCATCTGATTTTCTGTAGTCAAACTTGTCAATTTGGGCTTCATAACATTGTCAGAAGAATTCAGCCACCTTTGTGTAAATCGGCATTATGATGTTGTAAATGTTTGATCCAAACGTTGCTACTTGCAAGTCTGCCAGTTAAGGGTGATGGCAGCCATTATGTAACAGTGGTTATTACAGCTCAACACACAAGCTTCAGGTACCATGGCCTCAGAGGGCATTAGAGACCATGTGTGTCAGTCCATGGTTACACCTGATGAGGTAATAAGTGACTTGCCATTACCATCTGCAAGTTCTGGCTGATCAGGAAACTCTCCCACTCTTACCTCTTGCCATAGCTGTATCAGATGGATTTACAGATGGACACTCAGCTGCATGGCCACACCACAAAAACATCTTCATCATCAAGTCCTGGGGTAGGACTCAAACCCAGAGGTTTTGCCTTGGAGGTAGAGGGACTTACCCATTGAGCCACATGATCTCCAGAGCACAACTACTAATGGATCTTTTTCCTTGGGAGCTAATCAGCCTGTCTGCTCAATTGGATGTAGTAGTCTTCTAACTTCTAACTGCTGTGGACATTTGGTTAGTTGACTTTCTTGAAGTGTTGCAGTTCTGGAGGTATGGGTATGCCAGCAGTGATGTTAGGTAAGGAGCTTCAGGATTTTGGCCTAGGACTGGGGAAGGAATGCTAAGTCGAAGAGTCGGAGGTGGGGTGGTATAGTAATTACATAACAATATGTTGGATGAGCTTCTTAGTAAACTTATTGATCTGGATAACACATTAGCTATGCCAGAATACAGATGATGTCGATAGGGGTTGAGTAGGCTGTTCTTAACACCTAAATGAGAAAAAGGCGGAGTGGGGGCAGTTGGGACACCTCATTTGGAGGGATCCCTCTATGCATCAGAGCCTTTCCACAGCCCTTCCTTCCGTGGCGTCTGCCCTCCAAAACTCTGCCCCAAAGCCCAGAACTTACCTCTCTAGGGCAGCCATCCATCCTCCGGATGCTCCACTTGCAGTACCAGCAGTGCCCACTATGGATCTCTGGTGCTGCTGAGACTTCTGGAGATGCCAGTCAGATTGCCTGGCAGCTCCCGACGGCAAAACTTCCTCTCACTGAGGGATGGCAGTCTCAACCACTTTAGCCTGCCCACAGCATGCTTCAGGGGTGGCAAACATTCACCATGCTGCTCCCCACCCCCTTGTAAAATACAACCTATTGATTGAACCATGATGGTATTATGCATTTGTTACCCGAATCAATCATTGTCGTAGATGTTGTGGGTTTGAGAGCTGCTACAGACAAAGCTTCAGTAAGCTGCTGCAGTGCAGGGAGTGAATGCCCAATATGCTATTGAAGCAAGCTGCTTTTCCCTGAATGGTGTTAAGCCCCTTGAGTATTGTTACAGCTGCAAACAGCTGGGCAAGAAGACAGTGTTCTATAACACCCCTGACTCGTGAGTTGTATTTGTTGAAGTTTAAAAATAGTGGCAGTGTCTCTTCAGCACGCCAACGGTTAGCTCTATTATGTGTCATATGGCTGCATTGCTCTCATTGTGTGCACATTGACTCACAACTCGTGCATGCAGGTAAAGTCATTTATACCCGGTTTCTGTCTTTTGGTTTGCCTTGATGGCACACATGCAACTAGCATTGTAGACTACCACAGAATGAAGGCAATAAATGCTGGCCAGCCATTGACACCCATGTCCCACGAATGAACGAAAAAAAGAGTAATCTCCCACATTGTTTCTCACTGAGATTCAGGTGGGACAATTGCTCCCTGCACACTCAGGTATGGCCACCTGCTGAAAATCCTTAACTTTTTTCTTCCCTCTTTAGCAACATTGCGAGTTCTGCAATGCCTAATCTCTCACTTTCATGCTGTATTCCAAGGGAATGTCCTCCAGATCCCCCCCCCCCATGTCTGGGAACAGTTGGTTTTATGCAGAACACTGAAGTCAACAAAAGGTTCATTAGTACCTGACTTCAGTGACTTGAAACAACAAAAATTGAGAGCTTCAACACTTGTAGGGCTGGAGCAACAACCAGTAGAAATTAATAAGCAACTACCCTATGAGTAGTTGATAGTTTTTTTAAATAGCACCGATGGGGGATCTTTCCTGCTGCTGAGTGCATATTCAGCTGTGTGAAGTTAAGAGAGGACATTAGCTGGAGCACTGAGCTTCAAAACGCACTGATGAACATTGTGGCCTGCCTGCTCTGCATATTTCCTGCAGTTACTCACCACACATGTCCTGAGGTCAATATGAAGTCCAACACGACTTATCCCACGGGATGCTATTGCTCAGCTCTCAAAGCATTTGTAGCACCCCAATAATTGGTGTGATCAAGTCCAATTTCTTTTATCTGAACACTGTGGAATTCCAGCATGATCCATTTTCCTCTTGCTCTTGTACTGATTCAATACATACAACGGTCAGATGAATAAACTCAAGAGCAATCATTGCCCTCCTACCTATTCCCTATCTTTAACTGAAATATAAATGAGGCCATTCTCTCTCTCTGTCACTTTCCATTACTTGCATTCAACAACTCATTAATTCCCTTGCCTCCAGCAGCGTCAAGCCAGCACTTAAACTGCAGCACCCAACAAGAAGACTTGTGTTCACACCAGGTGGAACTTCATTTTTCTGACAGATGCTGGAGGCACAATATTTTGTGCAGTATTGAACACAAACAGCGTAGAGGTGTACTCCAGAGGTCGGTGTTAGGACGACTGCTTTTTGTAGATATATATTAATGATATGGCTGGACTTGGGTACAAGGGATATCAGTTAAAAGTTTACAAATGAAATAAAATTCTTTAAAAAATGGCAGAATGACCCAAGAAAACTGTTAAAAAGCAATACATGATCTTTGGCTTTATAAAGAGAGGCACAGAGTATAAACTTTCTCTCCTCACAGATAATAGCAGATCTGGTGAATTGTTTTAACATTTATTTTTAAAATGTTCAGATTTCCAAATTAGGAGCAGGAATAGGCCATTCAGCCCCTCCACCCTGTTCCACCATTCAACAATTTTGTGACTCTTTTGCTTGCAATTTCAACCCCACATTCCTGTCTAAAGTCAATAATCTTTCATCCCCTTGTTAATCAAGAACCTATCTAGCTTTACCTTAAAAATATTCATAGACTCTGCCTCCACTGCCGTTGGAGGAACAGTTCCAGAGACTTATGATCCTTTGAGAGAAAAAAGTTCTCCTTACCTGTCTTAAATGAGCGACCCCTTATTTTTAAACATTGACTCCCTAGTTATAGATTCACTGATATCAGAAACATTCTCTCCACCTCTTAAAGTGTTCAATCAAGTTGCCTCTTCCTTTCTGTTGCAAAAGGATGCTTAGAAGAGTAAGACATGTTAAACCTTCATAAAATACAGATGAGGCTACAGCTGGACAATAGTGGAAAATTCTAGGTACTACATTCTATGAAAGAAATAAAGACCTTACACAGAATGCAGCCGAGATTTGAGAACATAGGAGCTGAAATAGGTCATAACACCTCACAAGCCATCAATGCAATTATGACAGACCTTCTGTCTCAGCTCCAGTTTCTTGCAGGCTACCCCCATACACTCCGATTCCTTAAGAGATCGCCAATCTCTCTATCCTAACCTTAACTATATTCAACAATGGAGAATGTACAAGCCTCTGGGGTAGAGAATTCCAAAACTTTACAATATCTCCCCATCCCAATCCTGAACGATTACCCCCTTATTCTGAGGCTCGTGCCCCATAGTCTAGATTTCTTCGCCAGGGGAAATGACCTCTAGGTATAGTCTCTGTCAAGTTTGTTCCGAATCTTGTATGCTTCAGCTCTCATTCTTGTGATCATCAGAGTATAGGCACAATTTATTCAGCCCTTCATCATTGAGTAAACTTCTCATTCCTTTGGCCTCCCAATCCAGTGAACATTTGTTGTAGGGTCTCCTAGGCAAATATTCTTTTTAAGTATCAAGATAAATGGTCAGTTTAGCTCAGTTGGCTGGACAGCCGTTTCATGCTGCAGAATGACACCAGCAGCGTGGGTTCAATTCTCGTACTGACAAATTAGATTCATTACTCTGACTGTCTTCATCTAAGTCATTAATGTCTGCCTCAGGACCAGAAATTCCCATCTAAAGTCAATTGATCTTTTGCTAGTCGGTTACATTTTCAATTCCACCCAAGGCAATTCCCATGGTAGGTGGGATGAAAAAATTTAGACCTAAATTGCTGAGGCCCCAACATAGATTTATGTGGTACCGCATTCATTATGGCCTTCCAATTTGAAATTGCTCCTTTTATCCATACTCTTTTTCCTGACCATTAACCAATCCTCCATTCATGTTAATACATAATCCCAAACTCCACGGACCATTACCTCGTGTATTAATCTTCTGTGAGATACTTTTCTGAATCCTACTTGGAAATCCAAGTAAAATACACCTGCCAATTCCCTTTTATCCCTACTCATTACATCCTCAAAAATACTTAATTAAATTTGTCAAATATCATTTCCCTTCTGTAAACCGATGTTGACTGTTGGATGATACTAATATTTTCTAAGTGTATTGTTAAGACTTCATTAATAATAGATTCCAGCACTTCCCAGATGACTGATGTCAGACTAATTGGCCTGAAGTTTCTCACTCCCTCCTTTCTTAAACAAAGTTGCACTCAGAAGAATGTTGTGATGGATGAAAGACATGGAGATGAGAAAAACTGAAGTTTTTCAGCTTCAGGCAGTGACGTGAAAGGGAGATTTGATAAAAATGTTCAAATTCATAAAGGCGGATGAGAGAGTAAATAAGGGGTGGGTGGGCAGGGGAGGTTTCCATTGGGAGAAGTGTTGATAACCAGAAGTCACAGATTTAAGATAATTGACAAAAAGAACCTGGGGCAACATCAGGAAAAAGACATTTATGCAATGAGTTACGAGCTGAAAGGATGATGGAAACAAATTCACTCATAACTTTCAAAAGGAAATTGGATAAATGCTTGAAGAGAAAGAATTTGCAAAGAGTATAAGGAATTTTGGAGTTTAGAGTAGGAGCTTGGAGCACCTTTGTACAGACACCCTAATCTCCCAGTGAACCGGGAAACTTCTTGCTCTTCTCTGCTATCCCATCATCTGCGGCAGTGTAAGCCCCTCCCCATGGCATCACAGGTAACCGGCATTAGGACCTTCCCAATGAGTCCCCCATCATGACCCCCTCCACAACCCAGCCTGCATATACCCACGTGGCCAGTCTCTTCACCCTTACCGTCAATCCCTTGCATATCCATCCCTGCCTATCACCCCGCACCCCCCACCCCCCACACATATCAACCCCCCCCTTGCATACCTACCCCTGCCGCAGACCCCTGTTGATTACACTCCCCTGATCACCACCTTTGCATAACTTCTGCTGATCAGCCCTCCCCGCCACTCCCCAAAACACAGAGCTCCCCTTTCCCCACTTGCCTCACTCCCTGTAGAACTCCCAGGCACAGCCCAATGCCCCCATTCAGATACCACCCCTTTGCAATGCCCGAACACTGTTATGATGCTTGGTGGACAGTGCCAGGTGCCACACTGGCAGGCTAGCTCTCCCCCATGGGCACTACCCAGCCATGACACCAACTACCAGCGTTTCAATCGACTATAATCTTGTGAGGCCATCATGTCTGGTCTCCGCTTGTAGAAACCAGCTGTGGTTAAGCATGTTATTAATATGCGAATAGGCTATGTGCCTTTTTTTTTGGGGCGCAATGCCAATTCCCACCTGCAAAACAGTGCCAGTAACTGAGTGAGGCCAGAAACTGGACGCAAACCAGAATTTTCATTCCGCTTGCAATCTTGCTGGCTCATGCGCCGATCGACCGACTCAGTGAGCCAGTAAGATTGTGCCCGTTGTTTGCCAGCATTTGATGCTCTGAAATTCATGCTATGGATTCATGCCAGTGAGGAACTAAAGGAATCTCTCGATTCAGTGCATAACGGACCTGCACAATGACATCTTAACTTGCTGAGTGTTTAAAGCAACCATCTAATTTGAGAAATAAAATACAGAGCTGTCAGTGTAAATGGAGCAAGTTACACCACAAGGTTATGCAAGCTCAGCAAAACGTAAAACAAACTGGGCAAACAGCAGCATTTAGTTGCTTAGCAAAAGGCCTTAAGTGAGGGACACTCCTTCCTGACATTTTCTTTGGCTGTTACACCTATATTGAACAGAAAGGGTACAAGTTCAAAAATAATCATCTCTTCCAGAGTTAAAGTTCTGAGGTTCTGGTTGTAATTATTTGTGGTCAAATTGTTTGCTGATTTCCTTTAACGGATTTCAGTTTCTGTCTCTACCGCCAGTGTAGAATTACTTTGGGCCTCAGGAGCTGTGTAGGGAGAAAGGTCATGGTGAAGAAATAACTTAAAGACAAAACACAAAGAACTTGCTTTTCAACAGTACCTTCAACATCCTCAAACAAAGTGCTTTACAGCCAATTAATTACTTCTGAAATGTCGGTGCTGTTTAACAAGGCAACTTGCCACAAGAATACAGAATGAACTGCCATGTTAGTTTCAAAAGTTAACGTAACTGGCAAACGTAGTTCCTTGGCAAACAAACCAGGGAACTACCGACCAATGAGTCTCATGTTGGTGGTTGGGAAATTACTGGAGAAGATTCTGAAGGAGAGAATCTATCTCCATTTGGAGAGGCAAGGTTTGATCAGGGATAGTCAGCATGGTTTTGTCAGAGGGAGGTTATGCTTAACAAATTTAATTGAATTTTTTTGAGCATGTAACCAAGTATGTGGATGAGAATAGTGTGGTTGATATAGTTTACATGGATTTCAGCAAAGCCTTTGACAAAATCCCACATGGAAGACAGATTAAGAAGGCAAATGCACATGGATCCAGGGTGATCTGATAAGGCGGATTCATAATTGATTTAGTGGTAGGAGACAGAGGGTGGTGACAGATGGCTGTTTGAGTGACTGGAGACCAGTGGTGTACCACAGAGATCCATGCTGGCCCTCCTATTGTTTGTCATTTATATAAACGACATCAATGACCACGTATGGGGTAGGATCAGCAAGTTTGCTGATGATACAAAATTGGCCGGGTAGTCAGTGAGGCCGAGTGTCTTAGGTTACAGGAAGAGATACACAAAATGGTCAAATGGGTAGGTAAGTAGCAGATGGAATTTAACCCTGAAAAGTGTGAGGTGATACACTTTAGAAGGAGTAATTTGACAAGGAAGCATACTATGAAAGATCTCACACTGGGAAGTTCCAAAGAACAAAGGGACTTTGGTGTATTTGTCCACAGATCTCTGAAGGTGGAAAAGCAGGTTTATAGGGCAATGAAAAAGGCATTTGACATACTTGCCTTTATCAATTGGGGTATAGATTACAAAGGCAGAGAGATCATGAAAGAGTTGTTTAGAAATTTGGTGAGGCCACAGCTGGAATACTGTGTACAGTTCTGGTCACCACATTATTGGAAGGACATGAACATACTGGAAGGGGTGCAGAGGAGATTCACCAGGATGCTGCCTGGGATGAAACATTTAAATTATGAAGAGAGGTTGGATAGGCTTGGGTTGTTTTCTCTGGAGCAGAGAAAATTGAGGAGCGACCTGAAAGATTGAAATTTAGGATTAAAATATCCAAGGAAGGACAAAGTGGTAAATTTGACCAGTCCATCTTCCAAGACAAGAGACACTCAAATTCCTTGATGACATTAATGAGAAAAAAGGTGCATTACATTCCATTTCCACTGAATAATCATTGGGTAACTGGTCAACCTTTAAGATTTTTTTATTGAAATCTAGAACATTACAAAAATCTGCAACCACTGTTTCTGCAAACCCTCTCTAGCTACGTGTCTTATTCGAAACAAGATCCACCTATTAAATATAATGAATGAAACTTCTTTAATATGAGTAATGTTCTTTCAAACATCTGATGCACTTTATTCAAATGTCATGTTGGAGTCAGCCGACAACTGCAATCAGCCATTTGGACTGACCTCTAACATCAACTTGAAGTTTTAATATTAAATATTGCTGAAAAAGTAGAATTTGGAGCTGTTGCACCTCCCATCTTGAAACGACTTTATACCTTTCTGCAGCCAAAAAAACTTACTTCATAATGACTATTTATTTTGGCCTGACTGGAACAGTTTAAAGAAATCAACAAATCAGTGAACTTAGGCACCTTCCCCCATCCACACACAACACTCGTGTGGATTGCACTTCTGTCCAAAAAAGTGACAGTGCCGTAAGCTTGCATCTTCAAACTCACCCAAAAAAAGCCTGAAACTCTTCCGTTTTCTCACTCGTTCAACACTTAGAATTTTTTTGTAACATCATGGCCAATGTTACTTCTTTCTCTCTCCCTTTATTATCCAGGATCAAACCATTCTCCTTATGGCCTGAGAATCAATAGCATTAACACTGCCCAATCTAAATTATCCATTTCATAAACCAGCCAACATTGTGCTGTCTCAATTTAGCATCCAGCAAAATTATAGGCAGCTGTTAACTCCATGTCTAATAGCATGAGGAGGCTGTCTGTAAACTTGAATTTAGGATCTGTTCAGCTTTCAGAAAGAGGAGATTATCTCGGGTGAAACTCAGCTCTTAAATTGTCCTTTCTGTTTTCTGATCAGACAAATGTTTCTTACATTAACTGTTGGATGATAACTCATCTTGTGATGGGGTGTTTCTTTTCTTTGGCAGAGGGTGAAATTGATACAGCCAAGCACCAGTTATCACACTCAGTGATAACATCCCTGCCCCCAAATCAGAAGCTGATGGATTCGAGCCTTGCTCCAATTCTAGAGCGTATAACCTCGGCTGACACTTCAGTGTAGAATTTGAGAGAGTGCAATGTTGCTTGTGTCATCTTTTGGATAAGCTATCAATCTGAAACTTCATCTGGCCGTTTGTATATCAAAGTAAAAGAGCTCATGGCATGCATTTGAAAAATGTGCAGGGAATTCTCCCAACGTCCTAGTCAATATCCCTGAATCAAAAACATTAACTGGTCATTCATCTTATTGCTGATTTCAGCAATTTCTTGTAATCTGATTGCTGCATTATTTTCCTTAACAGCAGTGACTACGCTTCAAGACTATTTATTGGTGTACCTGAGAATGTGAAAATCTGTAAGGATGAAAATTCTTTCGTTATTTGACCCCATTCAACCCTGAGCTGACCTTTCGACTCGGTTTTCCCTCTGTCACCAACATCAACTTCTGACTCCATAACGTCGTCCACTTCTAACCCTCAGTTTACCAACTGCAGTAACCCTCATCCATGTCCTTGTTACCTCTCGACTGGATTATTTCAAAGCTCTTCCGGCTGCTTCCAACTCTTCCTCCCCCGCCCCGCCCCGCCCCGCACCGCACCGCAATTAAAGTTGAGCTCATTGAAAACTCTGCATGTCTGAATCCTAACTTGCCAATTAATCCAATTGCTGCTGTACTTTCTGATCTCCATTTACACCCCAACTGGCAATGCCTCCGTTTTTCAAATCTCCCCATGTCTTTGTCCTTCCCCAGATCTGAAAACTCCTTCGGCCCCGCAACCCTCCAAGACAGCTGTACTCCTGGTTCTGGCCTCTTGCACATCCCTGACTTTGACTGCTTCATTAACGGTTGCCATTCCGTCAGTTGCCTGGTCCCTAAACTCTGGAATCCCTCCATTCATTTCTCTATTTTTCTATCAGAGTCTCCTCTTCTAAGATGCCCCTGAAAACATATCCCTTTGCCCTGGATTTTACATCTTCCAATATCTCAAGTGGTTTGGTGTTGACTATTGTTTGATTATGTTGCTGAGTTACCCTGGGACATTTTATCCCTTTGGGTCAGTTCTGTAAATTCACGTTGCTGTTTATTGGGTTCCTATGCAAACTTTTTGCTTTGCTCAGGAATTGGTTTTCATGAGCAGTAGACCGCAGAATTTTTGAGAAAAAGAAACGGAGGAACAACGTTCAGGAAGTGCAATTTCAGCCGATCAGCAGAAGTTTCACGAAGGATTGATTCACCCAGCCAAAGCAATAATTTCCATTATCTAATTCTCATTATTCAAAACTAGCTAAGAAAATAAATATTAAACAATTTTCTGTTGTTTTCATGTCACGGTGAGAAATTAGTACAATATTGACTCTTGACAAACATTTTACATCGATTTATGACAATCCAAAGCAAAGTTATGAAATGCAATGCATTTTTGAGTTTGTGTCTCCAATATTTTCCTGCAGCTATCAACAGGGTCAGTCATGATGGAGTCAGGTGCCAACCAATGCTGACAGTTCAAGTAAAGCAATTAATCATAACATTGTTATAGACAATCATTCAGAAAAAAATTGCACAATTAGGAACATGCAAGTACGCAAAGATTTGCAGTAGGTCGATTGGCTATGCAAAATTGCCTATTGGCGTCAGGGGGATTAGCAGGGTAAATACGAGGGCCTGGGTGAGATTGTTGTCAGGGCATGCTTGTTAGACTGAAAGGCTTCCTTCTGTATTATTATAGCGGTTCTATAATAATTCTATGAACCTAAATTACAATACATTGCAAAATTCACGTCTCCTACAGAAAAAAAATGAATAGCCCATTGCACTGTTGTGTTAAAATTCTATTGAGTATCTTTTAGGTTGACTTAAATATGATAATAATTGAGAATTTAATTATGAAATTTGTGAAGTCACAAAATTGTTACAATGCAGAGAGGCCATTCAGCCCATCGTATCTGGAACAGCTCTTCAAATGAGCGGCATGACTTAGTGTCATTCCTCCGCCCACTCCATCCCCCACCCTCCAATAGCCCTGTATCTTATATCCTAAATGTAGAATGATGCGTTTTCTCCTTAATTTTAATCGCACAGTCACTTTTGTGTTGTGTGGCAAATGGGAGTGGGGGGGGCTTCATAAATTTTCTAGCAAAGTGGAGACAGAGCTTTTTCTGCCCATCAGCAAGGGAAGACATATCCCAATGTTTGACTGTAACAAATAGTTCTTGGTACAATTTAGAGGGGGCAGTTTCGATGCTTGTTTATTAAGTAATGTCATCAGAGAGAAAATGCCTTTAGCTCAAGCAAGACTGAACATGAAGTTTCAAAATGACCAAGTCTCACATTTTTCCTTTCTAACGGTCATTGACATTTGAGGATTTACCATTGGACAAGTTCAGAAATGATACGCGATGATTTAATTTCCTTCGCTGCAAAGTAGAAGTGCTGGCCAGCTAAATTTGCACCCTAACTACTACATTTTCTCACTTAGCGATTCCAAAGAGGCGCATGCAGCCAAACCACAACAGGCTGAATGAAACCATATACTCTACAAAATTGCATTTCTAAATGAGACAAACGTGGTGTGCGGACAGCCAGTTGTGGGTATTGCCAAACAAGTTTCAAAAACAACAGCAGTATCTTCCTGGTTCCACAACTCGGCCAATCAAAATCTTCCACAAAAACCACGGCACGACTTTGATTTATTTGTCAGTTCTTTTAATAGAGTCAGAAATGGAAACTATTATCCCATAATTGGAGTTTTGAATTTAAAAAAGTCAGAAAATAGTTTAGTTTTTGTTTTGAAGGGGCTGTTGCCCCTCAGCAAGGCTTTAAATCAAACAAAATCCGATTTTTTCCAAAGCCAAATTGTGTTGAACCCAAGGGACATTAGCAAGAGTGAAAAAAGTTACAAAGTACTTCAAGTGACAATCATATTCTAGTTTGAAAAGTCTCAAGATTGAAAAAGAACTAATGGAGATAAGGAGTTGTAAAGTTTTATCATGAGTAATGGGATTAAATAAGAGAAAAGAAGAGAAATAACGTGGAGGATTTTCGCCTACTTCTCCGGGTGTTTAAAGGCAACAGGAGGCGGTATGCACTCTCGAGTTAGGATCTTATACCCCCAAAGGGCTTACTTCCCCTAGACAATTGCCCTTTATTAGGAACCATCTGACAAAGTGATTTTAAGCACTAACTTCTGATTGGTCTGCCAGTTTTACACCAATAGTTACTCAAGAGTTAGAAGAAATAAAAACACTTTTAACTTCAATGCAATTATTTTAAACATCCAGACCACAGATCTGCACAGAATTCCCCCTCCACGCACGGGACTCCTATATCCCGACTAATTACCCCCACCAAGTTATTTGCAAACCCTTTCTATACCATCCCTAAGGCAATCTCCCTATTCCAACCACAAGGGACATACCCACCACCCCACAAACCTGATTCTAACCTTCCCCTGATATCTGCCACACCCTAGCTTTAACACCCTCACCCCAACTCTTCAGGACCCAGGCAGACCTGAGCACCCGTTTCACCCCCCCCTCCCACCAACCTGGTACTGGAGTACTGTGTACAGTTTTGGTCGCTGCTCTTGCGGCAAGGATATTTTGGCCTTGGAGGGAGTGCAGAGGAGGTTCACTAGGCTGATACCAGAGATGAGGGGGTTGGACTATGAAGAGAGACTAAATACACTAGGTCTGTACTCGTTGGAGTTTAGAAGGATGAGGGGGGATCTTATAGAGACGTATAAGATAATGAAGGGGATGGATAGGGTAGAGGTAGAGAGATTCTTCCCGCTCAGAAAGGACTGCAGGACTAGAGGGCACAGCCTCAAGATAAGGGTGGGGGGGGTGGGGGGGGGGGGCAGTTTAGAACAGAGTTGAGGAGGAACTTCTTCACTCAAAAGGGTGGTGAATCTCTGGAATTCTCTGCCTGTTGAAGTGGTGGAGGCTACCTCACTAAATATATTTAAGACACAGGTAGATAGGTTTTTGGTAGGCAAGGGAATTAAGGGTTACGGGGAGAAAGCGGGAAAGTGGAACTGAGCCACTTCAGATCAGCCATGATCTTATTGAATGGCAGGGCAGGCTTGAAGGGCTGGATAGCCTACTCCTACTTCTTATGTTCTTATGTTCTTAAACCTTGCTTCCATTGTATAGAAGCTTGGTTGGACCGCACCTGGAGCACTGTGTGCAGTTTTGCTTTCCTTGCCTGAGGAAGGTTATGATTGTCATAAAAGGAGTGCAACAAAAGTTCACCAGACTTGTTCCTAGGATGGTGGAACTGTCTCCAAGAGAAATTGGGGAAACTGGGCCTGTATTCTCTAGAGTGTCAAAGAATGAGATGCAACTTTATTGAAACCTTCACAACATTTAAAGGGATAGATAGATAAGAGTTGATGCAGGCAAGCTGTTTATCCTAGTTGGCGTATCTAGAGCCAGGGGACCAAATTTCAAAATGAGAATCTTGTGAATGTTTCGAATTCTCTATCCCAGAGAGCTGTGGAATCTCAGTCATTGAGTATTTTTAAAGCAGACATTATATCATTGATATTTAAAAGTGTCAAAGGGATATTGGGATAATGTGGGAAAAAGACATAAATGATCAGTCAAGATCAGTGAATGGTGGGGCAGACTAAATGACCTGATTCTTTAGCAGTGGCATGGTGATATTGTTGCTGGACTAGCATTCCAGAGACCCAGGATATTACCTTGGAGACATGGGTTCAAATCCCACTATGTCAGATGATGAAATTTGAATTCAACAAAAACCTGGAATGAAAAGTTGAAACCTGGAATGAAAGCATTATTGATTGTCATCATAAAAAAGCTATCTTGCTCACTAATATCCTTTAGGGAATGAAAACTGCTGTTCATACCTGGTCTGACCTCCAAGTGATTGCAGAGCCACAACAATGTAATTGACTATTAAATGCCCTCCAAAATGACTGAGAAAACCATAGTTCATTGTCAGTTAGTGATGGGCAATAAATGTTGACCCAGCCAGCACACACACATCCCATGAACAAATATAAATGAAAAAGTTTCTATGTTCCAAACTGTAACAATATCAGATGAAGTTCGATCATACTGAATACAGTTGTAATGGAAAACATAATGGTGTGCCTCGAGTTAAAAATACTAGCATCCAATCCAGTCAAAGATTGGGAGGTGTCCAAGGCAATGAAAATGATTTACTGAAGTATTCAATAGCAGAGTTTTAGTTAGGCCACCTACAGTTAGCCACTGTACCCCAACCACACAAGCTCACTTCAGAAGATTCATACGAACAATGACCAAGCTCACCATATTGAGGGAGGGAGGGGGAGAGATATACACTGCACCCTGCAGACATAACCATTAGAGTATGTCAAGTCACAACTGCATGAACAGTGGCTATTTAAGTCTGGTGTTAACTGACCATGGTAAAAGCATAGAGGCAGAGAGCCATTTTGGCATAAGGGTTGCATTATGCTACTATTGAGGGGTTTCAGGAGCTGTTAATGCAATTGTCATACAAGATACAGAACATTCGTTTATTTGAAAATACTTAAAACATCATTATTTGTAAAAAAATTACACTCATTGAAAAGCCACCTGAGTTTAATCCCCTTAATTTCTACAGGATGAGAGCCAAGCATTGAGAGCCCTATCAGGTTAACAGCTCGGTTTGGAGTTCCATCAAAATTATCAGCTGGATTCCTCTTAAGTGATTTTTGCACACAAGATTTCCAAAAACAAACAGGTACTTTTGTCAATTTCTATGTCCGGAAATACTAACTTTGGCAATGTGTTTTGAAAGAATAATTTTGCTAATGTGAAGAAGTTAATATCATAGATTGGAAAATGAACATAGGCTGTTTCAGTTTCCTCTACAAATCCCAGTGTCAGTGCTTCCCTTTTGTGCTTCCTGAAATCTTATATTCCTGTGTGAAGACCAATTATTATTAATACTGGGGAGTTTGTAATGTCAAAGGCCAGAAATGCAATTCCCCTACCAACAGTACCTCTGATGTCCATTCCTATATTAAGAATTAGCAATGTGCCAATTGTCATTAGCCTGACAGAATGTATTGACTGCCCAATATAGAAAATGCCTGGCTTTCATTCTGTTTAAATCAAAGATTAAAATCAGGTGGTTTTACAGTAAGTTAGTTCCCAGTCTTCCCTCTTCCCCACCAACTTTGTGCCAGCAATACGAGCAAGGAACTTGCTTGGATCAGCTGACCCAAGTAAACTGAGCACTAGAGTCGAAACTGAATTCCCACCTTCGTTCCCCCTCAACAATAAAAAAAAACAGACTGAGCAGCACTTTGTCTCTCCCAATAATTTCCAATTTAGAAATAACCTGCTTGTGCCTCCAGTGGTAGATGTCATTTGCTGGGGGAGGGGGCATGAATTTAAGGGGTTCCACGGAAGTGAAAACCGGCAGACAGCTGGAGCGACTGGGCAAACAGCAGCTGGGCTAAATGAGCTTTAGGCACCAATCAATGCCTTGATCAACTTAGAATGGATTTCTTTCAAATGTAAGTTTGAGATTTATATACAAGGCTGGACACTACTTTGTGAAATGGCATTGCTCAGAATATTCAATGACAAGGAAGTTCTTGTTGAAGGACAGGTTTCCTCTTACTGACAGTGATTTTAAGTGGGTTGCCAAAAGCAATAGAAACTGCCAGAGAGCATCCTGCTTTCAATTTAAGCAGGCTGCTGTATCAGACACTTCCGGCATGGAGTGCAATCGAGGCTGCCGAGAAGATTCCCAGAACAAGACAGTCACCTGCTATTTTCAACAATAAATTCCTGTGATCATTTTGATCAGAAGACTGAATGGTTCAATGTAATTTCCTAATTTCAGCAGCACTGAAACAAAGACATGTGACATCAAGAGACATATCATCCTTTTGGTCAACCCTCTTCATGAGTGTGTTTGCAACATTTGCACTGGTGCAAGTTTAACAGGACAATCAATGCTGCTCAGTAAAGAAATCTTGCAAAAATCTGACATGGGGTGAAAAGGAGGGTGTATACTACATGTGATGATAACACAACATCACCCTAGCTTTTGCCCTCTGCTAGAAAGAAACAGTAATCACTGTTCTTCTGGCTTCTAGCTGCCCAGGGAATTCTCAGGCTTTGGGGATGAAACTGATCCCAGCGAATCAGATGTTTCACCACTTTGACTTGGAAAATATCGCTAAGATTTACAATTCCAAACCTATAAAAGCAATAGCAGAGTAAGAACCGAGTTTGCAAAGAAGCGTTTGAACTATTCTGAATGTGGAGTGGGGTAGTCGAAACAATTGGACATTAAACGTTACATTTGACTATTTCAGATCTATTAGTCATGAGCATCAACAGTTTTAAAATAAATTATTCAAGGCCTTTCTCAGCAACCTGGTGTGGGAAAGTAACAATCAAAAATTTAATGACTCACAGAATGGTTAAGCAAAAGTATGATAAGGAGCACTGACTTCAGCCTTCAGTTAGTTAAATTACAGCTGCAACCAGTATAATGCTGCTTGTTGGGATTTTATCATGCACATGTGATAACTAAAATATATAAATATACAAAGGCTGTGTAATACAAGACACCCTGCAGGAGCAGGTTGTGTCTCCCAAGCATACTTGTGAATAAAGTCTCTGTTACTGCAACTTAGACTTGAGTTTCCATCTTTCAATGTCATTAGAATAGACAGCAGGCACATGAATAACTGGCTGCTGATTCATCAAAGACTTGTTTCTTTACTGCTGGTGTATTCCAATTCCACTCCTTTATGGTCACTGGGTATCTTTGCCAGTGCAGTGCCAAGGGGAAGTGGCAAATTGCTTAAGCTTTCAAAAACAAAAAGGAAGTTGTCAATCCAGCTCATCTCATCCTGCCAAGCTGCAGACGATTGTGCCAGGATCCTATGACAGTCATTAGTGAGAGTGCACATTACTGTTGCACAATGGTAATATGCTACTTGCCTTATTGAGCTTATAATCAAAAGGTCTGAATCCCTGTCATTCCTTTTGGGAAATAATTTATTGCCCTTACTCAGTCAGGTCTCTATGCAACTCTAAGCCCATTTCAAAGTCTTAACTGCCCTGTGAAATAATTGATCAATTGTACCTAATTCAGAGCAATAAGTGCCAGAACTGCCAATGATGTTCACATTTCAGGACTATATATCATATATATTTTTTAAAAGTCTACATTTATCCATAACAAAATCTGTCTCCCAATTTCTTAGCTCTGTTTCTTACTTTGTCTAGATTCTTTTGAATATAGATATATTTAACCCCTGTAGCTTGGATTGTGACTGGGTCTTTAAAGAAGCATTCACAGGATATGGCCTGAGACTCCCACTGTCCATACAACTCCAAACTATCATTTAGGAGTGTAACAGTGGCATTATGAAATGTTCGTGACCATTCTCTATATCAGTAGAAATTGAAACTGTATTCTGACTTGACTCTCCCAGTTCACAAGAAATTTATTTAGCCAGTAATGTTTCCCTCAAGCAATTCCACCCTACATATTCCACTCTATCACATTGAGGCCTTGGTGCAAACCATCCAAAGCTCTTGCCACTTGATAGCAGTGATTATTGCATTTTGCAGGTAATTAATTCGCTGTAAAATGCTGTGGAACATCCCAAGGAGGTGAAAGGTATTCGTTAAATACAATTTTCTTTATCTTTCTTTGTCAACTATTTTCAAGGTTATGACATAGCTGTGTTCCCTCCTGCCAATCCCACTGAATTGTTGGCTGTAACTGTGCGAGTGTGCTGCAATCCATTACATCAAATTCAGCAACATGGCCTGACAGACCTTGAGGCTTTACTAACAAGACTTCTCTATCAGGGGAAACTGTGGTATATTTGCCAGTGAAAATAATAATAATCACAGCAGCCAAGAAAACAATGGTGCACATCCTATCACCCTTACTGTACTTGTAGAAAAAAATCTCAACTTTTGGATTGAGAGCTTTCATACAAATTTAAGTACCAACAATTATTAACCACATTTTAGGTAAATTTGTCTTCACTTGCTGTATATATTTCTAATTGAGACAACACAAATGGGGCTCACTCAACCTATTGTGGCTATGTCCGTCCTTTGAAGAGTTGTTCCAATTAATCCCATTCCAATACTCTTTCCCATAGCCCTGTAATTTTATATCCTCCAATTACCTTCGAGTTACTACTGAATCTGCTTCCACCAGTGCTTCAGGCAGTGAATTTCAGAACAAAGTAAATATGCAAAGATATTTCTCTTCATCTGGTTGTTCAGCCAATTTCACTTTACTCCTGGGTGCTCTTGTTCTTGTCTATCCTGCCTATTTCCCCTTATTTACATATCATCGTTGAACAATTGTAAGTCAACAAATAAAACTCAGAATACATCCAGTGATCCTTGGATTAGGCATAGATTAGCAATATGTACCTTTTGCTGCAGTGTTAATTTGAATCAAATCCATGTGAAACATTGCTTAACATTTTCTAATTTCAACATCTTGACAGGTTGCTCAAGTTGAAGTGAACACTATAGATCCTTTACAACATGGCAAAGGGTATTTCATAGTGTGCAGCACATTCAGATATTTTAAATATGATTGTGGGGTTTAACAGGGGAAGTACTCTGCCTTTAGTAGTATTCTAGGGTGACAGTGGAATCCTCCAGCCAATATTATGTCCTCAGCTTAAAATTTAATGATGTTGGGAATAAGCATTTTTATAATTTCAACATTGAGGACATCAATACATCGACATTGTATAAACAGAATTGCAATAATATGGCATTAAAGTGTTAGCGTCAATTATATGCATAAATCTTGACAATGGGACTTGAACCCACAACCCCCTGATCCAAGTTAACTGAATATAGCCTATGGCATGGTAAAAATGCTACAGTCACTATAGTACACCTTGTGACATTACTTATGCTTAGACACAAAGCAGAGAACAACTCTTTTGTGGAAGCCCTTGTAGTGACATTCTGACTATTCCTTTAAACACATCTGTAGCTAGCCTCGAGGTCTAAGACTTCCAGTGGCCTTATAATAGAGCTTGTTTGTCAATTTTGGTACTAAATCAACAGCCAGATTTTAGAATCCTTGTATTTAAAAAATGAATAAATATAGCCTAACATCACATATTTAAATATTTAATAAAATGCATTCCTCCATTGGTAATCTCATTTCAATTTCCATTGCTTTATAAATTGCCAAAAGTTCTCCTCCTATGAATGCAGGCCAGGAAGTGGTTCCAGTTAATTGACAATGTTGGAATACTTACAGCCAGAACTTAGTTCGAACTCTTTGGCGATTTTGAAACTCATGCACTGGACTAGATTGGGCATACCACTAAGCCAATTTGCGAGGATTAAATAATCACATCACTAATGCAAAGCCATTAGAAACTGGCACTTTTACAAACTCACAAGCAATCAAAAGGTGTCAAAATTCTTCAAATGTAAAGCAAATTCCTTTCAAAATTGAGCCTTCAGCTAATGAAGCTGAAACTTGCTTTGTCAATGAGATAGCAAGATCACTCTTACCACAAGCACAGTGATATTCAAACTCATTTTTGTGCAGAGCCCCCTACCCCCCAACAAATTGACTTTTTTGTGACTGCCGGCTCCATTTTTCAAAGACGGTGGGGCAATCTTACCACAAACTTTTAAGTCCCAAACAAGGATGAAAACAGGAGAGTTTCAGATGTTTTTTTTCAAGCAAGGCCACAAGCCTGACCTTATCTTCAAGCTGAAGATGGTAAGTTTGCTCATTTTGTCCACAAAGGAAGCAAGAATCTCAAAGCTGTTGCACATTGATAAGGAGCGAGGCTCTTGCAGTGCTCTGCCTTTTTGACCCCTCCACCTGCCTCACTCACAATCACACCATCTCATCTCTGACAACTGACAGAATTTAAGGTTGTTAATCTAAAGGGGGGGGGGGGCACTGACTGCCACCTGAAACTCAGCATCCAGGTTCCTCTCCCCCTCCCTGATGTGTCACAATGTCTGTAGCTCAGACTCCTGCTCATTAACTCAGACAAAGTTCCTCAAGCAACTGACATTTGCTGCAGACATGGTCACCAGGAATCACAATGGGGTCCACCAGCTCCTATGTGTTGCACTACAGCACGTCACCTGACTCTGCATCCTTATTTCATTGTATTAGAATTTATTTAATTTAGAATTAAAATTTGTTTTAACTTATACCACTAATCTTGACTTTCTGCAATTTCTGCTTCCCTATCAATCTTCTCTTCCAAAGTCTGGAGAAAGACTCACCTCCTAGTCACTTATCTGTGATCACACAGATGTGTTCAGTCCTCCTTCCTTGGCCTGCAACTGCTTCCACTAACCTGGGACATAATAAAAGAAAAGCATAACACAGAAATACTCACACCCCCACATTCACACCCAAGCTCAGAGCAAAATGGCACTCCCTGCAAAAGCACTGGCAAGCTTGTTTCTATAGTCTGTTCTTCCCCTGTTTAAAAAGAAATACAATCTGAACTGGTTTACTAACCACCTGAAATTAATCTTCTGCTAGTCCCACAAAGGGACTTTGTTTTTACCTTTCTTAGGCCTGAAGGGTTTTCAAATTTCCACCTGCAATTTGTATATCAAAAATTTACCAGCAACTAGTGTTAGAATGAAAAAAAGTTTAATTCTCTTTAAATTTTTCTAACTCCCACTCTGCAGCCAAGCCATGCCATTTCCCTGACACTCCACAGTCTGCATTCACTCTTATCTGGGAATTTGAGTTGTGTGTTGTTTCTCGGTCATCGAATCAGAGGCTGCTTTTTCCATCAGCCAGACTCTGATTGGACAAGCAATTTCATTACATTTTTTCGAATTTTATATACAAGTGTGGAACACAGTTCAGGAAACCCTGCTTTAGAGAATACAGGCACAGTTTCCTGAATCTCTCTTCCGAAAACATTCCTGCTACCCGAGGAATTAGTCTGATAAACATCCATTGTATTCCGTCTGGAGGCCAAAAAACTGCATATCGTACTCCAAGTACGGTCTCACTAAGATGCTTTACAACAGCAGCAAGATATTTATTTTTATACTCAAATCCCTTGATGATAAAGGCCAATGTACCTTCCTTATTGTTATACCAGCATGCTAGCTTTTAATGGCTTATGCTCACCCTGGTCCCTTTGGACATAACTAGAAGCAGGAGAAGACCATTTGGCCCTTCAACTTCAATTAATTTTGATCATGGCTGATCATTGAATTCAATATTCTGATCCCATCTTTCACTTGAAGCCTCTTTGAATCCTCTTCACATTCTCATTTAGTTTTGTATTATCAGCAAACTTGGAAATATGACATTTAGTTCCCACATTCAAATCATTTATGTAGATTGTGAACAGTTGTGGCCCTGATACTGATCCTGGAGGTACCCCACTGGTAATAGCCTTTCATCCTGAGAATGATCTGTTTACTCCCACTCTGTTTTCTGTCTGTTAACTAAATCTTAATCCATACAAATATATTTCCCCGAGTTCTACATGCTCTAATTTTGTTACAAACCCCCTGGGTGGGATCTTGTTAAAACTTTGATAAAAATCCAAATACACCATATCCACTGGTTCTCCTTTATCTAAGCTATAGGTAACATCCTCAAAAAAACTCCCAATGGGTTTGTCACAGATTACGTCCTTGTTTAACATGGACATGTTGACTTTGTTCAGTTGTATCTTTACTTTCTAAATATCTAATCATCACATCCTTTATCACAGAGTCAACATGTCCATGTTCTGAAAGAGTATTGTGACAAACCCATTGGGAGGTTTTTTTCTGAGGATGTTACCTGTAGCTTAGATTGAGAACCAGTGGATGTGATGTATTTGATTTTCATGAGACTTAACAGGATTCTGCCCAGATCAAACTGGCATCCAAAGTCACCATCACAGACACCAGGCTGGAATGTTAACCCACCAAAAGCGACTGGCCCAGATGGGGCACCTGGAGGAGCATTTAGATCTTGCATGGACTAGCTGGTGGCGGTATTTGCAGATATCTTTAACCACTTCTTACATTGGCTGAAGTCCCTATCTGCTTCAAAATGATGATTATCATCTCGGTACCAAAGAAAAAGCAGGCAGCGTGCCTTAATGACTACCACCTGGTGGTTCTGACACCATGATCGAGTGCTTCAAAAGGTTAGCTATGGCACACCAACTCTGGCCTCCCAGATTGACTGGATCCACTACAATTGACTATCACTGCAACAGATACACAACAGATGCCATTTTCCTGGCCCTGCACTCAATCCTAGAACACCTGGACAACAAGGAGACTTATAGCTCAGCGGTCAACACCATCTCAGCAAAACTCATCTTCAAACTTTGTGACCTAGGGCTCAGCTCCTTCCTCAGACTGGATCCTCCATTTCTTAACCCACAGACCACAATCAGTAAGGATAGGCAATAACACCCCCTCCATAATCATTCTCAATGCTGTTGCCCACAAGGCTGTGTCCTCAGCCCTTTGCTATATTCCTATGACTGTGTGGCCAAATTTCACTCCAACTCCATTTTCAAGTTTGCTGATGACATCACCACAGTGAGTCAGATCCCAAACAATGAGGAGGATACAGGAAGGAGACAGAGAATCTGGTGGAATAGTGCTATGACAATAATCTGTCCCTCAAATGTCAGTAAAAACAAGATAGTTCTTGACTTCAGGAAGCAGAGTGGAGGACACACCCCTGTCTACATCAATGGGGACGAAGTGGAAATGGTCAAGAATTTCAAGTTTTTCGATTTCAGTCCACCAACGCCTCTACTTTCTCAGAAGGTCGAGGATATTCAGCACGTCAATTTTTACAGATGCACCATAGAAAGCATCTTTTCCAGGTGTATCAGTGTGGTATAGCTCCTGCTCTGATCAAGACCACTAAAAACTACAAAGAGTTGGGAACGTAGCCCAGGCCGTCATGCAAACCAGCTTCCCATCCACTGAATCCACCTACACTTCCCGCTGCTTTAGAAAAGCAGCCAGCATAATTAAGGACCCCATACACCCTGGAAATATACTCTTCTACCTTCTTCTGTAAGGGAAAAGATACAAAAGCCTGAAAACATATATTACCCAACTCAAGTGCATCTTCTCTGCTGTCATCAGACTTTTGCATGGACCCATCATATTAAGCTGATCTTTCTCTTCACCCCTGCCTGTTACTTCAACACCATATTCTACATCCTCTCCTTTCCTTCTCCCCAATGTACACTATGATGACGAAGGAGGTGAAGGAAAGTGTTAAATTAAAAGCGGAGGCGTTTAGAGTAGCTAAGAGTAGTGGGCGAGAAGAGGATTGGGAGAGGTTTAAATGTCAACAAAGATTGACAAAGAAGTTGATAAAGAAGGGTAGGAGAAACTATGAAGCTGGGCTAGCGCTTAATATAAAAAAGGATAGCAAGAGTTTTTATAAATATATAAAAAGGAAGAGGCTGGCTAGGGTGAACGTTGGTCCCTTAGAGGATGAGAAGGGGGACTTAGTGGTAGGGGATGGGGAAATGGCTGAGGTCTTGAATAACTTTTTTGTTTCGGTCTTCACGGAGGAGGACGTGAATAATTTGCCGGATGTTAGAGATGGAAAGGTGGTAGGACTGGAAGGTCTCAATGACATTACTGTTACTAGAGAGGTGATGCTCGACAGACTGGAGGGACTGATTGTGGACAAGTCCCCAGGACCGGATGGAATGCATCCGAGGGTCCTGAAAGAAATGGCGGAGGTGATAGTGGATGCCTTGGTGGTTATTTTCCAGACGTCGCTGGATTCCGGGGAAGTGCCGGAAGATTGGAAAACAGCTAATGTTACGCCGTTGTTTAAGAAGGGTGCCAGGCAAAAGGCGGGGAATTATAGGCCTGTTAGTTTAACGTCTGTTGTAGGTAAAATGTTAGAAGCCGTCATCAAGGAGGAAATAGCGAGGCATCTTGAGGGGAACTGCTTGATAGAGCAGACGCAGCACGGTTTCGTTAAAGGGAAGTCGTGTCTGACAAATTTACTGGAGTTCTATGAGGATGTGTCTAGGGCGGTGGATAGAGGAGAGCCGGTGGATGTGGTCTTTCTTGATTTTCAGAAGGTGTTTGACAAGGTACCTCACAAGAGGTTCTTGCAGAAGGTCAGGGGGCATGGAGTTGGGGGTAGGGTGTTAGCGTGGATAGAGGACTGGTTGTCAAATAGGAGGCAGAGAGTGGGGGTCAATGGGTGCTATTCGGATTGGCGGATGGTGACTAGTGGAGTGCCCCAGGGGTCGGTGCTGGGGCCTCAGCTATTTACCATTTATATAGATGATCTGGAGGAGGGAACCGAGTGTAGGGTGTCGAAATTTGCTGATGACACCAAAATTGGTGGAAAGGCAAATTGTGCGGAGGGTGGTGAGAGTCTACAGAAGGATCTAGATAGGCTGGGCGAATGGGCCAGGAAATGGCAAATGGAATTTAATGTTGGCAAGTGCGAGGTTGTCCACTTTGGTAGGAATAATGGTAGGAAGGATTATTACTTACGTGGAGAAAAACTGCAGCAGGCGACGGTGCAGAGGGACCTCGGGGTCCTTGTGCATGAGTCGCAAAAACCCAGCTTGCAGGTGCAGCAGGTGGTCAGGAAGGCAAATGGGATACTGGCCTTCATCGCGAGGGGGATTGAATATAAAAGTAGGGAGGTCTTGCTGCGGCTGTATAGGGCATTGGTGAGGCCGCAGCTGGAGTACTGTGTGCAGTTTTGGGCGCCGTACTTACGCAAGGATATTTTGGCCTTGGAGGGAGTGCAGAGGAGGTTTACTAGGCTGATGCCGGAGTTGAGGGGGTTGAGCTATGAGGAGAGGCTGAATAAATTAGGCTTGTACTCGTTAGAGTTCAGAAGAATGAGGGGAGATCTCATTGAGACGTATAAGATGATGAATGGGATGGATAGGATAGAGGTGGAGAGACTCTTCCCGCTCAGAAAGGATAGTAGGACTAGGGGGCACAGCCTCAAGATAAAGGGGGGGCGGTTTAGAACGGAGTTGAGGAGGAACTTCTTCACTCAAAGGGTGGTGAATCTCTGGAATTCTCTGCCCGTTGAAGTGGTGGAGGCTACCTCGCTAAATATTTTTAAGACGCGGGTTGATGGGTTTTTGATAAGAGAGGGGATTAAGGGTTATGGGGGGAGGGCGGGAATGTGGAACTGAGCCACGACAGATCAGCCATGATCTTATTGAATGGCGGGGCAGGCTGGAAGGGCTAGTTGGCCTACTCCTGCTCCTATTTCTTATGTTCTTATGAACAATAAATTTTAGCTGTGTAGCATGCAAGAATCAATATTTTTCACTATCTTCTTGCGTGAAACCAGACACAACATTTAGTTCCTCCGCCATTTCCCTTTTCTCCATTATGAAGTCTCTTGTTTCTAGTTGTAATGGCTCCACATTTGTCCTAGTTCATCTTTTCCTTTTCACATGCATCAAGATTGAATAAGAGGTAAAAGGAAAGTGGCGTTTGGGCCAGCATTTATTGCCCATCCCTAATTGTCCTTGAATGGAGTGGCTTGTTAGGATATTTCAGAGACATTTAAGTGTCAACCATACTGTTGTGGGTCTGGAGTCACATGTAGGCCAGACCAGGTAAGGATGGCCGATTTTGTTTTGCTAATGCATTACTGAACTAGATTTTTTTTAAATGACAATTGTCTATAGTTTTTTTGGTAATTATATCTTTAATTCTAGATTTTTATTGGATTAAAAAAGTAAGCCTTAATTTCTCAACTGGCTTGCATTTACATTTGCTTCACCTCTTTCCATTAATTCATTTTCAAGGCACTGTAGTGCAGAGTTAGCACATGGCCCTTTCATGTGCTTCCGAGGGTCTGATGTGGGGTGACTTTGGGATGTCTTAACCTGGCACTCATTCCTGTGAAACAATGTGATTATTCCAGAGTTCAGCCAGAGGCTGCATTGTATGGCTGTTGGGGGAAGTTGAAAGGTCACAATTTTGGAGTTCAGAAATTAAGGCAACATGACAACATAGCGCAAACTTTACACTGAATTCATACAATACCCATTCCTTAATTGCAACTGTGTTTCCTGAATTGACAAACATTTCATTGGTCACCACAGACTTTCCACATGATGAACATAAGGAACAGACTAACATTCAACGACAAGTATCTAGAAATGGCCTAAAGGCGTCAAGATGATTCTGGTTTACTTTTGCGCTGCCTGGATTCTCAAACACATGATTAATTTGCAACAGGCTGTTCAGCACTCAAAACACTTCTGAACTCCCAAAGTTAGTTCAAAGCCAGAGAGTTGGATTTTCTGGTTCACAAGCCTGCTAACAACACAACAATCTTCACACGACCACTTTATAAAGCTCAAGCAGGTGAAGAACTTCAGGAGGCCATCCAGGACAGGAAATTTATCAGAACACACTGCTGAGTGGAATATTAGTCTTTACCATGCAGTATACTTCGTGACAAGCAATCGTGGATTGGACAGATGCACACCACGTGGAAACTGCCATAGGATGCAGTGTGACTAATTTATATTTCAGTACTTAATATTTGTGCTGTTCTCTGCTCCAGCTGTTTTAGCCACCATTCTGTAAAATGAACAATTGTATTTAATCTTTTTTCAGGCTGTTTCTGGTCTTTAATTTTTCATTGTTTCACTGCACCTAAACACTTCAGGCCAATTCACCACCTTATGAATGGGTCACCCTCATTGCAATTGCATGCATTTTAAAATATTAAGGGCGTGATATCCAAGAGAATGGCCATTTCAATAATTCTTCTTCTTTGGCACTCCCTCAGATGACTTTCCACACTAAAAACAAGTGTTCTCAAGTGACACAGTCTATCACACGTGGGCAGAAACTGGTTGGAGGGTGAGGTAATGAATGGCCTGCTGTTGAAAGACAGATGTTTTCCAAGCCACTCAATCACCATGATTTCAGAGAAAGGGCATTTCCAATTTTCATTCAAAGTCCTCAAATCTTTTGCATGTCAACACATCAATTGCAATTAAAACAATACACTGCAGATTTTGGTAAACCTGAACTTAAAAAAAGCAAATACGAGGAATACTCAACGGTCTGGAAGCATCCAGGAAGACAGAAACAGAGTTAATGCTTTTGTTAGTTCAATATAATAGTTCTAAAGAAGAACTTCAAATTTCAACATAATTGGCTCGATACTTCATTCTATTTGTGAACTTCTATTTGTCAAAATTTAAAATAATTTCTAGAAGACCAAATTCCAACACAGTAGATTGGACAATATTAATACTTGAGAAATATACTGTACTTTAACTTGCAATCACCAAGTTCCACTGCAGAACAAGTTGTTGTGTACATTGTTCATCGTTAATACACTTGAACACAGATTCAACAATACACAAAAAAACTGCAGATGCTGGAAATCAGACAAAAACAGAAAATGCTGGAAATACTCAGCAGATCAGGCAGCAGCAGCTGTGGAGAGAAAAAAACACTCACTGATTCAGGTTGTGACCTTTCACCTTGCCTTGTCCTAGACATGTTCAAATAAAAGAATTCAATCACCTCAGAGCTAGCCATTTTTGAATAGGTAGGAATAGGCTGGTCAGGTTTCTTTCAAGAGTAAAATTTAAACTTATGGATATCAATCACTAGCTTCTTTGAAAATATAATAGATTAAAACATCAAGTTCAAGGGTTTAGCCGATCCCCTAAATTATGTTCAAGCATCACGTGGAAGTTACATCAAGCTGAATCGTACTGCTAACTTTTCTGAATACTTTATACTTTGCACAAAATATTGTTTCGGGCTACACAGATGCTGAGACATTCAGTAATAAGCAGAAATTAATTAGAAAGCACAAAAGATAGCATTGACCATGAACGTATTGTGATAGACTCACTTGATGAATGCCCCAGTTCATCTCAAGGTGTCTGCCACTTATACAAAGAACAAAGAAAGGTACAGCACAGAAATAGGCCCTCCGGCCTTCCAAACCTGTGCCGATTGATGTCCTAACTAAAAAACCTTCTTCCCTCACTTGGTCCGTCTCCCTTTATTTCCTCCCTATTTATGTTTTGAACAAAGAACAAAGAACAACCCAGCACGGGAAACAGGCCCTTCGGCCCAACGAGCCTGCGCCGCCGCATCACCCTACACCTATTCTACCCTGCATGTCTACGAATGGAACTCCTAACTTAGCCAGATTCAGGGGAGAATAGTGTCAATTTGGTAAGACCAATCAGCCTAAGAGCACACCTTTGGGGTGTGGGAGGAAACCGGAGCGCCCGGAGGAAACCCACGCAACCACAGGGAGAATGCGCAAACTCCCACAGACACAGGCCCAAATCCATGTATCTGCACAGCTAGCAGCGCAAGTCACTGAGTTGTTGCGGCGCCCGTCTACCGGTCCAGGTATTGAAACTCAATATTGATGACTGCTGTGCGTATGTCAGAGCATCTTTATTCAGATTGCCACTGATGGTAAGATCGTTGTCTCAGTTGTAATGTGGGCGGACTGAGATAGTCCTAAAGTATTCCAGATGACCCTTGTGGGAGTACTCCATCATTGGAAGTGCTGCCTTTTGGTTAAGACAAGTAGATACAAAGAGATTTCATGCCTCTAGGTGGAAAATGGCAGAGAATACGATACTGGGTAACATTTCACCATCAACAAAGAGCTCCATCAACCAACACCATTAAAAATTGCTTTACCATATGGTAGAATCCTGTATGCAAATAGGCTGCCACATCTGCTTATAGCTCTGAAAGCAATCAATTCGTTATCATGTTGTAAGACAGACTTGATTTGTACATTCAGATTCAACTAACACATCAGAATACAAAATTGAAAGTTAAGCAGCAGCCTGAATGCACATTCTAATGACGTTACCATCAAATCATGCGATTGGTTCTGAAACCTCACAATCCAACAAAAGTTATCTTGGTGATGTCGTGAAGTAAAATAAACCAATAATAAAATTTTGTTCCTTCTCACAAAACGTAAAATCAATTCCTTGAACTGTCGGTACGACCACACACCATGGCAGGAACCCCACCACAGAAATTCATTATTACAGCATGTGAAAAGTTTCTGTTATGGTACCTGTGGGGATCCTTAAAGCAAATAAACCAAATTTACCAAACAACCCCAAATGAAAATAACTTATCAAGCGCGATTTTACTCTAACTTTTAATAAAAATCAGAATCAATGCAAATTTAACTAATTAGCAGACAAATCAGTCGGTACAAATTATACATGGAATAGCAGATATGCAGGTCTGTTTCCTCCAGCCATTCCCTTTCGTTTGTTATGTGGTCTGCCACATGACCTGCCTCTTTTAACTTTATTCCTGTTGGCACTATTTCCAGATCAAGGGACCAGTACTTTGTATCCAAATATTAAAATCAATCCCTGTACAATTGATACAAATGCTTCAAGGTTCCTTTCAAATGATTTTTAAAACAATTAATTCACAAAACATCTGAAAACAATTACAAATTTTTCTCACCATGACTGCTTCACATTGTAAATGCAGAGAAATCTAGACCAAAAGCACACAAGAAATGTAAAGCTGAGACTTGGGCAGTATGATGGCATAGTGGTTAGCACTGCTGCCTCACAGCACCAGATTCAATTCTGGCCTTGGGTGACTGGTGGAGTTTGCATGGTCTGTGTGGGTTTCCTCTGGGTGCTCCAGTTTCCTCCCACAGTCCAAAGATGGATTAGCCACAGTATATGAGAATCGGGCCTGGGTAAGAGAGAGTCGGTGCAGACTTGATGGTTGAATGGCCTCTTTCTGCCCTGCTTTGGTCCAATGAGATACAAATTAATGACTGAAAATGCGAAGGTGGAGAATACAACATCACATAGATGGAAAGCTGTCAATAGCAATGTAAAATGGAAACACAGCTAATCAAATTCCTTGGGAATAGAATGGCTTAAAGTGACCAAACCTTGGCAGACAGGTTCAACCACAAGTGTCACATACAAAGTGATCATGTCATGTGGGTTGCTTTTGGTTTTGACAGCAGTTGCCAAGCCACTGCTCATCATGGTGGTGCACACTGAGGCATAGATGATGCCAGCATTTTCCTGTCATTTAGTGTTGTCCAGATGTAAAAAAAATCAAACTTCAGATTTGCTTTGTGTGTCCTACTGGTTTTCTGATTTTGGATACCTTGCACGGGCACCCAACCGTCTTCCATCCCTTAAATGTACCCAAGCCAAAGTCACCACTGCCTGATGGGAGATTTGTCCTTCTGCATTTGTCATTTTATCTTTCCATGAGTTGCCTAAAATTTGCCACAAATAGCAAAGATGGAAGTTATTGGGATCCCTTTCATGATAACTGCCAAGTTGTCCACTTTTCACTCATGTACAAGATCCAGAGAATACAGGCTTCAAACCAGCACCCAGGTTTCAAGTCAGATTGATGTTATTTCATGCACATTTCCTGAGTCAGCCAAAGGTTACATCTGTTTTTCTCCAATGCAAGTCAAATTCTACATCAAGGTAGACTGTCTATCATGGACACAACGTAGAAGAATTTACTCAACTTCCAGCAAAGTGTTATTTAATATCATTGAGATATAACATTCTGACCCAGAACCATCATTTCCTTGGGCTTGCTGTTGGTTTTTAGCCCAGTGTTCTCAGCACTTTGTATGGCTCACAACAATGGAGAACAGATTATAGACATGGAAAACAACCCATACATATTTCTAGCTGAGTCTGCACACAGATGATTAGCACAGCATCCTCCACTTAGAATTTTTCAATTAAGACATGCTGTATTGTCTTCCCTTTCAGTCTGTATTGATTGCAGAGCCTGCTATCTGACCTAGTATGTAGATAAACTCCTTCCACACAAGTCCAAGTAAACACTCAGCAATATCAACCGATCCACTTAGTTACTAATTACGCAAGTTTCTGAACACTTTCTTTCCAACATTTGGAAAAAGGTCATGCATATGGATTTCTTGAGTGGAAAGATTGCTTCAAACTTAAAATAAACTATCAAGTAGACCTTAAAGATTTGAATCATGGTGTTGAGGGAAATGACCACTTCGGAGTCAGACTTGGGGTGCAACAATACAGTTTTATTTAACAAAGCTTCGTGGAGAAAAGGCACTGGCACTCCGCAGTACTGGGCAGCTACCTTCTCTCAATAGAAATCATAGAAACCCTACAGTACAGAAAAAGGCCATTTGGCCCATCAAGTCTGCACCGACCACAATCCCACCCAGGCCCTATCCCCATATCCCTACATATTTTACCCACTAATCCCTCCAACCTACGCATCTCAGGATACTAAGGGGCAATTTAGCATGGCCAATCAACCTAACCCGCACATCTTTGGACTGTGGGAGGAAACCAGAGCACCCAGGGGAAACCCATGCAGACACAAGGAGAATGTGCAAACTCCACACAGATAGTGACCCAAGCCGGGAATTGAACCCAGGTCCCTGGAGCTGTGAAGCAGCAGCGCTAACCACTGTGCTACCGTGCCACCCACAATATGTTGTTTAGTTATTTGTGTCATAACTAGGTTTACATGAACACTGCATTGAAAATCCCCTCGTTACCATATTCCGGCACCTGTTCAGCTGCATTAAGGGAAAATTTGCCATGGCCAATCCACCTCACCAGCATGTCTTTCAGGCTGTAGAAGAAACCAGAGCATCCAGAGGAAACCCACTCAGACACAGGAAGAATATGCACATTCCACACAGACAGTGACCCAAACCAGGAATCGAACCCAGGGCCCTGGTGCTGTGAGGCAGTAGTGCTAACCACTGTGCCACTATGGATAGTCTGAACACTAGCCATTTAACACATCATTATCGTTGAGCAGGAGTGATAGTTTAACACATCATTACAGCCAGACATATACAGACATTGGCATTTAATATTGCGTTGTTCATAGAATGGACACATTTCCTCTATCAGTAACTATCAATGACTTAGTTCGGTCTATACATACAGGAATTGGTTTTCCTGCATTTATGTAATCCCATTCCCATTTATGGCTAATCTCCTTATTGTTCTAGGTTTGTCCTGATCTTAGAAGTGCCTGAAGCTCTCTACTAGCTTCCTGCAGTATCTGATTCCTGCATGTTTAACATTAAATAACTGTCTGTCCTGCATGTTTTTAGTTTCAAGTAGCTGTCTGCACTAAAAGTCAGTGCCTGCTTAATGTCTCTCTCCCAGGTAACTTTTTTATGTGCCAGATAGCCATCTTTGTGATTTTTCCCACTACAATCCCCTCTTCTGGTCCGGATTATTATTATTTTTAATAATCCCTAGACCAACAGCTGCATCTTCACATGTAGAAGTCAATTTTCTTCTTTCCTTCTTCATTTCTTCTGATGTCTTCGGGGATCTTCATCATGGGTTCTTCCTCGATGGATACACTAGCTCCTGGCACAGTTCTCGTTACCATATATTAAAAAAAGATGGAAAACTAGCAAGAAATATAAATATAAAGACAACAAGAGTTTCTATAGCTATTTTAAAATGAAAAGAGTTAAAGTGAATGCTGATTCTGTAGAAAGTGAGCCTGAGAAATTAATTATGGAAAATAAGGAGATGGTAGATGAACTGAGCAGGTATTTTGCATCAGTCTTCATGAGCAAATACAAGTAACATCCCAGAAAAAGCTGTAAATCAGCTTGAAATGAAAGGAAGTGGGGGAAGAACGCAAGAAAATTACAATCACTAGGCAGGTGGTACTGACTAAATATTTGAAGTCAAGGAATGACAAGTCCCGAGGCCCTGATGAACTTCATCCTAGAGTTTTAAACTACATCCTTAGCCACTTCTTTTGTGATAAAAATAGCAAATGCTAGAAAAGGTCTGCCAGCATCTGTGAAGAGAGAATGGAGCCAATGTTTTGAATCCGGAGCTGACAAAAGATCTTCCAGACTCCAAACATTCACTCTATTCTCTCTCTACAGGTGCTATCAAACCGGCTGAGATTTTCCAGCATTTTCTGTTTTTGTTTCAGATTCCAACATCTGCAGTAGTTTGAACATAAGAACGTAAGAAATAGGAGCAGGAGTAGGCCATCTAGCCCTTTGAGCCTGCCCCGCCATTCAATAAGATCATGGCTGATCTGTCGTGGCTCAGTTCCACTTTCCCGCCCTCTCCCCATAACCCTTAATCCCCTCTCTTATCAAAAACCCATCAACCCGCGTCTTAAAAATATTTAGCGAGGCAGCCTCCACCACTTCAACGGGCAGAGAATTCCAGAGATTCACCACCCTTTGAGTGAAGAAGTTCCTCCTCAACTCCGTTCTAAACCGCGCCCCCCCTTTATCTTGAGGCTGTGCCCCCTAGTCCTACTGTCTTTTTTGAGCAGGAAGAGTCTCTCCACCTCTATCCTATCCATCCCATTCATCATCTTATACGTCTCAATGAGATCTCCCCTCATTCTTCTAAACTCTAACGAGTACAAGCCTAGTTTATTCAGCCTCTCCTCATAGCTCAACCCCCTCAACTCCGGTATCAGCCTAGTAAACCTCCTCTGCACTCCCTCCAAGGCCAAAATATCTTTGCGCAGGTGCGGCGCCCAAAACTGCACACAGTACTCCAGCTGCGGCCTCACCAATGCCCTATACAGCTGCAGCAAGATCTCCCTACTTTTATATTCAGTCCCCCTCGCGATGAAGGCCAGCATCCCATTTGCCTTCCTGACCACCTGTTGCACCTGCAAGCTGGGTTTTTGCGACTCATGCACAAGGACCCCGAGGTCCCTCTGCACCGTCGCCTGCTGCAGTTTTTCGCCACGTAAGTAATAGTCCTTCCTACCATTATTCCTACCAAAGTGGACCACCTCACACTTGCCAACATTAAATTCCATTTGCCATTTCCTGGCCCATTCGCCCAGCCTATCTGGATCCTTCTGCAGACTCTCCACACCCTCCGCACAATTTGCCGTTCCCCCAATCTTGGTGTCATCAGCAAATTTCGACACCCTACACTCGGTTCCCTCCTCCAGATCATCTATATAAATGGTAAATAGCTGAGGCCCCAGCACCGACCCGTGGGGCACTCCACTAGTCACCATCCGCCAATCCGAATAGCACCCGTTGACCCCCACTCTCTGCCTCCTGTTTGACAACCAATCCTCTATCCACGCTAACACCCTACCCCCAACTCCATGTCCCCCGGCCTTCTGCAATAACCTCTTGTGAGGTACTTTGTCAAACGCCTTCTGAAAATCCAGAAAGACCACATCCACCGGCTCTCCTCTATCCACTGCCCTAGACACATCCTCATAGAACTCCAGTAAATTTGTCAGACACGACTTCCCTTTAATGAAACCGTGCTGCGTCTGCTCTATCAAGCAATTCCCTTCAAGATGCCTCGCAATTTCCTCCTTAATGACGGATTCTAACATTTTATCTACCACAGACGTTAAACTAACCGGCCTATAATTCCCCGCCTTTTGCCTGGCACCCTTCTTAAACAACGGCGTAACATTAGCCGTTTTCCATTTTCCATTTTCCATTCCGTTTTCCATTGCCTCCATTCCTTTTGTGATTCGCATTTAATTTTCCCAAATTCTTTGGATTCTGAGGAAGGTTCCATTTGATTGGAAAATAGTTAATGTAACTCCTTTATTCAAAAAGGAAGGGAGACTGAAAGCAGGGAAAAAATGAGTCAGTTTGTTTAACCATTTAGGCAAAGTTGTTAGAAACTAATATTAATATTACTGTTATTGAAGACACTTGGAAAAATTCAGGCAGACTCCATATGGTTTTTGAAAGGGAAGTCATATTGAATCAACTTGAAGTTCATTGAGCAAATGACTTGCAGTGGATAAAGAGGAACTGGTGGATGTATTATACTTGGATTTTTAGAGGGCATTTGTTAAGGCGCCGCGTTGCAAAGTTATTGTGAGTAACAAAAGCTCATGGTGTAGGGGTAATCTAGGACTCATGTATAGATGATTGACTAGTTAACTTGAAACAGAGGGTGGTATAAATGGGTCTCTTTCTGTTTGGCAAAATGTAACCAGCGTTGTGATGCATGGTTTAGTGCTGGTGCTTCAGTTGTTTCTTTCAATATGTATAAATGACTTGGATGAAGGAACCAAAGGTATAGTTTCTAAATTTGCTGATGAAACAGGGACAGGTGGGAAGTAAGATGTGAAGCGGATGTAAGAAGAATACAAAAGGGATGCAGATAGGTGAATTGAGTGGGCAACCATTTGGCAAATAGAGTATGTTAGGGTGCTGAGCCAGAACCGCAATTTATATGAGGAAGCCAGACTAGACCACTAGACCCCAGACTAGGGCAGCATGGACAAGTTGGGCCGAAGAGTCTGGTTCCATGCTGTAAACCTCTATGATTCTATAACCTTGCAGCAGACTTTTAGGCATCCAACAATTAGACAACAGACAATTACAATTAAAATGAGTATGACCAATCCATGTGATAAATAACATTCCCAGGAACCCTCCCCCCCCGCTCACCCCCCCATCCCCCACTAGCCATTCCAGCCAGTTACTTCCTTTCTTGGGTCCCTGTCTGAAGCTATCAAGTTGTTCTCTGATGTTATTGATGACTTGTGTAATGTTATAAGACTCGACTGTGACATGGGTTATGCATTTATTGCCTATAATTGTACACACACCCCTTGTTGTGTTAACTGGTAGTCCACTGCATATCATGTCTGTTGTGCATTGAATCTCAGTTCAGCCATTTCTTGGTTAACAGCCTCTAGTGCTTTTGAAGTGCTGTTCCCAGGTCTGTTCGTTCACAAACAATATATTTCATATTCTTTGCACTAATCATTCCTGCTGCCCCTCCCAGAGATAGGGCTCCAGGGAACCTGTATCCCAGTGAGGATCCCGTTGTGCCCGAGTCTTCCCAATCAGCATAGAGTCCCTTGCTGATAGCCTGAGTTACTATTCTTCTCCGTATATGCCCCTTTTGAGGGCATGGAACCGTCAGTGGTCCTATTGTTGCTACTGCAAAACTGTTTGGGAGGTTTGGTGTTTCTGTCGTGTAAGTACCATTGAAGAGGAACACATATCCCTTCTTAGCCCAGTAACATCTAGTGTCTTGATTATGAATTTGTTCATATTGCCAGTTGCTTGGTTTACCTGACTCCCCGTTTGATCCCACCACCTGTTAAGTATCAAATGGGCATGCCCATTTGGCTGAGCTTACGTGAGTTCCATTGCACTGTCCACAAATGAGCTGTTTTCCCGTGGTTATATTCGGACATTTCTGTTTATCACAAGTGCAAATAAACTGTCCATTATTAACCCAAAAGTGTTGACGGACACACTGCGTCTGCACGCAGGAATCATTCTTGGGGACAAAGACATAGGCACATCCTCATCCCTGCCCCGTAAAACAATGCGGATAGCTTGCAGTGTCTGAACAAGCTTTTCCTCCCTTCTGTTGTAACGCCCTGCACATAGGGTCTGTGGGATTTGCAAGTTCCACACATCTCCTGTCTTTTATCTTTGCCAATTTGTCCCTCACAGGGTGCATCTGATGGATCTACAGTATATAAGTCATGAGAGGTCCATCCAGGTGTTGCTACAAATAGGGCCTCTACCAATTATGCCCCTCTGGGAGGGGTAACATACAGTTCAATTCCTGTGTAAATGTACATGAGCTTTGTAAAATAGATTATCCTCCAATCCAATCAAATTTACAGTCGTGACAATGCTAAGTAGTACAGTTACATATGAGATTACGTACATATTCACAATGATCAGATATCAAACCTAAAGCTATAATTTATATAATCTCCAAAAGTTATATTATCTACTGACTTGCATGTGCCAGTTGTTCTTGTTTGCAGTCTTTGCGTGTGTTGAGGAAAGCAGTTCTGTTAGTTCACTCGTTCATTCATTCATGCATTTCTTTGTGTAATTTCAGCTGTGTCCAATGTTTCTATATACCTTTCCTTCTTATGTCTATACAGGCACAGGTGTCTCCACTAATTATAATTTCATATGGCCCATTCCATTTTAGTGCAAACCCTGGTTTGTCAGGCAATGTTTTTACTAGGACGTGACTTCCTGCTGTTGGAACGTCAGGGAGCATTTCAAGCTCTCTCTCTGTGTCTCTTTGTTCTTGATTGTCCTTTCCCAATTTGCACATCCCTTTGAGTTGGGTGCTTAGTTCCAAAACATATCTCCTGATTTTATCTTTAAATGGACCTACATCAGTGCCACCCGTTATGATGCCTTCTGGTAATTGCATATCCTGTCCTGTCATTAGTTCATAAGGGGTTAATCCGGTTGTCTGGTTTGTGGTAGCTCTTAATCTTATTAGTATAGTGGGCAATACCTCTGTCCACATTTTTCCCAATGTTTGTATGGCTATAGCTCGTGCATTCTTAAGCGTTCTATTTATACGTTCCACCATTCCAGAACTCTGTGGGTGGTAAGGGATGTGAAATTTTTGTTTTATCCTCATTAATTGGCATACTGTTTTTACCATCTTTCCAGTGAAGTGCATCCCTTCATCCGAATCGATTTGTAGGGGGTCTCCCCATCTAGGGATTACCTCTTCTGCCAATATCCTAGCCACTGTGGAAACAGTACAATTTGTGGTAGGGAACATTTCTACCAACCTGGTGAACTTGCCTATAATAACCAGACAATAAGTTTTGCCGTGGGATTGTGGTAGTGGTCCTGTAAAATCTATTTGCAGATGTTCCCAGGGTCCCTTTGGCCTTGGCTGGTGTCCCATTTTAATTTTTATGGGTCTACCAGGGTTGTGTTGCACGCACATCACGCATCGGTGACAGTGTTGGGCTATATCTCTTCCCATTCCTTTCCACCACCATTCCTTTCCTATACTAGTTATCATGGCCTCTCTACCCACATGTGAGAGTAGTCCATGGTGTAGTTTTAATTGTGTGTTTTGTAATCACTCTGGTGCTATTTCCTTATCTTCCCATCTCCAAATGTTATCAGTCCCTTTGATTGCTCCCTGTGCTTCCCATCTCTCTTCTTCCTCTTTTGAGGTGTCCTCATGTAAGTCCCGAATATCTATTTTGTCCGGTCTGTTCTATCGTTGCTATTGGCAGCTTGCCAATTGTCTCCTGTCCTAAGGCTAACTGTGCCGCTCTGTCTGCGGCTTGGTTCCCTTTGAAATTTAACTAGTCCAGGTTATCTCTTCCTGGTGCGCTTTAATTTTGATTACTGCAGCTTCTCTAGGTTTCTCGCTATCTCTCAATAATGATTCAATTCTTTGCTGGTGCTTAATAGGGGTTCCTCCCGTGGTTATGAACCTTCTTCTTCCCCTTGCTGTCATATAGTCATGTATGACTCTGAATGCATAGCAACTATCTGTATAGGTGTTCACCGTTTTACCTTCAGATAACTCTCGTGCCTGTGTGAGTGCCACTAGTTCTGCCACTTGCATGGATAGACCTCTGTCAATCCTTCCTGACCTTACTGTGTCTAATTTGTCATTTACTACTGCCCCCCACTGTCTGGGGTGAGCCTTCCACATAGTTGCGTGACCCATCTACAAAAAGAGTCTCCTCAGCTGTTATTTAGGGTATACCCTTTATCCTACCCTCTCCTTTGTCCCTATCTATACCCTCAGAATTGTGTGGCTCTCCTACGTCTAAAATCCCTTCTCCTGGGTTTTTCCCTGTATCCCTTATTATTATCACGGACTTTCTTGGAGGTAGGAGGACAGCTTCCCACTTTAGTCCTTCTCATGTTTGAGACTGACCTTAGTTTTCCTGTGTTCAATATTTCCACAAAAATGTGTTTGGTGTGAAGGATTATGTTCCCTGTCATGATTACTGGCTCGCTAACCTTTACGGCCCAGACAGCGCAATCCAAGGAGGCTATGCACCTTGGTAGTTTGGTGACTACCGGCCCTTCTGCGGTGGAGTAATAGCCTATGGGTCTCTTTCTGTCGCCGTGGTCCTGTGTTACCACTGCAGAATAGAACCCTCCCTTATTACTACAATGGATGTGGAAGTCCTTATTAGAATCTGGTAATCCTAGTCCAGGGGCTGATATCAGTTCTGTTTTTAGTTTGTCGTAAGCCTCTTCCTACTTGGATTCCCATTTTAAGGGATCTAAAGCTGGTTTTCCCCCTTTGACGAGTCTTTGTATGGGTTCTGCTAATTTTGCAAACCCTGGGATGAAACTCCGGCTCTAGTTGAATAATCCTTGCACCTTTCTGACGCCTCTCATGGCGACGGGTCATGGCATTTGTTTTATCACCTTCTTTCAGTCCGTTGGCATTTCTTTAAGTTCTTGGGATATAAAGCGTCCTCAGTATAGGACCTGTGTTTTCCTGATTTGTGCCTTTTTTGGGGCTCACTTTTAACTCTGTGGTTTTTAATTCATTCAGTACTAAATATAAGGCTGCTTGATGCCCTGACTTGGACTGCAAGGCCATTAGGATGTTGTCTACATATTGTAGGACCGTACTACCCTCTGGCAGTTCTACACTGTTCAGGATGTCACTTATTACACAATGGAATATAACAGGGCTATTGTGGAATCCCTGTGGTAAAGGCAAATTTGTCTTGAGATTCGGGATCCAACGGTAAGGACCAGAATCCGTTGGCTATGTCCAATATTTTGTGCTCCTGTGACAGTCCATTCAGGATTGTCGAAGGACTTGCTACAACAGGGTGCAACTTGGGTGTGACTTTGAGTCTGGTGTAATCTATCATGAGCCTATAGCTTCCGTCAGGCTTGCTCACTGGCCATGTTGGGGAGTTAGTGGTGCTTGTGGTTTCTCTCAGAATCTTCCCTTCCACTAACCCTTTAACTACCTCCACTACAGCTTTCTCTGGTTTTATTGGGTATTGTCGATGTGGCTTTTGTTCCAGTCCCAGCCCCTTTATTGGGCACTTTTTAGTAAAACCGGTATTTAACTTTGTTTTAGCCCATACCCCGAGGACGGAAGCACAGATGGCTCCAAACCCTCCTGTCTCTAATTCCCGATTTCTGGTAGTGGCTGGTCACCTTAATGGTTGAGGTGACTTGTGAGTTTCCCTATTCTAGTTTTACGACCATCTTGTCTTGGCCAGATTAATTCTCCCTTTCCACAGTCTATCAAAATCTTATTCTTTCATCATATCATTTCCCATTATTATATCCATGTTATTTTTGCACACATAAAGCCTCATTGGTGTATACAGATTATTTATCTTTACTAACGTGGTCTCGCTTAGGTAGGTGGATGTGTTTCCTCCTATCACGGTTAGGTAAATCATTTTATTTGTAGTCGGTAAGGGTAGGTCGGTGACAGATATGGATGCTCCCCTGTCCACTAACATCTCACAGTGCCTGTCCCCTATTAGTTCAGACACGAGGAGAATGTGCAAACTCCACACAGACACCGTCCCAAGCCAGGAATCGAACCCAGGTCCCTGGAGTTGTGAAGCAGCAGTGCTAACCACTGTGCTACTATGCTGCCCACAGTATGTTTAGTTCTTTGTGTCATAAGTAAGTTTACATTAACACTGCAGTAAAGATCCCCTCGTCACCATACTCCGGCACCTGTTCAACTGTACTAATGGAGAGTATGACATATCCAATCCACCTAACCAGCATGTCTTTCAGGCCGTGGGAGGAAACCAGAGCATCCAGAAGAAACCTGCACAGACACAATGAGAACGTGCACGTTCCACACAGTGACCCAAGCCAGGAGTCGAACCCAGGACCCTGGTACTGTGAGGCAGCAATGCTAACTAACTGCTATGGATAGTCCGCTAAAAGTCAGTGCTTGCTTAATGTCTCTCTCCCCAAGTAACTTTATGTGCCAGATAGCCATCTTTGTGATTTTTCCCCTACACATGGCAACCCACTTTAAATCTGAACTACCTAGCAGTGATAAAAAGATGGAGCTGGGAAGGAGAGATTGAGAATATACCAAAGGCAACAACAAATCAAAAAGTTAAAGATTTCAGCACGGGATGGGGCAAGATATTAGAAAAATGGGAAATGCCGAAGCTGGCCATTCAGTGTTCACACCACAACTTGTACATGATTAATGCAGAAGGTTAGCCATTTTGCTTTTCAATCGACCACTGGATCATGATCGGCTGTTGCAAAAACATGAGAACACTGCAGTTATCAGTCATTGCCCTTGGTTTCTAGAATAGGACTGTCCATAATGCCAGATGGCATGGTTCACATTAAGGTAAACTCTCAACTGAAGTAGATACATAACATATCTGGTCTTATCAGGTCCTGCCTTCCATTTCAAAAGAAAGAAGCATGAAGGTTTTGAAATTTTAGAAACATTTTATTTAAAACAAATTATGTGAGGAATACAGAAAATATTTAAGTGTGCACTTAGAAAAATATACAAATAACGCAGATGATTTCCTCTAATACCTGTTGCTGGCACAGATGTTGAACCTTTTTAGTGACAAGTGGTCTTGTGTAATTGTGCCTGATTAGTGAATCCTATTTCAGGGCAGCAAGTGATTGATGGGAGGCAACAAGAAAAATACATGGACCTCCAAAAATTAAGTGGTGAGTTCCCTAAAGCCCCCCCTCACCACAACTCATAGGCACGTCAATTCATGCTGGGGGAAGGATACTGGAGCATCATGTGTGGAAGATGCTTGAAATGTTAAAGTGCTTCAGCACTTGCCTTTTCTGGTGGTTAATTTATACATGTGCAAATCTGAATTTGATAGAAACCCAAAGACTGTTAAGACATTCTTGGCATTTGTTGCTACTTTCAAGGGTTTTTTTTGGGGTAAATCTAATGAGTGAACATATATAGTCAGTGCTGTCCTATACCTGAGAAGTGATTACATAAAAATGAAGCGGTCAATGAATTAGTGTCTAATTTATGCTCTGACTACTAAGGTCTGTAGATTCACACAGAAAGGATATTGCTTATTCTTTTAGTATTGTAGGCTAGCCCACAAAATAATGGCAGTTCTAAGTAATTGAATACAAGATAAATGAGGGACAAAAAGAAACAAGTATTCATATCTCAGGTGATCTGGTCCCTTCTGCAGCTTTTAAAGATTTTTTCCCAAAAAGGTTTACATTTACAATTACATATACACAAAATAATAATTCAGTATAAATCTAGTATAAAGCTGAACATCAATTCAAAACAAGTGCAATATCATTGGTAGTACAAACAAAGAACAAAGAACAGTACAGCACAGGAAACAGGCCCTTCTCTGACAACCCTTTTGTTCCTACCGTATGAATAAAATACCTTGGGATTCTCCTTTATCCTGTCTGCCAAGAACATTTTGTGACCTCTTTTTGCCCTTCTAACTTCCCGTTTGAGTTCTTTCCTACTTTCTCTGTATTCCTTCAGCGCTCTGTCTGTTTTCAGTTGCCTGGACCTAACGTACGCCTCTCTTTTCCTTTTGATCAGATCCTCAATTTCCCTGGTTATCCACGGCTCTCGAATCCTACCTTTCCTATCCTTCCTTTTTATAGGCGCGTGCCTGTTCTGCACCCTTATCAACTGTTCCTTAAAAGACTCCCACATGCCCGACGTGGACTTACCCTTGAACAGCCTCTCCCAATCAACGGCCACTAATTCCTGCCTTATCCAGCTATAGTTAACCTTTCCCCAGTTTAGCACCCTACCCCAAAGGATAACACTCATCCTTGTCCATTACTTTCCTGAAGTCAACAGAATCGTGGTCACTATTTGCCACATGTTCCCCTACTGACCTGACCGGGCTCATTTCCCAGTACTAGATCCAGTATAGCCCCCTCTCTAGTTGGGCTATCTACATATTGTTCCAAAGAACTTCCCTGTGTGCATTTTACAAATTTCTCCCCATCCAGACCCTCAGCCCTAAGCACTTTCCAGTCTGTATCAGGGAAATTAAAGTCTCCCACTACAACAATCCTATTTTCTTCTGCACCTATCCAGAATCTCCTTGCATATCCGTTCCTCCACTTCCCGTGGGCTGTTGGGTGGCCTGTAGTATACCCCCAGCATAGTGATTGCACCCTTCCTGTTTCTGAGCTCCACCCGCAGTGACTCATTACATGACCCCTCTAAATTGTCCACCCTCTGCACCGCTGTAATATGCTCCCTAACTAATATTGCTACTCCCCCACCTCTTTTAGCCCCTCCTCTGGTTGGCACAACATCGAGGGCCGAGGGCATTTAACATTTACTGCGCTGTAATGTTCTATGTTCTATGTTCTAATACCCTGGCACCAGGGAGGCAGACTACCATCCTGGAGTCTCATTAATAATAAACTATTCCATAATTTCTTGCAGTTGTCTTCGTTGAAGGCAAGTTGATGCTGTATATTCCAGAAGGTGGATAAGCTGCTGGAAAAATAAAGAGGGAAGGCAGGAAACGTGTGCTGAAGAGCTCAAGGGCCAATCCAACTACTTTCATTGAAGTAGTCATCATTCGGCCAATTAACTAGATGGCAGTTGGTTCACTGGTTACAAAGTGATTGTGGAGGAACCCCAGGCCAGCTCATTTGCAAATAGTCACACAATTCATATATAACAAAAACATTTTCCTCTTCCACCAATTCCAACAAGCATATGATCTTCATCAAGTCTGTAGCTCTCCAACAGACTCTGGTGACAGGATCCAATCTGACAGTCTTCTTTCAAAAGGGCTGATGTACAAAATGTTTCAAAAGCAGACAAGCATGCGTTCAAGTGTTTGGACAATGCTATCCATAGTGTCCAATAATTTAAGTAAAATACTGTCAGGTAATTTATTCACATATATTGCAGGGTTTTTCAGTACTAAGTGGTGTTTTGTTTAAGCTTCGACAGGTATAGCTGTGTGAAAAGTGGCACTCCTTACAGAGTAACCTTGCTTAGTCTATGCGCTGATTTGGGTAGTGTCAAGCATGACCGGATTTGTAGCTTAACCTGTTATCTGCAGGAGTACCGGTTTCTCAGAATAAAGTAAAATTTCCCAGAAGGGTCCAGAGCAGAAAACACATTGGCAGTGTCTGGAATCACAAGCTCTGAAAAGCAAAGGAAATGTATAAGGTTATTTACACATGCATTTTGATAGTGCTGATTGGCTCAGTAGAAAACTAGAAGAAACCCCATTCAATTTTCTTGTTTCATTGCTAAATTGCCAGAGGGCCAAGAAAAGGCAGGTAAAAAGGCTTTCAGTTTCAAAATAATGATTCTTGCATCTTTTCTCCCCCCACAGAATACAAAGCTTGAATTAGAATGAATAAACCAGAATAATGTCGACTATTTGCAACCAACTCCAGCTGTGCATCCTTCAACACAATATTGCTTTCAGAGAATTGGTTGATATTCGTTGCTTTCATTAGGTCCAGGCAATTGTTACTTATTGAGGAATGTAAAGTCAAATTCCTCCAAGTTGGATAGAAAGCAAAATACTGCAGATGCCGTAAGTCTGAAATAGAAACACAAAATGCTGGAAAAAACTCAGCAAGTTCGGCAGAATCTGTGGAGAAAGAAAAAGAGTCAACATCAAGTCTGTATCACTTTAACTCATTTTTCTCTCTCTACAGATGCTGCCAGACCTGCTGAGTTTTTCAAGCACTATTTTTGTTTCTCCAAGTTGGATCCAGCTGAGTGAAACTGGATCTATTCAATAATAGGAATATGGTTTTTCCAAGCTTTTTGGTGAAACATAAAGAAAACACCAATCTGCTGCCAAAAGGTGGCTACTTATCATAAATTGAGATACAATTCCCATCTCTCACCTTCATCTTTTGAGATGATCTGTACGAGCTGATAATCATCCATCAGTTCTGGTTCAAGGTTGTGCTTGGACATGGCTCTCTGGATAATCACAGGTGTCCTATCTCCATTTGTCACCTAAATAGAAAAAATATTTACTTTTCTTTAGGAATAATGAAAAAAGTGCAAGCCCTTAAAAAATGGCTGTTTTCACTCAGTAGATATATAGTGGCATTGTATTGAATACTGTACAAATTACAGAGAAATAATATCCATCTCTACAACTGTAATGTCTTAGGACTGGTATTGCAAAAACTTGCCTTCAATGCACCAAAATCCATTTGTGAGGAAACATGCTTAAATATCTAAGAGAAACAGAGCCCAGTGTTTCACCACAAAGATTCCTGGGCAAACTTACCTATATTTGTAGTTTAAAGCAAATAAATTTGTCCAAAACAAAATCAATTTAAATGCTCCATTCTTTTCCCCTATACCATTTGCTTACTTTTGACATTTATTGCTCATAGAGCTAAAAGCTCAATACTCAATCTGACATATAATATTAGTTCATGTTTATCTAAAAGTGATTCATAAAAATGATTGCGACATTAAGCAACATTTAGTCCCTGAATGGAGTTCAGAAACTTAATATTCACCTCAAATTTTGAATCACTGGACTTGCGTAGGTAAACAGGATATTGAAGTGACCAAAATGTACCGCAGTGTTATTTTTTTAAAAACAACCTCCTTTCGGTTTTTGTTCAGTCCTATGTTACATCTGGAGCTCATTTCTCCCAGCTCAAGTTTGAGCAGTCCAGCAAATGGCTGATCCCATGAGATGAAGTACACTGGCAGATCTGGGTATTTGTTTGAGAGAATTGGGGAGTTTTCCCAATTGAGAGACTGTGCACGCTTTTCTTCTTTTAAGCTGCAGGCCATGGTTTACAAATTCAATTTTTCCAGCCCCTCAGAAACAAAGCTCTTCGTAAACATATAAAAGAGCAACAATGTTACAGTACAAGATCCCATCAATTTGCAGTTGTCGATACCAAGGTTGACTTATCCGAGAATTACAACCTTTTGTATCTCTTAATCTGCAGATTCAGTGGAATCATTAAAGATCCTCCCATTCCGGGATGAATTGCAAGACATTCAAGATATTGTAAATTGACAAACTTGCACTTCTGATTAATGATAATATCCTCTAGCATAAGAAAGGGATGATCTACCATTCATAAGAATGAATTTCATGCTGTCATTTAGTAGCAGAACCCTTGGGGATGGTCAGTTGCCCAAGGGCAAGTCCAGTGACTGGTGCAGACTTTGATCTCACGCACCACTCTGATTAACCTGTCAGGATGCATATCAGTGAAGATGTGCTTGGTCTCCTGAGATTGCTCCATATCTACCTTAGCAGCTCCATCCTCATGACAGACTATCAATTTGAACACTGAAAAGAATTTACTTGTGTCAGTTTCAAACATAGCAATGTTATGTTATGAATTCACAAGCTGGATCTCTGTCAGTTGGCATCACACTTACAGCATAGTCAGAGTGTAATCTGGTGAAGACAGATAGAACAGAGAAACATATGTTTCATACATTCCAAGATTCCTGTTATTCTTGGTGGGATTGGTACCTTATGATAGAAAAGTTTCTGCATACATCTTTGGAATCAGAAAGCCTCTCCCCCATTATGAAAGACTATCACAATATATTCTGAATGCTTCTGTAGAAAATGATTAAACTTGTGTGGATCTTTCTGATGCAGTTGGAGGATGAGAAAGTAGGATCCTGAACCTGTGTCCTCTGTTTGAACAGAGGGGAGCATGATAGGATGAGAGCAAAATTGGCAAATGTAGATTGGGGGTGCAGATCGGCTGGTAGGACGGCTGAAGAACAGTGGAGGATTTTTAAGGAGATCTTTTTCGGTACTCAGCAGAAATATATTCCAATGGTCAAGAAGGACTGTAGGAGAAGGGATAACCAGCCGTGGTTATCGAAGGAAATAAAGGAGAGTATTAAATTAAAAGCTGATGTGTTCAGAGTGGCTAAAAATAGTGGGCGATTAGACGATTGGGAAAGATTTAAAAATCAACAAAGAATGACTAAGTAGGTGATAAAGAAAGGAAAGATAGAGTATGAAGCTAAACTGGCACTAAATATAAAAAATGACAGTAAAAGTTTTTACAAATATATAAAGAAGAGGAGGCTGGCTAGAGTGACTGTTGGACCCTTGGAGGACGAGAGGGGGGATTTAGCGGTGGGCAATGAGGAAATGGCTGAGGCTTTAAATAAGTTTTTTGCCTCGGTCTTCACGGAGGAGGACACGAATAGTTTGCCGGATATTAAAGATAGAAGGATGAGGAGTTGAGGGCCTGAATGCAATTACTATCACTAGAGAGGTAGTGCTTGATAGACTAATGGGACTGAAGGTGGACAAGTCCCCAGGACCGGATGGAATGCATCCCAGGGTCCTGAAAGAAATGGCAGAGGTGATAATGGATGCCTTAGTAATTATTTATCAAAATTCGCGGGACTCCGGGAAAGTGCCGGAAGATTGGAAAATGGCTCATGATACTCAGTTGTTTAAAAAAGGTAGCAGACAAAAGGCAGGGAATTATAGGCTGTTAGTTTAACATCTATGGTTGGAAAAATGCTAGAATCTGTCATCAAAGAAGAAATAGTGAGGCACCTAGAAAATAATGGTTTGATCAAGCAGACGCAGCATGGATTCGTTAAGGGGAAGTCGTGTTTGACGAATTTGTTGGATTTCTATGCGGACGTGACTAGTGTGGTAGACAGAGGGGAACTGGTGGATGTGGTGTTTTTAGATTTCCAAAAGATGTTTGATAATGTGCCCCACAAAAGGTTGCTACAGAAGGTTAAGGTGCACGGAGTTGGGGGTAAGGTGTTAGTGTGGATAGAAGATTGGCTGTCTAATAGGAAGCAGAGAGTTGGTATCAATGGGTGCTATTCTGGTTGGCAGTTGGTGACTAGTGGAGTGCCATAGGGATCGGTGCTGGGGCCTCAACTATTTACCATTTATATAGATGATCAGGAGGAGGGGGCTGAGTGTAGGGTGACAAAATTTGCTGATGACACAAAGATGAGTGGAAAAGCAAATTGCGTGGAGGGTGTGGAAAGTCTGCAGAGGGATCTGGATAGGCTGAGCGAGTGGGCGAGGACCTGGCAGATGGAGTATAATGTTAGCAAGTGTGAGGTTATCCACTTTGGCAGAAATAATAGTAGAAGGGATTATTATTTAAAATGTGAAAAGCTGCAGCATGCTACGGTGCAGAGGGACCTGGGGGTCCTTGTGCACGAGTCGCAAAAACCCAGTCTGCAGGTGCAGCAGGTGATCAAGAAGGCGAATGGAATGTTGGCCTTTATACGGAGGGGGCTAGAATATAAAAGTAGGGAGGTCTTGCTGCAACTGTACAGGGTACTGGTGAGGCCGCAGCTGGAGTACTGTGCGCAGTTTTGGTCGCCGCACTTGTGCAAGGATATATTGGCCTTGGAGGGAGTGCAGAGGAGGTTCACTAGGCTGATAACAGAGATGAGGGGGTTGGCCTATGTAGAGAGACGAAATAGACTGGGTCTGTACTCGTTGGAGTTTAGAAGGCTGAGGGGGGATTTTATAGAGATGAATAAGATAATGAAGGGGATGGATAGGGTAGAGGTAGAAAGATTCTTCCCGCTTAGAAAGGATAACAGGACTAGAGGACCTCAAGATAAGGGGGGGAGCAGTTTAGATCAGAGTTGAGGAGGAACTTCTTCACTCAAAGGGCGGTGAATCTCTGGAATTCTCTGCCCGTTGAAGTGGTGGAGGCTACCTTGCTAAATATATTTAAGTCACGGGTAGATAGGTTTCTGATAGACAGGGGAATTAAGGGTTATGGGGAGAAAGCAGGAAAGTGGAACTGATCCACTTCAGATCAGCCGTGATCTTATTGAATGGCGGGGCAGGCTTGAAGGGCGAGATGGCCTACTCCTGCTCCTATTTCTTATGTTCTTATGTTCTTTCTCAAAGGAAGTAGATTTTAACTAACCCAGTCTCTGTACATTTATGGCAATACTGATTACAAGTCCAATCTAGTAAACCTTAAATGGGGCAATTCCTTTCAGCATTCATGAGGCATGCTGCATTGCAAATTTTCAGTTTGAAACAATAATTTAATTTGTTGACTTTATTCAATCTCAAGTGAAAAATAATTTCTACAATAGCTCAACCAAACTGGGTCAGGAAGACTGCCCTGAACAGCAGCAGAATTGAAATAGTTTCAACTTCTAATGGTTGTCTCGTCTTGGGTGCAATATCAGACACGAGGTATGTCTACAACTAATATGTATAATTAATTGTTTGTACACACCCGAAATGTCTCAGTCCAAATGAAGATGATAGGCTAAATTCCTCCAATCAGATCTGGAGATTGCATATCTGTTTGATATAGTTAATTGCCATCTTCATCGTTTAGGAAAAAATGTGTCAAATGACAGCTGCATGTATCTGTTTGACTAACTTCACTAAATTATTTGAGTGACTAGAGGATTAGTACAAAGATAGGTGAGGTACTTCAGATTTTCAAAAAGATGTTTGCTAAAGTACTGCACAGTACAAGCAACATTGAAGCCACTGGGATGAAAGAAGCAGTGGCAACATGGATACAAAATCGGTTAAGAGATAAAAGCAGTGTGATTAAACAATTATCATTGGTAATTAAATTGTACCCTTTCACCACCTCCATTTTTGCTTTGCTCTCTTCTATTCTCTATCCTTTTAAATTCCATGCAAGCCCCAAAGGAATGCCTGGCAAAAATTAGTCAATTAGCCAACAGGAGGACCAGAGCTACCCATAGTTAGTCATGCGGTAATCAAGTGACTTAGATTTCAATTTGTATCTCTTAACTGCATTGTTGCACAAGGGGTGAGGAAATAGTACAAATTAATCACAGCTCACCCCTTAAATAAACATATTAAAGTGCTACATCTTGTTGTGTTCTGTATTGTTAATGAATAAGGACATTTAAAAAAAGGCTCCAAACTCACACAAAATGCGACAACATTCTATGAAAAAGCTGAAATGGTCAGAGCGCACAGGAATCAAAAGCTTCAGTGACATGGAAAGTAGACAGTGAAGTAGCACTGGTCACAGTCACACAAGTCATCTTGAGTATGACTGTGCGGTAACAAATGGTTCCGAGGCCAGTTTTTGCCCTCAAAGATAAATGTCCTTTTGCATTTCTGTCTATACTGGCAGAAATTAACAACCTTTATACAGCATGAACATGAATAAAGAAAACAATCCACATACTTACCAAAACGCTTTTGTATAGATTTCCATCGTCATTCTCTAGGCTGACCCAGATGATACAGCTGTCTTCATTCGGCTTGTCGAGCATGGGACCTGCATTGTAGGAAGTGACTGAGGCAAAATGGTTGTGAACCATGGTAGGGTTGGGAAGTGGCGGTGATACTGAGGACCATGCTACTGGTAGCCACAATCCTGGCGGCCACGATCCTGGCAGCCGCCATCCTGGTAGCCACAATCCTGGCAGCCGCGATCCTGGTAGCTGTAATACTGCCGGCAGCGATTCCGGCGATGGCGATACTGACGATGCTGGCGATGGTGGCGGCGGCGATACTGGCGGCGGCGATACTCGGAATGTAATTCCCGAGGAGGAGGAGGTGTCCGCAGAAGAGAGGGATTCAGATGATTGCTGAATTATTTTAGAAAAAAATTGCCAATGATTATATTTCAGACAGGTCCTTCTTCCCCGTTACATCTATTTGGACACAAACTTTCTGCCATTCCCTCAGAAGAGGGGGCATTGCGGACACAACAGTTTGGCCTTGAGGAATGCACAATTTCGAGGTAGTTATACTGAAATCCTTGTGATTCTTCCCAGCTAAAAATCAATGCTGATGAATGATACCATCTAATGTCTACTAGTCGCCAAGCCAACATTGGCAGTTATCATTTAGCACATATGTATAAGTGCCCGGTGGGCCATTACATTCAGATATTTAAGCTATGCTTAAATCGTCAAATAGTCCCTTTGGGATTTTGGTTTACACACTGTTGAGCACTCCCATACTCACAGGAATGTTATCCTGCCTGCCTCACCTGGTTCCTCACTTGCAGCACCCACTGACACTGATTGAAATGAAATACATCCAGTGGTGATGCTTTGTGCAGGTGGGGCAAAGCACCAGAAAAGGAGACAAGAAGGCACAGAAAGATAGAAGGGAATTAAAAGCCAAATCACTCTAATGCAGATCTTGAGATGCAGGGTACTGGCAATGCAGTAACATTATTGGAGAGATGGAATACAAGGACTGAAAAAGGAGAATCTATAAAGAGGGAGGGTATTTTAAAACTTCTGAATTACTGAAATTTCCAAGGAACAAGTCATCAACATATTCTACTAAAAGTGACGATCCAGGTCATTGATAATCTCCCAAGAAATATCACTCACCATTGGAGAATATGCTGAAGAATAACTAAAGGTCAAGTGCAGAAAAGAAACAAAGCAGGCAGTCAGGAGGGACTCTGATGTACAAGCAGAGCTGCATTGCTTTGTTGCTATTGGTGGAGTAGTTTGTTAGATTTTGATCCAAAGTGCTGTTTTTGTGGACTACACACTTGAAGTTGTTATGGTCACAACAGCCCGTGTGTTAACTTTACCATAAAAATCAGCCTGCGCTATCAAAGATGTTTCAAACTTAAATTCATGATATTGGTTATTACTGTGACGTGGATCTGCCTCTGTACATATTTAATAAAATCAATGCAAAAGAAGCTCGTATTTCATATGAACAAAATCAGTTTGCATTCCATGCAGTTAATTATAAATCTTCTGGCATCTGATGGCTTTATAAACAACATGGGTTGAATTTTGTTGAGACTGAAGTCTCACCTGCAGATCTGAAACTTTGACCAGTGCTGTAATCTGGGGTTGCATATTGCAGGCAGAAGCCAATTATGAGGCTGTCACCTTAAATACATTCAAATTAAGGACGATAGCTTGTTCCCAAGAGGTGTGTTAGCTCAATCAGATATTATGTGCCCATGAAGAAAGGCATGCTGCGTTTGGGCAGGCAGAACCAGTGATCAGGTTAGGTGTTGGTGAGCACCCTTGTATCCCATTGATAATCAAAGTACAAAGTACAAAGAACTCCCACAATATGTTTTGTGAGAAATGCCTCTGTCACCTTTTTCTGGGGTCCTTCTTGAGCGTAAGCGTACGAAGTGCAGGGCTCTTCACTTTCCAAACTGCTGGAATCTGATGAAACGCTGACCGACTTGATGCTCTCTGCTGAATTCCCACTCTCGGGGGGTTTAGGCTGGTCGGAGCACTTAGTTGAAGTGCCATTCTCATTAACATCTCCTCCTAGAAATAGGCTGCACAAAGGAAAAGGATCGGTCAGTAAAAATACTAAAAGACTATTAAAAGTCATTGCATTCTACAGAAAGAGTTTACAGCTGATTAAAGTGGCACTTGGTTACCCAACAATGGCCCAATACATGGACATATTTTGAAGTAGTGGTACATACTCTTTCCCACCCCATGGTTGATTATGCAACTTATTGAAATAAGAACAGATGAATGGCATGTTGCAGTGGTCACTGCTGCCTCAGCACTGTTGACACTGACAGTGGTGGCAGGGCATACATCAGAGAATTCTGGCCTGAGTTGTCCTTTGAAACCTAGAAAAATTCTTCCAAACAGGGTTGACTTGTATGGTAAAGCTAAAGGTGAACAGTGCGGCCTCAGTGGTCGCCTTCTTTGTCATTAACCACATGGGGTCTACTACATTATAAACCCGCATAAAATCTTCACAACACAGCCCATATTGCCTGTCTGATTTCTTGTGCAGCACTATATGTATCGGAGGGAGAAAAAATGCATTTATGAGGTGAAAAATTGAGGCCACTAATATAAGCATAGCACAATAGGACTGAAAGTACAAGCGTTATGGAAAAACCATGACTTTTGAAGCCAGAAAATAGGGTTGTCTTATATGCAATGTACAGCAAAGGGCTTGTTTTGTCATATTTAAACAACAGATTTTGGATGGAGAGCAAAACAGAATCCAGTCACTGAAGCTGACAAATCTCAGTGTAGAATACCCAGGAATTGCCTGTCACCCTATGTTCTCCATTGGTTCTGCAAGATTGCAGTGTTATCTATATGCAAATTAGTGAACTTCATACTATTAGTCTGTGCAAAAACTCCGGAAAAGTTTATTTGTTGAATGAGTTTTTTTTAATGATAATCTCAATAATTACTGCTAAATATCCTCAGACCCCAAAAAGCTGGTTATTTTTTGCAGAATGTCTGGTTTCGTGTGGGGGGTGGTGGTGGTGGGGAGAGAGGAGTTTGCAGTGTGGATCTGATGCATAATTAATTCCTCACTGAGATGGAGGTAGGAGAATTGCTCCCTGAAGTCCCTGGGCAGTAATTGCTTCCTGCGGAGATCTTCCCTCTTTTGCTGGAAAAATCCATGAGGTTTTTTGTTTTGTGTGTTCAGATGACACGGCAGCCTAGACTTTTCAGTGTATTATTCCAACCCTGCTATTACTCTCTTGTGTGAAAATCTGGTATTAAATATTTAGTGCACAAAATTTCCCAATGTGTACTTAATAAAATTCATCTTTCAGAAAAAAATAAGGGCAAATCACTTACTTGATAGAAACTGCACAAAAAACTTTTACAAGGATGTACACAGGAACTTGCATTTACATCCCATCTTTATGGTGGTTAAATGTTTCAAAGCACTTCATTGTAGTCGGGCAGATGGCAGATAAGATTTCTGGAGGCTCATGGTGGGCACACACAGAACAATTTAGGATGAAGGATCTAACATGCCGAGGAGTCTTTTGCCAATTGTTATGTGGAGGGGAGGATGGAATTCAAAGATGATCAGAAACAAATCAGCAGAATCTCTGTACAGGTCCCCCAGGGCCAGAGAAAATTACAGAGCTAGGTATGGGCAAAGGAACAGAAGGATTCCGGGAAGTAGGATAGGAAACCAGTGGAGGTTGGTGAGGGTATGATTCAAAAGGAATCAGAAAACAAGCAACAGATTTTGAATGAGATAAAGTTCAGGGATCACATAGTACAAGGGGTTAAGGCATCTGAAAAAGTGACAAAAGCATGAATGAGGACTTCAGTGGTAGAGGAGGCACATTTTACATGTAATGTTGGTGACAGTTGTAGTGATGCAAACATGTGTAAATATAAAACTTGGAACAGACTCAAGCCAAATGGTCTCCTTCTGTACCATAAGTGGCTAACTCAAAATGAGCCTTAATGCCTGGTGTCCTCATATTTGCAATTATAAAAACCAGGGCTATATTTCCTTGTATTTAGACAATCAAATGATTTGATCAAAGTTTAAAGGGGAACTGTGAGGTAGACAAAGTAGTATTTTTGTTGGCTGAAGAAGTTCAGACTGCCTAAAAATTAGAGTCAGATCTGTCAGGAGTGAAATTAGGAAACACTTTCATATGGAAAGGAAGACAAAATTTGGAAATCTCATTCAAACAGAGACATAGAAGATAGGAGCAGGAAGAGGCCATTTGGCCCTTCATGCCTGCTCTGCCATTCATCACAATCATGGCTGATCAACCTAATCCTTTTTTCTCCCCAGAAGCTTTGACCCCACTCATCTCAAAATGAGGGTTGATGCTGGATCATGCCAAAGGTGAGGGGGGTGGGGGAGGGAAGAGTTTGATCACAAATCAGCAATGACCTTACTAAACAGCAGAACTCAGGCTCAAGTAGTTAATTGCTTAATTGTAGCGGATCCTATAGTTTAATGTCTAGGAGGTGAAACTGGGTTCTGTGATATTGTGGATCTGAGTTCAACCTGAATTAGCAGTGGATCAGCATGATGGGAGTCACAGTTGAAGTGCAGGATGTAGACAGTCAGATGTAGTCAAGCTTTAAGAGGCTCTCTCTCATCTGTGAACTCATGTCAAATAAGCAATTAGACTGTATAGTCAGTGTCACACTGTGCAAAACATGGCAGTGTACAGGATCCCAAGGACATCAATTAATATCGTTTATGTTGGAGGAAGGATATATGTTGATAAAAAGTCCTCAGCTGCTCTTTGAAGAGTACCATTGGATCCTTCACATTTGAGAGAGTAGATGGGGACCTCCTGTGGAAAAGTCTCATCTGAAACTGCACTTCTGACAGAGCAGCACCTTGTCGAGCATTGCACTGAGAAAAATCAGCGAGATTATACGCTTAAATCTTTTGAATGAAACTTGAATTTAGTTCTCTGACTGGGCTGAGTCAAGGCTAACAAATAAGCCACATGAATGCAATTAATTTTAATAGGAATCAATGCCATCTGCCATTAGACAATCAGAGAAATAAAATTGTCACTATAAGTAGCATGTTCTTACTAGAGCCAGATGAAGCAGAACAAAAATGAGACCCATTCCTAAAAGGTTCCAAATGCAATATTGTGAAAAGCTCAACGACAACAGTTATGGCAGTGTTCTGGCATGATAGGACCAAATAGGCAAAACACAAAACATCTAACTGACAGTTAATGCTGTTGCACAAAACTGTTGGCAAATGTAGTGGGCCATGTTCAGTATGTCATTAGTTAAAGAAAGCAACAGCCAAAATTGTTCAGAACTTCTGAACAGGCACTCACAGCATTAGTCAATAATTTGCTTCAAGGATCTGCAACAGTGGGAATGACTGAATATGCCCACTGGCTGCTCCAATTTTTCATTCCCTGCAGCTTGGTCCATGGAAATAAGTATAAATACCAAAATAGCTGCTGTGTGACACAGATGGCTGGATGCAAACAAAAATGATTTAGCACTACAGGTGCCTGGAGTTGACAATAGGCATTAAGTATTATAGGGGAAGCAAGAAAAGACAGTTTAGAACCTGTGACATCAAATAAAGAGTGTTCATTCTGGTTCTTGGAGCGTGACAACAACTAAGCTACAATAACCAACATAATACAGGCATCAAAAACTCAATAGCCGAATTTGCAGATGACACAAAAATAGGTGTGACAGTAAATTGCAATGAGGAAGAAAGAACCTTAAATGGTTACAGATGGGTTAGGAGAGTGGGCTAAAATGTGGCACATGGAGTTGAATGTGTACAAGTGCGAGGTCGTGCATTTTGGTCAGAAAAACAGGAAGGTAACTTATGACCTAAATGGGGAGAGACTTCAGGATGCTCTGATGCAGAGAGATCTGGGATATCCCATTCATGAATCACAGAAAATTAGCATGCAGGTACAGCAGATAATAAAGAAAGCAAATGGAATGTTGCCATTTATAGCTAAAGGAATAGAATAAAGACAAGGAAGTGTTGTTGCAACTATACAAGGCATTGGTGAAACTGCACCTGGAGTACTCTGCACTGTTTTGGTCTCCTTATTGGAGGAAAGATGTAGTGGCATTGGAGGCAGTTCAGAGGTTGTTCACTAGATCGATTCTAGAGACGAGGGGCTTGCTGAATGAAGAGAGATTAAACAGTTTAGGCCTATACTCTCTGGAATTTAGAAGAATGAGGAGAGGTTGAGAGGAATGAGGGGAGGTCAAGAGGAAGGGCTAGATGGCCTACTCCTGCTCCTATTTCTTATGTTCTTATGTATACAAGATGATAAAAGGTTTGGATAAAGTAGATATGGAAGAGATGCTTCCTCTTGTGGGGCATTCTAGGATGAGAGGTTACAGTCTTAGGATAAGAGGTAGCAAATTTAAAACAGTTGAAGAGAAACTACTTCTCACAAAGGGTTGTGAATCTGTGGAATTTGCTACCCCAAAGTGCAGTGAATGCTGGGACAGTGAGTAAATTTGAGGAGTTAGACAGATTTTTAATTGGCGATGGGTTGAAGGGTGATTGAATGGCGGAGCAGACTCAATGGGCCGAAGAGTCTAATTCTGCTCTGATATCTTATGAACTTATAACATGCAACTAAAGCCAACCCAATTATATAGAAAGATGATATACCAGGCAATCAATATATGTTTCTCTGCCTTGACTTCAATATTCTCTATGACCAAAACAATCACAATTTGCAATACAGACAATTTGCAAGGTACAACACAGTAGGAAGGAATGATTCTCCCTCAACCTCCACATTGTTTAGTCCTTGCCCATGTGGAGATAAATAAAAGATGGTGCTTTACTACGACAGGGACAATCTGAGAACAAAATATCTTTGTAATCTTGATGCACACACACTTGCATGTTAATTTGTACATTTGATCTTCAAACATGAATCACCAGTGATAGAGTTGCAGATTGATTTGTTTTGCTGTTTGCTGATCCGCATAACAGTAAACTTTAAAGAACATGGAATGTAGATTGGATTTGCATTCAAATAATCAACTAAATTCAGTTTTTATTATGTAGGCATACAACTATGCTCAAAGCCGTTTCATTTTAATCCATTTTTGAGATTCCTCCTCTCAGTGCAAATTTGAAAAGGTCTAGCCATTTATACACTGGCTATCATTTGATACATAGGAATTGCTAGGCAAGACTATCTGGTCCAATCAAATGATACAATGATAATGAAGTCATTGATTAGTCATTAGCAATCAGCCTATGTCAATTAATCGACAACAGATATAGGCTCGAGGCGAAAACAACCCCCAACGGTTATCACATTATCTCAAACTAAATTTTATCAACCACCGAATCTTCACACTCCAGTAAAACAATATTGGCCACAAATTAAAATATACATTCATGGTGTAGCTGATGCACATCATGTCTGTCTATTGGTGCTTATTTCAAAGAAAGCAACCAGATGAGATACCTTCTCTGTTTATGATACTTACAGGCTGAGGCATTTCGCTATACGCTTTCTGAGTTTTGGTGATGTGGATCTAACATCAGGAGTTGCCTCTGGCTCACAGGACACACGATAGCTGCAGGATGGCAGATAAACATATTTCACACAAGGTCCATTTAAAAAAAGTGATGTCTTTGCTTAATATTCAATATTCATTAACTTAATATTTTGAAAAACTCATTTGTACAAACAAAATAATTGCACAAATGATTAATTTGCTTCCAAAAGGCACTTATTTTCAGGCAGGAGAACACTGCACTTTGATTAATGATTAACTGCTGGTTCTCGCTACTGGAACTGCAGTCTTTTGTACTGCATGAAATGCAGATGGAAATGAATTTAACTTCATGTGTCAGACATTCTTAGAAGACAGCCACCATTACCATCGTAGCCTTTTTGTGGGACACACTGAAGGGAACAAAATCTTCCAACCTGAACATGAGGTACAGGAAAATAAAGCAATAGTAAGTGCACTAGTTAGCATTAGGCTGCAAAATCGCCAGCAGTTCCTGGCCTTATCTGTATTTTCACATGAAGGTAAAGTCGACATAGTCCCAGATGACCAAAGACTACTTTCCCCTTGGATGGAGAGTATTGAGTGGTGGTGATTTAACCAGAGGATTACCACACCTCGGGCAACAGGCAAGGTTGAGAAGGCAAGGACTTCATTACTGACCTCAGCTAATATCGGAATTGGACCTGATCTGTTGCTGTTGCTCTGCATCACTAACCAGCCATCTAGCCAACTGAGTTAAACTGACCCATGAGTGCACACAGCTGATGGTGGGCAGCTACCCATTGTTAATGCAAGGAGTTGGTCCATCATTCACTGAGTGACTAACACTCATGTGCTAGGAGTACAGATACCAAAATGAGGAGCAGATCTTGTTGACTGGCAATGATGGGAACAGACAAAACATTAAAAGGGCAAAAGTTTGTGCTGCCAATGTTTCGAGTGCAATCTTCCCAAAATCAACCAATCCATTCCAAAAAGGAAAATAGTAAAAGCTTCCCCCACCCACAAAATGGCCATACTCCCAGCTCAAATGAATCATTCCAGGTAATGGCTCAGCAGGTCTGTCTGCAGCCTGAGGTGGTGTAAAAGGTGCAAGAATATTTAAGCTCATTTTTTGTTCATTTACTAAGAAGCCAACTGTTGCAATTCAATGCAACTATATAAAAGCTTTCTACAAGTCCATTTCAATTATTTCAAATCCCAGGAAGAGGATGAGATATTGATTAAACTTTGGGGTTTTTGAGATAATTAATAAAACAGCAGTACATCAAGGAATACTTTGAGGCAAATATTTTGTATAAATTTAAACAAAAAAATCACTTTCCAAAATGCTGGCCAATTGTGTGCGATAAAAGTCAGTGGTGCACAAACATGTTTGAGCAGAAACTTCAGAAAGTAGCACAGTTTACATCTGGACCAGCAGATGTGTTCAAAGTAGAAACTCAAAACATGGTTTCTGAATCAGGGTCTCATTTTTTCCTATAACTATTGGCTTATTCGTTTGGTGCATGTTACTATATACTGATATAAAGACATGAATATGATAGCAGTGTTTGTGCATCTACCCAAAATGATTTGGTTGAGTGAGTGGAAAAACTGGCAAATGGAATTGAACCTGAAGTGCAAGTTGATGCAAGGGAATAGGAAATAAACGGGAGGGGTAGATGAAATGCAATACCTCGGAGTCCATCCCACGGGTCGCTGAAGGTGGCAATACAGATGGTTATGATACAGAAGGCATATGGAATATTTCTGTTATTGGACAAGATATAGATTGCAAAAGCAGGGATGTAATGCTGGAACCCATATAAAACACCAGTTAGGCCACAACTCGAATTATGTACCGTCCTGGCTGCCATGTTACAGGAACAACATAATTCCTCTGGAGTAGAGGAGATTTACAAGAATGTTGTCAGAGCTTGAAAATTGAGGCTATGAGGAAAGTCCAGCTCCCCCTAACGGAGAGGTCAATTACCAGGGGGCACAGATTTAAGGTGATTGATAGATGGACTTCTCCACCCAGAGCATGGTGAGTGTCTGAATTCTTTTTGGTAGAGGCAGATACTTTCAGGTTATAAGCCTGGTACCTTTTTAAATTAGTTAGGCTACGGACCAGTTGCTAAAATGTGGGATTAGAACAGGCGGCTATTTTTTTAAAAAATCTTTGAGCAGGCACAAACAAGATGGGCTGAATGAACTTGTGTGCTGTATGGTTCCCATCACAAAAATATTTATAACAGGGAACTGTCAAGCTCACTAATGGTGGAAGATTATACAATCATTGATGGTTTGATCAGCACATGCTTGCAATACCCTCTTACCTTTCTTTGTCAGTCAAGTATTGTTGACCGTGAAAGCATTTTAAAAACTTCTGGACTGGATTGATGCTGTAATTGTTGCAAGCAGACTGCAACAGTTTAATTTGTGATATTACCTCAAATTCCTAAAAAGAACATGGAAAGAAACATTGGAAGTTGAGATTTAAAGCTACTATAATTGCTGCTGCTTTACCGGAGTCATTGATTTTAGAATAGTGCCAAAACTATTTTAAAACATTTTGTTTGCTAGATTTGATGCATAGTGAAACTGTGCGTGCCTTTTATATGCTCTGTTTGAGACCAGTACTTTCTACTCACCTGACGAAGGGGCAAACCCCAAAAACTTGTGGGTTTACTGTCAAATAAACTGGTTGGACTTTAACCTGGTGTTGTGAGACTTCTTACTCAAATTAACAGCACAGACATAGGCTATTTGGCCCAACTGGTTGTGCGCTGGCATTTATGCCTCTCCTGTCTTCATCAGACTGCAAACATTCTCTTATTCCTTTTCCATGCATTTAGCTTTCTCGGAAAGACAACCATGTCAAGTTCCTCCTTCATCCAATTTTTAGTGACTTTTATGTTTCAGACCTGGAGTTTTGGATTTCTGCTTCCAAACCCAATAACAGAGGCATGCTCCCCATCCCCCCCAAATACAACTGTCGAAGTTTTGCTTGGTGCAATAATTTATACTAACCTTCCGTCTCTTCTCAAAGTTGATCAAACCATTCTATATGAGACAAACAAGAACAGCAAAAATTAATTTGACTTGTCGAACAGTCAGATCACACTACAAGATTGTGAACTTGAAAGGATACTTAGGAGTGAAATCCAAGTCCTGTAAACCTGGCTCCAAATTAAAATGTAGCTGTGTACAACACAAATAAATGCATTGCACTGACAGGTCATTATTTTGCAAAATTATACAGAATCCTCTACTGCAGTCAAATTTGTAAACACCAAGTTTATTATACAAGTAGGCAAGCTAGGGGAGATAGTGGCAAGCGCTGCTGTCTCATAGCAACAGGGACCTGGGTTTAATTCCCGGCTTGGGTCACTGTGGGGAGTCTGCATGTTCTCCCCCTCTCTGCATGGGTCTCCTCCAGGTGCTCTGGTTTTCTCCCAGAGTCTGAAAGACATGCTGGTTAGCTGCTTGGGTCAAGTTAAATTCTCCCTCAGTGGAACCGAACAGGTGCCAGAGTGTGGCGATTGGGGGATTTTCACAGTAACTTTATTGCCGTATTATCGTAAGCCTATTTGTGACATTAATAAACTTAAAGTTTAGAATGCAATGGAAAACAATGTCCAATTAACAGAATCTTACCTGCGCAAATAAAAAGTGTGCAATTTATATAACATTTTTAGGCTACAAAATAAATCGGGCTACACACAACTGGCTGCTTTGTGAATAAGCTGCATGCAAATCACCAAGTGATTGATCCATAGTACAAAGCATCAAATCAAAGCCGTGCATGTACTGTCTTTAATGTGCTTCATTCATTTGTCTCATTAATTCTTTCATTGTCTTTTTGATTCCCATCTCCAAGCAACTTGCACTACAACTGTAATCATAGCAAAGAAAAAATCTCAACATGTTGTAAAGGAGGCTGGCTAGAGTGAATGTTCGACCCTTAGAGGATGAGAGGGGGGACTTAGTGGTGGGAGATGAGGAAATGGCTGAGGCCTTAAATAAGTTTTTTGCCTCGGTCTTCACGGAGGAGGACGCGAATAGTTTGCCGGATATTAAAGATAGAAGGATGGTAGGAGTTAAGGCCTGAATGCGATTACTGTCACTAGAGAGATAGTGCTTGATAGACTAACGGGACTGATGGTGGACAAGTCCCCAGGACTGGATGGAATGCATCCCAAAGTTCTGAAGGAAATGGCAGAGGTGATAGTGGGTGCCTTAGTGATTATTTACCAAAATTTGCTGGATTCCGGGGAAGTGCTGGAAGATTGGAAAACGGCGAATGTTACGCCGCTATTTAAAAAAGGTAGCAGACAAAAGGCAGGGAATTATAGGCCGGTTAGTTTAACGTCTGTAATTGGAAAAATGCTTGAATCTGTCATCAAAGAAGAAATAGCAAGGCACCTGGAAAGGAGTGGTTTGATAGAGCAGACGCAGCACGGATTCGTTAAGGGAAAGTCATGTTTGACGAGTTTATTGGATTTCTATGAGGATGTGACTAGTGAGGTAGACAGAGGGTAACCAGTGGATGTGGTGTTTCAAAAGGCGTTTGATAAGGTGCCTCACAAAAAGTTGCTTCAGAAGGTTAGGGTGCATGGAGTTGGGGGTAAGGTGTTAGCGTGGATAGAGGATTGGTTGTCTAATAGGAGGCAGAGAGTTGGTATCAATGGGTGCTATTCTGATTGGCGGTTGGTGACTAGTGCAGTGCCGCAGGGATCGGTGCTGGGGCCTCAGCTATTTACCATTTATATAGATGATCTGGAGGAGGGGGCTGAGTGTAGGGTGACGAAATTTGCTGATGACATGAAGATGAGTGGAAAAGCAAATTGCGCGGAGGGTGTGGAAAGGCTGCAGAGGGATCTGGATAGGCTGAGCGAGTGGGCAAGGACCTGGCAGATGGAGTACAATGTTAGCAAGTGTGAGGTTATCCACTTTGGCAGAAATAATAGTAGGAGGGATTACTATTTAAAGGGTGAAAAGCTGCAGCATGCTATGGTGCAGAGGGACCTGGGGGTCCTTGTGCATGAGTCACAAAAACCCAGTCTGCAGGTGCAGCAGGTGATCAAAGAGGCAGATGGAATGCTGGCCTTTATAGCGAGGGGGATAGAATATAAAAGCAGGGAGGTCTTGCTGCAACTGTACAGGGCACTGGTGAGGCCGCAGCTGGAGTACAGTGTGCAGTTTTGGTCGCCGCATTTGCGCAAGGATACTTTGGCCTTGGAGAGAGTGCAGAGGAGGTTCACTAGGCTGATACCGGAGATGAAGGGGTTGGACTATGAAGAGAGACTAAATACACTGGGTCTGTACTCGTTGGAGTTTAGAAGGATGAAGGGGGATCTTACAGAGACGTATAAGATAATGAAGGGGATGGATAGGGTAGAGGTAGAGAGATTCTTCCCGCTTAGAAAGGATAGCAGGACTAGAGGGCACAGCCTCAAGATAAGTCGGGGGGAGCAGTTTAGATCAGAGTTGAGGAGGAACTTCTTCACTCAAAGGGTGGTGAATCTCTGGAATTCTCTGCCCGTTGAAGTGGTGGAGGCTACCTCGCTAAATATATTTAAGACACGGGAAGATAGGTTTTTGACAGACAAGGGAATTAAGGGTTATGGGAAGAGAGCGGGAAAGTGGAACTGATCCACTTCAGATCAGCCATGATCTTATTGAATGGCGGGGCAGGCTCGAGGGGCTAGATGGCCTACTCCTGCTCCTATTTCTTATGTTCTTATGTAAAGAGACTTACATCAATATAATCTGGAAGAGCAGTGTCCAACATAATTAGATCAGTTAAGAAAGTCCCCAGGTAGGGCACAGTTCCCTGCATCACACCCTATAAAAGAGGAGCAAAATTGTTTAATCCATTTTAAATGCATGTCACATTTCCTAAACATACTATCCATACTTAAAACCGCTCCCTTTTGTATGTAACTAAATCAGTTTGCAACCTGAACACTTGAGTCTATTTAATTACAGATCATACCATGGGATGGAAAGCTAGAGCTGGATCTCCCATGTTGAGTTGATCAATATCAATCACTTGAAGGTTGGGAATTCTCTCACATATCAGGGGTTATAAATAGATTACCCATTCTTGCTAATGGTGAATATTTAAGTGATAAGTAATTATGTACAAAACAATAATAAAAATGTAAACAGCGTTGGTCAAATACAACATTTGCCAATATTAACCCCAAATTACCACTTAATTGTAAGTGCAGGCAAAACATTATATTATCCTCCATCACTTTAGTTTCTTTTTCTCCTTTGTTACCAGAAATTCATGGCTGGAACTTCTCTTCATATGGTGATCTCGAGGATAACCTTTGGTATCTTATTCTATCAAAAGGCACTGCAGTCCTTAAATAATGATCAGATATGCAGCTTTCCAGAAGGAGCTAATGGTCAGCTATCAGCAGTGCCAACTAGTTGTGTTATTTTATAGCAGAAAGAACACAAGTAACAACTAGAGTAGACCCTACAGCTCCCACCATTCAATAAGTTAATAAGTGACTGTCTTCAACTCCACTTTTTGGCTTGATTCTTATCTCCCTTGATTTCCTGAGTTCAAATCTATTGATCTTCAACCAAGTGTCCACAGCTCTTCCGTGTATAGATTTCCTGCCAAATCCTCAACCTTGCATTTCACTGAGATTCCATCTCATTCTTCCAATCCAGTGCATTGACCTGCAAAATCTTTCACAGGATTATACATCCATCCCCAGAACTAATCCATTCAGCCTAACAGACTTGAGCTGACACTAATTACCTATTTCTGTACGGAATTTAGTTCTTTCTTCCTTATCCTAAAATAGGTGACCAAATGGGAGCCCCAATTTCTACCCTTGTGAACATCAGTATACTCAGCAGTGATTGAGTCAGAATACTGCCTTTACCCTTTAGACCATGACGAAGATTCTGCCCATACTAGCTTTGGATCATCTTAAATGTGGAACAATTTAGATCTCAAATGATACATTGGTTGTCAATACATGATTATATTTATAAACATCAGCACCGTCCCAATAATTATAGCTTTTAAAATGCAACCAGTCAAACAGCAACAGTGGCGTCCTCATTGGAAATAGAAAGGAGAAATGGTTAATAGCCTCATTTAGAGCAAAGAATTACGTAAAGATGAATCACTATTTGAATTCAATCTGAGAACTGTTAAGTCTTGGAATGACTAGATGACACACCATTTGTTTCTGCATCTGTAGCCATTTCTGACCCCGCTTTTGGTTATCTTTCACACGGCTGTCAAGGTTTGCAAACTTTAAAGTTTCTTCCTGAAGATTTAGGAAAAAAATCAATTATGAACTCTGGCCAATGTGACACCAAGTGAGATCTTAACCCCAAAGCCTCGTGTTTTTATAAATTACATAGCAAATCTGAAGGCTTGTGCTAACATGTTGGGCAAATTCCAATTTCAACCTGCGATATTTTGAAGTGAAACTGCAATTTATCCCATATTGAGAACCAAATGAACACAAAAGCTGATCATTAATGCCAGTCTCAGATTAGAACACAAATGAGAACACTTTCTGGGTGATGCACTCGAGACTGGATCGCCTGTCGACGGCAGAATTAATTGCTCTAATTTTGCGGCGTGATGTAATTGAGGGCATTTGAATCGCAAATTCTGTTTGTGATTTTGTTAGAAAGGTCTGTTTCTGATTGCCCTCGAGGTGGTGGCAAGCCATTCTCTTGACAGCTGCTAGGCCATTTCAGAGGGCAGTTGAGTTAACTATATTGCTGTGGATCTGGAGTCACATGTAGGGCAGACAAGATAAGGATAACCAATTTTCTACCCTCAAGGACATTTGTGAATAAGATGGGTTTTTACAACAATCTGATAAATTCAAATCAATAGGCATGAAACTAAATCCCTAGTTTCTGTGGTCGGATTTGAACTCATTTCTTATATTTGCAGGTGCCACAGGCAGAGAGTTGGAGAGAAAGGAAAACCACACCTTCTTTTACAGCTCTAGTTGTCATAAAGCAGGCAAGTTTAAAAGGTCCAGCCACATTGGGAAAGACATGGAGAAGGTAAGTTTGTAAGACAAGTGGGTAGAATTGGGGAGCAGCAGGATGGGGGTTGGGTTGTCGATGGTGGGGCTCAGAGTGAATATTGTACTTTATAGTTATCCAGAAGTTAGAAGTGGTTTTAATTCTGACTTCTTCTGGGAAACGATTATAAGACAGTTGGAACCAAAGTTTGCTATTTATATTGTACTTTTGGATGGCTCCCATTGCAGGGTAATTGCAGTTTGAAATTTTTACCTAGGGTTTCTGGGTGGGGCTGGGGGGTGGGGGAATTCCCCAGCAGACAGTTATGAATCTGTGGCATTCCCTGCCCAGTGAAGCAGTTGGGGCTACCTTGTTGAATGTTTGTCTTTAAGGCAAGCATAGATAGATAGATTTTTGAACAGTAAAGGAATTAAGGATTATGGGGAGGTGGAGCTGAGCCCATAAAAACATGAACCATGATTTTATTGAATGGCAGCTCAGGTTCAAGAGGCCAAATGACCTACTGCTGCTCCTTTTCAAATGTGCTTATGGATCAGGGTGCCTGACAGATTAGTCCTAACAAAAATATTACACAGTCCTCTTCGAATTCAGAAGACAAATGCTTTGACTACCTCCAAAATTGATTAGGAATTAAGCAACAACCCATGCTTGATTATTTTCTGCTCTGTACACAATGAAGCATGTGGGATAATTTGGCACCTCGAAATTTATAATGTAACTAATCACTTTATCAGTTGGAGAAATTAAGCATATTAATCTATGAGCACAAACCATGAGCACAAACATTAGGAGAGTTCGCTGAAATTTTGATTCAAAATAAAGCTTTTCAGAACATTCCTCAAGTTAGAGAGAAGCAGGGAGAAACAAGTCAAGGATGAGGTACAAAGTTGGACTTAAGGCTAGTCAGAAGTGGGGTGTTGGAAGTATCCAATCAAATGTAAAGATTAAAAATTGCAAGGACACTGGGACTAAGTTGATGTGGGACACAAGATGCTGCAAAGAAACAAGTGGTCTTGGTGATGGAGTTCATGTAGGATATAGGTCTAGATAAAACAGAAAGCCAAAGTTTTTCCACTGTCCAGTTCAGTCTGAGCAAAGGAGGGAGCTTACAGCAGGAGTGAGAAACAATGGCTTCCTGATACCCAAGTGATGATAAATATGCCAGGATGTACTATTGTATGTACAGATGACATTGGAGTGCCTTAATATTTTTTAAAACAGCACGAGACAAACTGAACACTTCCTGCAACCCACAAGTTACGAATTTTGGGATTGTACCTTCTTCTTGACTAATATGTTGACCATTCAGCCCAATTATTCAACTGAAAATATGCAGGAAAATATACAGGGAGAAGCAAAATCAGGTTTAGGCCTCCTGCATGTCATTTACTAGGCCAATCAGCTTAATCAAGTAAAAAACAACTTTGGAAGCACTTCAAGATAAAATCTGTATCTAATTTGGGGGGTACAGTCCCCCAGAGATGGACAAATGCTTTATGAGATCACCATTTTCTTCAAAACACAAGTATCAGTGTTGATTGTTACAATATTAGCATAGATTTACTGCCTCCCATCCTATTGGACACTAATTCAAATCAAAGAAGACATGTTTGAAAGGGAGTGCCTGAGAGTGGGGAAATAAAAATGCTCCTCACGGAGCCAAGCACTAAAAACAGGCACGGTGGTGAAAAGGGTAGAAGGAGAAGAATGTAGCTGCAATTCCTAGAAGTGCAACAACATGTGCTTGAGCTGAATCATGTTCTTTTAGAAAAGGCAAAATCCATTCAGATGAACTGAATTATTGTCACACTGCCAAAATCTAGCAAGCCAATAAATAGTCACATCAACTTTGTACAACCACAGCATGGCATTGCAAAATCATGTCAAACACATATTAAAACAGGCAATCCTGTCAAACCCCTCAATTTGACCGAATGCATTTTGGTCCTTCTCAGATACCGAGAGTTAGGTGTTGCAAGCCCTATCCAAAACATGGTGAGTGTGCATTCCTAGTTGGGCTTGTTTTTTTCTGGTGGAGGACTCTGCTATACTTGGCTGTCCACTAGAACTTTCAAAAATATCCTGGCAAAATCATTAACAATCATCCAATATTCTTGATAAGCACATCAGAGAAAAGGAGTTGTTATTCAACTGGTCTTAGCTCTCAATGGGAGGCAGGCAAGGAAGAGATAACAAGAGTTTAGGTCAAATATGTCCCTCAAAAAAACTGGACTAACAAATCCAGAGCCACTGGCTGTCAAGAGGCTTAGGAGAAAGAAAGAAAAGGAAGCTCTTGACAGATACCAAAGGCTCAGTGCTATGAAGAATCTAGGAGGAGTAAAAAAAAAGTGTACAGGTGACCTTAAAAAGAAATTAGGAAAGTAAAGAGAGGGCATCAAGATATTGGTAAGTAAATCAAAGAAACCCAAAGACTTTTTCAGAATACATTAAGAACTAGTGCAGATAAAAGAGCAGGACTCACTCGAAACCACAAGGGTGTGGAATAGTGGGGGTGGATATTCCTATGGTTCTAATAATAGTGGCAGGGTTTGGGAACTCACTGGTATTGACAAGCGATCCTCTAACTACTTGCATGTACACCTATCAAAATTACAGATCAAGAGCTGGAAAGTGGGATTAGACTGATGGCTACAAATCAGCCAGTATGGACACAATGGGACGAGTGGCCCCTTCATCACTGTAAATTTCTATGTGTTAATATTTCAGTAATTCAGTATTCCTGGAGTACGTGGCTCTCTTAAAACAAAATAAAAGCACAATGTTTCCAGATGCTGTGATTGGTGTCTGTTTTGATACAAACTATATGAAATTAGGTCACTATAATTTGAAATATAACAAATAAAGCAATCGGATTACAAATTTGCCCCAGTTCTCATGCAACAACTAATCCTTATTATAGAGGACAAACAAGAAAAACAGGTAAAAATTTAACAAATAAATACTTAAGGGAACCAATCGAATCTGTAACTCTTCCACTTTGGGTTTTAATTACATGCCCTCAGTGCACAAAGCAAAAATCCATTGGCACAAGTCTCACTTTATCCTTCAAGTTCAAATTTCTAAGATATACTTAGGTTGTATTCTTGGCAGCATACCCACATTAAATGTTTATTAAAAAAGTTAGCATCCGACAGGCTTTAAATGCTTAAGCCAAGCCAGACCACCTAGTACACTTATTGCTTCATTGGTTGACAACATTCACATGCAGTCAGCCACTAGTTTAACTCATTATAGATACTATTTATTACTTACTTTAAAACATTGAACAGCTCACTAAAATAGATCCATTGAGCCACATGCAACATCTTACCTTCATTAGCAGGTCTCTACTTGTCACAGAATTATTTTCATTGAAGGATATATCTGAAAGCTCATGAAACATTGATGTACTGTGCCTAGTCAAGAGAATGAGACAAATTACTCATGAGGGAATAGAAGGAGATTAACTAATGGCTGCCAAGGACTCCAACATCTACAAACAGGTAACAAATACAATGGAGGATGATGAGCATTTTGGGAGTTTTACAGAATTTAATGTTAATGAATCGGATTAGCTATCCTTTGGCAAATATTATTGGCAGCAAGAGAAACTGCCAAGAAACTCAAAAATGCAAACAGGATTAAATTGTCTGCAGCACAGAGATAAAAATTACATGTGTATGCTCTCAAGGGTTTATTGCACTTCCTCAGGAGATAAAAGACTGACTTTTCTGTACTTCCAGCATTCTAAATGAAATCAATAAAGAGAAAAATGCTGGAAAATCTCAGCAGGTCTGGCAGCATCTGTAAGGGGAGAAAAGAGCTGACGTTTTGAGTCCAGATGACCCTTTGAATGTTCAGCTCTTTTCAGATTCCAGCATCCACAGGAATTTGCTTTTATCCACCGTCTTATATGGCTGGCACAGCATCATTCTAGGCGAATTGTGGCAGGTTTTATCTAAGAGCAGATCAGTTTGGGAGCACAATAATTTAAAGTTCAAGCTGAACAGCTTTATTAAGAATCGGAATTCCTACAGTGCAGAAGGAGGCCATTCAGCCCATCCAACCTGCACCAATAACAATCTAATCTAGGTCCTAACTCCATGGATTTATCCTGCTAGTCGCACCGGACACCAAGGAGAAAAACCACGCAGCCACAGAATGTGCAAACGCCACAGTCACTCAAGGCCTAAATTGAACCCAGGTCCCTGGCACTAGCCAAAGGAAGATCAATTCTGACAATTAGCTAATTATTAGGAGTGCACAGCAAGTACCTCTGGTAGTCTTACTGACACACGTAGAACTTGCTATCCAGTACTGTATGTTTATCAGAAATATTTCACAGCTACTGTGGAAAAGGAACTTACTTTGATATGAATGCCCAAGTCTTCTTCAACTTGAATATTTGAGTTGACTGCATTGCAGACACAATCGCATACAGAGATGAAAAATTCTTCAAGATCCTACATTCCTGTTGGAAAACAAAGGAGTTCTGTGTAAGTAACAGCAGCTCCCATTTGCTGACAAGAACAGAAGTTCGGCTGTGAAAATAACAGCAGCAAAAACAAATTACAGAAAAACATTGTCACATTTCACGCTCGTTACTCCCTTATTTTTCCTCTACCACACTCTCTTCAGCTGTGGTCAGATGGTGTGTTTCAGAGGAAGAGGGGGAAGGGGGGAAGAGGAGAGGGGAAGGGGGAGTGGGGAAGCGGGGAGGGGAGAGGGGAAGAGGGTATGAGAGGGGGAGGGGAAGAGGGGAGGGAAGAGAAGAAGAGAGGGGAAGCCTCTGCCCATTTTGTTAGGCTGATGAATTGGTGACAAATATTGTAATTTCTAACAAAGAGTAAAAAGGGTAGTACAGGCAGCACAAGATAATCTTTTTAAAAAAACGTATAAATCAGAAAATTGAGTACATTTTTATTGACTAATTTTGACTAAAATAAAACTGTTGATATCCAAGTTAGCTGATCTCAACTAGGATAGCAGCAGCAGTGCCCACCATACACTTGACTCTACAAAAGGAAGCGGGAGAAATTAAATCAGTCATAATTCCTGCTCCCGAGGGCAGGAAACAGGATCTGGGACTGTTGCCAGGTTCCAAAACCACCTGGTTGAGAGGCTGGGTGAGGGTTTGTGAAAATGTGTGATTTTTATGGAAGTACCCACTTGAAAAAGGCATGGAGACAGGGATCCCAGGCAGGCTTTCAAACCTAGAGGGGCATCAGCCTTCCAGCTCGAGGGGAACAGCCAGCTGTTGCCAAGGATAAGTAATAGAAGGTGTTTCAAAATGGAAAAAAAAACAAAAAATCCGATTTCATTATAGATAAAGCAGCAAAGGCCACCAACAGGATGGGACTGCCTCTACAGGGTGGCCTTTGGTTGTGCTAGTACCCAGTTAGGCAGGGAGGACCTGTCTGCCTACCTGGAGTATACATGCGAGACTGCCACTGGGTGTCTGCCAGGCTGCAGCCAATTGAACTGTACCTGTCATGTTGTGAAACTGGAGACCGAGTGGAAAATCTCATTTAACCTCCTGTCAATGATCTTAAAGAGCGCAACCAAGGTGGGCACCCTTGCTGAGCCTCAAACCCACCTTCCCCAAAATGAGCAGGAAAACAGAATACCAAACTGGCACTGATAATTTTAGACCCAGTCTGCCTCTATTGCTGACCTAAAAGAGGACCTGCTCCCAATCTCTTTTAATCCCCCCATCCCCTGCCTCTGCGTGTGATGAACAGCCAATTTGGAAGATGCTGGAGGGAAGTCACTTGGGCATGGGGTCATTCACCAGCAAGAATTGATGGAAAGGAAGAATAAAATATAAACATTAATTACAGCCAGAAGGGGAAGGGATGCAAAGTACAAACTGTAATACTCAACTTCATTGCGGAAATGCAATTAATAACCTGAAATCAGTTTGCATTGTTTCTTCACGTGACTTGTTAATATTCAAATACAAGCATTAGCAGAGGCATGACCTGTTAGGTACATAACACCAACCTCTTCCTCTTTAGACATCCTGCAGCTTTATTAACTATTTGATTTCGTTGAGGAAAAATAAAGCCTAGGTTGAAAACTGGGCAGAGGTCTTGACCCAGAGCTCAACCAACAGTGGCTTTAGATCTTTAAAAACGCAGGGCAGTCACATGGCCGCCATACATTTCATATAATTAAATGATGCCAGATTGTGATATGACTACAGGATCTCTAATGCACAGGAGCTGGCAAACAGCTTCTGTAATAGGTACTGCAAATTAAGAAGGGGCTGCTTACTCAGCTTACTCTGTTATTTGCAGCCAAAGGATACAATGTTCAGCACATACTGGGTTTTGTTTACAAAAGCAAATTATACTGATTTCACCTTCCAAACTCACTGTGGGAATTATGATTGCCATAATTCAACATTCTACAGAAGCAATCAACTTTTCTTTGTCAAAAACCTACCTCACTGCTCCTCCCTCACCCACTATCCATGAGGTTTTCTGTACTTGTTAACACCCAACCCAAATTGCTTGCATGCGGCCTTCCACATCCCTGTGGGATTTTGCCTTTTGCATAGAGATCGATAGACAATGTCATACCTGAGCAATGTGAATCCACTTGTCAATTATTTTAGCCCTCTGCTGTGGTTTCGACTGGAGGTCCTTTAATATGGTACCAATGACACACTTAGTGACGAGATTGAATTGAGTGATGGTAGCCTGGACTGTAGGTGCTAGATGTTTGATTTCCTTTTTGTCCCGTTGGGACCAGATGTATCCCAGGCAATGATGGGGGACCACCTTTTTGAACAGGTACTGATCAAAAATAAAAATGAATACTAAAGATGTTTTTACTACCATAGACCTTTTGAACACTAAAGTGCAAACAAAACTTGCCCAGGTAATGGTCAACCAGCTTCACTGCTTTGTACATTTAAAACTAAAATACAAAGGTTAGACAGTGACAGTGTATAATTCTCACAGATATAGGCATTAGTGGAGTGAAACATGCAGGATCTGTTCAGCTGCCTGCTAACATTGGATGGTGTATATATGAGTGGCTAATCCAATACCACATAATTTGCACCACCACCTGAGACAAATTTCTACCCCATAAGTGAGTGACGGATTATTTTTGACCAGATTATCTACTTTACAAGAGCCTCTCACACACCAATTAAAATATTTGGTAACACTTAATGAGATCTTCAAATTAAAAGGTGAGAGTGAACCACAACAGCTACAACTATATTACTCAATCATATGGAGATGGGATTCAAGACATAGCCAGAAACAAGGGGCAATATTAGGAAGGTTTACTAAAACCTTAGTCAAAGATGTATGTTTTAAGAAAGGCCATAGCAGGAAGAGGCAGAAGAGATTTGGGGAGGAAATGCAAGCATGGAATATAGGCAGAAAATACTAGAGTTGGAGAAGTAGTGAATTTGTGCTGATAGGATACAGTGTCAAGAGTTTTGGAGGAGCTCGTGAAGAGTTTTGGATATGGAAATGAAAGGCATGAACAATGGCTTCAGTGGAAGATTGGTTGTACTATGACCAAAAGCAGGCAGTATTAGAATTGAACTGAATTCTTTGTGCAATGGGGTTAAAAGTGACACTTCTGCATGCTGTAGACAGTTTGTTTTTAATCAGAGATAGTGACTGGGAAAGCATGCAGTTTCTAGTGCCAGCTGAAGATGGACTATGCCTCCATTCTCCTCCATGATCAATGCTGGGAAATTTATGGCTTGTTCATGCACAACTGAATGAACTGCCAGTCTAACAATGCAAGTGACAAGGCGAAAGGTCAAGAAAAATGGCAGAGAGGTAGAGTTAGGCATCAAAGTGCCTGTCGAAGCTAACTCCCATGTCTGCAGATCATATTGCCAGAGGCAGCATGTAGTTGAAGTAGGTGAGTGGGTTCAGGGTGCTAAAGCAGCATGTACTTTATTACCTGGATCCAGTGATGTTTGGAGAGGAGAATAGCTGATCTGGACTAAAGGAAGCCAATTTATAGAATGTGTTACTGTTAAACAGCTGCCCTCTCCCAATATTCTAAAAAAGTAAGATGTCCTGCATAGACTAGGCATTTCAATTAAACAGATTTCTAAAACATTTTATTTTGAGACAACCATAGGTTGCAATTTTAACGTAACTTGTCAAGATGGGATTGGGCAAAAGACTCATTTTACAGCCTATTTGCACCCTCCATTAGCATATGTTAAATTGGTCTCATCATAAATGAGAACATTGAATACAGCAGTTGGGACGTGTACATGACATTGGTAAGGCCATACTTGGAATACTATGTACCATTCTGGTCACCCTATTATTATAGAAAGGATATTATTAAACTAGGAAAAAAGTGTAGAAAAGATTGACTGGGGTGGTACTGGGACATTATGGTTTGAATTACAAGGAGAGGCTGGGACTTTGTTTACCTGGAGCAGAGGAGGCTAAGGGAGATCTTAGCGGTCTATAAAACAGGGGGGCACAGATCAGGTAGATAGTCAACATCTTTTCCCAAAGTTGGGAAGTCTAAAACTAGAGGGCATAGGTTCAAGGTGAGAAGGGAGAGATACAAATGGGTCTAAAGGGGCAATTTCCCTCCCCCTCCCCCAAAGTGTGGTGGGCATCTGGAACGAGTTGCCAGAGGTAGTTACATGGGTAAGACTGGTCGAGTGGGATATGGGCCAAACATGGGCAATTGGGACTAGCTTAATGGTTAAAAGCTGAGTGGCATGGACAAATTGGGCTGAAGGGCCTGTTTCCATGCTGTAACTCTCTAGGTTACTCAAGCGGACTGGTTGCACTTTGACTGCTATACACCATGAAAAATTTGCCAAGCTTTTTCCATGCAAGCCTGACTTGTATCAGTGTTTATCTGAAAACTAAAAAGGAAACTACACTGGTCTGCTCATATTTGTTACCATTTTTATGTCAGCTGTGAACATTGCAGCTTTAATCCTGCAATACCATTACACAATGCAGAGAAGTTTAACAGGAGATGTTAATAATAAAGGGGTTTTCAGTCACCCCCAAGGCTACTTGTTTCACATGACTTTCACCTTCAGAGAAACAAAGTTGAAGTTTTCATTGAAAGATATTCCAATCTTGTTACTGAGGTCACATGTCAAACATGCTCTGGTGTCTTAGACACTGCATTGTGTGTGAACTCAGTTATAGTGACTGCTAATTATGTGAAGAGAAATTGGATCACTGACTGCCATCCAAAACATCACACGCAGCATAGTGGGCAACTGGTCCCTACAGAACGGCCCCAAGTCCACGTTTACTCACAGCATCCATGTATGTCAGCTGCTCTGCAACAATGTCTGACGGGAAGGAGAGGATGTCCTGTTTCTCATCAACTCCCCCTATCTCTACATCCCCTTCCTCTCCCAGTCGGAAAGTGATGGTTCCATAGTTACTATCTGTACAATTGAAAGGAGACATTTATTTTGTGCCCAAAGTTCATGGCACTTAACTAAAATTTCTAAAAACAATACACTTCTCAAATATGCACAATTAGAAATCTAGCACTGGTTTAAAATGTTCTTACAGCTGTATTTTTTCAATCTAGATTCAGTGAAATTAATCTTCAACAATGTTACAGTCAAAGTCTCTTAATGGAGAGCACTTGAGTAGCAAGAAAATATTTATTGATGTGTTCTCATTCAGCAGTCCTGATAGATGGGAAGCTAATCTGTGTCTGAGTAAATCTTCCACCACACTTAGTATGTTCTTATTTCAAAACTTTGTCATAGAGCAAGTCACAGAATGTAATAAAGATACCATTGATAGCAACAGCTAGAAGAAATTGCCAATAGGTCGTAATAAATGCTGCCAGGCAAAAATCAGATCATAGTGCATCTTCCTCTTCAGGTTGCATGATGTATATCTTGCACTTGTGTATTCTGTAATCATAACGCCTCAAATTGGTAGTGCAAGGAGGGGGCAGGAAAAGATTGGGGTTAGAGAAGGAGAGGGAAACATTTCAGAGTCCTTTCCAGAAACACTGAAAGTTCTGGAAAAGCCTTTCTGATACTTTGACAGATACAGGCTTTACAAAAGGTCAAGACTGAAATGGAAAATAAGTATCTGGCACCACAACAAAAAAAAAGACCCTCTTCCAGTCAATGTCAGCACAACACTCAACTCTGATTCATTTTTAAACAAGCTTAGCTTAATTATAAATTCAGAATTCAGAAACAATTTCAAAAAAATGAGAAAGGAAACCCAAATGAATTTCAAAACCACTGGGCATAACTCTGCATGAACCTATGGTCAGCGGATGTTCTGAATTAGTTTACTTAAGAATGCCAGTAATGTGAAAAGCTTTACACAATACACATAAATAAACTAATTCACAACACCACACCATTCGGAAATGATTCTTCCAACCTGGCAGAATACTCAATTGGAGTATATGTGGGTAAAACGGTGTTCCTGTAACAACATGTATTGCATGTTGGTGATTACAATTTGTCAATAGTGTTTTTTTTAAGATCTGGTAATCTTTAAAATATCATTGTACCAAGTTCATTAATTCCATTACAATCCAGTGTATAACTAAACCTTTTTATCTTTCAGAGAGACTGAAAACCTTTATCTTTTGAGTTACCATTGAGTTGTAGAGTAGTTTAACTGGCAGTTATCAAAGTATGTTCATGTAGATGTTTCAAAGTGAAACACAGGTCAACCATTTGGCCAAAGGTGACGGTGCTGGTTCCAACTCTCAAATGGATCCATTAGCTGCAATCTCATTTCTCAGCACTTCTCCGCCCAGCAAATTGTAATAATCCATGCACCAATGGTTTTCTAACTCCTTCAGTGTTTAAACGTTGCACAAAAAGCTGACTGGAGTATTTCCAACATAACAAATAAAACTGATTCTTTTGAATGGAGGTTCGAAGTGAAAGTGGCTCTGGTGCAATGTTAAAAAGACAAATGCTAGAATGCTCAGCAAGACTGGCAGTGTGTGGAGAGACTGCTTCAGATCAATGACTTATCGTCGGAATTAAGATTTTTCAGGGAGGAACAAAAGGAAAGGGTGGCGAGGAGAAATAAACAAAAGATTTTGATGCAATAGCGAGAGTGATAATGTGTAGAATAAAGAAACAAAAGCTGTGTCCAAGTGAGGGATGAATGATATAGCAGTCATCCAATTGCAACATAATCAAAAACAATTCAGCAAAAAAAAGGAGTCACAGGCTATTATCCAAGTTGTGTGTTGAGTGCTATATTGTGTGGAGATGTGTGGAGATCAGGTGTTGTTCCTTAACCTGTATCAGTCTTCATTGGAACATCACAGCATGCTATGGACAGAAAGGTGGGAGCAAGGTGGTGAATTGAAATGACAATTGACAGGATACTCACGGTCATGTTTCTGCAAAGTCATCACCCAGTTTGGCCCTCTCTACTGAGCAGCAAACAGTGTTGGTAGAACACTGATTAATAGGATCACCCTGCCCATGCCTTCCACTGGATCATTTTTTTTTGCCAGCTTGATACCACCACCAAGTACATCTTCCCCTGCCCTCCTCTCTCAGAGTAAAAGTAATATCATTGTTTCACCTGGTAAGAATGGCTGGGGTCTTGGATGTGGAGAAAGGAAAAGGTCAAAGTACAGGTGTAGCATCTCCTGTGAATACACAAAAGTGCTGGACATGTGTTAGTGGTGACTGGAATACTGAAAGGGGAGGGCAGGGGAAGATGTACTTTGTGGTAGTATTAAGCTGGAGCTGGCAAAAAAAATGAGAACGATCCGGAGGAAGGCAAGGGCAAGGTGACCCTATTAATTACTGCTCTGGAAGGAGGGAAAGGGGTGAGAACAAAAAAAAGTGTGAAGTTGACTGGGCACAGTGAAGTGGTCGATCAACCACTCTGGATGGCAATCCTGATTTATGTCAGAAGCACTGATGTGGAAGGTTGCATCAGCAGAACAGATGTAACGGAGTCAAAGAAACTGGGAGAATGGAATGAGTCCTTACAGGAAATTGGAAAATTTTCAGACTGGAGGCCAATTACCAGCAGTGTACCACAGGGATCAGTGTTGGCTCCTCTGCTATTTGTGATCTTTATTAATGACTTTGAGGAGTGGGCTGAGGGTGGGTCAGTAAATTTGCTGATGACACCAAGATTGGTGGAGTAGTGGATGAGGTGGAGGGCTGTTATAGGCTGCAAAGAGACATTGATAGGATGCAGAGCTGGGCCGAAGAATGGCAGATGGAGTTTAATCCTGAGAAGTGTGAGGTGATTCAATTTGGTGGGGTAAATTTGAATGCAGATTACAGGGTCAACGGCAGGATTCTGAGGAATGTGGAAGAACAGAGATCTTGGGGTTCATATCCGTAGATCTCTGAAAGTTGCCACTCAAGTGGATAGAGCCGTGAAGAAGGCCTATAGTGTGTTAGCGTTTATTAACAGGGGTTAGAATTTAAGAATCGTGGGGTTATGCTACAACTGTACAGGACCTTGGTGAGACTGCATTTGGAAAATTGTGTGCAGTTCTGGTCACCTCACTATGAGGATGTGGAAGCATTGGAGAGACTACAGGATGCTATCTGGTTTGGAGGGTAGGTCTTATGAGGAAAGGTTGAGGGAGGTGAGGCTTTTCTCTTTAAAGCAGAGGAGGATGGGAGGCGACTTAAGAGGTTTATAAGATGATGAGGGGGATAGATAGAGTGGACATTTAGAGACTATTTCCTTGAGTGGATGTAACTGTTATTAGGGGGCATAACTATAAAAGGTTCTTGGTGGGAGATATAGGAGGGATGCCCGAGCTAAGTTCTTTACTCAGGGGTTGGGGTGTGGAATGGGACTGCCTGCTGTGATAGTGGAGTTGGACACTTCAGGAACTTGCAAACAGCTATTGGATAGGCACATGGAGCACACCAGAACTCTTGGGAGTGGGATAGCTTGATCTTGGTTTCGGACAAAGCTCAGTACAACATTAAGGGCTAAAGGGCCTGTACCGTGCTGTACTGTTCTATGTTCTATGTAGAAAGCAGTGCAAAAAATGTAGTCAATGTAGTTGTGGCAAATATTAATTGACAGGCTGAATCCAGAAACTGGATTCATCTCTGATTCTTCCTTCCCTTGATTTTTCTCAGAGATGAACCTGGTGAAGGTGAGAGAAGGGTGGAATTCAAAAACAAGGTCCATTAAATTTCCCAGATCATGGCTGGAGCAGTCATCAACATACAGGAAAAATGAGATAAGGGAGGGGCCCCATGTAGGACTGGAAAAATGAATGATCCACTTGGTCCTGCAAAAACAAAAATGCAGTCATAACTAGGACTCACGCAGTTAATTATTTGGAGAAAGTGAATGGAGTTGACGGAGAAGTTGTTCAGAATTAGGACAGGCTTGCTCAGGTATGGTAAGGTAGTGGATGGGTCTCCATTCGAGGAAGGAGCAGAGAGCTCTGATATTGTTCTGGTTTTGGCACAGTGGGAAGGAAAACGGGGTCGTAGAAGGATTGGAGGTCCATAATTCTGATGTTATTTCATGTGTATGGCATAAATAAGTTTTGAAAGATGAAATTAAAATAAGCTTCACACTAGTATTTGCAATCACGATAAAATATTTGCAACCATCACCCACCCACCCCAGTAGAATTTCCTGGCCTTGCTGAAGTCAGTGGACTTTTGAACAGTTCATCCTATTTTCTGGCCCCCAAGACAGTAAAATTCCATTCTACCTCTGTTGTTTTGACAAGCAGTTTTTATCTTTGCAATGCAAAAATTAATATCTTACTGTCAAGCTCCTGTTCTCCTGATTCTTCCTTCTGAAACTGATCAAGGAGGTTCTGTGCCTGTTGCTCAAGCTCAGATCCTGGCATCATCTGCCTCAAGTAGGCAATAACCTTCCAGAGGCGTGTGTAATTTGGAACTTGGCGGAAGTCTTCTGAGCACTGGTCTAGCCAGGCTCGTAGAATTGAGACTGTAGTACTGGAAATAATTATACAAGTGAGTAACTGTCCATCAAGCAAAAATTAAGTTAGTAATCTGCAACTTTAAACTTTGTAGATCAAACCTGTTTTTGAATGTATTCTTCCGACATGGGTCATACCAGCATTTCTTTGTACCTCTCTAGTTAACTGACAGCAAGTGGTGATGAGCCACCTTCTTGAACTGCTGCTGTGTGCTTGCTGATGGTACTCCCATGGTGTCATCAGGCTGCAAGCTGCTGAATTTTAACCCAGTGACACTCCAGGATTGAAGGTACGTCAGGATGTGACATGTCTTTGAACAGAACTTTGAGGGCTGCTGTTTCCAAGGTATTTCTTCTTTGGGGAATTTCACTGATTCAACCTCCTGAGGCTCATCAAACAAAGCCAGACAAACCAAAGGAGACAATTTTTCGAAGAGCTTCTTAAAAAGAGAAAGATGGAGATATTTAAGGGGAAGGATTTATTCAGCTGAGATACACAACAGACCATACTTAGTGGAACATGGAGCTCCAGAAGAATTTTAGGGATTCACAAGGATGAGAGAGAAAGGAGGCCTTGGAGAAATCAGAATTATTCAAAAAATCAAATTCAGGCATTGGTGAAGCAGGAAACATTTGGGTCAGCAAATAGAGATGGACTGAATTCCAGATGAGATTAAGTTTACAAAGGGGAGTTTAAAGTAGGAGTTGTTTTTTTGTAAAGACTAAAGTGAACCATTCTTCTTAAAATAACATACAATTTATACTGAAGTCATCAGTTTTTCATTAGGAAACTCTCCTACAAGTCTGCACTGTTTGCTACATCTGAGTGGAGGTTGGTTTAGCTCAGTTAGCTGGACAGCTGTTTCAATGCCAACAGCACAGGTTCATTTCCCGTACTGGCTGAGGTTATGCACAAAAGCCCCATCTTCTCAATCTTGTCCCTTGCCTTAGGATCTTCAGGTTAAATGTTTGAGAGGGAGAGCAGCCTATAGTCATTTTGGACTATGACACTTTACCTTTTTTGCTCCATTAATTGAAACAGAAGGACATGCCTTTAAAAGTTGCACGCATCTGTTCTCAGTAACTCCATATTGTGTGGACTACACGCATGCACAGACTCTACTAAGACTAACCAATTTCATTCTTATTAAAATGGGGGTGGATGGGGGAGGTGGCAGTGGCTTGCTGTGTCACATGCAGTAATAGTCTTATGCTGTTCGATAATGAGATGACTCATTCTTAGAAATATTTTGCACTGCAGGGACAATTTTTACTTCATCTGTATTCAGTATGATAGCGTTCAGATCACAAATTAAATCCAGGGATAACTGTTCTTTCAAATCAGTCCCAAAACTGGTGGCCTAAATTTTTAAGGATACGGAATCAATTTAAAGTGAAGTACTGGAATTTTTGGAAATATCAGTAAATTCCGTCAGTGAAGTCAGCTGCATGACCTGAACCTTGATAAATGATAGTTTTTAAACATTTGCATAGGAATTCCAGAGTTTAGGGTCAAAACAGCTGAAAGCACAGCAAGACAAAGGAAATCCAAGATGCACAAGAGGATCAGAAATCTCAGTATTAGGTTCAAGAAAAATATCAGAGATAGAGAGGGGAAGAATGCCATGGAAAAGTTACATATATTTCAGGTAGTTACCTTCACTAGAGGAAACAATGGCTTTACAACTGAAATTAGACCACAGGAAGAAACCAGGATGATTTATTGCACCAAGAAATTCTTGCCTGGTATTGCTCAAATCAAGTAGTGTAGGCATTAAAAACACCTAACCAGTAATCCTCAAAAGATATAAGAAAGAAACTCAAAAGATCACAACCATAAAATTTTATTCCAGCAACAAAATACCCAGTTGGGAATAAGTTAGAGCTAAAGAGGCTCTACCCTGCTGACTCATTATGGTATAATTTAATCAGTACCTGCAGCTGAGAAAATTTGGCCCAAAGCACTAATCTGTGATCCCACTGGAATAAAACCCCTGTTCACAACACATAATTAACAAGGGAGTATATTGCCACTGAGTCATCTGAAACTTCTGTTAAGATTCAATTACTCAACAGCATTCCTTTCAGTACCCAGAATGGTCGCTTCTGAAAGCCAACACTGAAAATACTCAAGACTGTGGTGACACTGGAGAAAAATGCAAGGACACAATAGGACTGGAAATAATTGTAATCTTAGGTAATATTTCAAATAATTATACACACAGTATCACAGAACTCTGCATATTTTTCTAAGTAATCATCCAGTGCCCTCTTGAATGCCTCGATTAAACCTGCCTCCACCACCCTGCTAGGCAGTGCATCCCAAATCAATGTGAAGGTGTTTTCTTCCTCACATCACATGCTTCATTTGCAAATCACCAAGTTTGTGGACTTTGTGCACTTTCCTCCAGTTCTGTGTTTTGAGGCATCTGAGTTTTATTGCACTTTCAATGTCAACTCCATCACAAACCTCTGCCTCTCCCTCCTCTTGAAAGACCTTCCTTAAAACACCTGTTTTCAAACATGCTTTTAGTCATTTTTGCAACTTTGTTCAACAGTGTTCCTATGAAGTATCTTGGATGTTTCACCACATTAATGTCATTTAAATACAAATTGTTCTTGGTATTTGCTTAACTAAACACAATGCTCACAGTTCAAAAATCATGGTACTGTGGAAAACAAAGGCAAGAGTTTCATACTGCCCTCACTCTACCCAAAAAGGGTTGTAGAGATCAACTTCCTAAGTAACTGGCCAGCTAGCACATTATCTTAATGTGATTTACGCTTTCCTCAATGAGGAATCAGCAATATTTTGGCCCCTTCCTGTTTCATTATTGTGTATGCACATCCTGGTACAATAAATAGGACTCACATAACATTCATCCAGAACAGATGTAGTCTCCTGTATTAGTTTCCCCAATCTAAAATGAGTTAGTTAGGGGGTTGGAGGATTTCTCCCTCCCTCATGCCTCAGATTTTGATAAACTTTTTTTTTGCTCATTCCAAGAGGTCACAGATCTCTTGGTGGGGTTGGCATGGTAGGTACTGCAACAGTTAGGTTGAGTATAGGGTTTTCTTCTGCGTACCATTTTCAAACATGTACAGAGATTGATGAGTGGTTTCTTTTGTGTCAGTGCATTCCTGTTGGAATTGCTTGCTATTTCATTGCAAGAGAAAGCATTCCTAGAAAACTGTCTTTCCTCCAAACTGACTATTTCTCTTTATAATACAACACAAACATGCTTTTCAATTTGATCACAAGCAGATTTGTTTTTTGCTCCTTGGTCTTTCAGGTCATTCTCACTAACCAAAGTGACAAAAGACAATATTTCCACTCAGAAAAAAAACAAATTAGTGAGCAAGCCATAAACCGAGAAAAGAACCACTGCCTGAGTACAGAAACCAAACTCCAAGTCCACTACTCAATCTTTTTTGATGCCTTTTCTTTCTTTCCTGTTAAATAGCTCAGAGTTTAATTGAAAAGTTGTATTGATCAGAATACCCATGGGTTTAATCCCAGGTCTCAACTCAGTTAACAGATGACTTGGTCCACTGCCATAAAATGACCTCAGCAAAAATCGGTATAGGTCAAATTTTTTTAATATATACAGCGTTCCCACCAATCGCCAATGTATTCTGCAGCATTGTATGTGATACTGCCTACAGTCAAATACCCTTGGCAGGTCTCAACTAACATGATTCAAACAATTGGAAAAAGTACTTGACAGCATTAATTTAGAAACCAGCTGGACAAATGAAAACTTAGTGAGAAGTCTACCAAGGTAGGATACCAGGAACAAGTGACAGTTCAGATGAATGATTTCACCAGATGGGCAATTTATTTTCTATTAGAACATTCACAAGAAGTTTGAAGTATATTGTAGAGAAGCCAAGGTTAAAGAGGGAAACCAACTTAATTATACCCTTAATGCAAGGTCCAAAAATGTCAATCCAAGATAAAGTCACTCAAGACCTTGATATTGTCAGCCAATCAACCCAACTCGAGAGTTTCAGACATTTTGTGCTGATGTATATATTTTTTAAACTCTCTCCACCAGTTTTTCTAATGTGACTGCTATGGTCTGGAATGGTGCTCACTTCACTGCAATGAGATGTCCACATGGGAGAAGTTTCCACATAATCTTACAGAAACTGCTGGCTCTCCAGTAATTTCACTTCATCGCATTCTGAATGAGGCATTTGGTGATTACATATTAGTTCAAAACTTACTTTTTGAGCCCTGCTGTCGGTTCTGGAAAACTTGTCTGGAAAATTTTATCATCGTTTGAAGTGCCAAAGTTTTCGCATCTGCAATTGATCACAAAATAAATCTTTAAAACGTTGCACGCATCTACAGTGGTGGTTAGTTGTTCAAAGCAACCCAAACAATCAATTATGCATTTTGGGACTTGGATCAGCTCATTTTGTTGAACAGGTTGCACTGCAGATGTATCGCTGTAATGGATGGTGATTTCCTTTTTCTCCTTCAACCTTTCGCAGGAAGTTTATAGGGCATTGCCACAAGGCTGGAGGGCCAAGGCAATTAGGACTGGGGATGGGTGCAATGGGGAGAGAGGGGAGAGAAGGTGGGGGGCATCCATTTCCCCAATATTTCATCCTTGCTGCATAGTCCATGAATATTAAACTGAGGCAAACAACTCAAGACTTTGGTCATTAAAATTGCTTACTATTTAATAAACACGTTTTGCACTGACAGTTTTCTCGCATCTCTTGAAATGGTGCAAGTATTATGTGATTGCTGTTGTCAGTTAATACACTGCAATGGAATGTCTTCGAGGAAATTCCTACGTTATCTTACAGGAATGGTCAGCAATTTCCCTTCACATTACATTCCGGATGAAGCAGAATTGAGTCACACATCAAATGCAACTTACTTGCTGATTATTTCGCTCATTCCTGGTGGACTTAGATTTCCATCTTCCTCACAGTTTGGACTGTCATAGTTTCCGTGACTGCAACTGGTTTTAAAGCACAAAATGAACAAGACTTTCATTCACAATTAAATCCAAATCTGAAGATTCAGTATTTCAAGCTTGGCTCAGTGGGTTTTAAATAGATCACGCTCCAAATATATAATTAAACTAACATGGTGATAAAATCTTAATTGTTCAAAATTAAATCACATTTTTCGAAGTAACTGTTACCTTTAGCCCAGAATATCATTTCTAAGTGCTTTCCCACTAACTAGGTTTATCTTCACACCTTTCTAACAAGGTTGTAACTTCTGCAATTCTCAGGTGCTCTGGCGTTATTGCTGTAATTAGGATTGGACAGTTATGGACAAGTTATTCACGTTCCACTTGCACTTGTTCCACTTGTTGTGGACAATTTTGCAGGTTCCACTTGCACTTTAACTATCCTTGGATGTCTGGTAAATCATGAAGACTAGATCATTGTTAAATAGCCAATCTTTCTAATACTTCTCCAACCAAACCCAGTTCATCTAGTGCCTCAATTACCTTCTCTTTCATTTGGACAGCATTTTCTTTGGTATAGACTAATGCAAAGTGCTCATTTAACGGCCATGTCCTTTGCCTCCATGTATAGATTCCCCATTTGATCCCTAAATCACTCTTTTACCATTCACATGCCTGTCAAGGACTGATTCCTCTCTGTTTGTCACCAATTTCTTGCTCTCATTTCCTTTAATCAAAGGAAATTCAAGTCCAGAGACAACATCCCATTCTCTCAACTCTAACAAAAAAAAACTCAAGCTCTAAACGGACCATTCCCAATTCAACCCTCAAACATAAGCTTCCAACTCAACATTTGACCTGGAGCTTCAGTGTATATAGTATTGTCCGTGATATACACTACTCAGATTCAAAGCTTAATTCCACATTATTGCTTATGGGCTGTTTAAAAGCTTTTGCTAATAACTTTGTTTTCTGTTGTATGATGAGTTTAGAGCTTAGGTAAAGAGCTACATAGATCAGAATAATCCTGGGTTTAGGTCTCCAGTGAGTTAATCGAAGTGATCCAGGGAATTAAAATGACCCCAACAATCTTGAAAAGAAAAAATAGGTACCTATGGTTTTTATTCATCTATGAATTATTCATTATTACATGAGAGATGCAATCTGCTAATAAATGATTACATTTGAAAGTGTTTTTTCTTAACACAAAGAATCATCAGTTTGGACTATCAAGGCTTCCCTACCTGCAATTTGCCACAAAGCCCAAGTCAAGTCATTTTAAGCATCTAGACACCATTGCTTGCTCACCATGAAAAAACACTATTTAAAGTTTTGATCAGCTGGTTTTGTTAACGGCCACTCTCCAGGTGCATGACTGCATTAGATGGCGGTTTTTGAAACTTTCACAAGTAGTGTGGCCGGGGATGGGGGTTAGAAATAGTTGAGGTAAACAGAATTCTGGATATTTATGTTGATGCAATTTTATCATGCATACGCCATTGAACATCTTCACGGTTGGACTGTTCTCCTTGGCGTGGCAGCGGCTAAGAGGAGATCGAATAGTTACGTCCAAAATCATGAGGGGGCTGGATAGATTAGATAAGAAACTGTTTCTGTTCATGAAGGGATCAAGAATGAGAGGGCAAGAATTTAAAATGATTTGCAAAAGAAACAAATGTGATGCAAGGAAAGAATATCACACAACGGGTGGTTTGGATCTGGAATACACCATCTGGAATTGTGATGGAGGCAGGTTCAAACGAAGTGTTCAATGATTACATTATAAACAATGTGCAGGGAAATAGGGAAAAGGCAAGACAATGGCACTAAGTCATAATGTTCTCTTGGAGAGCCAGGGCAGTCACAATGGGCTTCTGCTGCAGTAACAACTTTTAGAGGCAATCCAGCAGTTTAACATGATAGATATGGTCTGGAATGGTGTTTGCTGCACTGTTATGGGAGGCCTCCATGAGAAAGTTTCTATCTAATTTTTTTTAAATATAGGGATGGCAACAGTTCACAATCTTGTATTCCAAATGAAGTAGAATTTAGTCACATCAAAATAAACTTACTCTCTGATTAGTGCACTTGGTTCTGGTGAACTTAGATTCCCATCACAGTTTGATTCGTCAAATTTTCCATCGCTACTATTGATTATAAAGCACATGTTAAGTCATTTCAAACAAAGAACTTGCAGCCAGGTCAAATGATTTGAAACAAAAAGCTCTTCAGTCTTGCCACATCTAATTGTGAATAGTGGTGGCCAATTAAACAACTCACTGGAGGAAGTGAGTTCACAATTATCCCCATGCTCAAAAATGGGGACTCCCAGCACATCTGTGTAAAAGACAAAGCAGAGGAAGCATTTGCAATAACCTTTGCCCAGAAGGGGTATAGACAAGCTAGGTAGTCAATATCTTTTCCAAAAGGTATGGGAGTCTAAGGTTTAAGGTGAGAGGGGAGAGATGCAAAAATGTCCAAAGGGGCAGCATTTTCACACAGTGGGTGGTGAAGTGTTTTCTTACTCACAAGCTGCCAGAGGTAGTAGTAGAGGCAGGTAAAATTTTATCTTTTAAAAAGCATTCAGATAGTCCCAAGTAAAGCTTACATTAACACTACAATTAAGTTACTGTGAAATTCCCCTAGCCACCATAGTCTGGCACTTGTTCAGGTCAATGCACCTAACCAGTACATCTTTCAGAATGTGGGAGGAAACCCATGCAGATACAGGGAGAAGGTGCAAACTCCACACAGACAGTGAGTGACCCAAGCCAGGAATCGAACTGGGTGCCTGGTGATGTGAAGCAGCAGCAGTGCTAACCACTGTGCTACCGTGCCAGGACCTCAGTCAGTTCCTTTCATGTGATTGCTATGGTCTAGATGGTGTTTGCTGCATTATTATGTGCCTTTATGAGTAAGTTTCTACATTAGGTACAGGAACTGCTTGCTCCCCAACCATTCACATTTACATTGCTGTGTTCTGAAAGAAGGAATTGCTGTCACACATCAGATTAAGCTTACTTTCTGATTACTGCAATGGTTCCTGGAGAAACACGATTTCCATTTCCCTCACCATTTGGACTGTCACAGTTTCTGCAGGTGCAAATGGTCACAAAGAAAAGTGATTTTAAACAAACGCTTTCATCCACAAGTGGCCATCATTTAAAAAACAGGAGACTCTGGGATACAATATTTCAACCTTTGATCAGCTGGTTTGCACTAACGCATCACCTTTTATTTTGTACCAATGTATTTTTCATTTAGAAATGTCAAGGAATAAGACAAATGCAGAGAGAGTCAGTAATGTGATTGTTGTGGTCTGGAATGGTTTTCACTACACTATTATATGAAGCTGTTCCTACATGATTCTTACAGGAAGCGCCAGCAATTCTCTTTTACACAGATTCTGAATGAAGCAGAGTTTAGTCAGAGATTGGATCAAACTTACTTCTTGACTGAGTTAATTTCTGATGAACATGGCTTACTATCTTCCTTGGAGTTTGGACTGTCAAAGTTTTCATAGCTGTGGTCATAAAGCATATCATTTTATGGAAGTATTTGCATTCAAAATTAAACCTATTAAACACCTCCCACACCCTTAAACTGAAGATGCAGTATTTCAAGCCTTCATCACCTGGGTTTATCAAATATCCTTCATGGCCTGGCAAATTCCTCACTATTATAATCAAGCTGGGGAATCAACCCTAGTTGAATGAAGTGTGCAGGAGGACAAGTCAGGAGGAACACCAGACTGACCTAAGTATATGTCGTAAGCCTGGTGAAACCACAACATAGGACTTTTTGCTGCCCAACAGTATAAAGAGCAAAATGATATACTATGGATCAGAGACAAGCTCTGCAGTCTTACCATATCTAATCGTGAATGGTCGTGGACAATTAAACAGGCGGAGGCGGGTCCACAATTTCCCCCATTCTCAGCGCATCTGTGCAAAGCTGAAGCAGTATTTGCAATAACCTTTGTCCAGAAGTGCTGAGTGGATGATTCATTTTGCCCTCCCCAGTGACCCAAGCATCATCTGTGCCTGTCTTCAGCAAATTTGATTCACTTCATGTAAAGAAACATCTGAAGTCACTGGATACCTCAAAGGTAAGGACCTCAAAAACTTTACACCAATAGAATTGAGGATTTGTGCTTGAGAATTTGTTGTGCCCCTATCCAAGCTGTTCCAATCGAACTACAACACTGGAATCCACCCCATGTGGAAACGTGCCCAGGTAGGTTTTGCACTCAAGCAGCAGCCCAGCAAATCAACCAGCATAACCTGCGCACAATGTTCAGTTTGGATTCAGTCATGGCATCAAACTTACTACTTGACTGAGTTGTTTTCTGAAGAACATGGCTTCCTATCTTCCTCGCAGTTTGGACTGTCAAAGTCTTCACGGCTGTGGTCATAAAGCACGTCATTTTAAGCAAGTATTTGCATCCAAATTAGACCGATTGAACCACCCCCCGCCCCCTGTTAAACTGAAGGTGTCATATTTCAAGCTTTCATTACCTAGGTTTGTCGAACACCCTTCATGGCCTGGCAAATTCCTCACTTTTTTAATCAAGCTGGGGGTCAACCTTGTTGAATGAAGTGTACAAGAGAACAAGGAACACCAGACTGGCCTAAAAATGTGAGCAAGCCTGATGAAACTACAACACAGGGCTATTTGCTGTTGAACAGCATAAACAGCAAGGTGATTGACTGTGGATCAGAGCCAAGCTCTGCAGTCTTGCCATGTCTAATTGTGACTGGTGGTGGACAAGTAAACAACTCACTGGAGAAATGAGTCCACAATTATCCCCACCCCCAGCACATCTGTGCAAAAGACAAAGCTGAAGAACCATTTGCAAAAACCTTTGCCCAGAAGTGCCAAGTGGATGATCCATTTTGGCTTCCCTGGTGACCTAAGCATCATCAATGCCAGTCTTCAGAAAATTTGATTCACTTCATGTAATAAAGAAACATCTGAAGTCATTGGCATCCTCAAAGTAAGGACCCCAAAAACATTGCACCAATAATACTGAAGCTTTGTGCTTGAGAATTTGCTGTCCCAGTCCAACTACAACACTGGTATCTACCCAAAAATGTGGAAATGTGCCCAGGTAGATTCTGCACACTAAATGCAGCCCAGCAAATCACCATCCCATCAGTCTACTTTCAATCAGGGAAGTGATGGAAGGGGCCATCAGCAGTGCTATCACACAGCAGAACCTGCACACAAATGTTCAGTTTGGATTCAGTCAGGCTCACTTAGCATCTGGCCACATCACAACTTTAGTTCAAACAGGCACAAAGAATGAAGATCAAGGGGCAAGGTCAGAGTGATTGCCATCGACATCAAGGAACCGAGGCAATACTGGAATCAATGGGAAATCAGGGGTAAAACTCTCCTCTGGCTGGATTTGCAACCAGCAGAAAGGGGTGATTTCAACCATCACCCCTTGAAATTCAATTGCATCATTGCTGATTCCCAACTACCTCTACCATGGGGGTTACAATTCATCAGAAACAAAACTGGACCAGCCTTATAGATATTGCAGCTATAACAGCAGGTCACAGGCTAAGAATTCCGCAGCGGGTAACTTGCCTCCCGACTCTCCAAAACCTATTCAGGATATACAAGTCACAAGCCGGGAGTGGTATGGAATACTCTCCCCATTGATGAGTGCAGTTCCAATAACACTAGAAGCTCAACACCAAGACAAAACAGCCTGCTTGATTGGTACCATATCTATCACCTTCAATATTTACTTTCTCCATCAGTGACAGCAGTGTACATCAGTGGCAAGATGCACTGCAGCAACTCACCAAGGCCCGCTTCAACAATCTTATTCACCCATGACCTCTACCATCTAGAAGGACAAAGAGTTAAACAGATGGAACACCACCACCTTTCGAGTTTCCTCCAGGTCATTCACCATCCTGACTTGGAAATATATCATCATTCCTTCACTGTTGCTGGGTCAAAGTCCTGGAATTCCCTCTCTAAGAGCATCATGGATGTACGCACACTTCAGGGACAAAAGCAATTCATAGCGGCAGCTCACCACCATCTTCTGGAGGGCCAATAGGGATGGGCAATAAATGCTGGCCCAGCTACTGATGCCCACGTCCAATGTATGGATCAAAAAGTAGCCAATTACTTGCTATCTACACAGGCAAAATGCCCACCACTTGTGGAAATCAGCAGGTAAATCCTGCCTATTCTGGAGGCAACCTCAGCTGCAAGAGATGGTTACTGAGGTGACATCCCAGTGATTGGACAGGCAGCTCTGGTGACCAGGCAACACCATTTATTGGTCAGGTCCATGGCAGCAGGCGACCACCAGCAACATGTTGCCCTGGGTCCAATGCCACTTCAGAACCAGCAGCAGGACTTTGCCATCACCCACAAAACCTCCCCTTTTCTCTCTTTCCTCCCCACGTCCCCTCCCCCCAAACACCCATGAAAAGTTAAAAACTACTTCTAGGAGTAATGCAAACATTAGACAAAAATAAATATTAGTCACAAGTAAAGCTTATATTAACACTGCAATTAAGTTACTGTAAAATTTCCCTCATCACCAGAGTCCGGCACCTGTTCAGGTACATCTAACCAGTACATCTTTCAGAATGTGGAAGAAAACCCACACAGACACAGAGAGAAGGTACAAACTCCACACAGTGACCCAAGCCAGGAATCAAACTGGGTCCTTGGCACTGTGAAGCAGCAGTGCTAACACTGTGCTACCGTGCCAGGACCTCAGTCAGTTCCTTTCATGTGATTGCCATAGTCTAGATGATGTTTGTTGCACTATTACATGTTTTTATGAGCAAGTTCCTACATTATCTACAGGAACTGCTAGCTCCCCAACCATTCACATTTACATTGTGGTGTTCTGAATGAAATGGAATTGCTGTCACACATCAGATTAAACTTACTTTCCGATTACTGTAATGGTTCCTGGAGAAACATGATTTCCGTTTTCCTCACCATTTGGACTGTCACAGTTTCTGCAGGTGCAATTGGTCACAAAGTAAAGTGATTTTAAACAAATGCGTGCATCCACAAGTGGCCATCATTTAAAAAACAGGAGACTCTGGGATTCAATATTTCAACTTTTCATCAGCTGGTTTGCTTTAATGCATCATCTTTTGTTCTGTACGAATGTATTTTTCATTTAGAAATGTTGAGGAATAAGACAAATGCAGAGAGACTCAGTAATGTGACTGTTGTGGTCCGGAATGGTTTTCACTACACTATTATATGAAGCCCTTCCTGAATGATTCTTACAGGTAGAGCCAGCACCCCAGCAATTCCCTTATACACAGATTCTGAATGAAGCAGAGTTTAGTCAGACATTGGATCAAACTTACTTCTCGACTGAGTTAGTTTCTGAAGAACATGACTTTCTATCTTCCTCGCACTTTGGACTGTCAAAGTTTTCGTGGCTGTGGTCATAAAGCAGGTCATTTTAAGCGAGTATTTGCATTCAAAATTCAACCCATTAAACCCCACTCCGTCCCCTTAAGCTAAAGGTGCAGCATTTCAAGCTTTCATCACCGGGGTTTGTCAAACACCATTCATGCCTGGCAAATTCCTCACTTTTATAATCAAGCTAGGGGTCAACCTTGTTGAATGAAGTGTACAAGAGGACAAGGAGCACCAGACTGGCCTAAAAATGTGATGCAAGCCTGGTGAAACTACAACACAGGGCTATTTGCTGCTGAACAGCATAAACAGCAAGGTGATAGACTGTGTATCAGAGCCAAGCTCTGCAGTCTTGCCACATCTAATCATGAATGGTAGTGGACAATTAAACAGGTGGAGGCGGGTCCACAATTTTCCCCATTCTTGGCACATCTGTGCAAAGCTGAAGCAGCATTTGCAATAACCTTTGCCCAGAAGTGCCAAGTGGATGATCCATTTTGGCCTCCCTGATGACCCAAGGAGCATTGATGCCAGTCTTCAGCAAATTTGATTCACTTCATGTGATAAAGAAACATCTGAAGTCACTGGATACCTCAAAGGTAAGGAACCCAACAAGATTACACCAATAGTATTGAGGATTTGTGCTTGAGAATTTGCTGTGCCCCTATTCAAGTTGTTCCAGTGCAACTACAACACTGGAGTCTACCCAACAATGTGGGAATATGCCCAGGTAGGTTCTGCACACAAGCAGCAGCCTAGCAAATCACACAGAATAACCTGCACACATCAGTTTGGATTCAGTCATTGCATCAAACTTACTTCTTGACCGAGTTGGTTTCTGAAGAACATGGCTTCCTATCTTCCTCACACTTCGGACTGTCAAAGTTTTCAGGGCTGTGGTCATAAAGTAGGTAATTTTAAGCAAGCATTTGCATTCAAAATTAAACCCATTACCTCCCCCCCCCCGCCTTTAAACTGAAGGTGCAATCTTTCAAACCTTGATCAGCTGGTTTTGTTGAACAGGGCACACCCTTCATGGCCTGGCAAATTCCTCACTATTATAAATCAAGCTGCGGGACCAACCCTAGTTGAAAGAAGTGTACAAGAGGACAAGCCAAGGCTGATGTAAAAATGCGGTGTTCAACTTGATGAAACTACAACATGGCTATTTGCTGCCCAGCTGCATAAACAGCAAGGTGATAGACTGTGGATCAGACCCAAGCTCTGCCGTCTTGCCACATCTAATTGTGAATGATAGTGGACAATTAAACAACTCACTGGAGGAAGCAAGTCCACATTTATTCCCACTCCCAGCACATCTGTGCAGAAGACAAAGCTGAAGAAGCATTTGCAAAAACCTTTGTCCAGAAGTGCCGAGTGGATGATCCATTTTGGCCTCCCCGGTGACCCAAGCATCATCGATACCAGTCTTCAGCAAATTTGACTCACTTCATGAAATAAAGAAACATCTGAAGTCACTGGATACCTCAAAGATAAGGAACCCAATAACATTACACCAATAGTATTGACGATTTGAGATTGAGAATTTCTGTGCCGCTATCCAAGCTGTTCTAGTCCAACTACAACACTGGAATCTACCCAACAATGTGGAAATATGCCCAGGTAGGTTTTGCACACAAGCAGCAACTCAGCAAACCACACAGCATAACCTGCGCACAACTGTTCAGTTTGGATTCAGTCAAGTCACTTAGCTCCTGGTCACATTACAGCTTTAGTTCAAACAGGCACAAAAGAAATTGAAATCAAGAGGCAAGGTCAGAGTGACTGCCATCAGCATCAAGGAACACAGGCAATATTGGAGTCAATGGGAAATCAGCGGAAAAACTCTCCAGTGACTGCAAATGTACCCAGCAGAAATGAAGATGGTTGCACTTGTTAAGTCTGTCAGTTCACCCCAGAACATGTCTGCATGAGTTCCTCAGGTGAGTGTGTCCTTGGCCAGCCATCTGCAACTGCTTCTTTCAATGACCTTTCCCCATAAAGTCATAAGGTCAGAAGTGGGCATTTTGCTGATGACTGCACATGATTCAGCACCATTTGTGACTTGAATCCAACCTTGAAATTCAATTGTATTATCATTGCTGATTCCCAACTCTCTCTATCCTGGGGTTACAATTCATCAGAAACTAAATTGGACCAGTCTTGTAGATATTGCAGCTCTAACAGCAGGTCAGAGGCTGGGAATTCTGCAACAGGTAACTTGCCTCCTGACTCTTCAAAACCTGTTCAGTTTCTACAGTCACAAGTCAGGAGTGGTATGCAATACTCTTCTCCCCATTGATGACTGCAGTTCCAACAAGAAACTCGACACCATCCAAGACAAAGCAGCCATATCCATCACCTTCAATATTCATTTCCTCCACCAGTGACAGCAGTGTACATCAGCTACAAAATGCACTGCAGGAACTCACCAAGACCTACTTCAACAATCTTGTTAGCCCATGTTCTCTACCACCTAGGAGGACAAAGAGTAAACACATGGAGCGCCACCACCTCCCAGGTTTCCTCCAGGTCATTAACCATCCTGACTTGGAAATATATCACCGTTCCTTCACTGTTGCTGGGTCAAAGTCCTGGCATTGCCTCCCTAACAGCACCATTGATGTACCTACACTTCAGGGACAATAGCAATTCAAGAAGATAACTCACCACCATCTTCTCAAGGCAATTAGGTACAGGCAATAAATGCTGGCCCAGCTAGGAACACCCACATCCCATGTATGGATCAAAAAGTAGTCAATTACTCACTACTTCTGCAGGTATTTTGCTCATGCCAACCATGCTCACCACTTGGGGAAAACACCAGATAAATCCTGGCCTATTCTGGAGGTAACCTCAGCAATGGCCACCAGTAGCACTGAACGTGTGTTTGCTGAAACATCCCAGTGATTGGACAGGCAGTTCTGGAGACCAGGCAACACTATTTATTGGATCAGGTCCATGGCAGCAGGCGACTACCGGCAACATGCTGCCCTGGGTCCAATGCCACTTTAAAACCAGCAGGAGGGCTTTGCTTTCACCCACAAAACCTCCTTCTCCCTCTCCCAAAACACACGGATAAAAAAAGTTAACTGCCTCTAGGAATAATGAAAACATTAGACAAAAAAATTATTTGTCAGAAGTATAGCTTACATAAACACTACAATTAAATTACTGTGAAACTCTGCTAGTCACCATAATCCGGCACCTGTTAAAGTCAACGTACCTCCTAACTTGCACATCTTTCAGAATGTGGGAGGAAACCCACACAGACACAGGGGGAATGTGCAAAGTCCAGTGATCCAAGCCGGAAATTGAACCAGGTTCTTGGCATTGTGAAACAGAAGTGCTAACCACTGTGCGACCGTGCCAGGGTCTCACATTCCTCTCACATGGTTGCTATGGTGTTTGCTGCACTATTACATGCCTTTATGAGCAAGTTCCTACATTATCTACAGGAACTGCTAGCTCTCCAGCCATTTACATTTACGTTGTCATGTTCTGAATGAATTGCTGTCACACATCAGATTAAACTTACTTTATGACCACTGTAATGTTTCCTGGAGAAACCCGATTTCCATTTTCCTCACCATTTGCGCTGTCACAGTTTCTGCAGGTGCAATTGGTCACAAAGAAAAGTGATTTTAAACAAATGCTTGCATCCACAAGTGGCCATCATTTAAAAAACAGGAGATTCTGGGATTCAATATTTCAAACTTTCATCAGCTGGTTTGTTTTAATGCACCATCTTTTGTTCTGTACCAATGTATTTTTTATTTAGCAATATTGAGGAATAAGACAAATGCAGAGAGACTCAGTAATGTGACTGTTGTGGTCTGGAATGGTTTTCACTATGCTATTATTTGAAGCTCTTCCTAAATGATTCTTACAGGTAGAACCAGCACCCCAGCAATTCCCTTTTACACAGATTCTGAATGAAGCAGAGTTTAGTCAGACATTGGATCAAACTTACTTCTCGACTGAGTTAGTTTCTGAAGAACATGACTTTCTATCTTCCTCGCACTTTGGACTGTCAAAGTTTTCATGGCTGTGGTCATAAAGCAGGTATTTGCATTCAAAATTCAACCCATTAAACTGCACCACCCCCCCCCCGCAACCCCCAAGCTGAAGGGGCAATATTTCAAGCCCTCATCACCTGGTGTTGTCGAACACCCTTCATGGCCTGGCAAATTCCTCACTTTTATAAGCAAGCTAGGGGTCAACCCTAGTTGAATGAAGTGTACAAGAGGACAAGGAGTACCAGGCTGGCCTAAAAATGTGACGCAAGCCTGGTGAAACTACAACACAGGGCTATTTGCTGCTGAACAGCATAAACAGCAAGGTGATAGACTGTAGATCAGAGCCAAGCTCTGCAGTCTTGCCACATCTAATCATGAATGGTAGTGGACAATTAAACAGGTGGAGGCGGGTCCACAATTTTCCCCATTCTTGGCACATCTGTGCAAAGCTGAAGCAGCATTTGCAATAACCTTTGCCCAGAAGTGCCAAGTGGATGATCCATTTTGGCCTCCCTGATGACCCAAGGAGCATTGATGCCAGTCTTCAGCAAATTTGATTCACTTCATGTGATAAAGAAACATCTGAAGTCACTGGATACCTCAAAGGTAAGGAACCCAACAAGATTACACCAATAGTATTGAGGATTTGTGCTTGAGAATTTGCTGTGCCCCTTTTCAAGTTGTTCCAGTGCAACTACAACACTGGAGTCTACCCAACAATGTGGGAATATGCCCAGGTAGGTTCTGCACACAAGCAGCAGCCCAGCAAATCACACAGAATAACCTGTGCACAAGTGTTCAGTTTGGATTCAGTCAATGGATCAAACTTACTTCTTGATTGAATTGGTTTCTGAAGAACATGGCTTCCTATCTTCCTCACACTTTGGACTGTCAAAGTTTTCAGGGCTGTGGTCATAAAGTAGGTAATTTTAAGCAAGTATTTGCATTCAAAATTAAACCCATTACCCCCTCCCCCCACTTTTAAACTGAAGGTGCAATCTTTCAAACCTTGATCAGCTGGTTTTGTTGATCAGGGCACACCCTTCATGGCCTGGCAAATTCCTCACTTTTATAAATCAAGTTGCAGGATCAACCCTAGTTGAATGAAGTGTACAAGAGGACAAGCCAGAAGCAATGTCAGGCTGACCTAAAAATGCATCTTCAACTTGGTGAAATGACAACACAGGGGTATTTGCTGCCCAACAGTATAAACAGCAAGGTGATGGACACATCCCATGTATGGATCAAAAAGTAGCCAATCACTTCCTACCTCCACAGGCATTTTGCTCATGCCAACCATGGCCACCACTTGGGGAAGTCACCAGATAGATCCTGGCCTATTCTGGAGGCAACCTCAGCAATGGCCACCAGTAGCACTGAAGAGGTGGTTGCTGAAACATCCTAGTGATTGGACAGGCAGTTCTGGATACCAGGCAACACCATTTATTGGTCAGGCCCATGGCAGCAGGCAACCACCAGCAACATGCTGCCCTGGGTCCAATGCCAGTTCAGGACCAGCAGCAGGACTTTGCCATCACCCAAAAAAACTCCCCTTTTCTCTCTTTCCTCCCCCCAAACACCCACAAAAAAGTTAAAAACTACCTCTAGGAATAATGCAAACATTAGACAAAAATAAATATTTGTCGCAAGTAAAGCTTACATTAACACTGCAATTAAGTTACTGGGGAATTCCCCTCGTCACGTCAATGCACCAAACCAGTACATCTTTCCGAATGTGGGAGGGAACCCACGCAGATACAGGGAGAAGGTACAAACTTCACACTGACAGTGATCCAAGCCAGGAATCAAACTAGGTACCTGGCACTGTGAAGCAGCAGTGCTAACCATTGTGCTAGTGTGCCAGGACCTCAGTCAGTTCCTTTCATGTGATTTTTATGGCTGAGGTGGCATTTGCTGCACTATTACATGTTTTTATGGGCAAGTTCTTACATTATCTACAGGAACTGCTAGCCCCCCAACCATTCACATTTACATTGTAGTGTTCTGAATGAACTGGAATTGCTGTCACACATCAGATTAAACTTACTTTCCGATTACTGCAATGATTCCTGGAGAACCACGATCTCCATTTTCCTCACCATTTGGACTGTCACAGTTTCTGCAGGTGCAATTGGTCACAAAGAAAAGTGATTTTAAACAAACGCTTGAATCCACAAGTGGCCATCATTTAAAAAACAGGAGACTCTGGGATTCAATATTTCAACCTTTCATTAGCTGGTTTGCATCAATGCATCATCTTTTGTTCTGTACCAATGTATTTTTCATTTAGCAATGTCAAGGAATAAGGCAAAAGCAGGGAGAGGCAGTAATGTGATTGTTGTAGTCTGGAATTGTTTTCACTACACTATTATATGAAGCTGTTCCTACATGATTCTTACAGGAAGCACCAGCAATTCCCTTTTACACAGATTCTGAATGAAGCAGAGTTTAGTCTGAGATTGGATCAAACTTACTTCTTGACTGAGTTGGTTTCTGAAGAACATGACTTTTTATCTTCCTCGCACTTTGGACTGTCAAAGTTTTCATGGCTGTGGTCATAAAGCAGGTCATTTTAAGCAAGTATTTGCATTCAAAATTCAACCCATTAAAACCCCCATCCCCCCTTAAACACCACCTGTGTTTTGTCGAACAGGGCACACACTTCATGGTGTGGCAACTTCCTCACTATTATAATCAAGCTGGGGGTCAACCCTAGTTGAATGAAGTGTACAAGAGGACAAGCCAGGAGCAACATCAGGATGACCTAAAAATGTGGCGTCAGCCTGGTGAGACTACAACACAGGGCTATTTGCTGCCCAACAGTATAAGCAGCAGGTGATAGACTGTGGATCAGAGCCAAGCTCTGCCGTCTTGCCACATCTCTTGATGAATGGTGGCGGACAGTTAAGCAACTCACTGGAGAGGTGAGTCCACAATTATCTCCACTCCCAGCACATCTGAGCAAAAGACAAAGCTGAAGCAGTATTTGCAAAAATCTTTGCCCAGAAGTGCCAAGTAGATGATCCGTTTTGGCCTCCATGACCGAAGCATAATCAATGCCTGTTTTCAGCAAATTTGATTCACTTCATGTCATAAAGAAACATCTGAAGTCACTGGATACCTCAAAGCAAGGACCCCAGAAACATTACACCAATAGTATTGAAGATTTCTGCTTGAGAATTTGCTGTCCCAGTCCAACGACAACACTGGTATTTACCCAAAAACATGGAAATGTGCCCAGGTAGGTTCTGCACACAAAATGCAGCCCAGCAAATCACCACCCCATCAGTTTACTTTCAATCAGGGAAGTGATGGAAGGGGCCATCAACAGTGCTATCATACAGCATAACCTGTGCTCAAGTGTTCAGTTTGGATTCAGTCAGGGTCACTTAGCACCTGGCCACATCACAGACACAGAGAATGGAGATCAAGAGACAAGTTCAAAGTGATTGCCATCGACATCAAGGAACCCAGGCAATACTGGAATCAATGGGAAATCAGGGGTAAAACTCTCCCCTGGCTGAAGTTGCAAGCAGCAGAAAGGAAGATGGTTGTGCTTGATAGAGGTCTGTCAATTCAGACCCAGGACATCACTGCGCGAGTTCCTCAGAAGAGTGCGTGTCTTCGGCCCAGCCATCTTCAACTACTTCATTCAATGACCTTCCCTCCATAAGATCAGAAGTGGGCATGTTAGCTGATGACCTTACATGATTCAGCACCATTTGTAACTTGATTTCAACTATCGCCCTTGAAATTCAATTGCATCATCATTGCCGATTCCCAACAATCTCTACCTGGGAGTTACAATTCATCAGAAACTAAATTGGACCAGCCTTATAGATATTGCAGCTATAACAGCAGGTCAGAGGCTGGGAATTCCACAGCAGATACAGGGAGAAGGTGCAAACTCCACACAGACAGTAACCCAAGCTGAATCAAACCAGGGACTGTGAAGCAGCAATGCTAACCATTGTGCTACTGTGCCAGACCTCAGTCACTTCCTTTCATGTAATTGCTATGGTCTAGATGATGTTTGCTGCACTATTACATGCCTTTATGAGCAAGTTCCTACATTATCTGTAGGAACTGCTAGCTCCACAGCCATTCACATTTACATTATGGTGTTCTGAAAGAAGGAATTGTTGTCACACATCAGATTAAGTTCACTTTCCAATTACTGCAATGGTTCCTGCAGATACACGATTTCCATTTTCCTCACCATTTGGACTGTCACAGTTTCTGCAGGTGCAATTGGTCACAAAGAAAAGTGGTTTTAAACAAACGCTTGCATCCACAAGTGGTCTTCATATCAAAAACAGGAGACTCCGGGATTCAATATTTCAACCTTTGATCAGCTGATTTGCATCAATGCATCATCTTTTATTCTGTACTAATGTATTTTTCATTTAGAAATGCCGAGGAATAAGGCAAATGCAGAGAGAGGCAGTAATGTCAGTGTTGTGGTCTGGAATGGTTTTCACTACATTATTATATGAAGCTGTTCCTACATGATTCTTACAGGAAGAGCCAGCAATTCCCTTTTACACAGATTCTGAATGAAATAGAGTTTAGTCAGATATTGGATCAGGCTTACTTCTTGACTGAGTTAGCTTCTGAAGAACGTGGCATTGAAACTAACTCACAGTTTGGCATGTCAAAGTCCTCATCGCTGTAGTCATACAGCACATCAGTTTAAGCATGTATTTGCATTCAAAATTTAACCCATTAAACATTGCTGCCGCGCCCGCCACCACCCCCCCCCCTCCCCCGCGCCTCCGTGACACCTCTTTGAACTGAAGATGCAGTATTTCAAATCTTGATCTGCAGGGTTTATAAAACAAATCACACTCAAGATACTCATAAATGCATGAGATGGTGACTTTTTCTTAAATCTTCGAAATTTCAAATGGAACTTTGTGGTATAACCAGACACTGGAAGTGAACAATGCCTGAAGGGCAAATCATTTTCCAATTACTCGTTGAAGAGTTTTGATGCTGTGTCGATAGTGTTGCACTTTCCTGGATAATTGGTGATGGGCCAGGGGGTATGAATCTTGGCAAAATACTGGGAGTAATCAGGAGTCTAGCCTAATCATTATCCAGTGCTATGCCATATTTGCCAAAAGTGTGGCACTTGGGCAGCTTGGCAAAACCACTGGGCAGCCAATTACAATACCAACTGAGGACCACTTCCTGCCTTGAGGGGCTGCTGCACCAGTTTCTGTTGTCATATAAATGCAGCTTCTAAACCCCACCAATCTCTCAAGTTTCTGGCACCCCCCCAACCCATCATTGAGATGCCCTATCCTCAGCAGCCACTGGAGGAGAGGCTGTTAATTTGCCATCCATCTGATTGGACCAGAAGCTCTTGAGACTAGACTGCATCCTAAATTGGATAGTAGGCCCAGCTGCAGTCTCTTAACTGGTCACTATTGGTAGCGTGCAGCCTTGGGTCCCATTGCCTGAAGGAAGATCAGCTCCCACTTAACAGTCTCAATAAGACTTGATCAGATGTTCATAAAATTTCAATCACAAATTACAGATTTTTTTCCTGTATCAAGCAGTCTCTAATTCAGTTGATATTGTTCAGAATGGCACTTCCATGAGATGCATTCAGAAAGTTGCTGCCACATAATCTTACAAGAATTTCTGTCTCTCCAGCAATTCTGTTTTTGCATTGTTTGGGATGAAGCAGAATTTAACTTACTCTCTGATCACTGCAATTGTTCCTGGAGAAGTACAATTTCCATCTGCAATATAGTTGGGGCTGTGGGGGTTTCCATACCTGCAATTCATCAAAACGCACAAATTAAATCATTTCCAAAAAGCATATGCATCTGGCCATTTAAAATGAACCCTTGCAGACTAAGGATTTGGTATTTAAACCCTTGATAAGCTGATCTGCCACACTCCAGATGGATAACAGCAACTGGGAAGAGACAGAGTGTGCAAGGGAGATGTGGAAGGAAGCGGCAAACTCATTTCTTTAATATTTTATAATTTCTGAATGTGGTTACACATTGGATTGAACTTGCCGTCTGATGACTGCAAGTGCCCCTGGAAAACACTTATGATTTTCCTCATAGTTTAGACTATCACAGTTTCTGCACCAGCAATTGGTCAGGAAAAAAGTTATGAAAACAGTTGCATTGACATTTGGCTGTTATTAAAAGTGTCAGAGTAAACAAATGGAGGTTACAGGAATAGTTCTTAGGGCAGGCCTGATGGGCCAAATGGCCTCCTTCTGCACTGCAGGGATTCTATAATTGTAAGTCACTCTAGATGTATGACTGCAATGAATAATTTCCTTTAAAACCTTCATAGGAAGTTTACAGGACACCAAAAATGAGGCCGCAGCGGGTGCAGCAGAGATGATCCATTTTTTCAATATATTTATCCTTGTTTCATTGTCCAACAGTGCCAGATCAACCTTAACTCCAAGACCTAAATAATCATTCCATTGAAAGTATTGTGACGTTGCAATTTTTAAAATAGAAGCTTTCAAATCTCTAGGAATGATACAAATATTAAAGGCAACTAATAGCTTCTTTAATGTGACTGCTATAGTCAGGAAAAGTGTCCACTTTTGAAGATTCAAAACATTTTAAAAAATTCATTTTACAGGTTGTGAGCATTGCTGGGCCAGCATTTATTGCCCAGCTGTAACTGCCCTCCATTTCAGAGGCCATTTGAAAGTCAACCACAATCGCTGTGGATCCGGAGTCATGTAGGGCTCATCATATAAAGACAGGAGATTTCCTTCCCTAAAGGACATTGATGACCATGAAACCATTGTAGTAAAACCCATCTGGTTCACTAGATCATTCATTCCAGATTTTTACTGAATTCAAATTTCACCATCTGCTGTGGTGGGATTTAAACCAGGATTCCCAGATTTTGTTCTGACTCTCTGGATTACTAACCAGTGATATCCACTGTGCCACTACCTCTCATATTTTATACATGATCCACCACCTCTCCTGCATTCTGATTGAAGCAGACTTGTTAGATTGAACTTACTGTCTGTTTACTGCATTCGTTTCTGAAGAATTTAGAATTCCATTTGAAGGGTCAAAGTTTCTGTACTTGTGATTTCTTACAAAGCATAAATCAAGTCATTTTAAACAAGCACTTGCATCTAGGATTGTCTTCCAACCATGGAAAAGCCCTGAAGACTCAGGATTCAAAACTTCAAGCCTTGGTCTTGTTCATTGAAGCTCTTTCTATTAATTCCTATTTAACATTTTATAGCTTAGTGTTGAACTATTATCTTTGCTCAATATTCACATATGTGCCTTTGCTGCATTCACCTGTTTAACAGTGCCCAAATATTCATGAAAACATGTTTGGGGAAACAGAGGGAAGAGATGAGAAATGTCACCATTTTTAACATAGTGACATTTTCTATCTTAAAATCATAGACTCCACCGGTTAAGGACATTCGGGCTGTTATAGACCTGTGTAAGCTCTTGAAACTGCTATACGTAAACTCCACTCCTTCTACACGGCCATGCAATACTTTCCTTTTCAAGCATATTGTTACTAATACTTCCAACACCCTTGCAGACAGTGCAAACCAGATCACAAGCTCGTAGCTTTCAAGAAAAATCTTCTGTGGTTGTTTTGCCAATTTTAAGCTTTCCTAACCATAGCACATTTGGTAAACTCTTCTTCCCCAAATGCAGTTTGTTTCTCTAAAGTCAGAACACAAAGGTCATCAACTCAGTTGGGGCACACTGGCTAGCACCACTACTGAGTTGTGCGCAGTGACCCCAACTGACCACTTGTGAAGCACAGTAAGTGTGGGGAACAGGACAAGGAGAAACCAGTCTTATCTCTGATGGCACTTAAAAAGTATTTTATGTGCCATTGCTGCAGAATGATTGTGATATCTTGCATATTTCAGTAATAAACAGATTTGACCAACATCTCAGATTTTCTAATCAGGATTAGTTTTAAATATTCAATTTAGAAACTTTACATTGGGCACAACAACAAATTATTTTTTAATCCTCCAACCCTTCCAGACATTTACACATTCAGAATATTACCTGTTGCAGGTAGCTATAACCTACAAACAACAAGTCTCAGGAATGGTAATAAACTTTTAATACAGGTGTCTGGTCATCATGGCAAGCTCTGGTTGGACCACATTTGGAATATTGAAAGCAATTGTGGGCCCTACATCCAAGGAAGGATATACTGACCTTGAGGAGAGGGTCCAGAGGAGGTTCATGAGGATTATTTTGTGAATGAAAAGCTTGATGAATGAGAAACATTTACGACTCTGGGTCTGTACTCAAATGGAACTTATAAGGATGAGGGGGGAATCTCATTGAAACTTACAGAATTCTGAAAGGCCTGAATAGAGTGGATGAGAAGATGTTTCTATTTGTAAGAGACTGGGATCCGAGAGCACAGACTTAGGGCTGACCCTTTAGAACCAAGAAGAAGAGGAATTTCTTCTGCTAGAGGGTGGTGAATCTATGAAATTCGTTACCACAGAAGACCAGGTGTATTTAAGGCAAAGAATGATGGGTTTGGATTGGTAAGGAGATTAAAGGGGAAATGTGGTCGAGGAACATATCAGACATGATTGAAATGTGGGGCTGATTCAGTGGACTTAATGGTCTAATTTTGTTCCCATACCTCATGGTCAGGATGCTCAGTCCATGACCAGTGACTGTTGATATTTCCAGAAGATGAGCTTCAGATTAACAACATGAAAAATAACAACCTGACCAAAAAAATCCTTTCTACCACTGCCATTAAACAAGAGATGCCACTTAATTGTTCTCACCTGTCCAGCAAGAGTTCCAACACACGATCAGCAGTAGTGAAAGCTCTGTATGTTGAGAGGAATATGCTGATATAGCTGAAATCGTTGTTATCAAAAGCTGTAAATACATTTCCTACAAGCTTCCCTAAGGTCCCAGCCTTAATTGTGCGGACTCTACGTGTTTCAAACTGACTGACGGTGTGACCTGGAGGCACCTCGTTTCCTTCCACCTACAAGATGCAAAGATAAAAAAGGTCAATGCCACGCAAAAGTACAGCAACAAGAACATTCATTTCCATAACATTTTGCACTGTAGAGACATTACAAGATGCCTCACAGAAACATTATTAAATGAAATTGAGACCAAGTCTTGAAGAGAAATACTTGATCAGAAATATACATTTTTAAAGAGGAGTCTTTTACCAGTAGAGGTAAGGAAAACATGAGTTTTAGGAAGGAATTCCAGAGTTTAAGGATTTGGCATTTGAAGGCCTGGTCACCAATCACAGAATGAAACAAAATCAGGGATAAACAATAAGAGTGCATGCATTGCAAGGTCGGAAGTGGTTACAATGAAAGGGAGACTGATTTTGTTCAATCTTATTTGACATTGACTGGTCATTTCATGTACTATGGAAACCATTTCATACAAAATAGTTAAAGCCAAAACATTATGTGCATGTGACTAGTTCACTGATAATTGGAGGAATTAGTGTACTGGAGCATGAAAAAATGCAGAGGGTAATCCCCAGTAGATGACAAAAGAGAAAGCTTCCCAACGGAACCAAACAAGAATGTTCCAAGTTCCAAAGCTGTCCAGCTGGAGCAGGACAAAGGGGTTCCACAATTAAACTCATGAGTGGGGAGGAGAAGAAAAAAGCCTCAGTTGGGCAGCAAGGTGTCAGGGAGGGATAATACCTTTGGTGGGGGAACACATCGCGTCCTTTCAGGGCTGTTTGTCCATCCTTTGTCCCCACCTGGCATGCAGCTCTCACCTGTGGGCTCCCCGTAGCTGTTTGCATGCGACAGCAGCCACACCCCGGGCAACGGCCTCGACAAGCCGGTAGCCGACGGGTCTCAACTCTCAGTGAGACAGGGAGATGTCTATCCCAGTATGTGAAGACAGAGTCCGGCGGATTGATCGGAAGAGACCAATGGAAGGTCCAACGGTCAAGAGGCGGTCTGTGCAAGCATCGTGGAACGCGAAGAGCAGGACAAGACACAGAAGACGTCCTGGTCATCCACTGTGCCTAGTCCCACCTCCAGATGTCTTGAGTCTTGTCTTGCCACTGGATCTTGATGGGAATTTGGAAGAGAGAGTGAGGCTGACACTGCACAACTCTCCCTCACTTTAATCAAAATCAAACGCTAGTTTCGACACCACCATCATCATGTTTAACCCTTGAAGTCCTGTAGCGATGGGCAAGCGATGAAGCAGCAGGTATGGATACACTGGGAGCTGTAGTTACAGATCCGCACGCAGGCGGCTCAGGTCTAATGGTCGTTTTCTGCTGACCGAAGCAGCAGTGGAACTCGGCGACTATGTGGGCGGCTGAGCAGTCCTCTTCAGGAACGCACTACTCACCTCTGTAGGATGAGGAAGGGGCTAGAAAAGGTGCCCTAAACATTTCCTGCTTCACTACACGCTGGCCAGTTTATCGCGGCTGGCGGGGATCCCATCTTGAGGTTGAACACACAAAATAAAATACAAGGTGACACCGCTCACCATTGGCTCTCGGGACATGTGCACGCTTTTGGACAACCCTACAGCAGACAGACCAGAGAGATGAACAGCCTTAGTTGCCAGAGAGCTTGCAAGGTACAACATTGACATTGCAGCCCTGAGCGAAACTCGTCTTGCCAACGTAGGTCAGTTGACTGAAACTGGAGGTGGATACACATTTTTCTGGAGTGGTCGCAGCAGTGATGAGCGTTGTGATGCTGGAGTTGGATTCGCCGTGAGGAGTCACCTTGTTTGGAAACTTGATAGTCTACCAAAGGGTGCGAACGACCGGCTTATGACATTACAGCTTCTGCTACAGAACAGAAGTCAAGCCACCCTGATCAGCACCTATGCCCCCACAATGAACAACCCGGACGAGATGAAAGACAAGTTCTACGAAGAACTAGACGCCCTACTATCAGCAGTGAGCAGTACCGACAAGCTGATCTTGCTTGGCGATTTCAATGCAAGAGTAGGGTGTGACTCTGCAATCTGGCAGGGAGTCATTGGGAGGCATGGAGTGGGCAAGTGTAACAGTAACGGCCTACTCTTACTGAAGACCTGTGCAGCACACGACCTCCTCATCACCAACACAACCTTCCGTCTGCCTATCCGTAACAAGGCCTTCTGGATGCACTCCCCCACTCTAAGCATTGGCATCTTATCGACTATGTCATTGTCAGGAGAAAAGACAGGCAGGGTGTCAGACTAACGAAGGCCATGTGTGGTGCTGACTGCTGGACAGATCACAGGCTCATCGTCTCCAAAATGAGGCTCCGCATCAGACGCAAGAGGCGACCACAAGGAAGCAAGGTAATGAAAAGAGTCAACGCGGCCAAGCTAAAGAACCCCAGCATAGCTTCAGCACTGGCTGAAGACTTAGAAATCAAGCTTGCTGACCTACACCTCGCAGGCAGCGCTGGGGACGACTGGGAACACTTCAGGGATGATATCCATACATCTGCACTGAAGATGCTCAGACTGTCTACCCGCAAACAGCACGATTGGTTTGATGAGAATGATGAGGAGATACAGGCTCTACTTGTTGAAAAGCACTATCTTCATAGGGTCTGTCAGAACGACCCATCTTCAGCTGCCAAGAAAAATGCTTTTACCAGTGCTTGCAGGACAGTCCAGAATAAACTGTGTAAAATGTAGGATGCCTGGCTGAGCGCCAAGGGAGATAACATACAGGGATACGCTGACAGAAACGACTTGAAGCATTTCTATGAAGCCCTCAACACTCTCTATGGATCTCAATCTCTCGGGAGTTCCCCCCCTCCTCTGTACAGATGGTACATCTCTCATTACGGAGAAGGCTCAGATCCTGCAGAGATGGGCTGAACACTTTGAAGCCATCCTCAACTACCGTCATCTGTTAACGATAAGGAAATAGACAGGGTTCTCCAGGTTGATATCAACAGTGCCATGGATGACCCACCGGTAGTAGCTGAAGTCTCAAAAGCTGTCAGCCAGCTATCCAGCAGCAAAGCCCCAGGGGCAGATGTCATACCCGCAGAGATCTATAAAGCTGGTCCTGCACTTATCGAGAAGCTCACCGAGTTGTTCCTGTCCTTTTGGAAGCAAGGATCCATTCCTCAGGAACTTAAAGATGCTTCCATCATACACCTCTACAAGAGGAAGGGCAATCGGCAAGTATGCGACAACCACTGAAGAATCTCGCTGCTCTCCATCACAGGGAAAACCCTTGCAAGAGTCGTGCTAAATCGTCTGGTCACTCATTTGGAGCTGGGCCTGCTTCCAGAGTCACAGTGTGGCTTCCACAAAGGTTGTGGGACTACTGACATGATTTTTGCTGCGTGCCAACTTCAGGAGAAGTGTCAGGAGCAGAATCGCGAGCTCTACACAATCTTTGTTGACCTCCACCTGGTAAAATGGCCTGCTGGAACTCTATTTAAGCTCACACCTGTATGAGCTAACCATAGATATCTGGCTTGCTGTACCACATCCAGGAAGGGGAAATTTAAATAAAATTTAAATAAAATAAAAACATACTTTCCATGATTTACAATCATCTCCAGAATCCTTTTCACTTATTACATGCCCTTCATAACCCTTAAGGAAATTAGTTTGGAGGGGTGGGATTGAAGTGATGAGATGGAATGGAATAACAAGTCATCCAACTAACCAGCCACCTGCAAGTTTCAACATTAAATGTCCTTGGTTAGTTCATCTCTCCATTTTCTATCAACTCTTCCTGGCTGGTTTTCAATTCAACAATTAACAAAAGAAGAACAATTCTAAATTTGAAATTTATTCTATATTTACTGCGCACTCCTAGAAGAGCTAGTACTGAAAGCCCTTTGGAGATGTTGTACATGCAGAGAGCAGTACTACTAACTTTCCTCATGGTCAAAACCAACTTTAGCCAGAATCGCACCAATTTCTTCAATTAGTAAATACTTTGCACCACCAGGTTAACCACAGATCAATTTGCCAGGAGTCAGCACATGTTCATTTCTGTAATGTGTACTATTCTGTTGTAAATCAATCTTGTACTTCATGGTGGCCCTGCAATCAGTCACTGTCTCACCGCTTGCGCCTCTCAGAAATGCAGGATCATACAACTTTTATTCCAATGAGCCACTTAGCTCCCAGCTGGTATTTATCCCACAAATGGATGTCAAGTTCTCAGTGGAAGACTAGAGACAATGGTGATGAACAGTCTCACCAACATGGAAAAAGAAACTAATTGAAGAGGATGTTCTGGTCAACGGTGTCAAAGGGTTGAAGATGGGTCAAGAAACAAACTGTGGCAGGGAGAACGAATGCAGTGTCACAGCAGTGTGGAAGCATCACCCGTTTTAAGTACATTCTAACACATGCATTTGAGTGAGTTTGTCAAATTAGAGGATGTTCCAATTGTGCTCTTTCATTTTAACAGGGACACAGTTTATTGCTAGGCATCTCCCTTTGTGACTGTTCTGCTTGCCACCTCCCACCCTGACATTCCCCATGTGCCTTGACACTTGCAGCTCATTTTGCTCCCTTGCTCTCACCATCCATGTCCCAAGCCCTTGCTTACAGTAGCAAAGGGAAGCATTGAGCAGGAGAATCAGGAGTGGCAGTGAGCTGACAGTGGGAAGCAGCAAGGAGGTAATTGAATTGTATTGAGAATCAAGAGTTGAGGATTTTTGAGCCAGTTAGGTTCAAGGCAGCCAATAGGCTTTTGAATGTACGTATTCCCGGTCAGGAACATAACCCACCCTTATTACATGTTTTCTTTTGGGGGATGGGGGGTGGGTGAAGAGCATGGAGGGAATGGTGGCAGTGTCAATGTCATTGGATTACTAATCCAGAGGCCTAGACGCATGCTGTAACGAACATGGGTTCCAATCCCATCAGAGCAGCTGATGGAATTTGAATTCACTTAAATCTAGGAGAGGAAAATCACCAATTGTATAGAAAACAATCTGGTTCATTATGTCCTTTAGGGAAGGAACTCTGCTACCCTCACCAGGTCTGACCTACATGAAACTTCAGGCCCACAGCAATGTGGTTCACTCATGACTATCCTGTCTAGCAAGCCTCTCGGGTCATCCATTTAAAATGGAGCAGAGGTTTGGAGAGTTTGCTTTTGATTTGTCACATGAGCGTACAGTGAAAAATATTATTTCTTGTGCACTACACAGACAAAGCATACTACACAAAGTAGTAAGAAACTTACTGAAACGGGACTGATTGTGGACAAGTCCCCAGGACCGGATGAAATGCATCCCAGGGTTCTGAAGGAAATGGCAGAGGTGATAGTAGATGCCTTAGTGATTATATACCAAACTTCGCTGAATTCCGGGGAAGTGCCGGAAGATTGGAAAACGGCTAATGTTACGCCGCTGTTTAAAAAAGGTAGCAGGCAAAAGGCAGGGAATTATAGGCCGGCTAGTTTAACGTCTGTAGTTGGAAAAATGCTTGAATCCGTCATCAAAGAAGAATTAGTGAGGCACCTAGAAAAGAATGGTTTGATAGAGCAGACGTAGTACAGATTTGTTAAGGGGAAGTCGTGTTTGATGAATTTATTGGATTTCTATGAGGACGTGACTAGTGCGGTAGACAGAGGGGAACTGGTAATCAAAGGGGTGAAAGATTACCAGGGGGTAAACATGGTACAGGAACCAAATGCCATCAGGCTTGAGGAGCTGAATACAGCTGTTGTGAAGTTGTACGAATGAAGTAATAGCATGATGGGAAAATTGGTCGAATATTTGGTACAAAATAAGGAAAACTGACTCCGTATAACCCTAGACATGAATAAGATTGGAGAAGGTCAAGACCTGATAAGACTGACTCCGCATAACCTAGGGCTGTATGACTACGACAAGATAAGGTTAGGGATGAAGGAGTCACCAAGTTTCTTCTGTTCTATCAAAGGACAAGATAAAGGTATGACTGATGAGACAAAGAGTTCTAGGAGGTCAGCAAGTTGTACCATGATTTATGATATTGCTGATGATGCTACTACTGATTGAATTCCTGAATAAACTCTGGTCACACAAACTGATAATGATTTTGTCTAAATACTGAACTGATTCTATATATAAGTGAGGACTTGAAAAGGAATTAGCAAGTCATAACAACGGCTCTCCAAACTCATGTTACTGCCACTACTGCATGCAGTCTTTTGTAAATAAAGACTAGTTATTTGGTCGGAATGAATTTTGTTGAGCCCCTTTCTCTATCACAGTCAAGAAGCAGAAAAATTTCCACTTCAACACCGGGGTAGGCCGAAGTGATTTTCATTTGGCGCACTATTTTCAGGATTACATTGGGAGTTGTAAATGAGGAATAGCTCTATTGTTCATGGCTATTTCAGAGGAGCAGGACCCTGGAGTGCAAGGTAAAATCCAAGTGCTTTAAAGGAAACTACAATGGGATGAGGGAGGAGTTGGCCAAGGTAGACTGGGAGCAATAGCTTTATGATAGGACAAAGGAGGACTTTCAAAGTGCTCAGCAAAAGTATATATCAGTGATAAGGAAGGACTGTAGAAAAAGGGATAATCAGCCATGGATATCAAATGCAAAGAAAATGCATAAAGAGGAGCAAAGACTACTGGGAAACTAGAGGATTGGGAAATCTTTAAAACTCAACAGAAAGACAATGAAAAAAGCTACATAGAGGAGGGTAAACGAGCTCAGAATATAAAAACAGATAACAAAAGTTTCTACAAGGATACAAATGAAAAGGTAAACATTTGCTCTTTAGAAGACAAGAACAAGAATTTAATAATTGGAAATGGCCAAGGCATTGAACATTTTGATGTTTTGTGTCAGTCTTCACAGTGGAAGACAGAAATAACATGCCAAAAATTGATGAAAAAGATTATGACAGGTGAGGACTTAGAAATGGTCATTATCACTAAATAAGCAGTGTTGGGCAAGCTAATGGGGTTAAAGGGAAACAAGTCTCCTGGCCCTGATGGAATACATCCCGGGGTACTGCAAGAGATGGCAGGGAAAAATAGCAAATGCATTTGTGGTAATTTACCAAATTTGCTGACTCTGTTTTCCAATCTACTGGCACTGCCCCAAACGTGATGCCACAGCTTGTAAATAAGAAGTAGACAAAAGGTGGCTACAGGCCAGTTAGTTTAACTTCTGCAGTGAGACAAAATGCTTGAATCAAGGAAGAACTAGCAAGAGATCTGGATAGAAATTGTCCCACCAGGAAGACGCAGCATGGATTTATGAAAGGCAAATCATGTTTGACTAAGTTACTGATTCTTTGAGGACATTAGAAGCACTGTGGAACCAGTGGATGTGGTGTATCTGGATTTCCAGAAGGCATTTGATAAGGTGTCACAGAAAAGGCTGCTACACAAGATAAAGGTGCATGGTATTATGGATACCAAATTAGCATGGATAGAAGATTGGTTAACTAACAGAAAGCAAAGAGTGGGAGTAAATGGTGTTTTTCTGGTTGGCAATCAGTGACTAGTGGTGTGCCTCAGGGATCAGTATAGGGATCACAATTGTTTACAATTTTTATCGATGATTTGGAGTTGGGGACCAAGTGAATGTCTAAGTTCACAGATGACACGAAGATGACTGGTGGAGCAAAGTGTGCAAGAACATCTGCAAAGGGATATAGATACTTTGTGGGTAGGGCATGAAGTACAAATATTGTTAAATATGAAGTCATCCATTTTGGTAGGAATAGCAGCAAAATGGGCTATTACTTAAATGGTAAAAAATTGCAGCATGCTGCTGTGCAGAGGAGCCTGGTGTCCTTGTGCATGAATCACAGTAAGTTGGTTCGCAGGTGCAGCAGATAATAAAAACAAATGGAATTGTGTCCTTCATTGCTGGAGGGAGGGAGGGAGTTTAGAAACGGGGAGGTTATGTTGCAGCTGTATAAGGTGCTGGTGAAGTCACACCTGGAATACTGTGTACAGTTTTGGTTTCCTTACTTAAGGATATAATGGCACTTGAGGGGATGCAGAGGAGATTCATGAGGTTGATTCTGGAGTTGAGGGTTGGGTTGTGATGAGACTGAGACCATACTCACTGGAATGAAGAATGAGGTGGGAATCTTACAAACATAAAATTAAGAGAATTTAAGAGAGAGGCAGAGAAGTTGTTTCCACTGGCAGGGGAAACTAGAACTCAAGGGACATAGTCTCAAAATAAGGGGAAACAGATTTAGGAATGAGTTGAAGAGTAACTTCTTCACCCAAAGTGTTGTGAATCTAATTTACTCTTGTCACATGTATATGAACAGTGAAAAGTGTTGTTTCTTGTGCACTATACAAACAAAACACTTCAGAAAAGGAAGCAAGAGTGCAGGATGTAGTGAAACAGTCATAGCTTGAAAAATCAACTTAATGCAGGGTAAGTCCATTCAATAGTTTGACAGCAACAGGAAAGAAGTTGTTCGGTTGGTATGTGACCTCAGACTTTTGGATCTTTTTCCCGAAGGAAGGTGGTGGAAGAGAGAATGTCCAGGGTGCATGGAGTCCTTAATTATGCTGGCTACTTTGCCAAGGCAGCAGGAAGTGGAGACAGAGTAAACGGGTGGGAGGTCTGGTTTGCGAGATGGATTGGGCTACATTCACAACCTTTTGAAGATCCCTGCCGTCATGGGCAGAGCAGGAGCCATACCAAACTGTCCAGAAAGAATGCTTTCTATAGTGCATCTGTAAAAGTTGGAGAGTGTTGGAGCTGACATACCAAATTTCCTTAGTCTTGAGAAAGTAGAGGCGTTGGTGGGCTTTCTTAATGACAGTGTCGGCATTGGGGGGACCAGGACAGGTTGTTGATGATCTGGATACCTAAAAACATGAAGCTGTCGACCTTTATACTTCATCCCTGTTGATGTAGACGGGGGCATGTTTTCCTTTACGCTCCCTGAAGTAGATGACATTCTCCTTTGTTTTGTTGACATTGAGGTAGAGATTATTGTTGCCGCATCAGTTCAGATTCTCTTTGTGTCCTGTACTTTGTCTCGTCATTGTTTGAGACCCGACTCACTACAGTGGCGTCGTCAGCAAACTTGAAAATTGAATTGAAGGAGAAATTAGTCACAGTTATAGGCATATAACGAATATAGCAGGGGGCTGAGAACACAGCTTTGTGGGGCACCGGTGTTGAGGATGCTTGTGGAGGTGGTGCTGTTGCCTATCCTTACTGATCGTGGTCTGAGAGTTAGTAAGTTCAGAATCCAGTCGCAGAGGGAGGTGCCGAGGCCTAGGCCATGGAGTTCAGAGATGAGTATATTCCTTAGACACTTATGACTGTGCAGCCAAATCCCCCTCCAATTTGATTTTCAAGTTTGCTGAAGACACCACCATAGTGGGTCAGACCTCAAACAATGATGAGACAGAGTACAGGAATGAGTGTTGAAGGCTGAGGTGTAGTCAATAAATAGGAGTCTGAAATAGGTATTCTTGTTATCTCGGTGGAATCTGGTGAAGCAGTTGAGGCTACCTCATTGAAGGTTTGTAAGGCTAAGATAGACAGATTTTAAAATCAGTAAAGGAATCGAGGGTTGTGAATAGGCAGGCAAGGAGAGCTGAGTCCACAAAAGGATCAGCCTTGATCTTATTGAGTGACGGTCAAATTCAAGGAGCCAAATGGCCTACTCCTGCTCCTAGTTCTTATGCTCTTATGTTCTGGAGCTGGCCAGGGTTAGGCAGGTGCTGTTAGTACTATGATGACAATGTCAAAAGGACAATATTAAGTGAGATAATGCATCTAAGGAAGGGGTTAAGCAAACTGCAGCTCCATGCAAATAGAGTTTTCTTTAAAAAAGTCACAAAGTACGGGCTATGGACAAAATAAGCTTCTCAAACAATATGAAGTGACCTGTACGACAAAATCTTTCCAAGTGAGTATTCATCCTCAAGCCTCTGTATTAGTGATCAACTCTATTCAGAAAAATGAGCTGAAACTCCTACATCCCAAGTACCAAATTTGTCACAAGAGTAACTTGGATTTCCATGGTTGTACATTAGATCCAACATCAGCGATCAGGACTGCTGATTCAGCTCCAGGGACCCAGATTCAATTCAGGCCTTGGGTGACAGTATGGAGTTTGCGCATTCTTCCTGTGTTTGTATGGGCTCTCTGGATGCTCCAGTTTCTTCCCATGGTTCAAAGATGTGCAGGTTTGGTGGATTGGCCATGGTAAGTGTGTGGGCTTGCAGGAAAAGGGCAAGGGAAAGGGCCTGGATAAAATGCTCTGTCAGAGTTGATGCAAATGTCATGGGCTAAATGGCTTCTTTCTGCGCTCTAGGGATTCTAAAGAAGATACCGTGTTTGAAAGCATTAAATGCACCACAAAGTAAGAGAACAATCGATAAACAAAATCAGATTGCTCCTTCTATATCAGGTTATAATCCCACATGCCACCACATTAACTCACTACCCTATCAAGTTGCAAAGATCCTAGCTCTGTTCCAGTGTTGGTTCAGTTTTATAAACAGCTGTGCTATTTGGAAATTAAAAACAGCATGGTATCAAACTTATTTGCAAAGAAGTACTGTAAATAAGGATCTGAGCTGAACATCCACAATTGCAATCAGCCATCAAATGTACAAGCTACTTTTGTGGGGGGAAATCCCTCATGGAACACCAGAATTCTCAGTTTCAGGTCAAACTAATGAGGTAACAAAGAAAGTATTTTCTTGGTAAGAAGGGTGAGCATCTCTAGTCCCTGTAAATGCTCAAGTAGTTTTTCCACAATGGTATAGGAATATTTCATGCACACCCATAGAATGACTTGGTCAAGCGCAAGCACTCACTGGATATATCTGAAGTTTGCTTTAGAAGATTAACTAGGAAAGCACATGGCTAAATTTGACCAAGTAATGGGAACAACCAGATTAATCTAGATGAAGCACATTTGCCAAAGATTTAATTTCATCAAATTTAATTGCTAACGTTTGATGCTATATCGCTTCATTTTTGTTTCCACTTCTTTAGTGCTTGATCAGCTATTAACCTCAATACACAGGATTTTAGATAAATGTATTCCTGATGAAATGGACAATTCCCATTCAACCTTTTGAGCATGTAATAAAGCCAGAGTTTAACCCCAATATAAGCATTTAAATATACATGCATTGTTTTGAAAAAAAGGAGGAAAGGTAGAAGGGAAGATTAAGCTATACTCACCCCCGGCCATCTTGGACTCTTGCTGGCCGCTTGTTGTATTTGGATTTTCTTCAAGCTCACATTATAAACAGCCCCGTCTTCTATCTCTTCATCACAGTCTTCAACTGAATTGTGCTGTGGAGAAGTCAAACCAAAAATAGAGTAAATCCCTCTGGAGAAGCTCCTGAAATTTTGTATCCAGAATGCAGACAGTATTATATCTAATTATAGACTCCTGTAGAGTTGAGGAAACTTTGTCTACTTCACATATTGCTCTCAAAACGATATTAAAATATTCACAATGCTCACGGGACTTCCTGAGCACTTTAGCGAGACTTTCCAACATTAATTAAATTAACAAGGGATGCAAATTACCCCTGTTTCAAAGTCTATACTAAAGATCCTTCACACACTTGTCACTCCCCATTGTGCTGTTATTTTCCTGACATCCACAGTGCAGAATGTCTTCACACAGTATAATAGGGGTTTAAAAAGCAGCTTCCAATTTTACTTTACAAACTGCAGAGTTGTATTAATAATCACAATAGTGTTAATTTTGCTCATTGATTCATGAACATTGTAAATGTAGTGCAATGTACAACTTACTAATGAGGAAAAAAACCCTCTATACCTCTTCCCACACATGTCCCAGCATTTTCCTAACAACATCCTGGAAAATCTGGGCACCAATCTTAATATAAAATTTTGGTACCAAACGGATGATACTGAAACAGCAGCATTTCACTGAGCAAACATGTTGCAAATCCTTTGCTTTAGTTTCCCCTTTGGCCATAATAAAATTAAGTCTAATTGATGTTGGCACAGTAGGAATCAATTAAAAACTGAAACCAAACTTTAGCAAGGATCCCATGGGATCACAATGGATTTTTACAGAAGCTCAAGCATGAAAAAAGATCTTGTGGAATATCAAATTGCATTTATGTTTACTAGGCAGCAAAAAAGGACAACACAATATATTTCAGACACTGCATTACAAGACCAACATATTCAGTGACAAGGAAAAACTAACTACAAGAGCTTTGGCTCTGGTTCTCTCAGATCCATTTAAATGAAACATAGAAAAATAACTAACTGTACCACTTTATACTTCCAAGGTAACCACATTCGTTTTTTCTCTTCATGACAATTACTCCAGAGATCCTTGAGCACTTTGAACTGAAGTTTTAGAAATCCTGTCACATACTCCACTGAGTTCCAAAGCTAAGCAGCACAGTAATAAATCCATTTCTGACACAGAATTCAGCTGCAACTCCTCCCACGCTGTGTGTGACGCAACACTTACCTCTATGGATCCCTTGACTTAAACCTTTACTTCCAATATCTCTTCCCCACCCCCCAAAAAAAAAGATTGCAGCCGCTGATATTAGATGTTGTGGACTGAAGGATCAGATTGTGGCAACGTGCACATTATGAAACTTGTGAATAAGAAAAGCAGTCACAAGTTCCAAGACACTACAGTGCCCAAAGACTCTATCCTGTCCATACTTCTTTTGGGTGAGATAAGCACTTCTCAATGCAGAAAGTAGCCCTGCAGCAAGAGGCTGGAAATACGGGGAGAATGGGAGAGAAAAGGAACTTATCTAACAAATCATAGAATGACACAGAAGTTACACTGAAAAGCTTTTCCAGTCACAGCCACTTTTGAATTAACGCAGTTTTACTGTGGAATAAAGACAGACGCAGTTATCACGGGGGATAATCACTGGAGGCATCGAGCCGGCTTAAGAAGCTGTTACCCAATTCCATTTGTTTTTATTTCAGTGATTAAATCCACTTTCAGCACTGGCACAGCTCGTGAAGAATAAGAGACAATGCTCTGTGACTGACTGGTGTCTCAAAAAAACAACATTCCCCACTGTCTGTGTTGTTCTTGGCAGAGCTTCAGAGGCTGGTCTGTGTTGTAGGGAGTGAAAATAGAGGTGACTGCTGCACTCTTTTAACCAGTGCTGTTTTGGACAGAAAAAAAAGTTATCAAAATACAGCGGGGGAGGACTGGGAGGCGCAGAGACCAGTCACATGTTAAAATGACAGACCATTCTGTTTAATTCAAAATAAGGTCGATCAACCCTAAAAATGGAACACTTCAGATGCTGTTGTTCTGGAGACATGGGTTCAAAACTCATTATGGCAACTGTTCGAATTTTAATTTGATTAATAAATCTAGAATGAAAAATCAATAATGGTGACCATGACTACCATCTAGTTCACTAAGGAAACTTGCCATGCTTACCACTGGTCCGCCTACATGTCACCGCAGGCCCACAGCAATGCAGTTCACTCTTAAATGGCTAGCAAGTGATTTAGTTCAAGGGCAATGAGGAACGGGCAAAAATGCTGGCCCTGCCAGTGATGCCCACATCCCAGGACAGAATAAAGAATTCAGCTCAGTATCACCCATCAGATTAAACATCTTCTCCATATGGAAACTCAGGACCAGAGGGAATTATCTAACAGTGAGAGACAGACACGAGGAGAAATTTCTTCTTTCGGAGGGTAGTGAATCTGCGGAATTCTTTATTGCAGAGAGCTGAAAAGGCTGGGTCATTATGTTCAAGACTGAGGTAGATTGTTAAATGGAAAGGGAATCAAGATTTTTGGGGTAAGACAGGAGAATGAAGTTGAGAATTATCATATCAATCATGATTTTATTGAATGCTGGAGCAAACTCAATGGGCCGAATGGCCTACTTCTGCTCCTATAGATGTAAGTACATAATTTACTGCAACATGCATGAGAAATGAGAAGAAGCAAGCTGAGACTAAGCATGAAGCTGTCAGAAATTGTCCAGTCTTATGCATCACGCTACCGCTGCCAGTGAGAATGAAGAATGTGTGCTCAGTCAAAACTCCAGCCACTGCAGCGGGACTGAAGAATCCCAGCCATGGGCGAGGTTGGGAATTTCCAGCCATGAATGGAAAAATTTGTTACAAGATTACAGGTGAGCTGCTTCCCAACTTGCATGTTCTTCTGAGTTAAAATTCTACTAAGAAGCTTGAGACTAAGTCATTATGAGAAATCAGGGGCTAAACTTGTCATTCCACTTTTGATCACCCTGAAGTGGTACCCACCATTACATCTCCAACATCACTCCCCAACCAGCATTCTGGATTACTGTTCCCATCCAACCCAGTTTTCCAAGGCAAGCACAACTTCAAAAACTGACAAAATTGGGCAAAATTTTAAGTTTAGATCCATCTGCCTTGCTCAAATAAACATAGGATTCAATGAAACTGTTCAGAGAAACGGAAGGGACTCTCTCACTCATCAGGCCAACATTCATCCCTCAACCTAACCCAATAAAAATTTAAAAAGGAGACACGTTAAGTAGTCATTCATCGCGATTACTGTATGTGAGATCTTCCTACAAGCAAATTTGTTATCACATTGTGTACAGAGCAACAATGATCGCACTTCAACCAAAGTAGCTCACTATGAAGCATGTTGAGCTGTCCCTGGGATAGTACACATTTCCTAGAATCATAGTTTCCCTACAATGCAGAAGGAGCCTATTCGTCCCATCAAGGCTGCATCGACCAAATCCCACCCAGGCCCTACTCCTGTAACTCCATATATTTACCCTGCTAATCTCCCTGACACTAGGGTCAATTTAGCATGGCCAATCAACCTAACCTGTGGGGAGAATATGCAAACTCCAGTCAGACAGTGACCTGAGGCTGGAATTGAATCCAGGTCCCTGGAGGCAGCAATGCTAATCAGTGTGACACCATGCCACCATGTAAGTGCATATAGTAGTGCAGTGATTAAGCAACTGAATTAGCGATCCTGAGGCCTAGACTAATAACAATCGTTTAAAAATTTGATTTCAATCTTAAAAAGCTGGCATCAGTGTGTCATAAATCCACCAGAAGGTCATAACAACACAATGCTTCACTGGTGTTCTTCAGGGAAGGAAGTCTGTTGTCATTGCCTGATCTGGCCTTTGACATTGTGACTGATTCTGAACTGCCCTCTTAGTTAAGACGCTGAACAAGTTGCTTAGTTATCTTATTACTGCCAAGGACAATTAGGGATGGGCAATAAATGCCAGGAACACCCAGCTCCACATAATGAACACAACAAAACAAATCCAAGTAACCTGTTCAGATTTCATGTTTGAGGATAAACAAAAATACAATGAAAGCACAGCCAAGATGGATTCAAACATCCATGCTGGGCAGTAAAGGCAATAAATGGGGAATATGCTAATAACATATTTCATACACATCTATTGTAAAACAGTGGAGATTCAAGTGTGCTGCCTCTTTAGGGCGGGGGATCTTACACAAATCATTTATAATAAAGCCTTAGAACAATTGGGACCTTGGTTTTCTTAGGTCATTAAAGCGAGGAGGAAGGTGCTGTCTCCACAAAGCAAGTGCCTTTCTCACTATGTGAGAGCTAGAGGGGTGTGAAGTATACATATATGTTGTACATTGAAGTTTGGAGTGCGAACGGCCCTTTAAAAATGCAGGTCGGGTAACCCCAGCTCCTCCCAGTATGGAACCCTGTTGGGCAGTCTTAGACTTGACTGTGAATGAGTGTACACCTCTCATAAAGAGGTCCCACTGTTCAAGTTGCCAGGCCTACCTCGTGATATGTACCCTTAGCTCATAGGGGCATACATAATAACTGAATCTCACTATCCTTATTGCCAGTTATGTTAGAAATTCTGCTATTAAAGTTTGACAGATCCTTCATGCCCCAACTTTCAGTCAGTCTCAGCTTCCTGAATCTTACTCATCTTTCTGTAAATATTATGGTCTCAGATCTGACATCAATCAAAAATCCTCATTTGAATTTTAAAGTTATTTTGTTATTTTACTTTTCTTTTCATGGGCTTGGGTGTCAGAGATTAGGCCAGCATTTATTGTCCATCCCTAATTGGCCTTGAGAAGACAGTGGTGAGCTGCCTTCTTCAACTGCTGCAGGCCATGTGGTGTAGATACAGCCCCAATGTTGTTAGGGAGGGAATTCCAGAATTTGACCTAGTGACAGTGAAGGAATGGGGCTCTATTTCCAAATTAGGATGGTGAGTGGCTTGGTGAGTGCAGGTGGTGGCATTCCTATGTGTCTGCTGTCCTGGACCTTCTAAAGGTAGATGCCACAGATTTGCAAGGTTCCATTGGAGGAGCCTTGTGAGGTGCTGCTGTGCACCTTGTAGATAGTCCACACTGCTGCCACTGTGCATCTATGGAGGAGAGAGTGAATGTTTATGGAAGGGGTAACAATCCAAAGGGTTGTTTTGTCCTGGATAGTGCTGAGCTTCTTGAGTGCTGTTGGAGCTGCACCATCCAGGCAAGGGGAAAGTATTCCATCACACTCCTGACTCGTGCCTTGTAGAAGTTGGACAGGCTTTGTTTGGGGAGTCAGGAGATGAGTTACTCACACAGCATTTCCAGCCTCTGACCTGCTTTTGCAGCCATAGCATTTATGTGGCTAGTCCAAGTCAGTTTCTGGTCAATGGTAACTTCCAGGATGCTGATAATGATTTTAACAGCTGGTTTTGACAAGAAGAATTAAGCCCAATTAATTTTGGTCTCCCAACGTAACTAGGTATCAAAACTTAATTTTACCATTGTGGCTGAAATCAGTAATTATAATTTTATGTGTGCTGCTTTGTTTTATAAGCTCAATCCAGGAAGAAAGGGCCACGTATCATTCACTTTGATGTTCAGGCAAAACACTGCTAGATACAATGCTCTTGTTGATTATATACCATCACATTTCAATCTAGTAAGACAAATTATAGTAAAATAAATTGGCGGTTTTCAACCACTTTGACAATCTGAGTGAAGGAGATTGTGGGAAGTCCATGCTTCAGCAAAAGAACTATTAAGTGGTTGCAATAAATTTCTAAAATAAAGGCTACCAGCTGTCAATACATTCCCTTTGACTTTTACAATGCATGAAGTATTTTGCTCTCTCCTGTTCCTTCCTCTTTCACTCTATTCATCATTCTTTCCATCTGTTCTGCCATGGAGGTAGCAGGCTGTCAACTCTCGCTCAGCTTTCCTTCTTCATAATCACCTTTTAATTAGTTTTAAATCAGTGTGTTTGATATCAATGCTTAGTTTTCTAAATAACTCAGCTTTATGGCATCCTCCTTGATAATCACAGGCTTTCTATAGAGAAGTCCAGAAACCTTGGTCTATGCAGCATTTGGGGAGGGGGTGGTAGTGGGGGCGGGGGTGGGGGGGCGGTGGGGTGATGGTGGAGATGGTGTTCTCACTCGACACTCTTGGCTTCTTCCCACACCACATGGAGTTCATTATCATTTCCTCACTCTCTGAGCTCCTCCTCAATCCTTCCTTCCCATTCATTGCATGGCGCAACAGAAGAAGAGTCATTTTGTAAGTTTGTTTATTAGTGTCATACATAGGCTTACATTAACACTGCAATGGAGTTACTGTGAAAATCCCCTAGTCACCAAGCTCCAGTGCCTATTTGGGTTCACTGAGTGAGAATTTAGCATGGCCAATGCACCTAAGCAGCATGTCTTTCAGACTGCGGGAGGAAACTGGAGCACCCGGAGGAAACCCACGCAGACATGGGAAGAACGTGCAAACACCACACAGACAGTGACCCAAGTCAAGAATCGAACCGAGGTCCCTGGCAGTGTACACCCCAGTGTACACTATGGGTATTTCTGACCTCCAGTATCTCAAAACCCTTTAAATGCTCACAGAGCCAGCAAAATAACATACATAATCCAACACAAGTATACACAGTCATAAATCAAAACTGCTGTGTTTTTTTACAGCAAATTGAATAGATGGAGTAATTAAGCAATCAACGGGGATGGAAGAAATCTTTGAAGCTTAATAATATTCAAAGCAAAACCTGATGGGGGTGTTGAAGTTAAATATGCAGAGGAGAACATCAATTCTGGTGCAATCATTCAGGTAAAAAACTTAGAAAGTATATATGCACAGGAACACTGTTTTCCTTGTTTTGGCAGTCATAATACCACAATATGCTTACAGTGAACAGAAGGATTGCCGAGCAGATGACATGTTATTTTCCTGTATCGGGTCCAGGAAGTAGTTTGAAAATCTGGTTTGAATTTGGAATCTCTTTACTGCAGGGAGAACACGTGGGAGAGCAGATGGAAGGTGGCCAACACATGCAGCACCATCCATCATTAACCCCAAATAAAAGGTGAAAACAGTCCTCTGCAGCTTGTGATTCAGAAGTAATTTCATTTAAAGCATTTTCTTTTGTTTATACAAATTGAAGAGGTGCCAAAACCAGAATAGTCATCTCCACTGACCCCAGCATTTTACATCATGGAGCTCAATTATGTTGTAATAAATACATATAATTGAGGTATATTGTCTTCAAGGTAGATGGAACTTAGACCAGTATTAAATTAAAGTATCCTATTACCTACAACACTACTTAATTTAACATTAAGCAGCAAAGTTTGCAGCAATCTGTATTCCAGCACCCTCAATAAGAACATAAGAACATAAGAACATAAGAACATAAGAAATAGGAGCAGGAGTAGGCCATCTAGCCCTTCGAGCCTGCCCCGCCATTCAATAAGATCATGGCTGATCTGTCGTGGCTCAGTTCCACTTTCCCGCCCTCTCCCCATAACCCTTAATCCCTTCTCTTATCAAAAACCCATCAACCCGCTTCTTAAAAATATTTAGCGAGGCAGCCTCCACCACTTCAACGGGCAGAGAATTCCAGAGATTCACCACCCTTTGAGTGAAGAAGTTCCTCCTCAACTCCGTTCTAAACCGCCTCCCCTTTATCTTGAGGCTGTGCCCCCTAGTCCTACTGTCTTTTTTGAGCGGGAAGAGTCTCTCCACCTCTATCCTATCCATCCCATTCATCATCTTATACGTCTCAATGAGATCTCCCCTCATTCTTCTAAACTCTAACGAGTACAAGCCTAGTTTATTCAGCCTCTCCTCATAGCTCAATCCCCTCAACTCCGGTATCAGCCTAGTAAACCTCCTCTGCACTCCCTCCAAGGCCAAAATATCCTTGCGCAGGTGCGGCGCCCAAAACTGCACACAGTACTCCAGCTGCGGCCTCACCAATGCCCTATACAGCTGCAGCAAGACCTCCCTACTTTTATATTCAATCCCCCTCGCTATGAAGGCCAGCATCCCATTCGCCTTCCTGACCACCTGCTGCACCTGCAAGCTGGGTTTTTGCGACTCATGCACAAGGACCCCGAGGTCCCTCTGCACCGTCGCCTGCTGCAGTTTTTCGCCACGTAAGTAATAGTCCTTCCTACCATTCTTCCTACCAAAGTGGACCACCTCACACTTGCCAACATTAAATTCCATTTGCCATTTCCTGGCCCATTCGCCCAGCCTATCTAGATCCTTCTGCAGACTCTCCACACCCTCCGCACAATTTGCCGTTCCCCCAATCTTGGTGTCATCAGCAAATTTCGACACCCTGCACTCGGTTCCCTCCTCCAGATCATCTATATAAATGGTAAATAGCTGAGGCCCCAGCACCGACCCCTGGGGCACCCCACTAGTCACCATCCGCCAATCCGAATAGCACCCATTGACCCCCACTCTCTGCCTCCTATTTGACAACCAATCCTCTATCCACGCTAACACCCTACCCCCAACTCCATGTCCCCTGACCTTCTGCAATAACCTCTTGTGAGGTACCTTGTCAAACGCCTTCTGAAAATCCAGAAAGACCACATCCACCGGCTCTCCTCTATCCACTGCCCTAGACACATCCTCATAGAACTCCAGTAAATTTGTCAGACACGACTTCCCTTTAATGAAACCGTGTTGCGTCCGCCCTATCAAGCAATTCCCTTCAAGATGCCTCGCAATTTCCTGCTTAATGATGGATTCTAACATTTTACCTACCACAGACGTTAAACTAACCGGCCTATAATTCCCCGCCTTTTGCCTGGCACCCTTCTTAAACAACGGCGTAACATTAGCCGTTTCCCAATCTTCCGGCACTTCCCCAGAATCCAGCGACGTCTGGAAAATAACCAACAAGGCATCCACTATCACCTCCGCCATTTCTTTCAGAACCCTCGGATGCATTCCATCCGGTCCTGGGGACTTGTCCACAATCAGCCCCTCCAGTCTGTCTAGCACCACCTCTCTAGTAACAGTAATGTCATTAAGACCCTCCATTCCTACCACCTTTCCATCGCTAACACCCGGCAAATTATTCACGTCCTCCTCCGTGAAGACAGAAACAAAAAAGTTATTCAAGACCTTCGCCATATTATATATTTGCCCTTTTTCTCCAATATTCTGTCTGCTGCAAATCTCAAGATTTAAACCATTCTATTTGCATTCATGAGACTAGGAGGCCTTTTGAATGTGTTCTAATCAATCAGATCATGACTAATTTCTCTATCAACTCCACCTACCCATCATTTATCCATATTCCTCAATGCCCTGACAAAATAAACATTTACCTATCTCCCTTTCTATCTGGTCTTGGAATTTTGAATTAGCCCAACATTTGTAGTCTGACAAAAGTTTCCATATGTCCAAGACATGTCTATGTCATGTGTACAAACACTGAAGTAACTTGGCTCAAGTTTAAAAATAACATAGGCATTCCCTTAACTGCATCATTAGTGAGCACCACAAAAATTCAACCAGTTCATTCCAGCCTGACCTACCATTCACAGATGCACAGAAAGGTCTGCCGGAGGCCAGGATTCAGCTGTCCTCAGGTCAGCTGCTGGGCCTCTGGGTTTGTTCCTCCCAAGGCTGGTGGAGATACATCAGGATACCTGGGGAGTTGTGGAAGGGCTGTCAGCAACCATGCTGCAACTGCAAGGCTGTTCAGGGAGTCAAACAAAGTGCTGTTGCAGGAGGTGGTGCTGATTCAGCGTGAGACCCAGACCAACACTGCAAGGGTGGCAACTGCAGTGGAAAGTCTGGCTCAGGGGTCTGTCCTCATGGGTGCCAGGGTCCAGGTTATCCTGGAGACACTCTGGGCCAAAGGCAAGTATGTTTCCGTCATCCAGGTGGCACAGGGTTCTTTGGCCGTGGGTGTCGGGGATATGTGGGAGATACTGTTGGCCACGGCTGGGACTCTTGCTGGCATTCTGGAGACGCAGCAGGCAGTGGCTGTGAGACTCGACAACTTAGCCCAGGCTCAGAGGGCTACTGCTGAGAGGCTCCAGAGCCTGGCTTGCTTACAGAATGCTGAAGCAGAGGAACAGGGCTGAGGGATCACAAATCATGGGGCAGACACATCTTGGTCTCCAAGACTGGCAGAGCCAGGTGATGCCAGAGGTTGAAGCTCAGTCCAGCTACCCTGGCATCCCATGGAGTGTCCCTGGAGCCTCTGGGCACCCCAAGGGAGGAAGAAGGGTTCAGCCTATGCTGGGGCCTTACACCCAGGAGATCCCGGATGTCCTGAGACCTTCCAATTCCCCCCTTCCTCACACCAGAACATCTTAAGAGCAGTGAGATGAACAGGGTGGCACGAAACCTTGCCATCCGCAAATCAGCCGGAGCCCTCCAGATCTAGAAGAAGCAGTAGACCACACAAAATTAGAAAGTTATAGTTCACTAGAGGGCACAGGTGATGGTCACCAGTAGTCAGGATTTATTAATCAATAATGTTAAGAACATAATAAACTGTTAATTGCACCTCACAGCTGTGACTAATGTGTTTCTGATTCCCCCCTCATCCCCCACAGAGCTGAGTGTTCCTGAGTCCCAAACATAGAGGTGCTGTCTGCTGAGCCTGAAGACTCAGCCAATGTTTCAGAGTGCCTGCCCTACCTTCCCCAACATCCACCAGATCCTTGGTGCAAGTGCCCCCCCCACCCCCAACATTGGCCAAGATGCATGTGTCCCCAACCCTTATGGCTATGTGACAGTGTGCATTCCAAGTACAGACTTGAGTGGCACCAGGGGCAGGATCCCAGTGTGCACAGCAGCGAGTCGTCATCATCCTCCAGCCTCCAGTCAAGACTCACAACCACTGCCAGTCCAGGCAGATTAATAGGGTTGGAAGATTCTGGGGGACAGGGTAGTGGGATGACAGGAGCATGGGAAGGATGATGTGGTTTGGGGGTCCAGGTGGTTTGGAGGGGGAATAGTGGCTGCACTTGCTCCTGGGGAGTGGTGGACATGTGTTGGTTGCACCCGCTTCACTGCACAGCACCAGCTGCAATCAAGGCTGCCGAGACCTGCCATTGCCGCCTGCCTTGTTTCCTGCGGCTATTCATGTGGTGGGGTGCACACCTGGCCCCTTCGCTGCTCGTCCTCCTCCTCCTTTCCAATTGTGAAAAGAGCAGCAAATGATAACGATGCATGAAGCATGCACAGGGTCACACTGGAGGGCCCCTCAGAACGGTCCAAGCAGTGAAACCGCAGTTTCAGCAAGCCAATGTACCGCTCAACGATGGACCGGGTGGCTGCATGGGCCTTGTTGTAGTGGGTCTCTGCCTTGGTCTGGGGCCTCTGCACAGGCATCATCAGCCATGACCTTAGTGGGTACCCCTTGTCACCCAGTAGACATCCCAAGAGCCTGGGCTGGTCTTCAAAGAGCCCAGGGATGTCTGACTGCCTGAGCACAAAGCTGTCATGAACACTCCCCGGGGGACATCCATTGACCTGCATGATCCTCATTAGATGGTCGCAGACGATTTAGATGTTCAGGGAATGGAATCCCTTCTTGTTCACAAATTGCTGGGGCCCTGTATATGGGGCCTGCAAGGCGATGTGTGTCCCGGTCACTGCTCTCTGGATGGGGAATCCCAGCAATAGAAGCAGAGCCGAGAGCCCAGGTATCCTGCTGTGCACGGCCCACATCAGACCCATATCATGACCCATATCTGTGTCACAGGTGCCTGAAGTGAGCCAGAGTCATTAAACTTTGGGGCAGCCATAACATTCCCATCAACAGGGAACGAGTGGCCGCCCCTCCCCTGAAGTGGCAGGTGTGAGTGCACCTCACAAAGGTGTCTCACGGTGGTCTTGGACAGGCACAGCCGGCAACAGCACATCTCCTTCGAGAGAGCCTGGAAGGAATTGTGGGGCCTGTACCTCCTTAGCCTCAGCATCCTCCATTTTCTGTGCATCCTCTCGGGAGATGCTCACCCACCTCCTGGCCCTGAGCAGCAGCCCCATGTCCTCCTTCCTGAGGGTCTGGTGGTGGCTGCTCTTGTGGTTGTCTCTCCATACCCACCACCTCTAAGCTGCCTGTTCCTCCTCCTCCTCTACCCCTGGATCCACCATAATGGCCAGCTCTAAATTGAGCAAACTGCGATCCATCTACACAGTGGGGTTTGGAAAGAGCATGGAATGACTGGCAACACCACACAATCCATGGTGCCACGAGTGGCCCGATTAGTATTGTGTGAGATTTCCATCATGCCAAATGCTGGCACAGATTATGCAGGTCGGTGTGCAACTGTGGGCAATGTGTACCCTTGAGCCATTGCTACATGTGCAACTGCAACATCTGTTTGCAGGCATGTGTTGCTGGTCCGTGTCACAGGGCAGGGACAGACTGTAAATCAGCACCAGATGTGAGCCCAGTGACAGCAGATTCCATGCAGTCCATGTCTGAACCTCTGGAGCAGCAGCTGCTTCATCTGGTTAGGCCTCAGTCAGCACATGGTACACTTGTCCCCGACCCTGTAATACCAGCACTTAGTACAACCCCTGACCACACCCCACGGCAAGATAATGTCACTGCAAAGTGCCCTGGAGGGGAGGGCTGAGCAGAACTCTTTCATGGAACCTCGCTCAGAGAGCTCTGATAAAATAGAAGCGTTCTGTGCCCCCCCCACCCCAGATATCACTGGTCAATGGGCCAACACTTGAAGACAGCAGAACGAAGGCCACCAGGCATCTCCAGGGCCTGCCTGCAACATCCCTCATGCTCCGTTAGCAGCAGTTACCTCCTCACACCAGTTCAAGGCTGCCACGCCAGGTTGAGACTTTTATATACCTACTCTGATTCGCGCCAAAGTGACATCACGCCAAAGAGGTGGGAGATGGAAATGTGGCTGGAGATTGCCATGTCGATCCCGATAATGGCATGCTGGGGTATGGTAAGACATGCAAATCAGCGGCACACCAGTTTTCCGTGCGGTCCCTGTGGTGCCATTTCTTTCCGGTTGGGAGATGCAAGTGAGTCGTAAACGCTCATGGGAAACCTGTGAAATGGCCTACACGCGCATCTCCCAACCCGACTGACCAGAAAATTTAAGGGTTGTGATGGGAGAATCACCCCCAAAGTTTCCTGGGTTTCTCTCACCCTTCTTAAATGATAAATAACGGAGTGACATTCCTATTTTACAATCTAACCACATAATTCCACAATATAGAGCATGTTGGAAATTATATCCAGGATGCCTGCAATTATCCCACCAGTTCCTTAAAATTACCCAGTAGGACTACCGAACTGAAATTCTAGTATTTTCTCCATTATTATTTTACTCCTTATATTAGATTCAATAGGTTTCCCACTTTGATGTACTTATAGGTTTCTCTGTACTATTGATATTTTATCAGCATCTTTTATGAAAACTGATAGAATACCCCTCAACAAATCTATAATTTCCTTCTAGCTCCATTGTCTACTCACCCATTTGCGTCTGCTTTTAACACTCCCAGATTGGGAGAGATTTGTCAACTGTTGCCTGTGGTTGCGCTTCGATTTTGGCAACGATAGGTTTAAATAACCAAATTCGTTGCTCATAGTGTCAGGTTCTTCCAATGGTGGGGGGCCTCCACTGATGCAGCGGCAGAGCTTACTGCAGAAAGTCTTGCCCATTCTCTCTTCAGCCTTCACTGTCTAAATGAATTGATAAGACATTTCTCATGTCATGATGATGAAGAAAATCAAATATTACGTATGAACATAATGAACTTTTCAATAAGTCCTGTGATTTTAAAAATAGACACAAAAGTCAACGATGGCTGAGGATGTAAATTCAATCACTGGCTAAATTGCTGGTGTATGATACAAAGAGAGAAACAATGGATTCACACTCTGTTTTAAGACAAGGACACATCAAAAGCATAAAAGTCATAGACACTAACTACTATCTCTTGCGGAGATCATAGAAGATGATTATCATCTCAGCAGGAGTGATATCCTGTCATTAATGTCCCAGACCAGTTTGCGGATTTTCACCTTCCAGGAAGATATGAAGATTGGGATAAAAACTAGCTAAAAATCAGTTAGTGTGGACTAGTGCTGGACATGTCAGAGTGTCACACTTGCCAGTCTTTTTGTTCCACGTTTTATTACTTTGAAAGAAGACAATTGCAAATTTCACAACATTAGAGTGTTTCAAAGGAGAAATGAATTTGAGGCCTTTGAAGTATAGTCACTGTGATAATACAGGGAAGTAGGGAAATCAATTTGCACACAACAAGCTCCCACAAACAGCAATGTGTTGATGACCAGATAATCTGTTTAAGTAGTGTTGCCTGAGAATAAATAAATGTTGGTCAGAACACCACTAAAACCTGCCTTACTCTTTTCTTAGAATAATACCATGGAATCAAATGACTGCTGGAGTGGGCAGATGAAGCTTGGTTTAAATGTCTCTTCTGAAAGATGGTGCGTCTGGCAGCGCAGCACATGCCCAGTACTGGACACATGTGTCAGCCCAGATTATGTGCACAAATCTCAGCAACCTACAAATGTCAGATTGAGTGGCAAGACTGACACCTACTTCTTGCAGCATTGTCATGGTGCAGCACTAATATTATTATTTTACTCCTTATATTAGATTCAATAGGTTTCCCACTTTGATGTACTTATAGGTTTCTCTGTACTATTGATATTTTATCAGCATCTAATATGAAAACTGATAGAATACCCCTCAACAAATCTATAATTTCCTTCTAGCTCCATTGTCTACTCACCCATTTGCGTCTGCTTTTAACACTCCCAGATTGGGAGAGATTTGTCAACTGTTCCCTGTGGTTGCGCTTCGATTTTGGCAACGATAGGTTTAAATAACCAAATTCGTTGCTCATAGTGTCAGGTTCTTCCAATGGTGGGGGGCCTCCACTGATGCAGCGGCAGAGCTTACTGCAGAAAGTCTTGTCCATTCTCTCTTCAGCCTTCTCTGTCTAAATGAATTGATAAGACATTTCTCATGTCATGATGATGAAGAAAATCAAATATTACGTATGAACATAATGAACTTTTCAATAAGTCCTGTGATTTTAAAAATAGACACAAAAGTCAACGATGGCTGAGGATGTAAATTCAATCACTGGCTAAATTGCTGGTGTATGATACAAAGAGAAAAACAATGGATTCACACTCTGTTTTAAGACAAGGACACATCAAAAGCATAAAAGTCATAGACACTAACTACTATCTCTTGCGGAGATCATAGAAGATGATTATCATCTCAGCAGGAGTGATATCCTGTCATTAATGTCCCAGACCAGTTTGCGGATTTTCACCTTCCAGGAAGATATGAAGATTGGGATAAAAACTAGCTAAAAATCAGTTAGTGTGGACTAGTGCTGGACATGTCAGAGTGTCACACTTGCCAGTCTTTTTGTTCCACGTTTTATTACTTTGAAAGAAGACAATTGCAAATTTCACAACATTAGAGTGTTTCAAAGGAGAAATGAATTTGAGGCCTTTGAAGTACAGTCACTGTGATAATACAGGGAAGTAGGGAAATCAATTTGCACACAACAAGCTCCCACAAACAGCAATGTGATGATGACCAGATAATCTGTTTAAGTAGTGTTGCCTGAGAATAAATAAATGTTGGTCAGAACACCACTAAAACCTGCCTTACTCTTTTCTTAGAATAATACCATGGAATCAAATGACTGCTGGAGTGGGCAGATGAAGCTTGGTTTAAATGTCTCTTCTGAAAGATGGTGCGTCTGGCAGCGCAGCACATGCCCAGTACTGGACACATGTGTCAGCCCAGATTATGTGCACAAATCTCAGCAACCTACAAATGTCAGATTGAGTGGCAAGACTGACACCTACTTCTTGCAGCGTTGTCATGGTGCAGCACTAATAATGTGGAGTTGCCGGCGTTGGACTGGGTAAACACAGTAAGAAGTCTCACAACACCAGGCTAAAGTCCAACAGATTTATTTGATAGCAAATGCCATTAGCTTTCGGAGCGCTGCTCCTTCGTCAGGTGAATGGGGAGTTCTGATCACAAACAGGGCATATAAAGCCACACACTCAGTTTACAGAATACTGATTAGGATGCAATTCTTTACAACTAATCAAGTCTTAAAGGAGCAGACAATGTGAGTGGAGATAGCATTAAGCATAGCTTAAAGAGATTTAGCATAGGTTGAAGAGATAGGTTAAAGATCTCTCTTTTAAAGACACTAAAACATAATACTCCAAAGGTGGCCTCACCAACACCCGAGAGTGGGATTGAGGAACTTAGCAGTCATGATTGAATGGTAGCGTAGACTTGATGTGCCAAACAGCCGAATTCTGCTCCCATATCTTATGGCCTTAAAGGTCAGCAAGAAGGAGACATCAGTCTGAACCTGGAAATGGGATGATAGGGGTGGTGTGATTGAATAGCCAGAATGGGGAGGGGTTCTCCAGGAAGGGCTGGGCCTGGCTGCTGGGATGGGTAGCTCATTGGCCACAATGAGATTTTGGCCCTGTCCCTCACATAAAATATGAGCTGCAGCTGAGGAAGAAAACCACTTAATAGTTTATCAATTGATCTCAAGTGGTCTAAAGGATGGCAAGGTACCTGCCAACGATCCTACCACCATGGTAACATACCAGTGGAGTCAAGTAGACAACGGTCACAAGCATCCCCTGCCAACTGACTCAATGTAATTGTGTCTACTCCCTGCCAACCTGCTCCCTGTGACGAGGGATTGTAAAATTCCGGCCGATTTTTCGAAAAGTTTTTCTAAGAAACAATGATTCCGAGTGATCTTTGCCTCGTGTCATTGATCTCACTACGGTCTGACGACTGCAGTATAAATCTGTGACCATGAAATGTGTTTCAACCATGACAACATAAATGAAGAAATGAAAATAGTTATTTACCTTTCTGCTTCTAAAAAGCAGCACGGACGTGGATTGCTTCCACGTGTGACTTGAAAGATGATGTGCAGTCAAATCTAAGATATAAATGAGACAAACATCAGACTGGAGTCAAACCTAAATTAAACATGGAAGGCGGAAGATAGCAGTCAGACATAAATCGATGTGAAAAGCTGACTTCATGTACATTGCCTGTTTAATGTTCACTTTGTCTGAATAAGAAAATTTCAACTTTAATGTGACGAGTGAGCCAGCCTGGGATATAATCCATTTGGCACCTCAGTACATTGCCCAAAATAGAACCTCAAAACGTCAAGAAGTGTGATTTGACTGATATGCTGAGGATGATAATGAACTGGTTGTGGGTGGTCACCATTTTGGTCATTCAGCACTAGGCGCATTTGCTTTGTGTGGCAATATCTTAAACTCCCACACATTGTCACAACACAGCTTGCTGGATCGCTTGCACCTAGTTATTGCATACCGGTAAGTTAAACCTCTACCTGTGGGGTGAAAGATTGAAGTTGACTATCAATGTGAATATGGCATGTTCTGGCTGACAAGCTGCAAGTGGAGTGGTGATGGGGGAGGTGGGGGGCTGCGTGGGGTGGGGGTGGGGTGCTGGGTTTGACTTATTCACCTGCCGACGTGGGGTGACATCAATGACAGCAGCAGGAGCAGAGACTCCTGCCACTAGCAAACAACGTCCTACCTCCCACTGGAGGGAAACATACAGCTGGGAGGCTGGATAATCTCGTCAATGATTGGGGCTGAAAACGGGGTTGTCTTCCACACCCGGTCAATTTAAACACTGTGATCTGTGGTAAAATATTTTAGTTCTGACAGTGTAGTAACCAAATGAGGATAAACAATCACCTGTTTTCTTTCAAAACACCTGCACAAAACTTGGATTATTTTATACAAGCAGAATTCAAAGATAATATCCAATCAAATCTAAAATATAAAGGAGAACACATCAGATTTACATCAAAATTAAATTAAAAACTACAGGTTGAAGACTACATCCAAACTTAAATACTGGGTGATAAATGTCACAGTTTTCATATGCCACCATTTTTTTGCTCTTTCAGTGTCTGCTAAGTCTTCCTCAGAAACATAATACTTTAATTTGTGCAGTCAACATTTTTCAATATATTTATTCAAATTCAATCTCCCCTCACCCAATTGTGTTGCCTCTCTGTGGCCCTTCATTCTCTCCACATGCTTCTGAGATTTATCACAGTTCTCTTTACTCTGGTGTACAAAAAAAATCTTTCTTTATCTTTACTTTTTACCTTCTCAGCCAGCTAGCATGGGCTTCTAAAATGTCACATTCATGCCATTCCCTCAAGATCTGAATGCCCTCTTAAATTGTCACAGGAGAAACCAACACATGTCGGCCGAGACAACCTGGGATTGAATCCTTCAGATACCTCAGTGGGCCACTCAAAATGGGATTTTTGATTTCTATAGCACCTTGCACAACTGGAAGGATGTCCAAAGAGCCTCATACCAGAAGTCCTTCATTGGCTTTCATGCAGGAAATGCTATTGACAATTTGCAGTCAGCGAGTTCCCACAAGCAGTTTGAAAAAATTACCAGATAATCTACTTTAATGTTGTTTGTGGCATGCATGTTAGCAGCAATACCAGGGAGAAGTCCAGTGTTCTTCATCAAATAGTACCATGGAATCTTACAGCCAATCAGGCAGGCAGACAGGAGCTCAGGTTAACATTTGAAAAATGGCACTTCTGACAATGTGACACCTGCTCGGTACCGAACACCTTTGTCAGCCTAGATTTTCTGCTCAGATGACTATAATCCAGTCAGAGAGCTGCTATTGATGCAAGTCTGAAGTTACTTCTGGCAGCATTGTCATGGTGCAGCAATCATGGATGGGAATGGAAGCAGAAAAGGCCAGAAGGCAAAGAAGCTCACCATTGCCTTCTGCCTCTTCAGGAATTGTTTTTTCTCCTGCCCCTTTTTCCACAATTCACTGTGGTGGCTTTAGAATTACACACAAGTAGTTACATACATGCTAAATTAGTGCAAAGTTAACTGATAAATCCAGGTGAATTCAACCATTTATTAATTGTGATAATAAATGCTTAAATCTATCATGTGCCACCCAGTGTAACAATTTTAAGTTCATATACACTGTGGAGTATATATGTAAGTTTGTATGTCACTGCGGCAATAGGAGAGAGTTGCATTCATTGACTTATTTGGCTTTTGACAATTATAATAGTAATCCAGGTAGCATTGCATGTCATTGTCTAGTAAATGGTAAGGTCCTTTAAGAGGACTTTTTCACAGAGTTCCTGACTGGTATAATCAATGATGGAGACTCCCCACAAGTGAAGTATTCCACCAGCATTTACAATATATGGTTATTAAAGTATACTCCTTTCAGTGTTTGCAAGGAGCTTTTGTAAAAGTAATAATTCTTTAATATACTTTGTACATTGTGCTGGTGTAATATTCAGACTGACTATTACATCACTAAACAATTCAGCTATGACAGTATAGCGAACAATTGAGGATAGCTAATCACCTGTCTGCTTAAAAACAACGGCACGGAATTACTCCCACAAGTTGAATTCTATGATGATATACAGTCAAATCTAAAGGGTAAATGAGAACAGCATCAGATTGGAGCCAATCCTAAATTAAACATAAGATGTGGAAAAAACATGGAAACATAGAAACTAGAAGCAAGAGTAGGCCATTCAGCCCTTTAAGCCTGCTCCAGCATTCATTTTGATCATGGCTGATCACAGAATTCAATATCCTGATTCTCTCCTTGCCCGCCATATGCCTTGATCCTGTTAGCACCAAGAGCTACCCAATTTCTTCTTGAAAACACACAACATTTTGGCCTCAATGACATTCTGCGGTAGTGAATTCCACACATTCACCACCCTGTGGGTGAAGAAATTTCTCCTCACCTTAGTTCTAACCGGCTTACCCCTTATCCTCAATCTATAACCCGTACTTCTGGACTCCCCCACCGTTGGGAACATTCTTCCTGAATCTACCCTGTCTAACCCTGTTAGAATTTTGTAAGTTTCTATGACATCCCCTCTCACTCTTCTAAAATCCGGTGAATATAATCCTAACCAACTTAATCTCTCCTCAGATGACAGATCTGCCAACCCAGGAATCAGCCTGGTGAAGTTTTTCTGTACTCCCTCTATAGAAAGGACATCCTTCCTCATTTAAGGATACTAAAACTGTGCAGAATACTCCAGAGGTGGTATCACCAACACCCGAGTGTGGGATTGAGGAACTTAGCAGTCATGATTGAATGGTAGCATAGACTTGATGTGCCAAAGAGCCTAATTCTGCTCCCATATCTTATAGTCTTAAAGGTAAGTGAGAAGGAGACATCAGTCTGAACCTGGAAGGGGGATGATTGGGGGTGGTGTGATTGAGTGGCCAGAATAGGAACGGGTTCTCCAGGAAGGGGTGGGCCTTGCTGCTGGGATGGGTTGCTCATTGGCCACAATGAGATTTTGGCCCTGTCCCTCACATAAAATATGAGCTGCGGCTGAGGAAGAAAACCACTTAATAGTTTATCAATTGATCTCAAGTGGTCTAAAAGAGGGCGAGGTACCTGCCTGCCAACGGTCCTAACACCATGGTAACATACCAGCGGAGTCAAGTAGACAACGGACACAAGCATCCCCTGCCAATTGACTCAACGTAATTGTGTCTACTGCCTGCCAACCTGTTCCCTGTGACGAGGGATTGTAAAATTCCAGCTGATTTTTCGAAAAGTTTTTCTAAGAAGCAATGATTCCAAGTGATCTTTGCCTCGTGTCATTGATCTCACTACGGTCTGATGACTGCAGCATAAATCTGTAACCGTGAAATGTGTTTCAACCATGACAACATAAATGAAGAAGTGAAAATAGTTAATCACCTTTCTGCTTCTAAAAAGCAGCACGGATGTGGATTGCTTCCACTTGTGATTTGAAAGATGATTTGCAGTCAAATCTAAGATATAAATGAGACAAACATCAGACTGGAGTCAAGCCTAAATTAAACATGGAAGGTAGAAGATGACAGTCAGACATAAATAAATGCGAAAAGCAGACTTCATGTCCATTGCCTGTTTAATGTTCGCTTTGTCTGAATAAGAAAATTTCAACTTTAATGTTGAGCCAGCCTGGGATATAATCCATGAGGCACCTCAGTACATCACCCAAAGTAGAACTTCAGAAAATCAAAATGTGTGATTTGACTTACGTGCTGAGGATGATAATGAACTGGTTGTGGGTGGTCACCATTTTGGTCATTCAGCACTAGGCGTATTTGCTTTGTGTGGCAATATCTTAAACTCCCACACATTGTCAAAACACAGCCCATATCGTTTGCTGGATCGCTTGCACCAAGTTATTGCAAACCGGTAAGTTAAACCTCTATCTGTGGGGTGAAAGATTGAGGTTGCCTATCAATGTGAATATGGCATGTTGTGGCTGAAAAGCTGCAGCTGAAGTGGTGATAGGGGAGGTGGGGGGCTGCGTGGGGTGGGGGTGGGGTGTTGGGTTTGACTTATTCACCTGCCGACGTGGGGTGACATCAATGACAGCAGCAGGAGCAGAGACTCCTGCCACTAGCAAACAACGTCCTACCTCCCGCTGGCGGGAAACATACAGCAGGGAGGCCGGATAATCTCGTCAATGATTGGGGCTGAAAACGGGGTTGTCTTACACACCCAGTCAATTTAAACACTGTGATCTGTGGTAAAATATTTTAGTTCTGACAATATAGTGACCAACTGAGGATAAACAATCACCTGTTTTCTTTCAAAACACCTGCACAAAACTTGGATTATTTTATACAAGTAGACTTTGAAGATGATATCCAGTCAAATCTAAAATATAAAGGAGAACACATCAGATTTACATCAAAATTAAATTAAAAACTACTGGTTGAAGACTGCATGCAAACTTAAATACTGGGTGATAAATGCCACAGTTTTCATCTGCCACCATTTTTTTGCCCTTTCAGGGTCTGCTAAGAAACGTAATACTTTAATTTGTGCAGTCAACATTTTTCAATGCATTTATTCAAATTCAATCTCCCTTCACCCAATTGTGTTGCCTCTCTGGGGCGCTCCATGGTCTCCACGTGCTTCTGAGATTTTGCACAGTTCTCTTTACTCTGGTGTACAAAAAAAATCTTTCTTTCGCTTTACTTTTTACGCTCTCAGCCAGCTAGCATGGCCTTCAATAATGTCACATTCATGCCATTCCCTCAGGAATTGAATACCCTGTTAAATTGTCACAGGAGAAACCAACACATGTCGGCCGAGACAACCTGGGATTGAATCCTTCAGATACCTCAGTGGGCCACTCAAAATGGGATTTTTGATTTATATAGCACCTCGCACAACTGGAAGGATGTCCAAAGAGCTTCATACCAGAAGTAGAGAATTGGCCTTAATGAGTGATTCTAAAATTGCAGCCGATTTTTCGAAAATTTTTCCTAAGAAGCAATGATTCCAAGTGATCTTTGCCTCGTGTCACTGATCTCACTACGCTCTGACGACTGCAGCATAAATCTGTAACCATGAATTGTGTTTCAACCATGACAACATAAATGAAGAAGTGAAAATAGTTAATCACCTTTCTGCTTCTAAGCAGCAGCACGGACGTGGATTGCTTGCAAGTGTGACTTCAAAGATGACGTGCAGTCAAATCTAAGATATAAATGAGACAAATATCAGACTCGAGTCAAACCTAAATTGAACATCGAAGGTAGAAGATGGCAGTTAGACTTAAGTAGATGCCAAAAGCACACTTCATGTCCATTGCGTTTTTAATGTTCATATTGTTTCAATAAGAAAATTTCAACTTTAACATGACCACTGAGCCAGCCGGGATATAATCCATCAGGTACCTCAATACATCATCCAAAATAGAACCTCAAAGGATATCCCAAAACATTTCTCACTTTCCAGACGCTTCATTGGTTGCCGTCTATTACAGAAAAGACACCATACAATTTGCATACAGCAATTGTCACACGCAGCGATGTGATACTGAATAAATCTTCTATTTTAGTAAACTTGTTTCGAGATAGATATTGGCCAGAACAGGAGTGATAACTCTGCTATTGTTTTTTGAATAGTGTCATGGGATCATATGACCACCTAAGGGACAGAGACTTGATAAAGTGTTTCATCCTGAAGGTGGCACCTCTGACAGAAGAAACATTTTCAATTTGCCCCATTGCCAATTGCCACAATGCAGACAGGATCACTCTCACTGGCATTCATGTTTCCATTTCTCCCACATCTGAATTTGGCCTAACATTCCAACTTTGACAAATTCTGTTCAACTCTGAGTGATTTCAAAATACCTGAAAGCGCTTCACGCAAAACCTGCGTGATGCTCCCGCAGTGGTTGTTCTTTCACTCCACTTGAAATAACACTTTCCCAATAACTCTAAAAAATACTGTGAAAGAAAAAGGCAAGAAATACGCTAAACAGCATAAAGATCAACAGTGTTCGCAACACGTTGACCCAAGCGGAAGTGAAGTGCACAGCTGTTTTTGTTGACTATTCGTCATACCTGGAAAAGCTTCCATGGTTATGGAATTTTGCTGTTATAGTCAGAGTATTGTGAGGTCTGATCAATTTTAAAGGAAAACCTTGTTAAGAATCAAAGTCTGTTTGAACAGTTAAGGCTCACGTAATATTTCACTTGTGGAACCCTTCATCACTAACAACAGTTGTGGGGGGGGGTGGTGATTGTCAGTTGGTGGGAGGTTTGGTAAATTGGGCTCCGTGCTATGAGTGCGTGCAGCTTTATCTGTCCCCATGTCACTGCTATTTTACTAGCAGTGCAGGAAGATGTTGGGAGGATCACCCACTCATCCGCAGGTTAGTTATGACCTCAGCCTCTTCCCCCATTATCGCTCAGATTTTACCTGTGGCAGGAAAGGCCGGAGCCATGTCTACAGATTTCACTGGTTGGGCTGGTGGGCTGTCCAGAGATGGGGTGCCACAATTTACAGGACTCCTGTTGCCAATTCAGAGGTTTTCGCAAAGGTCATCTTACCTTTGCTTTCCTCCAATCGCTCTGCTGTGTCCACACCATCGAATACTTCCACACCCATTCAATTGGCTGGCCTCTCTGGGGCTTGGTAAGATTCCACACTTGCCTTAAATCCTTGCCTTCATTTCTGAATGCCTACTTCAGGACTGGCAGCGGTTCCACCTGTAGCGCTGCTGTGTTTTAATTGTCCTGCAGTCTTGGAGACGAGACTACTGCCCCTGATGCGGGTCCACAGCATGGTAATAGTCATTAGTCATTAAATGGCTGCCAAGTGAGCTGGCCAAGCAGGGGCATACCTTGTCCCTGAATTTATACTGAGTGGAAAACTGACTAGGCCATTTCCGAGGGCAGTAAGACTCAACCACACTGCTTTGGACCTGTAGGCCAGTCCATGAAAGGATGGCAGATTGGTTGCCCATTGGTCACAAAGAGACTTGGGCCCTGTCCCTCACATAAAATATGAGCAGCAGCTGAGGAAGATAACCTCTTAAGAGCTTATCAATTTAGCTCAATTAGTCTAAAGGAGGTCGAGGTACTTGTCAACTATCCTACCACCATGCTAACATACCAGTGGAGCCAAATAGATAATGGACACTAGCATCCCCTGCCAACTGACTCAATATCATTGTGTCCACTGCCTGCCAACCTGTTCCTGTGATGAAGGATTTTAAAATTCTGGCTTATTTTTCCAAGAGTATTCTTTTCAAAGCATTGATCTGACAAAGGTCTGCAGCATAAATCTGTAACCATGAAATGTGTTCCAACCATGACAAAATAAATGAACAAGGGAGAATAGTTAATCACATTTCTGCTTCTAAGCAGCAGCACAGAAGCTGGATTGCTTCCAAGTGTGACTTCTAAGATGATATGCAGTCAAATCTAAGATATAAGTAAGACAAACATCAGGCCTAAATTAAAACATGGAAGGTAGAAGACTGCAGTCAGACTTAAATAGATGGCAAAAGCAGACTTCATGTCCATTGCCTTTTCAATGTTCACTTTGTTTCAATAAGAAATTTTGAACTTTAACGTGATCACTGAGCTAGCCTGGGATAGAAACCATCAGGCATTCAATACATCACCCAAAATAGAACCTCAAAGGATATCCCAAAACACTTCACACTTTCCAGGTGCTTCATTGGTTGCCATCACGGCTATTAGACAGAAAAGACACCATACAGTTTGCATACAGCAATTGTCATAGAACCCAATGTGATACTGAATAAATCATCTATTTTGATCAACTTGTTTTGAGATCAATATTGGCCAGAACAGGAGTGATAACTCTGTTATTGTTTTTTGAATAGCATCATGGATCTTATGACCACCTAAGGAACAGAGACTTGATAAAGTGTTTCATCCTGAAAGTGGCACCTCTGACAGAAGAAACATTTTCCATTTGCCCCAAATCAGACACAAAAGTGGCCAATTTATTTTTGGTTGTGCGGAGCCATTGCCAATTGCCACAATGCAGACAGGATCACTCTCACTGGCATTCATGTTTCCATTTCTCCCACATCTGCATTTGGCCTAACATTCTAACTTTGACAAATTCTGCTCAACTCACAGTGATTTCAAAATACCTGAAAGTGCTTCACGCAAAACCTGCGTGATGCTCCTGCAGTGGTTGTTCTTTCACTCCACTTCAAATAATGCTTTCCCAACAACTCTAAAAACTACTGAGAAAGAAAAAAGCAAGAAATCACTAAGCAGCACTAAGGTCGACAGTGTTCGCAACACATTGACCCAAATGGAAATGAAGGTGCATATCTGGTATTGTTGACTATGTCGTCATAGCTGGAAAAGCATCCATCGTTACGGAATTTTGCTGTAATAGTCAGAGTATTGTGAGGTCCCATCAATTTTAAAGGAAAACATTATTAAGAATCAAAGTCTGTTTCAACAGTTAAGGCTGATGGAATATTTCACTTCTAGAAGCCTTCATCGCTAAGAACATCGGCGGGGGGGTTGATGTGGTGATTGTCAGTTGGTGGGAGGTTTGGTAAATTGGGCTCCGTGCTTTGAGTGCCTGCGGCCACTTATCTGTCCCCACATCACCGCTATTATACCAGCAGTGCGGGAAGATGTTGGGAGGATCACCCGCAGGTTTGTTGTGACCTCAGCCTCTTCCCCCATTATCGCTTAGATTTTACCTGTGGAAGGAAAGGCCGAAGCCAAGTCTACAGATTTCACTGGTTGGGCTGGTGGGCTGTCCAGAGGTGGGGTGCCACCATTTACAGGACTCCTGTTGCCAATTCAGAGGTTCCCACAAAGGCCATCTTCCACTTGCTTTTCCCCAATCGCTCTGCTGTGTCCATACCATCAAATACTTCCACACCCATGCAATTGTCTGGCGTCTCAGGGGCTTGGTAAGATCCCACACTTGCCTTAAATCCCTGTCTTCATTTCTGAATGCCTACTTCAGAAATGGCTGCAGTCCCACTAGTAGCGCTGCTGTGTTTTAATTGTCCTGCAGTCTTGGAAACGAGACTACCGCCCCTGGTGCGGGCCCACAGCATGCTAACAACTACCCAATAGTTATTAAATGGCTGCCAAGTGAGCTGGCCAAGCAGGGGCATACCTTGTCCCTGAATTTATACTGAGTGGAAAACTGACTAGGCCATTTCAGAGGGCAGGAGGACTCAACCACACTGCTGTGGACCTGTAGGCCATTCCATGAAAGAACGGCAGTTTGGTTGCCCATTAGTCACAAAGAGACTTGGGCCCTGTCCCTCACATAAAATATGAGCAGCAGCTGAGGAAAATAACCTCTTAAGAGGTTATCAATTTAGCTCAAGTGGTCAAAAGGAGGTCAAGGTACTTGCCAACTATCCTACCACCATGGTAACATACCAGTGGAGTCAAATAGACAATGGACACTAGCATCCCCTGCCAACTGACTGAATATAGTTGTGTCCACTGCCTGCCAACCTGTTCCTGTGATGAAGGATTTTAAAATTCTGGTCCAATTCCCGATGAGTAATTTCTTAAAAGCATTGATCTGACAAAGGTCTGCAGCATAAATCTGTAAGCATGAAATGTGTTCCAACCATGACAAAATAAATGAACAAGTGAGAATAGTTAATCACCTTTCTGCTTCGAAGCTGCAGCACGGAAGTTATTTGCTTCCAAGTGTGATCTAAGATATAAATAAGACAAACATCAGGCCTAAATTAAAACATGGAAGGTAGAAGACTGCAGTCAGACTTAACTAGATGGCAAAAGCTGACTTCATGTCCATTGCCTTTTTAATGCTCACGTTGTCTCAATGAGAAAATTTGAAAATTAACGTGATCACTGAGCTAGCCTGGGATATAATCCATCAGGCACTTCAATGCATCACCCAAAATAGAACCTCAAAGGATATCCCAAAACACTTCCCACTTTCCAGGTGCTTCATTGGTTGCCATCATTGCGAATAGATAGAAAAGACACCATACATTTTGCATACAGCAATTGTCATACACAGCGATGTGATACCGAATAAATCATCTATTTTGATAAACTTGTTTTGAGATCGATATTGGCCAGAACAGGAGTGCTAACTCTGCTATTGTTTTTTGAATAGTATCATGGCCACCTAAGGGACAGAGACTTGATAAAGTGTTTCATCCTGAAGGTGGCACCTCTGACAGAAGAAACATTTTCCTTTTGCCCCAATTCAGACACAAAAGTGGCCAATTTATTTTTGGTTGAGAGGAGTCACTACCAATTGCCACAATGCAGACAGGATCACTCTCACTGGCATTCATGTTTCCATTTCTCCCACATCTGAATTTGACCTAACATTCCAACTTTGTCAAATTCCGCTCAACTCTGAGTGATTTCAAAATACCTGAAAGCGTTTCACGCAAAACCTGCGTGACGCTCCCGCAGTGGTTGTTCTTTCACTCCATTTCAAATAACGCTTTTCCAATAACTCTAAAAACTACTGAGAAAGAAAAAGGCAAGAAATACACTAAACAGCACTAAGATCGACAGTGTTCGCAACACATTGACCCAAGCGGAAATGAAGGTGCATATCTGTTTTTGTTGACCATGTCGTCATAGCTGGAAAAGCTTCCATGGTTACGGAATTTTCCTGTAATAGTCAGAGTATTGTGAGGTCTGATCAATTTTACAGGAAAACATTGTTAAGAATCAAAGTCTGTTTGAACAGTAAAGGCTGATGGAATATTTCACTTGAGGAACCCTTCATCGCCAGCAACAGTGGCGGGGGGGTTGTGATTGTCAGTTGGTAGGAGCATTGGTAAATTGGGCTCCATGCTATGAGTGCCTGCGGCCACTTATCTGTCCCCACATCACCGCTATTTTACCAGCAGTGCGGGAAGATGTTGGGAGGATCATCCACTCATCCACAGGTTATTTGTGACCTCAGCCTCTTCCCCCATTATCGCTCAGATTTTACCTGTGGCAGGAAAGGCCGGAGCCATGTCTACAGATTTCACTGGTTGGGCTGGTGGGCTGTCCAGAGATGGGGTGCCACAATTTACAGGACTCCTGTTGCCAACGTTGAGGTTCCCGCAAAGGTCATCTTACCCTTGCTTTTCCCCAATCGCTCTGCTGTGTCCACACCATCAAATACTTCCACACCCATGCAATTGGCTGCCCTCTCTGGGGCTTGGTAAGACCCTAGACTTGCCTTAAATCCCTGCCTTCATTGCTGAATGCCTACTTCAGGACTGGCTGTGGTCCCACTGGTAGCGCTGCTGGGATTTAATTGTCCTGCAATCTTGGAGACGAGACAACACCCCTGATGCGGGTCCACAGCATGCTAACCACTACCCAATAGTTGTTAAATGGCTGCCAACTGAGCTGGCCAAGCAGGGGCAGACCTTGTCCCCAAATCTTACACTGAGTGGTAAACTGACTAGGCCATTTCAGAGGGCAGTAAGACTCAACCACACTGCTGTGGACCTGTAGGCCAGCCCATGAAAGGACGGCAGATTGGTTGCCCATTGGCCACAAAGTGACTTGAGCCATGTCCCTCACATAAAATATGAGCAGCAGCAGAGGAAAATAACCTCTTAAGAGGTTATGAATTTAGCTCAAGTGGTCTAAAGGAGGTCGCGGTACTTGCCAACAATCCTGCCACAAAGCTAACATACCAGTGGAGCCAAAGAGACAGTGGAGACAAGCATCCCCTGCCAACTGACTCAATATCATTGTGTCCACTGCCTGCCAACCTGTTCCTGTGATGAAGGATTTTACAATTCTGGTCTATTTTTCCAAGAGTATTCTTTTCAAAGCACTGATCTGACAAAGGTCTGCAGCATAAATCTGTAACCATGAAATGTGTTCCAACCATGACAACATAAATGAACAAGTGAGAATAGTTAATCACCTTTCCGCTTCTAAGCAGCAGCACGGAAGTTGGATTGCTTCCAAGTGTGACTTCTAAGATGATATGCAGTCAAATCTAAGATGTAAATTAGACAAACATCAGGCCTAAATTAAAACATGGAAGGTAGAAGACTGCAATCAGACTTAAGTAGATGCCAAAAGCAGACTTCATGTCCATTGCCTTTTTAATGTTCACTTTGTCTGAATAAGAATATTTAAACTTTAACAAGATCACTGAGCCAGCCTGGGATATCATCCATCAGGCACTTCAATACATCACCCAAAATAGAACCTCAAAGGATATCTCAAAACACTTCCCACTTTCCACGTGCTTCATTGGTTGCCATCGCTGTTATTAGATACAAAAGACACCGTACAATTTGCATACAGCAATTGTCAGGCACAGCGATGTGACACCGAATATATCATCTATTTTAATAAACTTGTTTTGAGGTAGATATTGGCCAGAACAGGAGTGCTAACTCTGCTATTGTTTTTTGAATAGTATCATGGAATCTTATGACCACCTAAGGGACAGAGACTTGATAAAGTGTTTCATCCTGAAGGTGGCACCCCTGACAGAAGAAACATTTTCTATTTGCCCCAATTCAGACACAAAATTGGCCAATTTATTTTTGGTTGTGAGGAGCCATTGCCAATTGCCACAATGCAGACAGGATCACTCTCACTGGCATGCATGTTTCCATTTCTTCCAAAACTGAATTTGGCCTAACATTTCAACTTTGACAAATACTGCTCAACTCTGAGTGATTTCAAAATACCTGAAAGCGCTTCACGCAAACCCTGCGTGATGCTCCCGCAGTGGTTGTTCTTTCATTTCGCTTCAAATAACGCTTTCCCAATAACTCTAAAAACTACTGAGAAAGGAAAAGGCAAGAAATACGCTAAACAGCACTAAGATCAACAGTGTTCGCAACACATTGACCCAAGCGGAAATGAAGTGCATATCTGTTTTTGTTGACTATGTCGTCATAGCTGGAAAAGCTTCCATGGTTATGGAATTTTCCTGTAATAGTCAGAGTATTGTAAGGTCTGATCAATTTTACAGGAAAACATTGTTAAGAATCAAAGTCTGTTTGAACAGTTAAGGCTGATGGAATATTTCACTTGAGGAACCCTTCATCGCCAGCAACAGTGGCGGGGGGGTTGTGATTGTCAGTTGGTAGGTGGTTTGGTAAATTGGTCTCCATGCTATGAGTGCGTGCAGCCATTTATTTGTCTCCACATCACTGCCATTTTTCCAGCAGTGCGGGAAGATGTTGGGAGGATCACCCACTCATCCACAGGTTAGTTATGACCTCAGCCTCTTCCCCCATTATCGCTCAGATTTTACCTGTGGCAGGAAAGGCCGGAGCCATGTCTACAGATTTCACTGGTTGGGCTAGTGGGCTGTCCTGAGATGGGGTGCCACAATTTACAGGACTCCTGTTGCCAGTTTAGAGGTTCCCGCAAAGGTCATCTTACCCTTGCTTTTCCCCAAACGCTCTGAACACCATCAAATACTTCCACACCCATGCAATTGGCTGGCCTCGCTGGGTCTGGCTGCAGTCCCTCTGGTAGCGCTGCTGGGATTTAATTGTCCTGCAGTCTTGGAGACGAGACTACCACCCCAATGCGGGTCCACAGCTTGCTAACAACTACCCAATAGTTGTTCAATGGCTGCCAAGTGAGCTGGCCAAGCAGGGGCAGATCTTGTCTCCGAATCTTACACTGTGGAAAACTGACTAGGCCATTTCAGAGGGCAGTAAGACTCAACCACACTGCTGTGGACCTGTAGGCCAGCCCATGAAAGGACGGCAGATTGGTTGCCCATTGACCACAGAGATTTGGGCCCTATCCCTCACATAAAATATGAGCAGCAGCTGAGGAAGATAACCTCTTAAGAGATTATCAATTTAGCTCAAGTGGTCTAAAGGAGGTCGCGGTACTTGCCAACGATCTTGCCACAAAGCTAACATACAAGTGGTGCCAAAGAGACAATGGAGACAAGCATCCCCTGCCAACTGACTCAATATCAATGTGTCCACTGCCTGCCAACCTGTTCCTGTGATGAAGGATTTTACATTCTGGTCTATATTTCCAAGAGTATTTTCTTAAATACATTGATCTGACAAAAGTCTGCAGCATAAATCTGTAACCATGAAATGTGTTCCAACCATGACAACATAAATGAACAAGTGAGAATAGTTAATCACCTTTCTGCTTCTAAGCAGCAGCACGGAAGTTGGATTGCTTCCAAGTGTGACTTCTAAGATGATATGCAGTCAAATCTAAGATGTAAATAAGACAAACATCAGGCCTAAATTAAAACATGGAAGGTAGAAGAATGCAGTCAGACTTAAATAGATGCCAAAACAGACTTCATGTCCATTGCCTATTCAATGTTCACTTTGTCTCAGCAAGTAAATTTGAACTTTAACGTGACCACTAAGCCAGCCTGGGATATAATCTATTAGGCACCTCAATACATCACCAAAAATTGAACCTCAAAGGATAACTCAAAACACTTCCCACTTTCCAGGTGCTTCATTGGTTTCCATAACTGTTATTAGATAGAAAAGACACCATACAATTTGCATACAGTGATTGTCAAACACAGCGATGTGATACCGAACATGTCATTATTTTAATAAACTTGTTTTGATATCGATATTGGCCAGAACAGGAGTGATAACTCTGCTATTGTTTTTTGAATAGTATCATGGGATCTTATGACCACCTAAGGGACAAAGACGAGATAAAGTGTTTCATCCTGAAGGTGACACCTCTGACAGAAGAAACATTTTCCATTTGCCCCAATTCAGACACAAAAGTGGCCAATTTATTTTTGGTTGTGGGGAGCCATTGCCAATTGCCACAATGCAGACAGGATCACTCTCACTGGCATTCATGTTTCCATTTCTTCCACATCTGAATTTGACCTAACATTCCAACTTTGACAAATTCTGCACAACTCTGAGTGATTTCAAAATACCTGAAAGCGCTTCACGCAAAACCTGCGTGACACTCCTGCAGTGGTTGTTCTTTCACTCCACTTCAAATAACGCTTTTCCAATAACTCTAAAAACTACTGAGAAAGAAAAAGGCAAGAAATACACTAAACAGCACTAAGATCGACAGTGTTCGCAACACATTGACCCAAGCGGAAATGAAAGTGCATATCTGTTTTTGTTGACTACGTCGTCATAGCTGGGAAAGCTTCCATGGTTACGGAATTTTCCTGTAATAGTCAGAATATTGTGAGGTCTCATCAATTTTAAAGGAAAAAAATGTTAAGAATCAAAGTCTGTTTCAACAGTTAAGGCTGGTGGAATATTTCACTTGTGGAATCCTTCATCGCTAACAACAGTAGTCGGGGGCGTTGTGATTGTCAGTTGGTGGGTGGTTTGGTAAATTGGGCTCCATGCTACGAGTGCGTGCGGCCACTTATTTGTCCCCACATCACCGCTATTATACCAGCAGTGCGGGAAGATGTTGGGAGGATCACCCACTCATCTGCAGGTTAGTTATGACCTCAGCCTCTTCCCCCATTATCGCTCAGATTTTACCTGTGGCAGGAAAGGCCGGAGCCATGTCTACAGATTTCACTGGTTGGGCTGGTGGGCGGTCCAGAGGTGGGGTGCCACAATTTACAGGACTCCTGTTGCCAGTTTAGAGGTTCCTGCAAAGGTCATCATACCCTTGCTTTTCCCCAATCGCTCTGCTGTGTCCACACCATCAAATACTTCCACACCCATTCAATTAGTTAGCCTTGCTGGGGCTTGGTAAGATCCCAGACTTGCCTTACATCCCTGCCTTCATTGCCGAATGCCTACTTCAGACTGGCTGCGGTCCCACTGGTAGCGCTGCTGAGATTTAGTTCTCTTGCAGTCTTAGAGACGAGACAACACCCCTGATGCGGGCCCACAGCTTGCTAACAACTACCCAATAGTTGTTAAATGGCTGCCAACTGAGCTGGCCAAGCAGGGGCAGACCTTGTCCCCAAATCTTACACTGAGTGGAAAACTGACTAGGCCATTTCAAAGGACAGTAAGACTCAACCACACTGCTGTGGACCTGTAGGCCAGCCCGTGAAAGGACGGCAGATTGGTTGCCCATTGGCCACAAAGAGACTTTAGCCCTGTCCCTCACATAAAATATGAGCAGCAGCTGAGGAAAATAACCTCTTAAGAGGTTATCAATTTAGCTCAAGTGGTCTAAAGGAGGTCGTGGTACTTGCCAACGATCCTGCCACAAAGCTAACATACCAGTGGAGCCAAAGAGACAATGGAGACAAGCATCCCCTGCCAACTGACTCAATATCATTGTGTCCAGTGCCTGCCAACCTGTTCCTGTGATGAAGGATTTTACAATTCTGGTCTCTTTTTCTAAGAGTATTCTTTTCAAAGCATTGATCTGACAAAGGTCTGCAGCATAAATCTGTAACCATGAAATGTGTTCCAACCATGACAACATAAATGAACAAGTGAGAATAGTTAATCACCTTTCTGCTTCTAAGCAGCAGCACGGAAGTTGGATTGCTTCCAAGTGTGACTTCTAAGATGATATGCAGTCAAATCTAAGATGTAAATAAGACAAACATCAGGCCTAAATTAAAACATGGAAGGTAGAAAACTGCAGTCAGGCTTAAATAGATGCCAAAAGCAGACTTCATGTCCATTGCCTTTTTAATGTTCACTTTGTCTCAATAACAAAATTTGAAAATTAACGTGATCACTGAGCCAGCCTGGGATATAATCCATCAGGCACTTCAATGCGTCACCTAAAATAGAACCTCAAAGGATATCTCAAAACACTTCCCAATTTCCTGGTGCTTCATTGGTTGCCATCACTGTTACTAGATACAAAAGACACCATACAATTTGCATACAGCAATTGTCAGACACAGCGATATGATACCGAATATATCATCTATTTTAATAAACTTGTTTTGAGATCGATATTGGCCAGAACAGGAGTGCTAACTCTGCTATTGTTTTTTGAATAGTATCATGGAATCTTATGACCACCTAAGGGGCAAAGACTTGATAAAGTGTTTCATCCTGAAGGTGACACCTCTGACAGAAGAAACATTTTCCATTTGCCCCAATTCAGACACAAAAGTGGCCAATTTATTTTTGGTTGTGGGGAGTCATTACCAATTGCCACAATGCAGACAGGATCACTCTCACTGGCATTCATGTTTCCATTTCTCCCACGTCTGAATTTGACCTAACATTCCAACTTTGTCAAATTCTGCTCCACTCTGAGTGATTTCAAAATACCTGAAAGCGCTTCACACAATACATGCGTGACGCTCCCGCAGTGGTTGTTCTTTCACTCCACTTCAAATAACGCTTTTCCAATAACTCTAAAAACTACTGAGAAAGAAAAAGGCAAGAAATACGCTAAACAGCACTAAGATCGACAGTGTTCACAACACATTGACCCAAGCGGAAATGAAGTGCATATCTGTTTTTGTTGACTATGTCATCATAGCTGGAAAAGCTTCCATGGTTACAGAATTTTCCTGTAATAGTCAGAGTATTGTGAGGTCTGATCAATTTTACAGGAAAACATTGTTAAGAATCAAAGTCTGTTTGAACAGTTAAGGCTGACGGAATATTTCACTTGTGGAAGCCTTCATCGCTAACAACAAGTAGTGGGGGGGTGGTGATTGTCAGTTGGTGGGTGGTTTGGTAAATTGGGCTCCATGCTATGAGTGTGTGCGGCCACTTATCTGTCCCCACGTCACTGCTATTTTACCAGCAGTGGGGGAAGGTGTTGGGAGGATCACCCACTCATCCACAGGTTAGTTATGACCTCAGCCTCTTCCCCCATTATCGCTCAGATTTTACCTGTGGCAGGAAAGGCCGGAGCCATGTCTACAGATTTCACTGGTTGGGCTGGTGGGCTGTCCAGAGGTGGGGTGCCACATTTTACAGGACTCCTGTTGCCAGTTTAGAGGTTCCCGCAAAGGTCATCTTACCCTTGCTTTTCCCCAAACGCTCTGCTGTGTCCACACCATCAAATACTTCCACACCCATTCAATTCGCTGGCCTCTCTGGGGCCTGCTAAGAACCCAGGCTTGCCTTAAATCCCTGCCTTCATGAATGCCTACTTCAGGACTGGCTGTGGTCCCACTGGTAGTGCTGCTGGGATTTAATTGTCCTGCAGTCTTGGAGATGAGACTACCACCCCTGATGCGGGTCCACAGCATGCTAACAACTACCCAATAGTTGTTAAATGGCCAACAAGTGAGCTGGCCAAGCAGGGGCAAACCTTGTCCCTGAATCTTACACTGAGTGGAAAACTGACTAGACCATTTCATAGTCAACCACACTGCTGTGGACCTGTAGGCCAGCCCATGAAAGGATGGCAGATTGGTTGCCCATTGGTCACAAAGAGACTTTGGCCCTGTCCCTCACATAAAATATGAGCAGCAGCTGAGGAAGACATCCTCTTAAGAGGTGATCAATTTAGTTCAATTAGTCTAAAGGAGGGCGCGGTACTTGCCAACTATCCTTCCACCATGCTAACATACCAGTGGAGCCAAATAGATAATGGACACTAGCATCTCCTGCCAACTGACTCAATATAGTTGTGTCCAATGCCTGCCAACCTATTCCTGTGATGAAGGTTTTTAAAATTCTGGTCGATATTTCCAAGAGCATTTTCTTAAATACATTGATCTGACAAAGGTCTGCAGCATAAATCTGTAACCATGAAATGAATTCCAACCATGACAACATAAATGAACAAGTGAGAATAGTTAATCACCTTTCTGCTTCTAAGCAGCAGCACGGAAGTTGGATTGCTTCCAAGTGTGACTTCTAAGATGATATGCAGTCAAATCTAAGATATAAATAAGACAAACATCAGGCCTAAATTAAAACACGGAAGGTAGAAGACCGCAGTCAGACTTAAATAGATGCCAAAGCAGACTTCATGTCCATTGCCTTTTTAATGTTCACTTTGTCTCAATAAGAATGTTTAAACTTTAACAAGATCACTGAGCCAGCCTGGGATATCATCCATCAGGCACTTCAATACATCACCCAAAATAGAACCTCAAAGGATACCCCAAAACACTTTCCCACTTTCCAGGTGCTTCATTCGTTGCCATCATTGCTATTAGATAGAAAAGACACCATACAGTTTGCATGCAGCAATTGTCACACACAGCGATGTGATACCGACTAAATCATCTATTTTAATAAACTTTTTTTGAGATTGATATTGGCCAGAACAGGAGTGATAACTCTGCTATTGTTTTTTGAATAGTATCATGGGATCTTACGACCACCTAAGGGACAGAGACTTGATAAAGTGTTTCATCCTGAAAGTGGCACCTCTGACAGAAGAAACATTTTCCATTTGCCCCAATTCAGACACAAAAGTGGCCAATTTATTTTTGGTTGTGGGGAGCCATTACCAATTGCCACAATGCAGACAGAATCACTCTCACTGGCATTCATGTTTCCATTTCTCCCACATCTGAATTTGACCTAACATTCCAACTTTGACAAATTCTGCACAACTCTGAGTGATTTCAAAATACCTGAAAGCTCTTCACGCAAAACCTGCGTGACGCTCCCGCAGTGGTTGTTCTTTCACTCCACTTCAAATAACGCTTTTCCAATAACTCTAAAAACTACTGAGAAAGAAAAAGGCAAGCAATACGCTAAACAGCACTAAGATCGACAGTGTTCGCAACACATTGACCCAAGCGGAAATGAAGTGCATATCTGTTTTTGTTGACTATGTCGTCATAGCTGGAAAAGCTTCCATGGTTGCGGAATCTGTTTTTGTTGACTGTGTCGTCATAGCTGGAGAAACTTCCATGGTTACGGAATTTTCCTATTATAGTCAGAGTATTGTGAGGTCTCATCAATTTTAAAGGAAAACATTGTTAAGAATCAAAGTCAGTTTGAACAGTTAAGGCTGATGGAATATTTCACTTGTGGAATCCTTCATCGCTAACAACAGTAGTCGGGGGGGTTGTGATTGTCAGTTGGTGGGTGGTTTGGTAAATTGGGCTCCATGCTATGAGTGCGTGCGGCCACTTTTCTGTCCCCACGTCACTGCTATTTTACCAGCAGTGGGGGAAGGTGTTGGGAGGATCACCCACTCATCTGCAGGTTAGTTATGACCTCAGCCTCTTCCCCCATTATCGCTCAGATTTTACCTGTGGCAGGAAAGGCCGGAGCCATGTCTACAGATTTCACTGGTTGGGCTGGTGGGCTGTCCAGAGATGGGGTGCCACAATTTACAGGACTCCTGTTGCCAGTTTAGAGGTTCCTGCAAAGGTCATCTTACCCTTGCTTTTCCCCAATCGCTCTGCTGTGTCCACACCATCAAATACTTCCATACCCATTCAATTAGTTAGCCATGCTGGGGCTTGGTAAGATCCCAGACATGCCTTACATCCCTGCCTTCATTGCCGAATGCCTACTTCAGACTGGCTGCGGTCCCACTGGTAGCGCTGCTGAGATTTAGTTCTCCTGCAGTCTTAGAGACGAGACAACACCCCTGATGCGGGCCCACAGCTTGCTAACAACTACCCAATAGTTGTTAAATGGCTGCCAACTGAGCTGGCCAAGCAGGGGCAGACCTTGTCCCCAAATCTTACACTGAGTGGTAAACTGACTAGGCCATTTCAAAGGACAGTAAGACTCAACCACACTGCTGTGGACCTGTAGGCCAGCCCATGAAAGGACGGCAGATTGGTTGCCCATTGGCCACAAAGAAACTTTAGCCCTGTCCCTCACATAAAATATGAGCAGCAGCTGAGGAAAATAACCTCTTAAGAGGTTATCAATTTAGCTCAAGTGGTCTAAAGGAGGTCGCGGTACTTGCCAACGATCCTGCCACAAAGCTAACATACCAGTGGAGCCAAAGAGACAATGGAGACAAGCATCCCCTGCCAACTGACTCAATATCATTGTGTCCAGTGCCTGCCAACCTGTTCCTGTGATGAAGGATTTTACAATTCCGGTCTATTTTTCTAAGAGTATTCTTTTCAAAGCATTGATCTGACAAAGGTCTGCAGCATAAATCTGTAACCATGAAATGTGTTCCAACCATGACAACATAAATGAACAAGTGAGAATAGTTAATCACCTTTCTGCTTCTAAGCAGCAGCACGGAAGTTGGATTGCTTCCAAGTGTGACTTCTAAGATGATATGCAGTCAAATCTAAGATGTAAATTAGACAAACATCAGGCCTAAATTAAAACATGGAAGGTAGAAAACTGCAGTCAGACTTAAATAGATGCCAAAAGCAGACTTCATGTCCATTGCCTTTTGAATGTTCACTTTGTCTCAATAACAAAATTTGAAAATTAACGTGATCACTGAGCCAGCCTGGGATATAATCCATCAGGCACTTTAATGCGTCACCCAAAATAGAACCTCAAAGGATATCTCATAACACTTCCCAATTTCCTGGTGCTTCATTGGTTGCCATCACTGTTACTAGATACAAAAGACACCATACAATTTGCATACAGCAATTGTCAGACACAGTGATATGATACCGAATATATCATCTATTTTAATAAACTTGTTTTGAGATCGATATTGGCCAGAACAGGAGTGCTAACTCTGCTATTGTTTTTTGAATAGTATCATGGAATCTTATGACCACCTAAGGGGCAAAGACTTGATAAAGTGTTTCATCCTGAAGGTGACACCTCTGACAGAAGAAACATTTTCCATTTGCCCCAATTCAGACACAAAAGTGGCCAATTTATTTTTGGTTGTGGGGAGTCATTACCAATTGCCACAATGCAGACAGGATCACTCTCACTGGCATTCATGTTTCCATTTCTCCCACATCTGAATTTGACCTAACATTCCAACTTTGTCAAATTCTGCTCCACTCTGAGTGATTTCAAAATACCTGAAAGCGCTTCACGCAATACATGCGTGACGCTCCCGCAGTGGTTGTTCTTTCACTCCATTTCAAATAACGCTTTTCCAATAACTCTAAAAACTACTGAGAAAGAAAAAGGCAAGCAATACGCTAAACAGCACTAAGATCGACAGTGTTCGCAACACATTGACCCAAGCGGAAATGAAGTGCATATCTGTTTTTGTTGACTATGTCGTCATAGCTGGAAAAGCTTCCATGGTTATGGAATTTTCCTGTAATAGTCAGAGTATTGTGAGGTCTGATCAATTTTATAGGAAAACATTGTAAAGAATCAAAGTCTGTTTGAACAGTAAAGGCTGATGGAATATTTCACTTGTGGAAGCCTTCATCGCTAACAACAAGTAGTGGGGGGGTGGTGATTGTCAGTTGGTGGGTGGTTTGGCAAATTGGGCTCCATGCTATGAGTGCGTGCGGCCACTTATCTGTCCCCACATCACTGCTATTTTACCAGCAGTGGGGGAAGGTGTTGGGAGGATCACCCACTCATCTGCAGGTTAGTTATGACCTCAGCCTCTTCCCCCATTATCGCTCAGATTTTACCTGTGGCAGGAAAGGCCGGAGCCATGTCTACAGATTTCACTGGTTGGGCTGGTGGGCTGTCCAGAGATGGGGTGCCACGATTTACAGGACTCCTGTTGCCAGTTTAGAGGTTCCCGCAAAGGTCATCTTACCCTTGCTTTTCCCCAAACGCTCTGCTGTGTCCACACCATCAAATACTTCCACACCCATTCAATTCGCTGGCCTATCTGGGGCCTGCTAAGATCCCAGGCTTGCCTTAAATCCCTGCCTTCATGAATGCCTACTTCAGGACTGGCTGTGGTCCCACTGGTAGTGCTGCTGGGATTTAATTGTCCTGCAGTCTTGGAGATGAGACTACCACCCCTGATGCGGGTCCACAGCATGCTAACAACTACCCAATAGTTGTTAAATGGCCAACAAGTGAGCTGGCCAAGCAGGGGCAAACCTTGTCCCTGAATCTTACACTGAGTGGAAAACTGACTAGACCATTTCATAGTCAACCACACTGCTGTGGACCTGTAGGCCAGCCCATGAAAGGATGGCAGATTGGTTGCCCATTGGTCACAAAGAGACTTTGGCCCTGTCCCTCACATAAAATATGAGCAGCAGCTGAGGAAGACATCCTCTTAAGAGGTGATCAATTTAGTTCAATTAGTCTAAAGGAAGGCGCGGTACTTGCCAACTATCCTTCCACCATGCTAACATACCAGTGGAGTCAAATAGATAATGGACACTAGCATCTCCTGCCAACTGACTCAATATAGTTGTGTCCAATGCCTGCCAACCTATTCCTGTGATGAAGGTTTTTAAAATTCTGGTCGATATTTCCAAGAGCATTTTCTTAAATACATTGATCTGACAAAGGTCTGCAGCATAAATCTGTAACCATGAAATGAATTCCAACCATGACAACATAAATGAACAAGTGAGAATAGTTAATCACCTTTCTGCTTCTAAGCAGCAGCACGGAAGTTGGATTGCTTCCAAGTGTGACTTCTAAGATGATATGCAGTCAAATCTAAGATATAAATAAGACAAACATCAGGCCTAAATTAAAACACGGAAGGTAGAAGACCGCAGTCAAACTTAAATAGATGCCAAAAGCAGACTTCATGTCCATTGCCTTTTTAATGTTCACTTTGTCTCAATAAGAATGTTTAAACTTTAACAAGATCACTGAGCCAGCCTGGGATATCATCCATCAGGCACTTCAATACATCATCCAAAATAGAACCTCAAAGGATACCCCAAAACACTTTCCCACTTTCCAGGTGCTTCATTCGTTGCCATCATTGCTATTAGATAGAAAAGACACCATACAGTTTGCATGCAGCAATTGTCACACACAGCGATGTGATACCGACTAAATCATCTATTTTAATAAACTTTTTTTGAGATTGATATTGGCCAGAACAGGAGTGATAACTCTGCTATTGTTTTTTGAATAGTATCATGGGATCTTACGACCACCTAAGGGACAGAGACTTGATAAAGTGTTTCATCCTGAAGGTGGCACCCCTGACAGAAGAAACATTTTCCATTTGCCCCAATTCAGACACAAAAGTGGCCAATTTATTTTTGGTTGTGGGGAGCCATTACCAATTGCCACAATGCAGACAGGATCACTCTCACTGGCATTCATGTTTCCATTTCTCCCACATCTGAATTTGACCTAACATTCCAACTTTGACAAATTCTGCTCCACTCTGAGTGATTTCAAAATACCTGAAAGCTCTTCACGCAAAACCTGCGTGACGCTCCCGCAGTGGTTGTTCTTTCACTCCACTTCAATTAACGCTTTTCCAATAACTCTAAAAACTACTGAGAAAGAAAAAGGCAAGCAATACGCTAAACAGCACTAAGATCGACAGTGTTCGCAACACATTGACCCAAGCGGAAATGAAGTGCATATCTGTTTTTGTTGACTATGTCGTCATAGCTGGAAAAGCTTCCATGGTTACGGAATTTTCCTATTATAGTCAGAGTATTGTGAGGTCTCATCAATTTTAAAGGAAAACATTGTTAAGAATCAAAGTCAGTTTGAACAGTTAAGGCTGACGGAATATTTCACTTGTGGAATCCTTCATCGCTAACAACAGTAGTCGGGGGGGGTTGTGATTGTCAGTTGGTGGGTGGTTTGGTAAATTGGGCTCCATGCTATGAGTGCGTGCGGCCACTTATTTGTCCCCACATCACCGCTATTTTACCAGCAGTGTGGGAAGATGTTGGGAGGATCACCCACTCATCCGCAGGTCAGTTGTGACCTCAGCCTCTTCCCCCATTATCGCTCAGATTTTACCTGTGGCAGGAAAGGCCGAAGCCATGTCTACAGATTTCACTGGATGGGCCGGTTGGCTGTCCAGAGGTGGGGTGCCACCCTTTACAGGACTCCTGTTACCAATTTAGAGGTTCTCCCAACCCTCGCTTTTCCCCAATTGCTTTGCTGTGTTCACACCATCAAATACTTCCACACCTATTCAATTCGCTGCCCTCTCTGGGGCTTGGTTATATCCCAGACTTGCCTTAAATCCCTGCCTTCATTTCTGAATGCCTACTTCAGGACTGGCTGCAGTCCCACTAGTGGTGCTGCAGGGATTTATTTGTCTTGCAGTCTTGGAGACGAGACTACCATCCCTGATGTAGGCCCACAGCATGCCAATAACTACCCAATAGTTGTTAAATGGCTGCCAAGTGAGCTGGCCAAGCGGGGGCAGACCTTGTCCCCGAATCTTACACTGAGTGAAAAACTGGTTAGTCCATTTCAGAGGGCAGTAAGAGTCAACCACACTGCTGTGGATCTGTAGGCCAGATCATGAAAGGACAGCAGATTTTCTTCCCTTAGTGAACCAAATGGGCTAAGCCTACTGTGATACTTATAAATAAACGTAAAACTATATCCCAGCACAATCACGGTGCTTAGCAACCCTACACTCAGCACAGATGCTGCCTGATCATAACACCAGAAAATATAGGAGCAGAATTAGGCCATTTGGCCCATCAAGTCTGCTCTGTCATTCAAGCATGGCTGATATGTTTCTCACTCTCATTCTCCTGCCTTTTCTCTGTAACCTTTGATACTCTTACCAGTGAAGAACCACTTATCTATGTTTTAAAAACGCTCAATGATGTGGCCTCCAAAGCCTTCTGTGGCAATGAATTCCATAGATTGACCACCTGCTGCTGAAGAAATTCCTCTTCATCTTGGTTCTAAAGAGTTGTCCCTTTATTATGAGACTGTGCCCTCAGATCGTAGTCTCTCCTACTAATGGAAACATTCTCCCCACGTCCACTCTATCCAGGCCTTTCACTATTCTCTATGTTTCAAGGAGGTCGCCCTTCATCCTTCCAAACTCCATTGAGTACAGGCCCAGACACTGAAATGCTCCTTAAATGTCAAGCCTTTCATTCCTGGGATGTATTTCATGAACCCCTGCTCCTCTCCAAGGTCAGCACATCCTTCCTTAGATACAGGGCCCAAAATTGTTCACAATATTTCAAATGTGGTCTGACCAGAGCCCTGTAAAGCTTCAGCAGTACATCCCTTATTTTGCATTCTAGTTCTCTCAAAATGAAGGCTAACATTGCATTTGCTGTCCTAACTACCAACTCAACCTGCAACTCAAGCTTGAGAGAACCCTGGACTAGGGGTCCCAAGTCCCTTTGAACTCTGATTTCTGAATTTTCTCCACATTTAGAAAATAGTCTAGCCTCCATTCTTCCTACCAAGGTGCATAGCCTCATACTTTCCCACTTTGTATTCCATCTGCAACTACTTTGCCCACTCTCCTAATCTGTCCAAGTCCTTCTGCAACCTCCCCACTTCCTCAATACTACCTGTTCCTCTGCCTATCTTTGTATCATCTGCAAACATGGCCACAGTGTCGTCAGTTCCTTTTTCAAATCTTTGCTGTATAAAGAGAAAAATTGTGAACCAACACTGACTGCTATAGAACTCCACCAATCATCAGCTGTCATCTTGAAAAGGACCCCTTTATCCCCACTCTCTGTCTCCTACAAGATGATCATAGGGTTAGATAGGGTGGACAGTGAGAGCCTTTTCCTCAGATGGTGATGGCTAACACGAGGGGACATAGCTTTAAATTGAGGGGTGATAAATATAGGACAGATGTCAGAGGTAAATTCTTTACTCAGAGGGTAGTAAGGGCTTGGAATGCCCTGCCTACAGCAGTAGTGGACTCACCAACTTTAAGGGCATTCAAATGGTCAATGGATAGACATATGGATAATATTGGAATAGTTTAGGTTTGAGGATCATTAGATTGGTTCCACTGGTCGGTGCAACATCGAGGGCCGAAGGGCCTGTACTGTGCTGTAATGTTCTATGTTCTACTTGTTAACCAATCTTCTATCTATGCCAGCACCATGCCTCGAACACCATGGATTCTTATCTTATTCAGCAGCCTCCTGTATGGCACCTTATCAAATGCCCCTGGAAATCCAAATGGATAACATCCACTGGTTCTCCTTTGTCTAGCCTGCACATTACCTCCTCAACAAATTCTAATAGATTTATTAGATATGACCTCCCCTTAATGAAACCGTGTTGACTTTGTGGTATTTTACAATGCACTTCCAAGTATTTCGAAATTTCACCCTTAATAATGGACTCCAAAATCTTACTAACAACTGAGGTCAGGCTAACTGGCCTTTAACTTCCCATCATTTGCTTCCCTTCGTCCTTAAACAGGGGTGTTACATTAGCTATTTTCCAGTCCTCGGGGACTCTTCCTGACCAACAGTTTTATTTGATAGCACAAGCTTTTGGGGTCTGGCTCCTTCTTCACTCATCTGAAGAAGGAGCAACACTCTGAAAGCTTGTGCTACCAAATAAACCTGTTGGACTTTAACCTGGCATTGTGAGACTTCTAACTGTGCTTACCCCAAACCAACGCTGGCATCATCACTTTCCCTGACCCCAGTGATTCCCGATAGATCACTGCTAATGTCTTCACCATCTCTTCAGCAATCAATTTGAGAGCTCTGGTATGCATGATTTAGCCACCTTCAGACCCTTCAGCCTCCCTAGCACCTTCTCCTTAGTAATGGCCACTATATTCATCTCTGGCTCCTGATTCTCTTGGGAGTATTTCCACTGTTTTCACCTTGTTTAAGGCACTTTCCTTTCTTGCGCCATACACTCTGCAGTCATTGACCCATTTTGTTGCAGGGAGGAAACCACTTGTGCTGCCAACACCCACTTTTTCTCCCCAGGTCTCTGGCTACACAATTGGCAGAACCCTATAACATAGGCGCTGAAAGAAGTCCGTACACATACTATGCATCCACATCAGTAGGCAACATTTAAAAAAAAATCAGAACAAAGAAAGTTACAGCACAGGAATAGGCCCTTTGGCCCTCCAAGCCTGCATCGACCATGTTTCCCGACTCAACTAAAACCCCCTACCCTTCTGGAGACCATATCCCTCCAGTACCATCCTATTCATGTATTTGTCAAGGCACCCTTTGGGAGTCACTATTGTATCCACTTCCACTTCCTCCCCCTGCAGGGAGTTCCAGGCACCCAACACCCTCCGTGTAAAAATCTGTCTTGTACATGTCCTTTAAACCTTATCCCTCGCACCTTAAACCTATGTCCCTTCGTAATTGATTCTTCCATCCTGGGAAAAAGCTTCTGACTATCCACACTGCCCGTAACTCTCATAATCACGTAGACTTGTAGAGAAGGTAATTTTTTACACGGAAAAGGAAAAGCTTGTCGACATAGTTATTTGGTTCCCCATAAATTTGTTGGCAGGTCTGGGGAGATGGTGATGTAGTGGTTTTATCACTGGAGTATTAATCCAGACACGCAGGGTAACGTTCCAGAGACCTCTTCAGCAATCTCTTCAGTGATTGTTCTTTGTTCTTTGAGATTGTGAAGGCATTAGCAGTGATCTTTTGGGAATCACTGGAGTCAGGGAAAGTGATGATGCCAGCATTGGGCTGGGGTAAGCACAGTTAGGAGTCTCTCAATGCTAGGTTAACGTCCAACGGGTTTATTTGGTACCATCACCATTGGCAGATGGTGGAATTTGAATCCAAGAAAAATCGGGAATTTAAATAATGGCCATGAAAGCATTAGCCCATCTGGGAAGAAAATCTGCCATCCTTTCATGATCTGGCCTACATGTCTACAGCAATGTGGTTGACTCTTACTGCCCCCTGCAATGGCCTAGCCAGTTCAAGAGCAATTTGTTGGTGTTCCCATCCCATGAAAAAATAGACAGAATTGAGCTCAATTGATAGCACCCAGTCCTCAGTCAGAATTTGTTGGCTCAGCTCTGCATCTGGTTTGGCTAAATAATTTGTCTGACAATAGTTTCTTAAAAGATTATTTAATAGTGTCACAAATAGGCTTACCTTAACACTGCAAATAAAGTTACTGTGAAAATAGTTGGCGCCTGTTCGGGTTCACTGACGGAGAATTCAGCATGGACAATGCACCTAACCAGCGCATCTTTCGGACCGTGGCCAACCATCCAAGGCTAGAATTGAATCGGGTTCCTGGTGCTGTGAGACAGCAATGCTAATCACTGTGCCACCTTGCAATATGAGCACAGGAACACAGGAATTAAGAGCAGAAGTAAACAAATTCAGCCCTTCAAGCCTGCTCCGCCATTCAATCAGGTCATAGCTGATCTCTCCCTGGTCTCAAATCCACCCCCCCATTTGTCCCCCATTGTGGGGTGCAATAACATTTGCTACTGATTATTTACAGGGCATACAGCCCAAACCTGACAACCTCTTGGTGACGGTAAAACATTTTTAGTGTTATGTGGTTTTGTCTAGGTGATTCCCCAGGATGCACATCAGCTGCGTTCTGTACCCTTTGGCCTGTGATGCCCTGGGGGCCAAGACCTGGAGGACCCCAGCCGACTTACAGATGACACTGATGTAGCCGTGCCACACTGTTCCTCCCATTGCCTGTGAGATGCCCCGGTGTCAGGAAGTGGGTTTGGAAGGCCTGATGAAGACCTTACAACATAAGTGTGAAGCTTCCACCTTTACCTCACAGGGAGGTTTCAGAGGTAAGCGCTCCACGGTGTTCATTGCTCAAGGGGGGGACTAGAGACAATGCAGGGGACCCAGATAAGTTCAACTCCGGGCTGAAGATGGGGTTCCAGGATCATCATTTTTTGGGGAGGTGTCCACAGGAGTCATTTGCAGGCCTTACCTTCCCTTCATGTTGGGGCACCCCTTGTTTTAAAGGGGTTATGAACACTGGTATGCTGACTTCACTTCCCATGTCCTCCTTCCTGGGTTCCTGTCATATCGCAGCTGAGGAAGTGCCTGACCTCAGTGGGACTGTCTACGAGGGTTTGAAAACAAGAGGCTCAGCACTGGGGGCAACTGTGCATTACCCTGGTGGGGTCCCATAAAAGGCCAGGCTGCAAGGGCAGAATGGGCAAGTCAGTAATGGGCTGCAAATCCCCACATGAGGCCTGAAGGGCCTTGCGCTCACGGGAGGGTGATTGCAGTGTGATTGGAAGCCACACTCAGGCAGGGGTGTGAGGACAAAGGGGAGAAGATGTCTGGCAGTCCAAAAACCTATTGTCCCGGTGCTTGCGTGTAACGGTACTCTCAATGGATCATGGAAGGCTGCTCAGTCCTGCATCCCTTGTGACCTGGGGAAACAGGGTGCACTCTGGGAATGCGCTGGATAAACTAACTGCTGGTCTCATGATTCAGCTGCGCCTCATCTGCCACAAGAGGCAGACACTCGGCTGAACAGCCATCCCGGGGCCTCCCCTTACTAGTGGTTATGACAATAAATTCTGTGCAGCCAAACAGCACAGCCTTTTAGTGGAGGGCACCTTTTAATGCGTGTCCCAAGCATTGAGCTGACATGCCCAGAAAAGCTGCATCATCACATGGATAACACCGAATTGAACCCCTCTGCAAGGGGATGTCTATCATTACGCACCCCAATCGAGGTCACGACTGGGTGCATTGGCGAACTCCCCCACCAGGAAGCGAACACAGGACACTGTGCAGGTACCTGTCAGATAATGTGATGCCAGGTTTCTTTGGCGGGGCTTGGGGTCTGGGACAATGTGGGAATTTGATGGATCTACACGCTGCATCCTGCTGAAGTTGACAGGGACCAATGTGGAGATGTGCCTACAGTATCCGAGTGGGGGGTGCGAGGGATGGCATTGAGGTACCTACTGAGTGTGCTGCCATTGGGTCGTAGGCCCAGAGGAAGTGAGGGATGAGAGTCAGGGTTTCCTCACAAATTCGTAGAGCTCACTGTGGTTTTCTCTTCTTTTCTAGTCTGAAGGATCATGGAGCCTATTGAGTTGGCTATCCTACTTATTGCCACTGAAGGCAGTTCAGAGGAGGTTCACCAGATTGATTCCAGGGATGAAAGGGCTGCCATGCAAGAACCGGCTGAATCACTTAGGCTTGTAATCGCTGGAGTTCGGAAGAATGAGGGGGATCTAATTGGCAGATATAAAATGATATTGATATAAAATGATAATGATTTCACATCTGTCTTTACCCATGAGAATGAGGAGGTAGTTATGGAACCTGGGGAGAGAGACTATGAGACTCCAGAGAAAATTATCATAGGGAGTGACAAGGTATCGCGCAAAGCTCCAGGTCCTGATGAATTGCATCCTAGGCTATTGTGGGAGGCAAGGGAGGAAATTGCAGGGGCTCTGACCCAAATTTTCAATTCTTCCCTGGCCACCAGGGAGGTGCCAAAGGACTGAAGAACAGCTAATGTGGTGCCACTATTTAAAAAAGGTTGTAGAGACGAGCCAGGGAATTAAAGACCAGTGAGTCTCACGTCTGTGGTTGGGAAACTACTGGAGAAGATTCTGGAGGAGAGAATCTATCTCCATTTGGAGAGGCAATGTTTGCTCAGGGATAGACAGCATGGTTTTGTCAGAGGGAGGTCATGCTGAACAAATTTGATTGAATTTTTTGAGCATGTAACCAAGTGTGTGGATTAGGGTAGTGCAGTTGATGTAGCTTACATGGATTTAATCAAAACCTTTGACAAAGTCTCACATGGGAAACTGATTAAGAAGGCAAATGCACATGGGATACACAGTGATCTGATAAGGTGGATTCAAAATTGGCTTAGCGGTAGGAGACAGGGGGTGATGACAGATGGCTACTTTAGTGACATACCACAGGAATCCATGCTGTGCCCCCTATTGTTCGTCATTTATATAAATGGCATAGATGACTATGTAGGGGGGTAGGATCTGTAAGTTTGCTGATGACACCAAGATTAGCCAGATGGTTAAGAGTGAGGTTGAGTGTCTAGGGTACAGGAAGATATAGACAAGATGGTCAAATGGGCAGATGGAATTTAACCCTGAAAAGTGTGAGGTGACACACTTTGGAAAGTGTAATTTGACAAGGAAGGAAATGTCTTACACCAGCAAGTTCTGAAGAACAAAGGGACCTTGGCGTGTTTGTCCATAGATCTCTGAAGGTAGAAAGGCAGGTAGATAGGGTGGTGAAAAAGGCTCGTCTTTATCAATTGGGGTATAGAATACAAAAGCAGAAAAGTCAAGATGGAGTTGTATCGAACTTTGGTGAGGCCACAGCTAGAGTACAATGTGCAATTGTGGTCACCACATTATAGGAAGGACATGAATACAACGGAGGGGGTGCAGAGGAGATTCACCAGGATGCTATCTGGGGTGGAACATTTAAATTATGAAGAGAGGTTGGATAGGCTTGGGTTGTTTTCATTGGTGCAGAGAAGACTGAAGGGCAACCTGATTGAAGTGTTCAAGATTATGAGGGACATGGACAGGATACACAAGGAGCAGCTGTTCCCCTTAGTTGATGGGTCAATTGCAATGAGACATGAATTAAAAGTGAGGGGTGGAAGGTTTAGGGGAGATTTACGAAAAAACTTTTTTACTCAGAAGGTGGTGATGGTCTGGAATGCACTGCCTGGGAGGGTGGTGGAGGTGAGATGCCTCACATCCTTTAAAAAGTTCCTGGATGAGTACTTGGCATGCCAATGTGGAGTGTCATAAGCGTAGACAAGGGTCATGGCTGGAAGAGGGAACTCACAATGTTAAAATGGTGGCGTGGGCTCGTTGGGCCGAAGGGCCTGTTTCCCGCATTGTGTTGTTCTTTGTTCTTTATAACATTCAAGGCTGTGGGCCTTGCTAGCAATGGGATTAGGTGGACAGGTCAGGGCATTTCATGCGTCGCTGAAAATTCGAAGGGTCGAAGGAGCTCTTGTGCACTGCAGTATTCTGTGATTCTGTGATAAAGTGGAGATTGATCAAATGTGCCCCCTTGTGGGCAGTCTAGAACAAGAGGTTATAGATATAGAGTGAGGGGAGGTAGGTCCAAAACTGAGATGAGGAGAAACTCTTTCTCTCAGAAGGTTGTGAATCTGTGGAAATTACTGCTCCAGAGTGCAGTGGAGGCAGAATCAGTCAACAGACCAAGAAAGAGATAGATATGTTTCTGATGAAAAGCGGGATTAAGGGCTATGGGGAGCAGGCAGGAAAGTGAAGTTGAGACCAGGATAAGGTCAGCAACGATCATGTTAAATGGCGGAGTGGGCTCGATTAGCTGAATTGCCGACTCCTTCTCCTAATTCCAATGTTTCTTTGTTTGTGGTTGGAATGTGAAATGAGAGTGAAGATGATTTGCTGATACCTGATTCGAAATTCAAAGGAAGTAGAAGCACCTTCTTATCCTGTCTGTGCTCACTCCCTTAGGCATTCATATGATGAGCAGCACAGTGGCACAGTGGTTAGCGCCAGGGACTTGTGTTCAATCCTGGCCTTAGGCGACTGCCTGCGTGAAGTCTGCAGATTCTCCCTGTGTCTGTGTGGGTTTCTTCCGGGCGCTCAGATTTCCTGCCACACTCCAAAGATGTGAGGATTAGGTGGATTGGCCGTGCTAAATTGCCACTTAGTGTCCCGAGATGCGTAGGTTAGATGAGATTAGCCATGGGAAATGTGTGGGATTGGGCGGGGCAGAGGGCCTGGGAAAGGTACTCTGTCAGAAAGTCAGTGTGGATTCGAAGGGCCGAATAGCCTCCTTCTGCACAGTAGGGATTCTATAATTCTGTGATAATCAAGAGGAGGAGCTTGCAGGTAATAAATCCCTCTTTGTCCTTCTTTTACACCTGCCCCTTTCTTACCTCCTTGCTGCTGATGGCTGCAGCCCAAGCTCCCAACTGCTGCTCGGTACAGCAAAGTCCTGTTCTGTCATTTCATACAGCCTCCCTGTCCCACACTTCCCTCAAATAGACTCCCTGTCAAGAGATATGCAGTGCCTACTTAAAGAGGCAGGCCAGGTTAAAAAAAAATGACACTCCACAAAGCTTTCTGCATTTTTATTTAATTGTAAAATGTTCTATATATACACACACACATATATATATAATTCTACATTTGCAGAGGTGAAGAGATAGATTTAATAGATCTTATGGTCTCGATAAATAAAAAAGGACACTTACATTAGAACAGGGCATTTTTTAAAAAAGTTGTTATCTAAAATCAATATCACCATTTCGAAAGGAAATTGGGTGAATGCTTGAAGGAGAAACCTTTGCAATGTTGAGGAGAAAGAGCAGGTTAAGTGGACCTAATTGGATATCTTTCAAAGCCCCAGCACAGGCACAATGGGCCAAATATCCACCCCTGTGCTATCTCAGTCTATAATTTACCAATAGTAAAAATAGGAGCAGCAAAGAGGATATTGATTTCTTAGCTTCAGTTTCATTCTTTTAGAAGCTATGATGCATTCACCAATTATCCAACTAAGATCTGTTAACCAATGTTCATATTTAAAACAGTTCATGTTTCTAAATTAGGTAATGGTGACACACACACACACACACACACACACACACACACACACACACACACACACACACACACACACACACACACACATGAATGCACAATGCTCACAAATACAGGCACACACACACATATAATTGATCATTCTGAGTTTTTGGCTACATTCCTTTGTAAAAATAAGTATTGTTTAAATAATCAATTACATCCCAAAAGTATTAGGTCATTTAAATAAACATTTAAATAAATGGGATTAGGTGGGTGGCCAGGTGTCTCACGTGTGTCGGTGCAGACTCGATGGGTCGAAGGGCCTCTTCTGCACTGTATGATTCTTTGACTCTATGAAAATGTAGTGCAGGAATTAATTTCTATTTCTCGCAATCATAATTGGTAGTCAGACAAACCAAGAAACCTCCTTGCTGAAGTTAGTTAGGAAATCACATAAGATATATATATTAGATTTATGATTGCTGGGACATAATTGCTGCTTGTACTAATAAAAATGACCACACAATAACAGTGGGGGAGAAAACACCTTTGAATCGCTGACTGATCTAGGCTGAATGTGTCTTCAGATAATTAGAAAGGTTGTTTCCATGACTTGAAAAGCTTTTGGCAGTACAATGTGAAACTCACTTTCCAAGTAGCTCAGACTCATCCCCTCTGTACCATATTAACATTGTTGCTGTACATGAATTCACACTCTAGCTTGGCTGTACTTTGTGTCAACATGGGGAAGCAGCAGGAAAATGCTGCTCCTAATTGCTTCAGGAAGGATACACAGGGAGCAATATTTCACCTTCCCGAGGCTAGGGGAGGCTTTTCTCCATCACGCCTTTGGTTCAAAATCAAGAATCCATGAATGAGTTGTTTTTTTGAATGGATAGTATTGCTGTGTCTCAGCAAATCATTTCCCAATCAGAAAGACACCAGGATATCCTATACAGAATGTTGCAGGATGCAAATGATTTCCTATGGGAAAGATTGGAAATGTTCATCAACAGTAATGCAGCCTGTTCTTCTCCAACTCTAATCAAGCCATGCTACTTTTAATTTCCACATTAGCTGCTATAAAACTTGCACACATAAAATCCCTACACTACAGAAGGAGGCCACTTGGCCCATCGAGTCAGCACTGACCACAATCCCACCCAGGACCTAATCCACTAATCTCACTATTTAACCTACAAATCCCCCTGACACTAACGGTCAATTTGGCATGGCCAATCAAACTAAACAGCACATCTTTGGACTGTGAGAGGAAACCGAAGCACCCAGGGAAAACCCATGCAGGCATGGGGAGAACATGCAAACTCCACACAGACTATGACCCGTAGCTGGAATTGAACTTGGTCCCTGGCGCTGCAAGGCAGCAATGCTAAGCACTTGCCATCCACACATGCAAAAGCTTCAATGGTAGACTTTCTAGCCAATGTTTCTTTGAGAGGAAAGGTATCGTGGACTGGTTCATGAAGTTGCAGCTCACAGTATTAATATTGCTATCTGTCCTGATTCTTGTTTTAAAAGCCCACTGAAATTTTACCAGTTAGCGAGGTGTGGGGGATGGAGGTGTGAGGATCAGTAAAATGCTGATTGAGAAAGTTTCCCATTGGTAGGATTGCGAGCAGCTTGTTATCCGAATAAGCAATGGACAATTTAAGGGTGATTGTTCCTGGTTGCCTGTATTTGGTCAATGGCAGAGCAGCCCCATGACCACTACGGGAGGCTGCCAATTACATGGAAGCTCTGTGGCACAGGCAGAGGGCTGCCAGCAGCCAATCACATCCTGTCAGCCCAACACTGCCGCCAAAGGGGTCCCCCCTCCACCCACCCTGTACTGTGTGTCCTACCTGCTTCACAATTTATTGAATGCCCACCTTCATAGGGTGCCTCAAAATGGAAGTGCCCTCATGTTGTCCTTGCTGCCTCAGTAGTGGCACCTCTTTGAGTGCAGCCAAGGCTCCAGAGCTGCCTGCCCTCTGATGGGGCTGGCGATGCAGAATGCTGTCCCACTGTCTCTAATTGGCTGCCAGCCCAGCATGTTGGCTTAATCGCCCCTTCCTGGCAATATCGCATCCCACTTCTTACCCAAGTGCCACCCAAAAACTACCCGAGTGAGACCTCCAGGGCTTGGGCAAGTTCTTACCAAATCTTCTTTCAAAAACTTGTCAAAACAGTTTGCCAACTCCAAGGGACTAGGTGGTTAAATGTTACTAATGGACCTTCGTGTTTCCCAGTCTGCAGCGCTGTCTGTAACCGCAATGGAACATCCTGAAGAAGGACGATTTGTTATTTCTTTAATCGACGTAAGGGTATATGTACTACGCACTGATGAATAACAGAATAATTAAATGCCTCATTCATAATGTCGATTAAATTATTATTGATTTTGACTCCCAGTGTGTAAATTTTCGACTCCCAGTATGGGAATTCACATTTGGGGCAGCATGGTGGCCGTGGTTGGCACTGATACCTCACAGCTGCAGGGACCCGGGTTCAATTCCTGGCTTGGGTCACTGTCTGCGTGGGTTTCCTCCAGGTGCTCCGGCTTCCTCCTGCAATCCAAAGATGTGCGGGGTAGGTTGATTGGCCAGGCTAAATTGTGGAGATAGGGCCTGACATGAGATTCTTGTCGGTGAAGACTTGATGGGCTGAATGGCCTCCTTCTGCACTGTAGGGTTTCTATAACTTCTACAAATGGCCTAGCACTGTTATATCAACATTACTTCAATACATTGACATGAGGAACAGTTGTAAATGAATGGAACTCAAGGTGGAGGATAAACAATCCAAAACTTGTTGCTTTTGAGTAGTGTTTTTAGTTAACAACACACAGAGTTAATGAGATTTTGCAACAATCAAACACCTACCAGATAAACCCATCAGCCTGTCAGGCATTATTCTGAATGACCATGAAATATCCGCTTACAACAAGTTTGACTCTGAGTGCAGTTATATTGTTTATCCAGAACTCTGCAGAATTCAGTTTGCATCTGGCAGATGAACAATGTGTTGACATTCAAAATACTTGCACTCGCAGAGGGAGAAGGCGGGAGTTGATCAATCTATCAACTCTTCCATCATTCCCCAGACTCACTGAGAGAGAAAACAAGAAACAGTTCCTGTGCAGAACACATCTGTGGGAAGGATTTCTCTCCTGAGGAAAGAGGCCGGAGTATCAGTAAGGGAAAATTTACTATGCTGAAAGCAGTTAATGAGAGAATGTGTTCCCAGAGGAAAAGAAAGCAAGGGGGAAAGTGGTAGATTGAGAGTTATGTGCTGCAAGGTTCAGGTCAAAATCCTGAAACTCTCCCTGACCTAATTAATAGCACCTTCACCACAAGGATTATAACAGTTCAGGAAGACAGCTCACCATCACCTTCTCAAAGGCAATTAGGGATGACCAATAAATGCTGGTTTTGTCCTCAGCACCGATATCTGAGAATGAATCTTTTACAGAAAGTGCAAATTGGGAAACTTACAATGATGGAACCAAAGGCAATATGGTGTATGTGTCCCAATAATGTACCTTTGCTGTGCTTACCCTGACTTCATTGCCACAGGTCAAAGTCTGAGCCAAGTGGGGAGGGAATTTGTTACCTCTTCCCCGCCCACGAAAGCGGGAAAACAGGGGGGAGGGAGAGGCTAAAATTTCATTAGTCTGAATCCTCACTGCAGCCTGCTGTGAAAGGGCCCATTTCCAGTTTATATGGAGATGGGTTGGATGGGGGTGGTGGGGTGGGGGGAGGGTGGGAGTTAATGGTAGAGGTGGTGAATGATTAACTTGCTCTGGAGAAGCAGCTCAGTTAATTCAAACTGATAGTAAGGTTCCTGCCTCAAATTTTTGTCAGACTTTTAGAGTCCAATTTTTGCTAATTAGGTTTTGGATGAAGTTTGATTTCTGGTTCCCTCAAGCAAACTTGCATTCACTCTCCAGGATCCAAAATCCCTCCTTTCACTCAATCTGAAGACCGTTCTGAATCTCTGTTTTCCTCCTACTGGCTGCTGTCTACCCGACACAGGTAACTAGCCTCTCAACCTGGCTGATTATCTGTGCTATGCTTTTAAGGCACCAATTCCTGATAAGGGATTGTGTAAACGCATTGTGGGTTCATTTATTGAGACTAGGTACATGAGAATAGATATACCCAGGTATAAAGCCTGAAGACACATCAGCAGCAGAGCTGTCTGGGTTGTGCTCTGCACTAAGCAAAAGTGTAACTAAAACTAGATCATACGATGCACTTCTTTCTAGTGATGCCATGATCCAATCCCATAAAGGGATCCACAACAGTCAGCCAGGCAATGGAGAAAACTATTCAAATGAGATCCTGATGAGAATTCGACACTTGTCTGCATTTCTGTTTCTCACAGCCACTAGAAACCTTCATCCTCCACCCCTACCACACATTGCAGATAATGGGTGGATCGCGTGAAATTCCTGGGTGCATGATACGAGACAGGACGGGATGCATTTAACTCTGCAGGAGGTGAATTGTCAGCTTCCCAGGTGCGGGAAGAAAGTTGGGAACTAAATGGGCAGCAGATTAAAGGTGGAACATGGTTCAGCAAGCGCCACATCAAGGTTCTGGTTGTGGGGCTGGAAGTATATGAGGCTTCTGCCATGTGGAGGCAGCCAATTAGATATTCAGAATCGAAACCAGTGGTGTGGTGAGCGGAGCCGGGAGGCTGATGACCCTGCTGTTACCTCAATGGGTCAAAGGTCCAGGGTCCATATTTTTAAGACACACAGACAGGCCGACAGTGCCTACAATTCAGCAGCACCAGTCTGGCTGCCTGAGTTGATATTTTGACAGTTCAAATTCTGCTGCAACCATAAAATGAGCAAGATAAAAGGTTGCCTAATGTCAGGGAGTGCTTGAAGACTGATGGTGATCTCAACATATTGACCCACCCTAAGGAGAAGGTGGACAGTCTGGCCAGAAAGTAGGATAGATTCTCAGCTGCAGATGGTGAGGCCGGACTGCCAAGCCAACAAACAGCAGACACTGTGACACTGCATTGGGACATGGGATTGTGCATTATCTCAAGTTAATTCTTTGTGTTCTCCAATACAGGTCCTTGTAGATCAGCCACAGTCTGCCGCAAGCCAGAACTCCACCTCTGTGGATGTTGACACAGAGCAGGTGGAGGTTGAACCATTACATCTTTCCCTCATACCCTTCAGCAGTGCAAAGACAATCACCTTGTTGGGAATGCATTCTCAATTAGGCTCAGTGTCACAAACTAGGGAACACTTCAGAGATACGTCACAGCAGCTGATAGAGGATTTGACAGTCAGGGTTGCTGACAGTTGGAGGAGTATGTGGGACTAGGCCTATGCTGAGCCCCATGTAGGGGATGAACCCTATTAGAGACGCATGGCCAGACAATGAAAATCTGGCACTGATGTTGAAGGTTACACACAGCCTTGAGTGAAAGGTAGAATAGGCCATCTAAGGCATGAGGTCTGTCATATCTCCAGCACACGTGGCTTCCACCATGGAGAGCCAGGTCCAGCAGTACAATCAGTGACTGCTGGATATATGCTCAGACCAGCATCCTGTCACTCTGGCAATGGGCTCTACACAATGGTGATAACCCAAGATGCAGAATGGAGCAGTCTGATCTCCATCCAGATATGTGCATGTTCAAAGCAAAAGCAAAAGTGGATCATATTTCTCTTCTGGTGCTGTCATACCGCTATCCCATAAAAGCATTTTACAACACACAGCACCACATCAGGACATGTATGTGATCCTTCTACCTGAGGAAGATATGGAGCTGGATCCAATAGCTCTGGCTACCTGGCTCTCAGGGTCCGTGATGAATCACACAAAATCACTGGCCCTTTTGGACATGATATTAATGAACTCCCTCATGCTGCTACGTGTGGTTGGTTTGTGAGTGGGAATGCCATTCTGCAGCCAGAATAGAAACACATGCAACAGCTTAAAGGGCCAGGATCCATCATTGATTCATATATGGATGGCAAGAGACAAGGGAGGCAGTTCTCCCAGAAGTGCTGAATTAGTGGCAAAGCTGTTCTAGACCACACCAGTTGTGACAATTCAGCTTCTCACCTGAATCTCCGCAGTCTGTACTAAAGAGGCCCCCCATCGTGAATCTCATTAAAATCCCAGGGGAGGGGGGCCTTTTCACGCTGGAGTTTGACAGTTCTGGAACTCTGCAAATGCGCAGTGGTCCTGATCAGTCAGTCTCACCGTTTGCTGGCTAGCTCAATCGCTGGCCAGCCTGGGACCACCACAGTGCTGCTCCTTCAGCCCGATCGCAGCTCCCACAACAATTTCTGGGCCAGCCCTGACACCAAACCCCACCCCCCCACCCCTCCCCACCACCCCCCCATCCCAGAGCGCCCCAATGCCCAGGCCCCATCCCCCAGCAGTGGTGATCCCCTCATCCCCCTCACCCCAGCAGAACCTCCCCCTGCTGACCACCTGGGGTCAGACCCCCCTGGAGGCAGGCCCCCCCCCATCCTTCCCTGGCAGACCACACCCCCTCCCTGACAGATCAACCACCCCCCCACAGCCCACCCCAATCTCTGCCCTCCCTCCATCCCAGACCGGTCCCAATTCAGAATAGCAGCAGAACTCCCTACCACCATCAATTGCCCCTAGGCCCCACCCACAATAGGCCCACCCCCTTGGCACTGCCCCTGGGCATGGGCACTTGCCCCTAGGGCAGTGCAAGGGGCACAGACTGGCACTGCCAAGGTTGCCATACCCAGGGAGCACCAGCCCCCCATTGCCCGACCCCCTGGGGCCCCGTTTGCCCTCCTCATTCCGGTGGGCTCTCCCACTAATTCCCCGAATGAGGAGAGCGAGTCTGAACTCCGCCAGAATGAAGAACTCCCAGCTGGGTGGGGGATTCGATCGGGACCTGAAAGATCCCGATAATTAATTAACTAAATAGATTTTAAAAGGATTTCAATTACTTAGCTGCCTTCCCTCTGGTTTCCAGGGTGCTCTGACCGGTGAGTGTTCGCCGGCTCTGGGAGATGTGCATGCATTCCCGGTGAATGCACAAATCCCCGTTCAAGGCCACAGGCGCAGACGCACATCTCCCAACTGGACCAGTCAGAAAAGTGATGGGTGCAGATGGGAGAATCACAACCAAAGTATCCATCATTTGAACTCTGCCGAGAGCAGGTTTTTGCATTTTGTATCAGGTCTCCAACACTGGAATCACATGGGGAGGTGAGAGTGAAGGGGAAATGAAGGGGCAGAGGCAGATCATGGAGGAAAACCATGAACTGAGGGCAGTGTTTTTCCCCTGCATTGGCCAATTAGTGACCAGAGAGTGTCCTGGATACCCAAGTTGGGATGGTGGGGAGGGGGGTGGGGGGGTGGGGGGTGGGTGGTGCGTGGGGACGAGTGTGGGGGCGGTGGGGGAGACACACAAAGCTGAAGGCCTTCAGCATGGAAGAAGCGGTAGCCTGCATTGCAGGTGAGGTCACCTCCATCTTGTGACCACCATCTCAGCCATTTCACAAGAATCTCAAATAAAAAAGGGCTAAGCTGCCAGGCCACGATTACGGTGGGAAAACTCTACCACAGGGTATCTTGTGGCCACAGCTGGATCTAGGTCGGTCGGTGTCTGTGATCCACCCCACCCGACCCTCCAGACTGCTGCCTGGAGACTGCTGCTGTGCTGTGGTTACTGTGAAGTGCCTCCAGGCTGCTTGAAATATTCTAATCAGAGTCTGGTAATTGGCCATACTTGGCCTTGTACTCATTTCAGTTGCTGCCCCACTGCTTGTATCTCTGTTTCCCCCTGATACGGTCTCCAGGAAAATTGCTAAAAGGTGACAAACCAACAGTCAGTGACAGACAATGACTTTTGCTCTTTCCCCATATTGAGGTGAAATATTTGCTCTTACTCTCTCAGATATATGTGCAATATAATCAGTTCACAGAATCCCTACAGTACAGAAGGAGGCCATTCGGCCCATCGAGCCTGCACTGACAACAATCCAACCCAGATCCTAACCCCATAACCCTACATATTTACCTTGCTAATCTCCCTGACACTGAAGGGCAATTTAAAGTGGCCAATCCACCTAACCTACACATCTTTGGACTGTGGGAGGAAACAGGAGCAACCGGAGGAAACCCATGCAGACATGGGGAGAATGTGTAAACTCCACACTGACAGTCACCCGAGGTCGGAATTGAACCCAGGTTCCTGGTGCTGTGAGACCTTTGAAGAGTGAGGTTCAGGTCAGGCTGAATAAGAATGATTATCATAAAACACTCATACTTCCTTTGGCATATTGGAATTGCCTGAGGTTATATTGCCAAGACTTTAGAAAATGAGTGGCCCTCATTGAAATGTAGAAAGTTCTTCAGGGACTTCACAAATAGATGCTGGGAGGATATTTTCCCTGGCTAAGGGGATTCGAGTACGGTTTACAGGCTCAGGTGGTGGGCAGCAGACAAGATTTGCCATTGACTGTTGACAGGGTCTTCCAGTCCCACCAATTCTACAGCATTTTGCACGGCTCGCACCTTTCTTTCCCCACTGGGGGAATCAGCCGAGGGTGGGAGGGGGAGTCAACATCATCTGGACCGGATGATCCCGGAAGAAGGGTTGGAAAATTCAGGGTGTGGAGGTGCCGGCGTTGGACTGGGGTAAGCACAGTAAGAAGTCTCACAACACCAGGTTAAAGTCCAACAGGTTTATTTGGCAACACAAGCTTTCAGAGCGGTGCTCCTTCATCAGGTGAGTGGGAGTTGTAACTCCAAAAGCTGGTGCTGCCAAATAAACCTGTTGGACTTTAACCTGGAAAATTCAGCCCAGGATAAAGGGTCAGCTGTTTAGATCTGGGATGAGGAGCAATGTCTTCACTTAAACAATGTGAATGCTTGGCATTCATTAGCCCAGCGAGCTGTGATTGTGTCATTGTTAAGGGTACGCAGGAGAGAGGTTGAAAGATACAAAGGAAACAACAGCATATGGAGATAATTCAGGAAGATGTTGCGAAGTTAAAAGATCAGCCACCTTATTTGACTGAATGGTGGAGATGACTCGAGCAGCTCAATCGTTCAATCCTGCCCTAATTTCAGAACCATAGAAAAGTTATGGTGCAGGAAAAGGCCATTCATCCCATGTGTCTGTGCCAGCCACAAAAATATATTTTTTTAAACACCCAGCTACTCATTTTAATCCCATTTTCCAGCACCTGCTCTGTCGTCTTTGCAGGTTCCAGCACTTCAGATGCAGATCCAAGCACCTTTTAAATGAGTTGAGTATTTCAGCCTCAACCATCAATTTAGGCTGTGAATTCCAGAAGCCTACCACCCTCTGGGTGAAAACATGTTCCCTCTAATCTTTCTAACAAACTTAATGAGCCAGCCCCTACAGCTCTCTGTGCTAAAGAATTCCACAGATTCACTACTCCCTGAGGGAAGAAATTCCTCCTCATCTCTGCGTTAAATGGACAGACATTTACTCTGGGATTATGCCCTCTGGTCCTAGACTCTCCCACAAGGGGAAACGACCTCTCATCATCCACCCTGTCAAGTCCCCTGAGAATTCTGTACGTCTCAATAAGGTCACCTCTCATTCTTCTAAACTCTGGTGAGAACAGGCCCAACTTACTCAACCTCTCCTCTTATTTAAATAAGGGTGTGAGGAATAAACCAGAAAATTATGGGTTGGGCAGATGGGCAAATTATTGGAAACAAGATAAACTATCACTTAGAATGGCACAGATTGACCAGGAACAGTCAGCATAGTTTTGTTAGGAGAAGGTCATGTCTTACTAACAATGAAAATTTTTGACAAAGTTACAAGGAAGATTGATGAGAGTAGAACAATGGGTGCTTAAATATATCATTAAATACACAAAAAAAAAGACAGAGGCCAAAGTGAACTTAGTGAATGAGAGTGGGACAATAACCATGGGGAATCAGGACATGGCAGGGATTTAAACAACAACTTTCCAAATAACAACATTCCAAAAATACTAAATAATATCACACACCGCCAGCTCAAGAGGCATTACTGTTACTCCCAAATAATCCTCAGTGCATTTCCTACCTTACTTCCTCTAACATACATTCCATCCTGGTGATTTATCCACCTTGAAGAATATCAGGCCCTCCAGTACTTCCTCTCTCACTATGCTTATTGTATCTAACATTTTAAACTCTTCCTCTTCAACCAGAATGTCTGCATCATCCCTCTCCATAGTGCTGACACAGACAAAGTACTCATTCAGACACCTGCCCTCATCTTCAGCATCAATGCATAAGTTACCACGAACATCTCTGCTGGCCCCGATCCTTCCCTTACTTGTTCTCTTGCCTCAATGTGCTGGTAAAACACTTTAGGGTTTTCTTCGATTTTAGTTATTAACGTCCGCTCTTTGTTCTCCTAATTTCCTTATTTACTTCACTCCCATACTTTCAATACACCTCGAGGTTTTCTACACCAATAAGCTATTTTGTGACCGTCATAAGCTTTCTTCTTCTGCTTTATTTTACCCTGTCTGTTTCTGAATGACCTTCTTATGAGTGACATTACCTGCAAGGTGACCCTGAGATCATAAACAGGGATTCAGAGATAATCTAAAGTCTTGAGAAGAACACTGCAGTTGTTTTAAATTGAATATACCATGGTCAGCCATAACACCATGGAGTCATAGAAATTTACAGCATGGAAACAGGCCCTTCAGCCCAACTTGCTCATGCTGCCCAATGTTTTTTAAGCTCGCCCCAATTGCCTGCGTTTGGCCCATAACCCTCTATGCCAATCTTATCCAAGTAACTGTCCAATTGCTTTCTAAAAGACAAAATTGTACCCGCCTCTACCACTACCAGTTACCCATAAGATTGATGATAACTCAATCATGAATCGCTTCATCAATCATCATTCTCATTGTAGTAGCCCTTCATTCCAGTGAGACATACTGGAGAGAAAAAATAAAACAAGGCAAACACTGCTTGGGGGTGGATGGCTAAAGAGAGTGGGGGAGGGATGTGGAGATATGGAGAGGGGTTAAATGGGTCTTCACCAGCTTCCTATTCTTTCATGGGTTATACACATTGTTAGCAAGGCCAGTATTTTGTTGTCCATCTCTAATGGACCTTGAAAAGATAGTGAGGAGCCACTTTTTTGTACCCCTACAGTTCCAGGATTTTGAGTCAGCAACAGTGAAAGAACAATGAAATGGTTCCAAGTCAAGATGGTGTACAGCTTGGAGAGAAACTTAAAGATAGCTGCATCCCTATGCATCTGCTGCCCTTCTCCTTTGAGATAATAGAGGGTACTGCAAGGCTCTTGATAAGTTGCAACAGAGCTTCATCCAACAGAGCTTGTTGGAGCTGCACTTATCCAAGCAAGTGGAAAATATTCCGTCACCCTCCTGACCTGTATCTTCTAGACAGTTGATAGGTTGTGGGGCGGGGGGAGGGGTGGTGAGGAGGTGTGTTAATTGCTGCAGTGTTCCAAGATTTGAACTGCTCTTGTAGCCATGGTATTTGTATGGCTGGTCCTAAATCAGCAACCCTTTTCACACCGACTGCAATGGGAAACATTATTGGGTATGATGTAAAATGTGCTGTCATGAACCAATTTTGGGGAAGATCGATTTCATCCCTGTAACTGTGAAATTACAAACAGAAAATATAATGGAAATAGCCAGTCTGTAATGGGACTGCACTGTGGCACAGTGGTTAAAACTGTTGCCTCACAGCACCAGGGGCCCAGGTTTGATTCCTGGCTCATGTCACTCTCTGTACAAAGTCTGCACGTTCTCCCTGTGTCTGCATGAGTTTTCTCCAGGCGTTCTGGTTTCCTCCCACAGTCTGAAAGACATGCTGGTTAGGTCCATGCTAAATTCTCCCTCAGTGTGCCCGAACAGGAGTGTGGTGACTAGGGGATTTTCACAGTACCTTACCTGCAGTGTTAATGCAAGCCTACTTGTGACAGTAATAAATAAACTTTAATGGAAACATAACTTCTGAGATTTTGTACATGACTCTATTCTAATGAAGAGTTAAAAAGGTCATATCTAAAGCATTCATTTAATCTCACTTTCAGATGCCGATAGACTTACTCTACATTTCAAGTGTTTTCTGTTTTTTCACTGCACATTACATTTTATCTGTCTATATTTGTTTGTGAATTAGCAGCAAAATGTAATTAAGATAATGAGTGTTTCATTTAATGAATAGCATTGTATACTTGAGTGTGGGAGGGAAGTATATCGTAAACTATTTAAAAAAATGACTAAAAACGTAACCACCCATTACGGCACACACCACAATTAAACCAAAGCTTCCATTAAGAGTCATACCTCAAAGTACTTTACGGGGATAATATATTTCCTGAACAAAAAAAGGGAATGACTGGGGGAGAAATGGAACAAAAGGCACCATCAAAAAGATGGACTTTTAAAAAAAGCTTCCGAAGAACGGAGGAATTCTGCAGCAAATGGCTTTCAGAGAGAGCAGGGACTATATTGATTGAGAAGAATACATTTACACATGCATCAAATCACGCAGACAGAGAGAATGATTTCTCATTTCCAATAACACAGTGAAGCCTTTTATTCTGAATAGAATTTATTTTTTTTTTAAGAACAATCACAGACAGAAAGAAATGCAGATTTGAAGCAGAACCAGTCTGAGTGATCCTGTCACCGACTGGGAACAATGCTGTAGCTGGGACCTGAGGTCTGGGACTTGAGAAGGTTCCTTTGTGAAATAACATGCTTTTTGTGTGATTGTTTAAATTCTGTTCACAGTCCGTGTACAGAATTGTGCAGTTTGTGCACACGTGTGTGTGTGTGTGTGTGTGTGTGTGTGTGTGTGTGTGTGTGTGTGTGTGTGTGTGTGTGTGTGTGTGTGTATATGTGTGTGTGTGTGTGTGTGTGTACTTGTGTGTGTGTATGTGTGCGTGTGTGTTTGTATTTTAAGAAATACAGGTTTTGAAGAGGAAAGTTAATGCAGGGAAATAAACTTACATGGAAAATACACTGTGGAAAGCACATAATATCCCATTTCCACACACAAAGATAAGCAAGGTTTCAAAACACAAGATGAGAAATCAAATCAACGTCAGATAGCATCTTAACTGAGTGTGGAAAGAATAGTATTTTCACACTTACATTTATCCTTTAAACATGTCTAAATCATATCAAACCAAAAAGGGAAAGCTTTGTTCATCTTTTAGATCCTATTATGGTCAAGATGAAACACAGAAAGAGTTAAAAGTGATACATTAAGAAAAGTAAGAACATTCCATTGCTCAGAACATGAGAACTGAAGAACTCTTTGATTTTACACCAGTAAATTTTCCTATTTACATCATAGTCTAAAATAATTTAAAATTGCATCTTCAATACAAGGAATGTGCTTTTATAAATTAAACAATCAAAAAGAAAAAGAAGTAGTATTATATATTAATAAACACGTTGTTGCTTTGACTGCTGTACAGTATAAAACTTTGGCAAAGATGAGAGAAACGCAAGATCAGAATGGAAGAGGTAGATGACGGCTGGGATTTTCCAGCCACGTTCACCCCAAAACTGGAAAATCCCACCCGAGGTTAACGGCCCTTTGGATGGCTGCTCCCGCCTCCCCACCCTCCACCAGCCACCACCCCCCCCACCTACCCACCCTCCACCACTGCCCCCACCGCCCCCCCCCCCCCCACCCCGCCCACCCCCCAACCCGCTACGATTCCCATGGTGGGCGGGACGGGAAAATTTCTTCAACACGTCTTCTGCGAAACCAAGAGCTAGGGAATATTCAGTGAGAAAGCACTCGTTGGAAAATTCAAAAAGAAAACACATCTAAAAAATGCTGAGCTACAGAGATCTAAACCAGCAACTGGATCAGAGCTGCCTGAAAGCTTAGCATCTGAAGCTTTGCTCCTGCATAACCCTCTATCTTCCCAAGTTGCGGTGCCACCAATTACAGAGAGAAATGGTGAATGCTAAACAACCACAAAGCATCTAGAAGTGTTTAATTTCACCCTCTCTGCTGCTTGTTCCTTTGGAATGCTCTTACTTTTCATTGCTAGACATCGAGCTGTTTAAATTGTTTGCTATCACCCTGCTATTATCCAGAGCATTTATTTTATATTACAATTTCTTTGACTCCCCACCTAATGGGTAAAGCAATTAAATTAGCCTTCAGTAACCAATTTGAGTGAAACGTACTGAAAAATCACATAAACCCTGGAAGCGAGTTCAGCACGTTTCAACATTCTGTGCCCATATACAATCAGCTGGTGAACTGTTCCTGGTCTGAGGCTCGCAGACCAGCATTTTTTTGTGCAGTTATTCCATCTCTGAAAATCATGACGCAATATTTTCTATTGCTGTCTATTCAGCACCCACCAACTACCCTTAAAAACATTAAATACAGTGGTCCATATATCATCATTAAAAGCCCACTCCATTCCTCCACCCTCACTAAAGAAGCCCTTGTACACTGTGTAAGGATAATTTTCATTTTGGTTTATAATCTGATAGCAAGTCAATAACCAGTTTTATATCTTACATGCCTTTTATGTAAAAACTAACTGTAGAAATGGAAAACAGCTGCTGGAACTTTCTTGGGGTGGTGGGAGGGATGGTGGCGGGGGGCGGGGGGGGGGGGGGGGGTGATATATCAAACAAATCCTAAGTGCCAAACGAGTGTGAAAACGGGAGAGAATCATACCCATTTTTGGGCAAGCTCCCTGTCACAATCGCGTGACACTTAGAAAAAAAGGGGCAAAATGTGATTCTAGCCATCAGGGAGAGTAGGCGGAGCCTACTCACATCATGAAGTTGGTTGCTGAGCTGGTCATTGTGCGAGTGCCCTGATCTCCCCGTACACTGTGTACAATCGTACACAATGTACTGGCAAACCCGTCACTTCACCACCCAGCCCGCCTCAATTGCCTGTTCCAGACATCCTCTTGCTCCTAGCAAGAGGCTGATTTCAGTGGCAGATTGGGGCTGGTAACATGGGGAGAAGTGAGAAACCAGATGCAAGCCCAATTTTTCATGAATCATCTGATGTTATCAATTCGCCACGCTGATCAACAGGTGTAACAAGCTGGCAAGATTGTTGTATTTTTATTTATTTGAGGCATATCCAATTCATGAGGAGTTGAGTTTACCATTAGTTCTATTTTCCAGAGCCTTTTGACGTGGTTCAGTAACAAATTTTGCAAAGCACAGGTCACGCCCCATGAGTCTAAATGGCCTAACTGGCACTGAGTACCACACTGAAGAGGAAGCTGCCTGCCTACCACCATAGGCCCTTGTCTATGGGGGTCACATTGGTGGTGGAAAATTCCACCGATGATCCTAAACTTAGAGCTAGGTCGCTAAAGAGTGAAATCAGGATGCATTTTTTACACTTAAACAGTAATAGATATCTGGAAAATTCTCCTTAATAGCACTGTGGATGCTGGGACAGCTTAAAGTTTTGGTCAGTAACCGTGTCAAGGGAAATAAGAACATAAGAAATAGGAGCAGGAGTAGGCCATCTAGCCCTTCGAGCCTGCCCCGCCATTCAATAAGATCGTGGCTGATCTGTCATGGCTCAGTTCCACTAGGTAACTAAATTGAGTTACTAATCAGGAATGATCAAACCGAAACAGATTAATGTTCCTGTGTTCAGTGTACCATTCAATTCAAATGGCTCAAAAGAAATAGCTTTCCCAAACTGTGATCTTTTTCATGATATTTCCCAATGTTACAACATCAACATGATGGCTGAAGAGCTTCTTACGACGCTATAAAATTTGAAATTTGAGGTTCCTACAACAAAACTAAATTGTCTCAGTTATTTGCTGTTCCAGGTAATACCACCCATGCAGTGGCCAGCTCAGCAACCAAATTCATGGGGTGGCGAGGCTCCGCCCACTCCCCCTGCTGGCAAGAATCACATTTTGCCCCTTTTTTCTAAGTGCCACGCGATTGTGACTGGGAGCTTGCCCAAAAAATGGGTGTGATTCTCTCCCATTTTCATGCTCGTTTGGCACTTTAGAATTTTTTTGGTAAGATTGTCTCCAGAAAGTTCCAGCAGCTGTTCTGAACACAGCCCACAGTAGACCTCCGTGGCATTCAACATCAAGTACTGAACTATGAAATGATTGCTAGCATGATTAATAAATTATTATATATATAAATAATACATACACAGAGAAAACAATGCTACTTCCGAGTAGTTTACTGCCTATAACAGCTGACATATTAACCCTAAACAGAGGCCTCCATGAGAAATACCGCATTTTATACAAATGCAAATCTATCTTTTTCAATTTCTGTTTTAATATCAGTTGGTTTAACACTGAGGACAGGTCCCTGTTCAATTTGATACCGGTATCACAGAAATCTGGAAAAATCAACTGCAACCAAAAAGATGGACAAGAGAATGATCCGAGGATCATCCCAACATGCGATTCACGTGAAAATAAATGGTTCCTCTTTTGAACTTGCAGTTTCTAATGGCAACTGAGTCCATTAATTAGATCTCTGCAATTGTAATCATCTTCAACAATCCATTACGGGCAGCCCTTGACTTTATGATGTTCGAATTATGACGAACAGCACTTATATTTATAAACCTACTTCAAATTTACAATGTTGGTTTTGACTTTTGGATGCCACGCCAGTGAACAATTTCACGCATTTATACGTTTGCATCAACACTTTATATTGCCCACCTCACTGACTCAGTTGCTTCTCTGGTGTGTTTTTATTCGATTATCTTTTGCTTCTGAACTTTTGCTTAGATTTATTTTTTATAATAAAAGGTTATTATTATATTACTTTTTTTTAATAATTGATTGAGTTTAAAATTCTGGGTTGTTTCGGTGAAAGTTCAGGGACCAATCCGCCTTTTATAACATTGGGTGGAAATTCCTCGTTTCTTTTTCCAGAGTGTTAATTCAGGTGAGGAAATGGAGTACCTAACCTGTTGGCTGTACTGCCAGGTTTTCCCTCCAAATTTTTAAACAAACTGCAAAACAAAAACAAGGACTTTTTGCAGGGTGGCCCACTAATTATGTTCAAACAAATTTAAATGGGGTTCCAATCATTGCATGGCAGGATCCCCATGACATCACTGGTCAGGGGTGGGGACAATTGAGTGAGGAAGTCCGATCGGCACAGTGATACAGTGATTAGCACTGCTGCCTCGCAGCACCAGAGACCTGAGTTCAATTCTGGCCTTGGGTGACTGTATAAAGTTTGCACTTTCTCCCTTTGTCTGCGTGGGTTTCTTCCAGGCGCTCCTGTTTCCACCCACCCTCCAAAGATGGACAGGTTAGGTTGATAGGCTATGCTAAATTGGCTCTTAATGTCAGGGAGATGAGCAGAGTAAACATATGGAGTTACAGGGATAATGACTAGGTGGGACTGTTGCCTGTGCAGGTTCGATGGGCTGAAAGGCCTCCTTCTGCACTGTCAGGATTCAGTGAAAGCTGTTTTGGGATTCTCACTCTATTCAACCTGCCATTCCCACCTGCTGGAAACAGGGATAGAAAATCCCCCATTGTTCCTTTGGGAAAAAAAGTTCCAACACATGACATTTCGACTTATGATATGGTTTTGATGAAGCAAGCGTCTCCCAAGTCCAGGGCTGCCTGTATTCTATATTTAATTGTTGCCCTGGACAATTAGTGCTTTGAGAAACATTATTGCTATGTAGATCATATGAACTTGTACCCATCCATCAAAATATAGAACCCAATCCTAACAAAACAAAGTAGAACAAAATTACAATTCAAATATTGTCTAATTTAAAACTAAACTGGTTAACAATTCAATGAACATAAGAACATAAGAAATAGGAGCAGGAGTAGGCCATCTAGCCCCTCGAGCCTGCCCCGCCATTCAATAAGATCACGGCTGATCTGTCGTGTCTCAGTTCCACATTCCCGCCCTCTCCCCATAACCCTTAATCCCCTCTCTTATCAAAAACCTATCAACCCGCGTCTTAAAAATACTGAGCGAGGCAGCCTCCACCACTTCAACGGGCAGAGAATTCCAGAGATTCACCACCCTTTGAGTGAAGAAGTTCCTCCTCAACTCCGTTCTAAACCGCCCCCCCTTTATCCTGAAGCTGTGCCCTCTGGTCCTACTGTCCTTTCTGAGCGGGAAGAGCCTCTCCACCTCTATCCTATCCATCCCATTCAACATCTTATTCATCTCAATGAGATCTCCCCTCATTCTTCTAAACTCTAACGAGTACAAGCCTAGTTTATTCAGCCTCTCCTCATAGTTCAACCCCCTCAACTCCGGAATCAGCCTAGTAAACCTCCTCTGCACTCCCTCCAAGGCCAAAACATCCTTGCGTAAGTGCGGCGACCAAATGAAACCAAATCGTTTTGGGATTGGAGGGGGATGGAGGTGGGGGGAGGGGGTGGGTGCTGTTGGGTAGTGATAAGGAGCAAAAGTCAATATTGAGGGGGATTGTAACATGTTACAGGACGGCATTACTAAACTTGCAGAATTGACAAGTGAAGTTCAACAAAAATAAATGTGAGATAGTATATTTTGATTAGAAGAATAAGAAGGTCACTTATTACTCGGAAGGAGCAAGTCTAGGTGGGGCAGAGAAATAAAGGGACCTCAAAGTACAAATATATCAATCAATAAAAGTTAGCAAGGCCATAAAAAGAGCAAACAAAGCACCAGGCTATATTTCTAGGGGATAGAAATTAAAAGCAGATGTTATCCTAAATCTGTATCAAATGTTGATTAGACCCAGTACTATGTGCAGTTCTGGTTGCCATTTTATAAGAAGGGTACAGGGGCACTGGAGAGTGTGTAGAAAAAAAAATGATACCTGAAATTTACAGGTATACATACATTAGGAAAGAAATGACAGGCTGGGTTGCTTCTGTCTTGTAAACAGACAGTTGAGGAGTGGACTAAGCTGGAATTCTCTGATTTCATACTCTGCTACCAATGTCAGCAAGAAGGGAGAATTTGGCGCTTAGCCAAATCTCTGTTCATTGCAGTGGGACTGGAGAATCCCAGTTGTGGGCAAGGTTGGAGAATTCCAGCCCTAAAATTATGAAATAGCCACGCCTTAATATTTGCCAGATAACACAAATCAGCAAAAAGTGTTCTCAATATGGAAAGCAAAATCGTAAGATATTCACATGCTCACACTCAAAATATTTCATGGTGTTTTGTACCTTCCAAAAAAGTTTAATAGTTAGATAAGGCTTTGCGGTGAATTTTACCTGTGGGCACATTGACAGGTGGTGGGGGGGGGAGGGGGGGGAGTGGTTACAAAACTGGGCACAATGACATGGGCACTATTCCCATTGTCTACTTCCTGCTCCCAACCTCACTGCAATTGTACATGACATGAGGGAGGCATTCATCAACCCATCTGTCGAGAGGTCACCTGAGGCCCTTAAGTGGGCAATTAATGCCCTCACCAGGGTTTGCCAAGCTGGCCTGAGCAATACCATCCCACCCACCACCACTCACCTCAGTGTCAGGCTACATTGGCGACTGCCATTGTGGACTGCATGCAGACCCACCTGTGACCACCTCTTCAGATAGTGCTGCTCGAACCAGAGCTCCATCGGTCACTTGATTGTTCAGCAGCTCGTGAAGGTAGGGCATGCTCCCCATAAATACCCTTCAAGCCAAATTACAGTCCACTAATGGTTGATGGTTCTGGGGCAGTCTGCCAGATTGGGGGTGGGCTCACTCCTGACGTTTACACCAGGCGGTGAGATGGGGGGAGGAGGGTGGTGGTGCGGTTGTGGACTTTAACCACCAAGTGTAAATCCCAGCCTTTATTTCGGAGTTTGGTCAGTCTTGTGTCTTCCCAGTCTAAAATACACATTGTCAACCACATACTCAAGTTTATAATCATTAAAAAGGTCTTTTAATAAAATGTCCCCATTGCATTAATTGCTCATTTTACCATCAGGAACCTTTTTAATGGCCTTGCAATGCCTTCACCTACAATAGCCTCTGAGGTATTTTGCCAGCTACACCTGTGACATACATTTAGTCTGCACAATTTGAACAGGTCTCTTCCAAAGTGGTATTGCTCAGTCAGAGGAAGCTTTGCCTGTTATGTCCTACTGTCTCCATGCAAAATTTCAACTATGTATCCAATCTTCTGTTGGCGTTACAGGGGTCGCAAGAACAGGTCAGAAAGATGAGGGCAACATGCCTCGGTCAATTGTGGGGCCATTGGCTGATTCTCCGCTTATCCAACAAGCAATTAGTTGCCATTGGCACTCCCTGTAAAAGATGAATGCTTGTTCCTGAGAGCAGCTGACCATTTGGAGGACTGGTAACTCAGCAGCACCACCAAGTGGGAAAATGATGGGCACAGGCACACCACTGACTGCTACCCACCTCCCCTCCAAACACCCTTATACCCACCACCACCCCTCCTTTGTCCCCCCTCTCCCTGACCCCTGCCATTTTACAGGCCATCATGGCTGCCAATCCATTCCTGGAGAGCTTGTAAAATCCGGTGCCATTCTGGAACAATAGAGTGCAAACTGTTCAAAATTGATCAAATTCAATAAAAGCAGTCTCAATCTGACTGCAAAATGCAAAACTGTGGCCTAGGGTCAACTTCAATGAAAATGACAGAAATGCAGAGACAGTCAGTTGGTTAAAAGGAAATCTCTATGTCAATAGGGGTGCTGGAGGGGGGAGCCGATTATTTGGAATGGATCAGTTCACTTGAAAGATTAATGAGAATGTTTTTTGTTGGCCGTGTGCACAGTGTGACTTTGTGGTCGTTTCCTGCTTGGGTTTTGCAAGAGATTAAGCAAACCTAATACCAATTAGGATCTATTAAATACTCCAAAGTGCGTGACTAAAACTCAAATTTAAAAGGCACCTTAATGGAGAAGGATGTTATCAAATGCCAAATAGAGGGAACATTGATTGCTGTCACATATTTCGGAAGAGTTAGGAGAGAAGGCTAAGAAAGCTTGATTGAAAGCAGGCTTTTGAAAAGGCTTTCAAAGAGGGAAAAAAGAGGCAGGAGGCATTAGAGGAAGTTTGCCTGAAATATAGTCTAGATGGCTCTGCTATAAAATGTTGGAAAAGGGAGACAAGCTATAGTCAGAAGACGAAAGAATATACAATGGGTGTAATGAGGTTACAGAGAGAATGAAGAAAGGCCACAGGAGAATTTGAAAATTCAGAATTTGGGAATTTAGGGGTGGCACAGTGGCATGGCGGTTAGCGCTGCTGCCTCACAGCATCAGGGACCCAGGATCCATTCTAGCCTTGGGTGACTGTCTGTATGAACTTTGCACATTGTCACCATATTGTGTGGGTTTCCTCTGGGTGTTCCAGTTTCCTCCCTTAGGTCAAAGGTGTGCAGATTAGGTAGATTTTCCACTCTAAACTACGACTTAGTGTCCCAAGATGTGTAGGTTTTGCATTTTCCCATTGCCACTTTCTCAGGACACTAAGGAAATTTGGCATGTCCACTATGATTCTCATCAACCTTTACAGGTGCACCAAAGAAAGCATCCTTTCCAGTTATATCACAGCTCGGTTTGGCTCCTGCTCTGCCCAAGCCCATTAGAAACTACAAAGGGTTGTGAACAAAGCCCAGTCTATCATGCAAACCAGCCTCTCACCTATTGACTCTGCCTACACTACCGGCTGCCTCGGAAAAGCAGCCAGCATAATTAAAGACTCCTGTCACCCCGGACATAATCTCTTCCGCCTTCTTCCATTGGGAGAAACACACAAAAGTCTGAGGTCACGTAACAACCAACTCAAGAACAGCTTCTTTCCTGCTGCCATCAGAGATCTGAATGGACCTCGCACTAATCTGATCTTTCTCCACACCCTAGCTATGACTGTAACACTCTGTCCTTTCCTTCTGCACTCTCTTCTTTCCTTTTTTATGACCTGTATGCTTTGTTGGTATAGCATGCAAGAAACAATACTTTTCATTGCATACTCACACATATGACAACACTAATTCAAATCAAATTAAATCAAAAGGTTAAGGGGATTAGCCATGGTAAATACAGGGATTAATTAGCAGGGTACATAAGTCGGGTTACGGGGATAGGGCGGTGGGTGGGCCTGGGTAACATGCTCTGTTGGAAAGTCGTTGCAGACTTGATGGGCTGAATGGCCTCCTTCTGCACTATAGAGATTCTCTGAGGCAGATTTCAAATACAATACACTTAGGTGAGAGTGAACTCGTGGAGACCTTAGCCCTTTCTCTAAAAACACAAATTTAGAAATAGCTCTTGGGGCTAAAGAGATCAAGGGATATGGAGAAAGACGGAATCAGGATATTAAATTTGATGATCAGCCATGATCAATATCACAGAGCAGGCTCAAAGGGCCGAATGGCCTACTCATATTTCTATGTAAATTTAACTTCATATTCCTGGCCAAGCAAAACTAAATTAAACTTCCATCAGAACTGCACACTTCGTTTTGCATCACAAGATTCCATTGTTTTGTGAATAAAATGGCTAGCATTCTGTATAGTTTTGGCAAATTGTAGCAATCAGCTGAGATGATGAATTTACAGAAACGATCCTCCAAAAGTCAGACTGATGTATTATTCCAGGAGATCGATATGAACAGAACTAGCTTGTAAACAGGTCAAACTATTTCAAATGGTTCAATAATATCAGCGTTATTTTGTCTATCCCATGAGCAAAGGATTCCTGGATTGTACCAACATGGAAGGGCGACACTTGACTGTCAGCATGAGTGTGCAACCTTCAATGAACCCGAGGAGTTTTGCGCAGGCCTCAGGAGAAAAGCTGCACCAGGAGGGAAAACCTGCATCAATGTTCCTGCAGAAAGTTGGCGGAAGAAAGGAGGGAAGGAAGGAGAGAGGGAAGGAAAGGAGGGGGGGGTGTCATTTGCACCCTCTATTTAATACAGCAAGAAATGCAAGCCACTGAGGGACAAAAATAAATAGAAACAAACCTCACACACATACACACACAAAACACAATATCATTATTTAAAGTAACAAACTTGGAAAAAACAGTACCACTTACGGGAAATTCTGTACTAGCAGAAATATTAAGAGTTATTCTGAATATTGATTTGTGGCATCAAAGAATGCCCTCTATGTTAACAGCAGTTTGAAAATATAAGCTCTTATTGATTTTGCAGCAGTTGAACAGATAGCCATTCTGTCATGAGCCCTGCTCACATCCATTACCAGCTATGTGACCATAGATTCATATCCTTTGTGAGGCAGATATCAAGTGTAATATTGCACAGTGGCAGAAGCAGGACTGTCCTTTGGACAGCACAAAGGAGATCCCACACTCGTGAGCTCTTTATTAAAAGTAGTAGGTGGTACGTTAACAGGTGAAAGCCAATGCAGCGAGAAAGAGAAATGGAAATAAATACCTTCAAAAGTATCAAATAATCTGACAGAAATTGATAACTGGTCAGCTAAGTCAGCTGCTGCTGTACCACCGTTTGAAAGGAGTCCAAGAAAGAGAGAATCTAGAGCGTTCAACTGATTCTATGTCACATTATCCCAAGAAATTTCTGTAGTTGCCTTCCAGCAGACATTTTTTTAAAATCATAAACCACATCAGTTTGAGAGAGAAGGTTTGGTTCTGATCACAGATCAGAGCCAGATAGTGCAGAACCACATCACAATTCATCTCGAGAGGCTGTATCAATGGGGGATTGGGGCTGCAGTGCCTCTGTATTCTGCGCTTCTGCCCCGATCTCTCCCTGTTCCTTCGTTTTTCTTGATAACTTGCGGTTCCAGTCCGTTTGTATGTTATCATTGTCCCAGATTATAGAGGTTTCGGTATCACTCACATAGCCTGGTTCTCCAGTGTAGTGCGTCGGGTAAATCAGCAGTGGCTCCACTGAAAAGGCTTTCAAATCACGAGGTTCGTAGAACATCATGTAATCTTCTCTGTTAAAAGATGTAATGAATGATTAAACACTTGATGCATTTTCCATTACTGTCTGCCATAAAACCAACTCAGGGGTCTTGGAACCTCATCAATGTTAGTAGAAACTTCTTAAACTCTTTGCCAAGTTGCTGCCTAGACTACTGAGTTAACAGGATTAACTACTTACAAGAAATGAATAAAGGGAACACACATTGAGGTTATCCTAAAGCTCTTTACAATCAACAAATACTTTGGGAGCATCGATATTGTTATAATATTGAAATCATGGCAGCCAAATTGCACAGAGCAAGCAACACTCTCAGGTAATATTCTTTTTTCAGTCATGTTATTTGAGAGAGAAGTATTGGCCAACACACCAGAAGTTCCTGTCTTTCTTCAAATATTGTCAAATAATCACAAGGGGGATACTGGGATTTTACAGCTCTGTCGTGCCAGGAGCAGGGTAGTAAAATGTGGTGAGCCACGCAAATGCACATTGACTTTGGCGGGACTGTAAAATCCCACTGGGGGAAACTATCACCCCTTCAGAGCACAGAAAAGACCCAAATTTATCATAGCAGTAAAACACCATGGATGCTGGATGCCTGAAATAAAAACAGAAAGTACTGGAAATATTCAGCAAATGTAGAATTGGTGTCTCGTGTGGGCATGATCCTTCTTCAGAATTTGAATGTGAAATGTTGAATGTGCCGTCTGGAAGACAGCATCCCTTTAATACAGCAATCCTCCGACACTGTATCACACCGGTAGCAGAACCTCTGCAATTAAGTCTCCTAAATAGGATTTGAACATTCAACCTTCTGATGTAGGAGGTGAGCACGTGATCAATGGAACTAATGGTAATACACTTGCTTAAGTCTCCAACTAAGTGTCTTAAAATCCCAGAACAGCATCTTTCAGTGAGCCAAGATGACATATATTTTATTGATACCAGTATTTACAGTGGCATTTGAATGATTCTGTCAATTTAATGTGAATTATTTAATTTATATTACAGATTAAATCTTCCTACATGGATTGGGCCTTCAAAAATACAATTCAAAAAAGGATTGTGATGAAACAACACAACATCCTCTTTAAAATATCAGTTATTCTCATTTTATTTTAGATTCTCTGTGCTTCTTTCTCACTGTTCTTGTTGTTTTATAAATTGACATTGGTGCTACCAGCTGTAACTTCCTGTGCTAAAGGAGTCTTAGTGAAACTACAGGAAGAAAGAAAGATTTGCATGTGTATCATGTCTTTCACAATCTCATATTCCAGAGCACATTACAGCTTTGTGACTACGTAGTCGCTATTGTTGTATGGAGCGACACAGTAGCCATTTGTACACAGCAAGGTCCCACCAACATTGGCCAAATGTTTCCATCCTTGCTCAGGGCTGGAATTCTCCAGTGCTGCTGGAATTAATGGAGCTTTGGTTGGAATGCCAAATTTTCCATTCTTGTTCTCAATGGGTCTCACTACGGAGGAGGCTGAAGAATCCTGCCCATTATCCCAAGCATGTGATGAAGCCCAGATAAAGTGCTTTAGTGCTCTTTATATTTTTTCATGGGATGTGGGAGTTGCTGGCTGGTCAGCATTTGTTGCCCATCCCTAATTGCCCTTCAACTGAGTGACTTGCTAGGCCATTTCAGAGGGTATTTAAGAATCAATCACATTGCTGTGGGTCTGTAGTCAAATGTGGGCCAGGCCAGGTAAGGACAGCAGATTTCCTTCCCTAGAGGGAAATTAGTGAATCAGATAGGCTTTTAAAACAATCGATAATAGTTTCACGGTCACCGTTACTAAGACTAGTTTCATATTCCACATTTATTAATTGAATTTAAACTCCATCAGCTGCTCTGATGGGTTTCAAACCCCTTGTCCCCAAAGCATTAGCTTGGGCCCCCTGATTGCTAGTACCCATTGAGGGATAAATTTTTCTTTCAGATGATGCTATGGGATCTTCACTTGGGAAGGCAGATAGAATTCCTACAGTATAGAAGGAGGCCATTTGGCCCATTGAGTCTGCACCCGCAACAATCCCACCCTATCCCCGTAATCCCACATATTTACCGTGCTAATCCCCCTGACACTAGGGTCAATTCAGCATGGCCAATCAACCTAACCCACACATCTTTGGACTGTGGGAGGAAACCACAGCACCTGGAGGAAACCCACGCAGGCATGGGGAGAACGTGCAAACTCCACACTGACAGTAACCCAAACCGGGGGTCGAACGTGGGTCCCTGGTGGTGTGAGGCAGCAGTGCTGACCACCGATAGGATCAGGTGCTCAGGTTTCTGAAGAGAAACTCCCATCTACAACCGTTTGACTAAGAGGCAAGACCCACTGAACACAGCTATCTTACTTGAGATCTGATTTGATCATCAAACTACATGCACTGTGCAATAAACATCGGCAGATGCAAGTTAAAGCCATTTGTAGAGCTTAAGCATGCCAGTTGCAATTTTAATACAACAGATCCACCCACATATATTCCTCACCCTGACTGTCCACAATTGGTGTCATTCCCTCCTCTCTACACAATCCATTTCTCCCCGTCATGAGTCTGTCTTCTCTCTTTGCAGGAGAAAGCACACAACGCTAGGAGAAGACAAAGAGCCAGCAAAGGCCTTGCAGCAACAACCACTTTGACAGCCATTGGTAATTGCTGCCCTCTGGCTCCACTGGGAAGGAAGCCTTCTTCCCGGTGGCTGCAGGCTTCAGCAACCTAACCTGCAGCCTTCATTCAATTGCAGCCACCTCCACCAGCCATCTCCCACCCCTACTCCTTCCCCTGCCACCCCATCAATTTACTACCATCTTGTTTACACTCTTGAATGTCATACAGCTCTCAAACTGGGTGTAAAAGCCAGAATTGTTGGTTAAATCCACAATTAATTGTTTGTTTGTACAGCTGAATGACTGACAAGATAGTTCCAAGACAAGGCACTTGCCTGGGAATGCACCATGGTGATGTCGAGAAGTCAGATTTTCAAAGCATTAGCTGTTTTAGTGGGGAGGGGGATGTGAAATTTATTCCCCTTTTCGCTGACGGTTCAAATTCTGGCAGTAGTCTCTGTTAATTCAGTCCAGTACAAAGGGATTGCTGCATGTCAATGATGCAATGTATAATCTGAAGCAGGGCAGGGTGTTCCCCTGATGTTTTGGCCAATATTCCCCCCTCCCCAACCCCACCCCAGTGAATGGAAAACTGCTCTGTCAAACAGTGAGATCGACAACACGTCAACTTGAACAAACAGTCAGTCATTGATTGCTAAACCAGATCTTTTAGATTCAGGCCTCCCTAATGAAAATCCAGTAACCAAATGTTATTATGGGCTGGATCAACTCGATCACCTATCAGGCAACATTTCTACTGTGGAAATCACCAGACAAATCCATCGCTAATATTATTTTTCTCAATAGACACTATTTATGGTAAAGGGTTAGCATGCTCTCTACTATTCTCTTCATTGCTGAACTCTGCAATTTCCCTTTCCTTCCCAATGCCCTGGATTATGTTAGTTACTTACACTGGATGTTTATTGTACATGATGGGTAGAAACTCATCCACTGGCAACATCTTCCCAAAAGGTTCAGCTGCCACCAGTTTTTTGGCCCCCTGCTGAGATATGAGGTAGGCCAATGTCCAGTAGGAATAATCTGCTTCTACCAGATTCATAATGCCAGGGACAGACTTTTCCGGATGTTCCACCTGCATCCGCTTCCGCCCAACGTAGCTGAAAAACAGTAGCAGAATTTGCAAGTGACTTTGTGCGAAGGAGTGAGACTGACACAGATTTAAAATGATTAGCAAATGAAGTAAATGTGATGTGAGAATAAACTTTTTCACACAGCTAGTGGATTGGGTCTGGAATGCACTGCCTGGAAGTGCGGTGGAGGAAGGTTCCATTGAGGCATCCAAGAAGGCATTAAATGATTACTTGAATAGAAACATGGAGCAGGAGGACGGGGAAAAGGCAGGAAATGGTGCAAAGTCATGATGCTCGTTTGGAGAACGGATACAGATAGATGGACCAAATAATTTCCTTCTGTGCTATAACAATTCTGTGATTTTGTGATACAGGTTAAATATAGTCCTGCATCCTAACTTTAATGTGGTGCTTACATAACTGAATGAGAGCGGTAAGAAAACTTTTTTTCTAAGGTGTAATTGGACAAAATCCAATTATACCTATTCTACTATTTCTAAGGTATAATTGGACAAATTCTACTATTTCTAAGGTGTAATTGAACAAAATCCTCAGGACAATTGACATAGTATCAAATAATAGGATGACTTACGGGGCTATTCACGGACAGGCCTTAATGTTGAGTATTTACCATGCTCACTTGCTTGGACCTGATAGTGACTGGTCTTCATATTGTTTGAGGCTAGCTACTGGTCTATGATATTGCAGTGCTCAGTTCTGACTTCCCCTTTCCCAAACTAATCCTTATTATTTGAACCTCAGGAATGAAATGAAGGTAGCTGTTCTGAGCAGGAAGTCATAAAGCTATAACTACTAAAACTATAGTATCTTGAATGACAGGCAACCACCCGGTAGATTAACAAATACATTATTTTTTGAGATAAATAACTATTTACAGAGAATGTTAAAAAGGTGACTATACTTTACGACTTGAGACTCTGTACGACCAGGGAAATGTCACACTCTGTCCTGAGAACTATATGCCTAACTGGCCAACTGGGTCACATGACCCATGGAGCGCTTGCTCTGAAAGGGGCACACTACCATATCCCTCTGTCTTTACACTCCACACTAACACATTTCAGTAACAATGGTACACTTAAATATAGTCAAACACAATCTCTGGTAAGGAAAGTCACTCTGGGGACTTCTTGATCCTTTGGGAATGTTGTAATTCATTAATGGGTGCCCATCAGCAGTGGTACCTTTAGTTTGAATCGCAAGGGGTTGACTCTCAACCTGCAAAGATGCAGATAAATTCTCCAGATTCCACTTCCCTGGAGCAGTTTTCTACAGCATTAGTTTCATCCATTGCAACATCAAGAAAGGACATACTAGCAGTGGGCTGTCTCACTGGTTCTGGAGGCGATTCTCCTCTTTCCAAATGGTCCAAGTGTTTCTTCACCCTTTTTCCCTTGGACATTACTTTATACCACACTTGGAATGGCCATGACCATTCCAGGGATCCAATTTGGACCAGCCCTATTATTCTTTACATATACCAAATTATCCACCTCAATTGCTTTCTCAGTTCTTTTTGAGACATGGGGCAGGATTTTAAAGCCTCATTCAGGCAAGACCGGAAATTCCCACCTGAGGTCAATGGAAATTGCTGTTGTCGGACTTTCGTCCGTGCAAATTCCATGGCAGGGGAGGTGGTAGAATTCCAACTGTGATGTTTCTTCTGTGCGTTCTGCTTTGCCATCACCCTTCCCACCAAATTCAGAAATATCAGACCTAACCTATTCTAGTATGTTTGCCCATTAGTAACTGGGCAGGTGTAACACCTGTGGTGACAGGGGTGTTGTTCCATAGATGATCAGGAACCTGGCTAGTTTGTAGAGAGGCTGATTGTTTCTTTATGGACGGCTCTCACTGCCAACTCATTGGGACCACGGTGGTCAGGTGCAGTTCGAATATATTGAAAACCACTGGTTCTCATGACATCCTGCAACTCTTCAGGATCAGCCCATTATCGGATACTCGCACCTCTGCAACCCATGGGTGGTGAATGTCTGCCACAGTTTTTCTACCATTGCAAGCAAGGTCGTCAACTTCATTTTGTACATGTCCAATTTTAAAGATGTGATTATTAACCAACATTTGGGATCTAAAAGACAACAAAAGCACATCGCACAGACTTTTCCCTTTTTTTCCTTCTCCCTCCCCTACCCCATTCCCTGCTCTGTGTTTGCTTAAAATCTGTTAGGTTTCCAACATCTTCTTATTAACCTGAAACATCTGCACTATTTGACCCTTCTCTAATGCTTCCTGAATTCTGGATAGAGCCATAAGGTATACAGCATGGAAACAGGCCCTTCAGCCCAACTTGTCCATGCCGCCCCTTTTTTTTAAAATCACTAAACTAGGACCAATTGCCACGTTTGGCCCATATCCCTCTCTACCCATTGTACCCATGTAACTATCTAAATGCTTTCTAAAAGACAAAATTGTGTCCGTCTCCACTACTACCTCTGGCAGCTTGCTCCAGACTCTCACTACCCTCTGTGTGAAAAAGTTGCCCCTCTGGACCCTTTTGTATCTTTCCCCTCCCACTTTAACCTATGCCCTCTAGTTTTAGACTCCCACACTTTTGGGAAAAGATATTGACTATCTAGTTGATCTATGCCCCTCATCATTTTATACATCTCTATAAGATCACCCCTAAGTTTCCTGCACTTTCGGGGAAAAAAGGCCCAGTCTATCCAGTCTCTCCTTATAACTCAAACCATCAAGTCCTGGTAGCATCCACATAAATCTTTTCTGCACTCTTTCTAGTTTACTAATATCCTTTCTATATTTTCCAGCATGTTCTTGTTTGTGCTTCAGGAGAGGACTGTTCTAGTCAAACTAGTCAATGTGCAGTCAGCACATTGGTTAGTGTGCTCCATCGCTATGGGTTCTGAGGAAATCAAATGTAGAAAACAGTGGTAGAACAGAAAGGACCTGCAATGTTCAGCATTAAGTGTTTAATCAGTTGCTGCATGTTTAGACTCACATCAGGTCCCAGTCCAGCTGGTTCTCCTCAATATCTTCCATGAGCTTTGTTATTCTTCTTCGAAAATGTGGCTGAAACCTATTGTCATCTTCTAAGACGAGGGCCTTCTTCAGTCCTCGGTCGATAACCTGAATGATAGAGACAGAACTTTTAAAACTATGTTGGGGGATTAGCAGGGTAAATGAGAGTTACGGGAAGAGGGACTGAGTGGGATTGTGGCTGAATGGCTTCTTCTGTACTGTAGGGATTCTATGATTCTGAACTGTGGGTTTACCTCTGACAGTCTCTTCTGCAGCAAGAACCAGGACAAAACATTGAAGTCTGCAATAGAACTGCTCCCCAAAAATTTACTTAATCACAAAATGAATTAGATGCTCCCACACAATGTCCATGTAAAATATCTGATATAACTGAATCAAACCCGTAGCTTTCCTCATGACAATTGCTTCTCAACGGTTCTACCTTTCACACATATCCATGATAATAGAAGGTGCAGTTCTGAAATTGTATCTACTGCAGGGGAATCAGGTTGGCGTAATGTACTAAAGTTTTGAGCTTGTATATAATAAAGCAGAGAGATTTGGAATAGTACATATAATGCCTCATAAGTAATTTCATTTAATCATTGGAAGGCAAACACACCCCGCACATGGAGGAAGAATTTCCCCCAATAGCAGCCCCTGCATACATCCTAGTGATCAGCTGCCCACCATCTCACTCACAGATGGTGAAAATTATGAGAAAACCATCATAAGTGGTTATGATGCCTGGATCCCAATTATCAGGGCCAGGACCAGGACCAGGACCAATTGGCATCCTTGGGACTTGTTGTTGGGGGGGAGGGGGATGGGGGCAGAAGCATCCCAGGAGGCCACTGACCATTGAATCAGGTACTCATCCGCTTTGGGTAAGAACCTGACTTGGCCAAGCATAGCGGGCTGGGAGACATGCAATGGGTTTGATGCCCAGCAAGAATCCCTATCTGGCCCTCATGCCCAATTCAACGGGCCACCAGGAATCCCGACTCGGGCATCCCTGGAGAATGGCTTGCCTTAATTAATCAACTCCTGCTGTCATTACTTGCAATTCCTTAGACACAGCATATCTTCTGGCTGCAATTCCCAGTTATTTAATTACTGAGGACAGTGACAATTTGTCTGGGCTTCCATACCTGTTCATGTAAAATGTGGGAAATGAAATTTTTATCCCATTCATTTTGAAAGTGTGTGAAGACAGATGTTTTGTCCAACACTGTCAAAACAGACAGTTAATTGTACACCAAGCATTGGGGAAAAAAATGCTCATTCACTTGCATAACTTATGTCATGTCTTGTTAGCTCAGTACACGTGTATCAGGAAATGTCATCATAACTGAGGAATTACTATCTAAGATCATAAGCGGCAGTGCTGGAGGGGCTGGGAGATTTGTCCATCATGCCCCATTGTACAAATGATACAAATCAACCAAGCAAAAACCATTTTATCCTCAGAAGGAGAGATCATATCTGGTTCTGTTTTGGCTGGTGTCCAATCACTGTACTGTTTTCGTTATCCAAATTAAATACACATTTGATTACAGCTTTGAGATTCACGCTGAGATTGAAAAGATCAGTTTTCTGGTAGTGGGTCTATAAAATGGCTAACAGCTGCAAGCCAAACTAATGATCTTGTAGGATTGATGTTCACTTTTCTGTTGGTTCAAAAAGGTTTCCACCTTTATGTGCAAGAGGTCTGAGCTGCACTGCAGAACTGCATAGGCAGAATGTGTACTGAATAGCCTTGGCAGGTTTTATAAAGAGACTTATAGCTCGTGGTATGTACATGATGGAATAAAATTACAATCAGTGTCAGAACAGGAGGAAAAGGTTGCCATTTGAAAGATCGGTGAACATTTATTCCATTGCGCTGGAGACTGAAGGAGCACGGCAGCACAGTTGTTAGCAATCTGCCTCACAGAACCAGGGACCCAGGTTCGATTCCTGGTTTGGGTGACTGTGTGGAGTTTACATGTTCTCCCTGTGTCTATGTGGGTTTCCTCCAGATGCTCCGGTTTCCTCCCGCAGTCCAAAAATGTGCAGATTAGGTAGATTAGCCATGGCAAATATACAGGGTTACTGCAATAGAATGGGAGTGGGTCTGGATAAGATGCTTTATCGACGAGTCGATGCAGATTTGATGGGCCGAATGGCCTCCTTTTGCACAGCAGGCCTTTATTTCTGAATTATGTTTCAATATCAGCAGTATAAGATATACAGATGTATTTTCTCATGTCACGGAACATTTTTAAGCACTGGGAGCTTTAATAGAATGTTTGGTGGTTGATGAATACATGTTTATGTGTCAATGCATCTACAGAGCCTTGAAATAGGTGCATCTGTACATGGGAATCCATCTTCTTACCTCTTTCCAGATGTAATAATGACTCAAGAAGCAGCCTATTTCTCCCCGTGTCAGTATTCTTCCTGAGTAAAGGTCATGGTACCCTGGCAACATTTCAATGTTGAGGGCTTTCAGATGGCTTGTGTTGAGGGCTCTGTCAATACAAAACATCTGTCACATTATGGTACTCTATTTCTGAGTTGGGTTATGGAACGGATCCTCCATGGGGTGAAATAACCTGAAATGACACCAGAGCCTGAGGCTTTTCACATCATCATTATGTCCCAGTTCTACTGCACCATCAAATGGAAATTTTGGATGTAAACCTCTCAATCTTATATTCTGGGTTTTTTGAAAGAAGCCTAGTTACACATTACCATAATGTTTGAGGCACATGAATCAATCTGAGCTCCAGTTTCCTCCCACAGTCCAAAGATGTGCAGGGAAGGCTAGGAGGATTAGCAGGGTAAATGCATGGGGGTAAGGGAATGGGGCAGGGAGAAAGGATAGGCCTGTGTAAGATGCCCTGTCAGAGTGTTGGTGCAGACATAATGGGGTAAACAGCCTGCCTCTGCACTGTGGGGAATCTATGATTTGGGTACGAAGGACAAAGTGGAGCAACAAAATTAAAGGAGACAATTCTAAAAGGGGGACAGGGACAGAGGGAACTGGAGGTATATTGTTGAAGGTGACAGGGCAGGTTAAAAATCGGTTTAAACAAACGGCAACATGGGCTTCATAAGTAGGGGTGTAGAATCCAAAAACAGGAGTTATAATGGGCTTGTACAAAATACTGATTTGGCCTCAACGGGAATATTGGGCTGAATTTCACCCCTTCACCCGCCCAGAATCAGGGTGGGTGGGGCTCACAGAACGGCATTCTCCACTGGCCTCAGGTGGGATGTTATGAGCTTCAGGTGGGAGAGGTGGTAAAACTTTGGCAACTGTGTTCAACTTTTGGGCATCACACTTCAGGAAGGATGTGAGAAAGCATAGAGGAAGGATTCACAAGGACGGTTCCAGGGATGAGGAAATTCAAATAGGGGATTGATTGGAGAAGATGAAGCTGATTTCCTTGGAGAAGAGAAGATGAAGAAATCTGATAGAGGTGTTCCTAATGATGATCAGTCTGGACAGAGTAGATAGAGAGAAACTGTTCCCATTGGAGAAGGGGCCAGAAGTCAAAGGACATGATTAAAGTATGGAGCAATGGCAACATGAGGAAATTCTTTTTATACAGGGAGTGGTTATATAGGGAATGCACTGCCTGAGACCGTGGTGGAGGCAGGTTCATCTGTGACTTTTAAATAGGAGTGGGATCATTATCTGAAGAGAAAAACATTTGCAGGTCTGTGGGGAAGGGTGGGGGAATGATATTAGATATGTTGCATTTACAGAGAGTCAACATGGATCCAATGGGCTGAATGGCCTTCTTCTGTGCTACAATCATTCCATGATCCCATGATTATCTCAGTTCATTCCCAGCTGGCCGTAAGCTGAACCTGATTCTTATTTTGCAATCTCTTTCTATACACATTCTAGCTGACTTGAGTCATGGCTTTTTATTATGTCTTGCTGAGAATTCCCTTTTTATCCTTCTCTCTCCTTGTTACTGAAACCTTGAGCTGAAAATGAAAATATTGGAAAAATAACAAGGATGCTAAATAAATTATTACCTAAAAATGAGCAGTACTTTGACAATTTTATTTACGCATCATTGTAGAGTTAGGGCTGAATTTTCCTAGCCAGGTTTGGAGGTGGGGTTGAGGGGCTGGGGGGATGGGAGCTATGTGGGGAGTCTGTTGACTCTGTGGTGGCAGCCTGTTACTGGGAGGTCGCTGGGACATGGGTGGTTCATTTACTTGGAAGTATCAGGAGTATCAGAAGGAATTTCTTCCCTCAGACTGTAGTGAATCTGTGGAATTCTTTACTGCCGAGACCTGTAGAGGCTGGGTCATTAAATATGTTCAATGTTTAATTTGGTTTGATTTATTATTGTTACTATGTATTAATATACAGCCAAAAGTGTTGTTTCTTGCACGCTATACAGACAAAACATATCATTCATAGAGAAAGAAAAGAAAGAGTGCAGAATGTTACAGTCATAGCTAGGGCATAGAGAAAGATCAATTTAATGTGAGATAGTTGATATTGATGTCGAGATAGATGTATTTTAATCAATAAAGGCATCAAGGGTTATGGGGATAAGGTGGGAAGTGCAGTTGAGGATAATCACCTCAGATCAGTCATGATCTCACTGAATGGCCAACGTCTTTTGATCTTATGTTTTCATGGCTACAATGTACACAGGATTCAACAGCAACACAGGCATACTTCTGGAGAGACCACTCCTCTACCCTGAAGCCCCTCATTGTCCTTTGTCATCTTGTTTACAAGGAAGAGTGAGGCATCACGAGTGCCCTCCATTTCCCTCTTTGCCATTGCTCAGCTCTCCCAGCTGGGTTACCGCCCAGGCATAGTTGATGTTCTTCCTATTGGGCCTCCCACTCCCCTGGTCTACCCTTCATCCTCAATTAGACATCAAACGTGGGGGTGCCAATTAGATGACCCTCTCACAGGAAGTTGCTCCAGCAGGCTCACTGAAACCATGCACAAACTTGATCAGGGTCCCAAATGCACAGGGTAATTCAGCTTGTAAAATTAGTACCGCACAGCTAAAGTAATGTCTATTTATCAAGCATATATAAGAATTGTATAGCGTCTATTTATCACACTTACATAATTGTATTGGAAACTTTAAGTTAATTTTAACTCCCAGCAAGTAGCCCAGGAACCCTGAGTTTTACTGGGAAGCTGGCCCATTTTAACATCTAACCACTTTAACAACCAGGCAGCAACCCAAGTGGAAACAATACCAGAATTTTATGCCCCAATTTTCTCCAATAAATAACATTTTAACAAAAACAGTACACATTGAAGAAAAGCAATAAAAGTTCACTCTTTAACAGGTAAACAGAATCTATATGGAGTTATTGTACATATATTATTTTCTTTAAGCTCAGTACTTACTTCCCATCCACAGCATCTACTATTTTGACGTCAATGTCCTGTTCATAAAGTGTGCGGAGCATTCGTTGTCTCCTGTCTGTTCTGCGTTTGAGGTTTATCATGAAGATCTAAACACAAGTTCACATGAACTAATTACCAATACTGAATTGGCAGCAATACCTACCATTTTGAGGGCTTTTTTATACCACTGATGTTTTATCCCTTCAATGAAGTACAATGGGAATCTTTTCTTAATACACAAGTGAAACCATCTGCTCTGGTGAAAGGTCATTCAGACTTGAAATGTTGGCTCTATTCTCTGTCCACAGATGTGTCAGACCAGCTGAGATTTTTCAGCATTTTCTGTTTTTGCTTTGAATATTTGCAGTGCTTTGCTTGAAACTAGTCTTTGGAAAATGATTGCGGGTCCACATCTACTAACCAAGTTAGAAATTCTTAGGATATTCACACCTCCTCTATCCACTTACCAGATCAAAGGACTAAGTAATAAATCAAAGAATTTTATTTCTTTAGGTGGATGGAAATGATCCCTTGGTGTCATTCAACGAAGAGGCAGAAAGTTCTTCACATTGGTCATACTCCACCAATCAATGAGCCCAAAGGGACATCACAATACTCTGACAATTGGCGAGTCCGTTGGATTATCACAATATTCTGTGAATCAGTGAGTAAATGGAACTTTTGAAACCTTCCTTCACCAAGGAGTTGGTAGGATTAGTGCATGACTCCTGTCAATCAACCTAGTAAATACCTCGAGCTCTACAGTTTTAGTGGTCAGCTGTGGGATGGTATACATAATGTATGCAATTGCAAACACATTTATTGCAAACAGATTTATTGCACAAAGCCTTGATTTGCCACTTTGCTAATTTTATCGGTGGTACAGCCCAATATTTTATCATTACCAGGGAGCAACACTTATGACAAGTTTGCCACACTGGATGGCACAGTGGCACAATGATTAGCACTGCTGCCTCACAGCACCAGGGACCTGGGTTCAATTCTTGACTTGGGTTACTGTCTGTGTGGAGTCTGCACATTCTGTCTGTGTCTGCGTGGGTTTCCTCTGAGTGCTCCGATTTCCTCCCATAGTCCGAAAGATGTGCTGGTTAGGTGCATTGGCCATGTTAAATTCTCCCTCAGTGTACCCAAACAGGTGTCAGAATGTGGCGACTAGGGGATTTTCACAATAACTTCATTGCAGTATTAATAGAAGCCTACTTGTGACACTAATAAATAATTTCTAAACTAGGTGATAGGTTTTGGCATGGTGGTGGTGCAGGATGGGTGACAGTAGTGGAACAGCTGGTATATGGGCATTTCCTGAGCTCCATGCCATATGTAAGGCCCCAGTCGTGATCACTGGAAGCTCATTCAGATGGACAGGCTGCTCAGTGCATTCTCAGCTCCCCATCAGGGCCATTTTTGGCAATGGCTTCAATGAGGGCAGATAAGTGAATATCCATGATTCTGTAAGGGTAATGGAGAGTGATACTGGCTGCTGAAACACATAGATGCAGCGCCACAGCATAGTCAGAAATAGGTCTCTCATTTAAATTTTCCCTCAACCACATTTCTCCATCCCTGCCATACTGTTGGAGGTACCTAGCCATTGCTTGGGTGCAAGAGTAGATCAGGTCATTTGCCCTATGTTGCACTTACACCACATTGGCCATACTCCACCAATCAATGAGCCCAAAGGGATTTCACAATACTCCGACAATTGGTGAGTCCGTTGGATTATCACAATATTCTGTGAATCAATGAGTAAACGGGACATGTGCAATCTTCCTTCATCAAGGAGTTAGTAGGATTAGTGCATGACTCTTGTCAATCAACCTAGCAAATATCTCTAGCTGTACAGTTTTAGTGGTCGGATGTGGGATGGTATATACAATGTATGCAATTGCAAATACATTTATTGCAAACTCATCTATTGCACAATACCTTGAGAAATCAATTTGCCACTTTGCTGGTTTTATTGGTTGGATCACCCAATATTTTATCATTATCCAGGAAGCAATACTTATGACAAGTTTGCCACCCTGGGCGGCATAGTGGCACAGTGGTTAGCACTGCTGCCTCACAGTGCTGGGGACTTGGGTTCAATTCCTGACTTGGGTCACTGTCTGTGCGGAATCTGCACATTCTTCCCGTGTCCATGTGGGTTTCCTCCGCCTGCTCTGGTTTCTTCCCACACTCCAAAGATGTCCGGGTTAGGTGGATTGGCCATGCTAAATTGCCCCTTAGTGTTAGGGGGACTAGCTAGGGTAAATACATGGGGTTGTGATGATAGACGCTGGGTGGGATTGTGGTTGATGAGCTGAATGGCCTCCTTCTGCGCTGTAAGGATTCTATGATTCTATAAAATGCAGATCCTCCCTATGGGGAGAGGCAGGGGAATCCAGTAGAAAACGAAACTTGTTATTTACCACATTCCTATATGCCTCATCAAGCTCTTGTTTGTTGCTGTTTAGGTTTGAGGCAATTAAGTTTGCTTGTTTTGCAGGATTTGCAGGGGTGATATATTCAATTGTAACTAATTTGATAGAATTTCACACATAGCAATTTTATGGATGCAGTATTACGAGCAATGAAAGAAAAATGCTACATTAGCTATTATATTTACAGGGAGCTGTAAAGGGATCAATTTAGATTCAATCTGAATTCACTGCTGTTGAGCCAACAACATAAACTGCATTTATTAATTAACCAGTTCATTAGTCAGACCTTTTTTAAATTAATGGACTGATTTTGTTTCCAAAATTTCTCAAACTCATTTCCAGATGCAAAACAATTACGGGCCAAGCTAATGCTTCATGCACCATTCTATTTATAATAGCACCTCCATTGGACCTTCCAAATCCAATGGCAAGAAAGGCAGTTCAATAGGGGGCAACTCTCTCCCATGCCAATGTGCCCAATGTGTCACTACACATCAAAACCAGCTCTGTAATATGCCATTTGTATGTCTAGCACCTGTCTCCCTAAGCAACTGTTCTGCTCGAAACTCTGTCACAACAGGGGATTCCTAGGAGGACGGCTGAAACACTTTAGGGATGTCCTCAAAACATCCCTGGAGATGTCACACATCCCCGCTGATTCATGGACCCTGGCTTGTGACTGACCAAAATGGTGAAGGTTTATTCGGCAAGGCACCAAATACATCAAGCAACTTCTTTGGGAGCACACAGAGGCCCAAGTCAAGGCATCGGAAAAAGCAAACAAACTTCTAAACGCCCCATCTATCCAATCCTTGAAGTGCCACCTGCCCTCATGTGGCTGATCCGCTATCTTAGAACCCATCAAACTGAAGTGGAACAACTAATTCTCAATCCCCAGTGACCGCATAAAGACATGTATTTATAATCATGTTCTCCTTTTAATAATCTGCATAGTAATGATCCTTTGCATAATATTTGAGAAGGGCTGCTGTATGGAAAAATAAAACTGTAACTAAAGAAACAGCTGAGCTGAACAGCAGGATTAGTAGTTGCAACATCTGACCCCAGCAAGGAGCTGACCCACTTAGAGTGAGAGATCCATTAACAAAGATTCTCAAACCTTCTTACAGTTCAGGCTCTAGCCCTTTCTAATTAAATAGCTATGCTGTTGCACTGAACTACCTTTGTTATTATTCCTAAGATATTGCAAACTCATCTTGACTGATAAAGGCTATCAATATGTTCATTTTGGTACTATATCATGCTTTTGAAGATGACCTTTACTTCCTATAAATAACCTTTTCAATCAATAATCTTATGTTAACATAGTTTTTATGCTATTATTATTTTATTGTTGTAGCTAAAATGGTCGTGGATGAGTTTAACATAGAAACATAGAAAATAGGAGCAGGGGTAGATTGTTTGACCCTTTTAGTCATTATGATCATGGCTGCTCATCCGTCTCAATAGCCTGATCCCACCATTCCCCCGATATCCTTTGATCCCCTTCACCCCAAGAACTATATCCAACTCCTTCTTGAAGGCATATTAAGCTTTGGCCTCAACTGCTTTCTGTGATAGTGAACGCCAGAGGCTTTCCACCCTCTGGGTGATGACATTTCTCCTCATCTCAGTCCTAAAACGTTTGCCCCATATCCTTAAACTGTGACCCCCGGTTCTGAACTCACCTGCAACCCCCGCCACCCTCCCCCCACCACCCCCGTCATTGGGAACATCCTTCCTGAACCTGGCCTGTCTAGTCCTGTTAGAATTTTATAAGATTTTGAGATCTCCCCCGTATTCTTCTGAACTCCAGCGAATATAATCCTAACAACTCAATCTCTCCTCATACGTCAGTATCGCCATCCCGGGAATCAGTCTGGTAAACCTTCGCTACAAGAACATCCTTCCTCAGATAAGGAGACCAAAACTGTACACAATATTCCAGGTGTGACCTCACCAAGATCCTGTATAATTTCATCAAGACATCCCTGCTCCTGCATTCGAATCCTCTCACTATGAAAGCTAACATTTTCCTTCTTCACCCCCTGCTGCACTTGTATGCTTACTTTCAGCAACTGGTGTACAAGGACACCCAGTTGCACATTCCACTCTCTTAATCGATAGGCATTCAGATAATAACCTGTCTTCCTGTTTTTGCTACCAAAGTGGATAACCTTATATTTATCTACATTATATTGTATCTGCTATGCATTTGCCCACTTACTAATTTGTCCAAATCACACTGAAACATCTCTGCATCTTCCACATCCTAACCCTTGCATCTGCAAATTTAGAGATATCACATTTATATAAATATATATTGTGAATAGCTGGAGTCCTAGCACTGATCACTGCGGTACTCCATCCCTGGTCACCCTGCAGCTATGTCTCTGTAATCCCAACTATATCATACCTGTTTATATCTGTTTGTGCAATTACTTCATCCATTTTATTGCAAATGCAACACACGTTAAGGCACAAAGCCTTAAGGCTTGGCTTTTTAAATCATTTGTCCTGTTCCCATTAATTTTCACAGTGGCCCTGTTTGATTCCAGTCCTTGATTTCTCTGCATCAGTTTCCTTATTATCCTTATTGTTTTTTGTTCTTGTTCTTGATTTCCCCCTCTGCTGACCCTTTGCATTGCATCCCATTCCCCTGCCATTTTAGTTTAAATCCTCCCCAATCACGAACAAGTATTCCCCCAATGACATCAGTCCCAGTCCTGCCCAGGTGAAACCTGTTCAATTTGTACTGGTCCCACCTCCCCCAGAACTGATCCCAATGTCCCAGGAATCTGAAATCCTCCCCACTCACACCATCCCTTCAGCCACGTATTTATCCAATATATCCTACTATTTCTACTCTGACCAGCATGTGGCACTAGTAATAATCCTGAGAGCACCATCTTTGAGGTCCTACTTTTTAACTTACTTTTTAACTCCCTATATTCTGCTTTTAGGACTTCATCCTGTTTTTACGTATGTCACTTGTACCAATATGCACCACGACTACCGGCTGTTCACCCCACCACCTCCAGAATGTCTTGCAACCTTTCTAAAACATCCTTGACCTTAGCACCAGGGAGTCAACATACCATCCTGGAGTCACAGCAGAACTGCCTGTCTAACCCCTTTACAACTGAATCCTCTGCAACCATTGCACTCCCACACTTTTTAACCTTCCCCTGAGCAGCAGAGCCAACCATGGTGTAACGAAATTGGTTGTTGTTGCTCTCTCCTGAGAGGTGATTCCTTTCAACAGTGTCCAAAGTGAGTATATGGGCTTTGCAGGGGAATAGTCACAGGGAATTCCTGCATTAGCTGCCTATATCTCTTGCTGTCTCTGGTGGTCGCTCATTCCCTTTCTGCCTGTGAAGATTGAGCCTGCAGTGTGACCACCTCTCAATACGTACTATCCACGATACTTCACACTGTGAGGTGGAGAGTAAGATTAAAATCCTATTACATTCCCGAAAGATTATTATCTTTGTGGAATAATCAGTTGGCACATAATTTCATTCTGAGCAATAGTTTGTACGTGCTGAAGCTAACTTAGACCCAAAGCGTGGGAATTTTCCCATCATGGAATCATAGCAGGCAGGGATGGAACACACATTGGTCTGTTGGCCTCTGGTGGGATTTTCTGGTCTTGGGACGAGTGCGGCCAGATAATTATGGCCAAATTCTACTAACTAGGTTCTGGTTTGGTACAGCAAAGATCGTTTGATAAAAAAAGCTGGCAGTTTTCACTCTAACTCTTCATGGTCTTTCATACTTCAGTAATTGTTCAGCAAAGGCTATGCAGCCCTTTCTCTCACCTCATCGAATCCCATCTTGTCTGCATGTCTGACAGGTGCAGAAACATTTTTGGAAGGTTCCAGGGGAGGATGGTCAACTGCAAAACAGACAGGCAATTAAAAATGCACACATTTCATTGTGGTTTATATATTGTCAGTATAACCAAACAAACTTTGTATATTCTTTTTTAAATGATTGATGATTCATTATGATTTGGTTGAAAATGAAAAAAACTGGAACAATTTATGGCTGGGATTTTCCAGCAGACTAGTCAATTGCCTCTTGATGATCCCAGCAGCAGGTGGGGCTGCAATATTCCACCCGTATTTCAGGAGATGAACTGAATACAAATGTGTTGGAAGGCAGATGAATTGAAATAATGAATGTGTGGTTGATCAAAGTTATCTAATCCTGGGGTTTACTTCTGTCAGTGTGTACTCTCTATTTATTATTTATACACACCAAGCAACAGCCTCAAGGCTCCTTTTCCAGCATCTTCCAAACCCGTGACCTCTACCATCTAGAAGGACAAGGGTAGTAGATGCATAGAAACACTACCCCCTGCAAGTTCCCCTCCAAGTCACACACCATCCTAACTTGGAACTATATCACTGTTCATTCATTGTCACGGCATCGAACTCCCTGCCTGACAACAGTGTGGGTGTCCCCAGGGTCAGTCAGAGGAGAGGCCAGTAGGGCCATTTGGCCTGGGCCTCAAATTTAGTCACTTGTTAATTTTTTTGGCATTTGATAAATTTCACAGCTTGTTTTTATGCACATAAGGAATAGCATAGGAATGAAAAGTAAATTTTGCTGTTCCGTATTGTACATCATCAGCATTTGTGCAGCGTATCCTACTGCCGAAGGTACAAGTATGTACATATATTAAAGCAGCAGAGCTAGCACACAGTTGAAGTTGTACTATTTATTCACAGTGACTCTTTGTAATGGATAATTTTTCAACATAAAGTCCCAAGAATGAAAACTCTGCATTGCAAGCCAAAGGAATTGTTTCAAGAAATACTCAAATTTGGACTCTCTGGGGTGCTTCATAATATCACAATTACATTGGCTATTTCTGTTAGTTTGCTTGCATTAGTGGCTTTAGTTGAACATACTTTCAATGTGTTGAAGCAGGTAAAGAACTATCACCGTTCAGCCTCAGGACAACAACATTTGAATGGTCTTGCCATGCTTAATATCAACTGTGACATTGAACAAAAGCTAGACTTTTCTTCAATAATTAGCACATTTGCACAAAGAGAAAACCGTCGGTGCTGATGGCTAGAATATTTGCTGTATATTCAGCCTCTTCAACCAAAAACCTTTTTCTCCACGAGTTTCACACCATGCCCGTGGCAGCCTGCCTCTGATTTGCTCGCTCTGTCACAACTTGTAATCTGCGGGTTGTTCCTTTCAAACACCCCACCAACACTCCCCAGCCCTTGTTCCAAGTCCAGTCGAGTGGAATGGTTGCCTGGAACACAACAACAGGTTTCATGGAGGGAGTTCTCAGCAAACTACTGGATGGTGTTGAGCAGCGACTTGACATCCTGTACCTATAATTGGCCATTTGTCCAGCTAGCAAGGTCAACAACCTCTTTTGAGATGCTGTGTCTGTGATAGTGAGGGCAAGCTCACTCCATAAGAGGACAGGGCCACAGGACCGAAAGAAGGGTAAATCTGCATCTGCTAACTCACCCCTCACACCTACTCACCTCGTGGAGTCTCAACACTTGTCATGACAACCTCACCCCCCACCCACCCCTTCCCATTATCCTCCCAGTAGCTCTGCTGCTCCTTACATTCCCGCTCCCACTCAGTCCCCATGCATACTAGACGACCATCTGACCTTCCACTACACCTGCTCACATTCTTCCCGTCTGTCTCATTGCAGGACACAGCCAGCCGGATTGATGCCTGAGTTCAAGGCCCATATGCCCTTCAAAGAACAAGCTCTTGAGCTGGCTGGAGAGGAGCAGAATCACAACTGTGCAGAGGGCGGTTAGGGCTCAAGGCAAGGGAGAATCCTGAACACATGTGAGTGACCTTCCTCCTATCAGTGTACCCCTGCCCAGCACTGGTACCACTTCCCTTCCACTCAAGCACAATCAGTCGAGAAGCCTGGACCATCCTCATGCCCTCTGGACACCACAGAACTGGGCAGCTTCAAGAGAGACATCTCAGAGAGCAGCACTGAAGGGATGTCACAGCTATCACTCTGACCATGCCCCTCAGAGCAGATGTTCACATCTCAGTGCATTCAACCGATCTGTATTCTAACCTCGTAGGAGCATGAGACATTGCCACCCCTCATGTCCTGGGTGGGGTGACTGATGAGTACCACCATCTTACACCAGGGGCAACTTGTGTGAGACACCATGCAGTAATGGAAAGGTGAATGTGAGCCTTGATGTTCAATGCTTAGGCCACAGTTCCCAAAGGGTTAAGTAGTGGGAGCCAATTAGTTGCACATTCATGCATGTTCCTATTTCCAAATGCCATTGTTGAAGACCAATCCCTCACTGGTGCCCTCAAGCATAGTGCGGGAGAGGGTGGGGGGTGTGGTCAAGGGCAGCCACCAGAACCCTAGAGGCTCACAGCATGAAGGGCCAATAGGGCTTTCAAGCAAGCTCACTCTCCACAAGATATGGGAATGAATACCCCTGCTGCTCCACCCACCCCCACCACCCCTGCCCCAAATTGCACCTGTCTGGTTCCCCAGCATCCTTTCTCGTATGGCCTCAGCAATTGGCACCTTGGAGGGTGATGAAGACCTGAGTGCTAACCTTGGATATCCCCTTTAGAGGTGAGGTCACCGATTCTTGTTTTTATACAGCTGTTGTAGATCGTGCCAGTATGACATCATGGCAATGTGCAATGAATATTCACGGAGGGGAGAGGAGTCCCAACGGGAGGACTCACTAATAAGATGCTAACGTATCTAAATTAGGTCCCCGAACTTCCCGGATAGCAACCTCCTTCCATCTGCGATGAGGGGTGTGGAGAATCAGAAATCGTGATCGTGCCAGCGAGAATCACGTTTCCTGGTTCGCCCAGGATTTTATGCTCACATTGCCATTCTAGCTGACGGCTAACATGGGCTCAATATTCTTCTCATGGTGTGAAAGCATGTTTTCAAATGCATACTTAACACTTTAAACACTGCCAGCTCATTAATCCAGGGTGATTATCAAGATGTGCCAAACATGTGAAATATGACCCTCTCTACTGTTATCATAAGTTTGCTACTTTTTATATTTGCAGCACCTGAAGTGGAGATGGAAAGGAATTTGTTGCTCAGTTTTCATCTCAATCTCCAGCCTTCGGCAAATTCCATCAGGGATTCCTAATGTCCAACTTAACTAGAGAGGGCCAATGATTTGTAAAACTGGTAAGCCTCAGGACTGTCCCCAGTAGCCCAGTGTGCAAAAATGTATCAGGTGGTACCGCACCATTCAGATCAAAGGTCCCTGGAGTTGATCCCTGTTTTCTATTGAGTTGACCAACCTCGGTTGTTGCGGGTGTAAGTGCCACACTTGAGCCTCAGCAGCCCCAAGCTACAAACTGGAAAAGTGACATGCTCCAGGCTTAGTGTGCACAGCGACCACCAGTGATGGTGCACCAAGTTAGCTGACACAAAGTTAGCTCTGATGCCAATCCAAGGTCAGAATTGTCCAAGCGCTCCATTTTCAAGTTTGCCACTGCCCTACTCATGTATATTTTGTTGGGTTAAATGTCTGTCTTTGACAATGTGAGTCAAATGGAACAGCACAGCAATGGGTGGGAAAGCATCCACTGGTGGAGCTTTCCCAGAGTCTCCTTTAGTGCAAGAGAGGATTTGGATGGGTCGAAGACTTCTGGGTGTCCCCTGGATGGATTTAATTTAATGAATTCTTTGATTCTTACTGAAGCGGTTTACATTCATGAAGTAAAACTAATTCTGCGTGGCTTTCCTAACCACGTAACTTAATTAAGGTAAGTAGGTGAATAAGTAACTTTGCGTTCCAATTATTTCTCTTATAATAAGCCAGTATTTCACACCTTGCCTGTGATTTGGTGATTCCTTTTTCTGAAACGTTCCACTGTGCATGGAGGATTTAAATTATTTATTAGAAAATGTCTCATGGCTGATACAGATTTTTTTTCTGTCTTTGCCAGCAGACTTACTCATTCTTTCGATAAGAACGTGGACAAAGCTTTCAACATCCTCTTGCAAGGACTGTTGGGCCTTTAGTGGGACTGGAAGATAGCCGTAGTGTTCTCTGTTGCATATGTGCATCTGAATCTCTAGAATGAAACAGAAAATAACAATTAATCAGTATTTGTTCTGTTAGAATGTGAAAGAACAATATAGAATTAATTTAGGAATATTAGATCACACGTTACTTGGGTAAACTCACAGTGAAACATATTGTGATAGGAGCAAAAACCAGTTTGCCAAGCAACATGGTTAATTCCCTTTATGGTGTGAATTCACTAGTAAGAAATACACACATGTAAATTGGTTTTCCAAGGTTTTTGCTTTAACACTAGCATGTAAGCTTATAATCCTGGCCTTGATAATTAAACTGCAGTCAGATAAAAGAACAAAATGCCTCCAGCTCTATTATCTTGTTGGAACCTTTACTTTAACAAAGAAAAATTGACCAAGATCCAGTTTTCAAGAACAAATTCAAAATATTTTTTAGACATTCATTATAATAAGTTATCCTTTACTTATTGTGGGATATTGATGAAGGGTAATCTTGTGATAGGTATACACAAATAGGAAAAATATAAGTATTAGGTAGAACTCATATATTAGGACATTGTACTTTAGAATTGAGAAAATGGTTACAGGCTAACTGGTAGCCATTTTTACCCAGAAATACATGGACAGTTTAATTACAAGCAGCTATGATTTTGAAAATAAGCATACACTGTGAAGGATTTACACAAACAAATCGGTAGAATTTATTTACATTTAGGATAGCATACTATAGAAATGAGGCACATATTCATGGATAGCCATTTTTAACCAGAAACCTTAAAACATAAACATGGGCAGCACAAGTTCACAACTCTGGTTCCAACAGATATTAAACGGATCTTACCTGTGCCACGCACATAGTAGCACCACAGCTTTTCTAGTTCTCTTTGCACTAAGGTGGCACGGTGGCACAGCGGTTAGCACTGCTGCCTTAAAGCACAGGGAGCCAGATTCAATTCTGGCCTTGGGTCACTATTTGTGTGGCGTTTGCACATTCCCCCCATGTCTGTGTGGGTTTCCTCCAAGTGCTCTGGTTTCCAACTACAGTCTAAAGATGTGCAGATTAGGTTGATTGGCCATGCTAAATTGTCCCTTCGTGTCAGAGACGTTAGCAGGGTAAATACGTGAGGTTACTGGGATGGGACTTGTGTGGGATTGTTGTCGATGCTGCTGGATGGGCCGAATGGCCTCATTCTGCACTATATGGATTCTATGGTTCTAAGAGAAAGGATTTTGGAAAAGATAAGGAAAAGCTCTAAATTCATGTCGAAAGAAACTTCAGGAGAATTTACGATGGTGTTGTTTCTCTTTCCTATTGGAAAGACATCAAGGGTGCGAATCTGATTGGGGCCAGTGCAGGAGCAGGGAGAGTGGGTTTAGTGCTGTTTTGGTCCTCACGTCTGATTCAACAGGCACCGGGAATCCTGGCTACAGCTAGCGGTCACGGAGAATTGCCCTCACTGCATCTGGAATTAATTCCCCCACAATAATCTCCCCTTCAATGTCAGTAAAACAAAGGAGATAGTCAGGAAGTGACAGTGATGAAGTGGAAATGGTCAAGAGCTTCAAGTTTCTAGGTGTCCAGATCATCAACAATCTGTCCTGGTCCCTCCACACTGATGCTATAGTTAAGAAAGCCCACCAATGCCTCTACTTTCTCAGGAGACAAAAGAAATTTGGCATGACTGCTACAAATCGCACCAATATGTACAGATGCGTCATAGGAAGCATCCTTGCTAAATATATCACAGCTTGGTATGGCTCCTGCTCTGTCCAAGATCGCAAGAAACTACAAAAGATTGTGAATGTAGTCCATCTCGAAACCAGCCTCCCATCCATTGAGTCAATATATCCCGCTGCCTCGGAAAAGCCGCCAGCATAATTAAGGACATCACACACTCCAGAGATACTCTCTTCTACCTACTTATTTGGGAAAAATATACAAACTTTTGAAAACATGTAACAAGCGACTCAAGAAGAGCTTCTTCCCTGCTTCCATCAGATTTTTGAATGACTCTATCAAATATTAAGTTGATCTTTCCCTTCACCTTATCTGTAACTGAAACATTATATTCTACATCCAATCCTTTCCTTCTCCCTGGTGTACTCTATGAATGGGATGTTTTGTCTGTACAGCGCACAAGAAACAATACTTCTCGCTGTATCCCAAGTCATGTGACAATGATAAATCAAATCAAATCAGTCAATATAATAACTGGGTTCTGTGGTTCTTACTGGTACATTAGCACATATGATGCTACCTTGCCAGTAAAACTGCAATCATATATAAGAAAGATGGGCCTCAAGTCTTATTATTTTGTTGGACGCTGTCCCTTGACTGTTAAGTGACCTCCTGTTTTTAGGAATAAATTTAAAATGACATCTCTTCGAAATTGAATGGGCACCCTCATCATAGATGGTGGTTCTCTCACCAAATATAGGATATTAATGAATCTATTATTGATCAAATGACCATCATGCATGTAACCAATAACTATACAACCCCAAAGTTCATCATGAATATCTCAACTCAATCTTACATCTTCAGATTTCTTCATTAACCTGGTCTGACCCCAGCGAATCTTGCATGTTTGGCAATGATGATAATATATCTTTAATATTTGATGAATATCCTTACTTTGAAATGCTCTTTCTGTAACAAGTCTAAACCTAGGATTCTCATATAGGAATAAGAACTAGCTATCTTCTTTTTGGGATTCATCTCATTTGCAATTTATGTATAACTGCTTCAATTGTATGGTTTCCTTTTTAATGAATTTGTGTGTGTTTAAAATGTACATCATCGCGGTAATAATCCTTCATTTGTAGGTCAAGCAGCGTTTACATCACATTATGTGTCCTTGGGTCTCGCTGCCTCTGACTAAGGTTGTCGGGGAATTAGTCTTTGAATAATCTTTAAATATTAATAAAAGTTGTAAGATATCACATTGTCCTTTCTTTTGGGAATTTTTCTATGGTGTGATTTATTTTGCAATTTTTCTTTTCCTAAAAAATCTGTACAGACTCAAAACTTAATTTCTCCTATTTAATCTTCTGTATCAAAGATTCATGGAGTAGTCTCCTGTTCTCTTACAGTGGGGAAATATTTAGTGGGGATTCATCTAAGCTCTTATAATATCCAGGAAAATTACGATCTAGATAAAAAAAAATTATCAGGCAATCGGGAAGAAGGATATAATCTCGACAGATGGAGGTTGTTTAGACTCAGTGAATGCACTTATGTGTCCTCAAATCTGACTTCCTCTGGTTGAAGTTGAGGTGGGTTAATGAGGAGATAGGCCTTATCTCAAATAATCCCAAACTATGTCCAAAAGTGTGCAGGATAGGTGGATTGGCCAGGCTAAATTGGCCCTTACTGCCCAAAAAGATGTTCAGCTTAAGTATATTAGCCATGGTAAATACACAGGGTGATGGGGTGATGGGGACAGGGCAAGAGTGGGGAAGGGGAGGATTGACCCAGGTAAGATGCTCTTTCAGAGAGTTGGTGCAGGGTCAATGGGCCAAATGTCCTCCTTTGCACTGTAGCAATTCTATCTAGCGATTCCATTCTATTCTAAATGGGCAAGGATTGCAATTAACCATGGTATCGTGCCCAAAACGGAATCTGAGTTTTTATACAGAATCTACATTCATATCTAAGCGTGTTTTTTTAGGTTAAGTATACAAGGAGTGTTTTGCTGACAGTGAGTGTCAGACCTTGATTCAAGGATCCACAACAACAAATCCAATAGAGCTTACATGACAATTTCCCTCAATTCACCACTTGAATCGCGGGAGTGAGTGAGTGAATGAGTGTGTGTGTGTTTGTGTGTGTGTGAGAAAGTGAGTGAGTATGTGTGAGAGAGAGTGTGTGTGTCAGAGAATGATTGCATATGAATGATTGTGTGCATGAGAGAGTGAGTGTGAATGTGAGAGAAAGTGAATGTGCCTGTGTGTGGGTGTGTGTGTGGTTCACTGCAATCCTTGGGTTCTCTCACATCCTCATCCTCACTCCCAGACACAACAGACACTCAACTCAACAGGAGTGAAGATAGGTGGTTGACACCCTGACATTGAAATGAGCTGGTCATACTACTCTTGTCCTTTCAGCCTCCCATACATCAACTCTAATTGTCATCTTTGTTCATTACTTAATTTAAAAAAAATCAAATTGACTTTTTTTGCTCAGCAAGTTGTTTCTTTATTTCATAGCTGCACTTTTTAAAAATTTATGTTTAATGTTGTGCAAAACCTTATCTGTTCCTTGAGTGGGAAAAAATTGAAACGTGGGTCCTCATACAAATTGGATGAATGGAATAGCGATCAGCGAAACTCCAGGCAGGAACAACATTATCCCCAACAGCAAGCTCCTCGGCCTTTTGATTAAGATCAAGCACAAGATCAAGTCCAAAATCAGTGTGATGCCTGTTCTTGTCAGCTTGGATCCAGTATGTCCCCTTTGTGGGGAAAATGAATTGGATTCAATTCAAATTTGAATTGGTTTTTGAACCAAGGGGATGGATGAAGGGCTTGTCCTGTCCACTCTATGCATTGGCTTTGTAACTCTGAGAAAGGACAGTGTCCCCAAGAGGGAAAAACAGAAACCAGATAAAAAGATCAGGGCCAGAATTCTCTCATCCCACCCACCATTGGAATTCTAGCAATCAGGGGGCGGCCCATGTAATGCCCTACTGAAGTCAGGCAGGAATCTCTGGTTTTCAGGCGAGTGTGGCCGGAGAATCCCACCCCAGAAGTTGGACCAGCAATAAAACTCAGGGTCCTGAGGATCATAACATACAGGGTTGGCTACCTGACACCCAGCCAGGGCCTCTAGAATTCCCGCATGCCCTGGAAATCCTGTCTACTGAAGCTTTCTTTGAAACAAGAGCTAATTACATTATTATGGACTCCAGAATTATAAATCTTAAGTGGGTAGATTTGGGAAGCCCAGTATGTAACATACTGTTGGGGGGATTCGCATGCATTCAATACACAGACAATTGAATGCTGAAACATATACAGGGTCACAGTTATTCAAGGGGCAGGATTAGTACCAGTCTAAACCTGTCCTCTCATTACGAGATGTACCAAGCAAAAACTCTACTTCAAAATTTCAACCATGCATGAGTACTGACCAGGATGTTGTCACTACCTTGTGGCAATAAAATTACACTTGATACAAGCTGCCACCCCCCAGCCGCTGCTGCCGCTTCGCCCCCCCGCCCCCCCCATACAAGCAATGGCAAATTTAGGATCATAAAGTGAAATTGGATCTTCTTAACTTTATTAAAGAATTAGAACCATAGAGTCATCACAGAACAAAGAGAGGCCAATCAATCTGAACTGACTCTCCAAAAAGAGCATCTTACCCAGGCTCACAGCCTCAAACCCTGCAACCCCGCGCATTTATCATCTTTTGATATTAAAGTTAAAGTTTATTTATATGTCACAAGTAAGGCTTACATTAACACTGCAATGAAGTTACTATGAAATTCCCCGAGTCACCACACTCCAGCGCCTGTTTGGGTCAATGCACCTAACCAGCATGTCTTTCAGGCTGTAGGAGGAAACTGGAGCACCCGCACACTAAAGAGCAATTTAGCATGGCCAATCCAGCTAATCCACATATCCTTGGATTGTGGGAAAAAACCAGAGCAGCTGGAGAAAACCCATGCAGACATGGGGAGAACTTGCAGACTCCACACAGTGACCCAAGGCCGGAATTGAATCCGGGTACCCTTGTTGGAAGAACAAGGGGCAGGATTATCTGTCTCACCCGCAGAAAAATTTCTGGTGGCGGAGACAGCTTGCCATCGGCCAGATCTTCTGCGGGTGGTGGGAGGGAGGGGGGAAAGAGATGAGTCTTCGGCGGGACTGGAAGATCCCATTGGCAAGAAGGGCCAGAATATCCCACCCAAGGGATTCTAGTCAAAATGCCATCTCCAACTAATTCATTCACCAGGTGGGGGATGGAGGCTAGCGATTGATTATAGGGCTCATTAAAATTACAGCCCTGCATAATACACAGCAGCAGAATTCCATGGCCCTGCGATCCATTATCAGGAGAGAACATTATGCTGCAATGACCTTGTTAATGGCTTTTTCTCAGAACTGATTAAAGACACTGATTGGAACAAAGCAGCTATGACTTGCACCAGATAGCTCCCGGTATTGCCGGATTTCAAAGTAGCTCTATTGTTTTTTTCTGCCCTGACGTGAATATTTCAAAGGACGCTAAAAATGTTAACACTGAGATATCTAATATTTCCATGTCATATGCTAACCTCAGGAACAACTAGAATCCCTTTTCTTACTTTTGCTGGTTTTCTGATAAACATTAAATAAAATCTCAGTTGGTGTGCGGAGAGGCAGACTTTCTTGGATTGCAAAGAACAGGAAAGAGTGGCAGACTGAGATGGATCGTAAGGAAAAACTAGCCACAGTGCAAGATCCTAAAACCTTGAAGAATTTACAGTTCACTTTGAGGCGTTGCAAGGTTTTTCACACCAGATTTTGGTAAATTCTCGCAGGACCTCCATATGCGAGGGTCCCCAGACAATAATCTGGAGCTGTAACAATTACTCAGAGAAATGAGGAAAGCCATGACCTTGAATAGCGAGACACACCTTAATGCTCACATTGGGATATAACCAAAAATAGCAGTTGCTATGTTTTACAATGGAAAGAAGCATTTTACCTGTCCAATTTCACTCTTACAATTTCAGTAATATTGAAATAATATTACTGAATAACATTGAGTACTATTCATAGAAAGAGCGAGTTATGACTATGGTAGTTCAATGTCTTATTACAACAAGGGCACTGCAGCGGACTGACCCTACTACAATCTATACTGTGATTCTTTATTTAAGCTCAGTGCTCAAGATGGCTTCTGATGAGACAAAAGCAACAAAAATTTGATATGATAAATGGGCATCATTTTTGAACAATCCTACACTGAATTTTAAGTTCCTGCCACCACTTAGGTAGTTTGTCCATCTTCCTGTTCTGGAAGGCAATGCTAGCGAGGAGCAAATTAAAACCAATGCCTATCAGACCCACCTACAGAATACTATCAGTTGGTTCAAAGCGATTGGTTTTCAATGTCAACAATTTCGATTCAATAGGTGCATCCCAGCAATTGTCAGCTTGGATGGGGACTAGTGGGAACCTTGAGGCCCCTATTCCGTTATTCCAGAAGAATTACTATCCATACACTTTGAGCAAAAAATAAGATTATGTAGCAGCGGCACTTAAAATTTATTTATTAGTCTTACAAGTAGGCATATGTACACTGAAGCTACTGTGAAATCCCTTGCTCACCAACTCCGGGTCTGTTCGTGTACACTGAGGGAGGATTTAGCATGGCTAATGCACCCAACCAGCACAGCTTTCAGACTGTGGGAGGAAACTGAAGCACCCGAAGGAAACAAGTAATATAGGGAGCTGTACATTATCATTATCCTTCTTATAGAATCATAGAATAGAATCATAGAACCCTACCATGCAGAGGTGGCCATTTGGCTCATCGAGTCTGCACCGACCACAATCCCACCCAGACCCTATCCCCACAACCCCATTCATTTACCAAAACGAGTCCCCATGTTATTAAGGGGCAATTTAGCATGGCCAATCCACCTAACCTGCACATCTTTGGACTGTGGGAAGATACCGGACCATCCAGAGGAAACTTACATAGACACGGGGAGAACATGCAAACTCCACACAGACAGTGACCCAGGACAGGAATCAAGCCCAGGTCCCTGGCACAGTCTGTCCACATATTTCTGAGCCAAGTATGTCCATATATTTTATTCCATCAAAGAGTGGCTTCACCAGTTGGCGGTGAAGTGGTTCTTTGCTGGCTGCTTGTCTCTTTGCATCTCAGCCACAATATACATCAAAACCCTAGAGATGTTCTCATACTTGGTTTCCTGGGAACACCTTCCAGCTGTGGCTGTGCCAAGCAATTGCTGTCCCAAAGCCTCAGAGTTTCCTTGTCATCTATAGTAAGAGACCTATCTTTAGTCTCAGAAGTAGATATAGAGGACAGCTTGCTCTATGCTCTGGTCTTTGCATATTCAACCCAGTGCCACATAAGAGGGTTACTCATCACCAGCAGAAACATCATGTGTTGTCCTGAACACAAATATTTTATGGAAAGCCCGGAATAGGTATAAATATACTGTATATATTTAAACAAATTTGATATACTGGGAAAAGATCAAGTAAAGAGATATTACTTACAGCTATAAATCTAATTACTTAACCCTGCCTGGAAGTGAATGAGAGACAAGGAATGTTCTTATATTTGTAAATAAACAGATTGTGAATGCTGTTCATATACACAACGTTACTTAAAATTACCTCTTGCCATACATAGGAACTAGAGACCAATAGTTTAACAAATTGAACTAAGTTGTTGTCAAATTCATGGTACGACATGCTGAATGAATATAAGATTTAAAGGTTATACTGTCATCGGCTTTGGGCACAGGCAATACTCAAAACCAGAGTATTTCTAAGCTTCAATAACTTGTGCACAAGTGAGACCACAATGCAGCACAAAGCATTGCAAGGTGTTCTGTTGATACATACAAACAATTTAGCAGTTATAGTTAATTACAACAAATAAGAAATGGGTAATTCTCTAATCCTTCAATTGCAAATAGTTCCACCAATCATAGCATAGTCTTTTGCTCTTTCTTATCCAATAGAAAACTATCTCCTGCTAATCCTTCATTAGCATAATATGTCCCCATATCTTGCCCTTTGGATTTTGTTATAGAAATGTCTTATTTTCCATCCTCTGGTGAAGACTGGGAATGAGATGTTTATGGGGCTTACACAGGGTGAAGATTACAGTTTATCCTGAAGATACAAGCATTGGCTTCAATGAAGGCCCTGTATGCTGATGAGCATTTTTCATTACTTGACAAGAGTTTTCTTTTGACAATTATGGAACTTTAATTTTCACAATTGTTGTAATCTAACTTCCACAATACTGATTAAATCTCTAAAAATATTTTATAACAATTAGCAGGAGTAAGATGCACAAGCAAATCAAATCAGCAAAAATACAAATCAAATGAGGTTATATTATTATTACAGAAGTGTTGTCAGGCCTCATTCTTGCCACGAAATACTGGAAAATGTTATTCTCATTCGTTTGCTTGCCATGAGTGACAGAGAAGCTATTGAGAGGTATTGAGATTTTATTTAACATGGAAAAAGTTAAGGAAATGTGGCTTGTTTTCAAGGTAGATTTGGAGGCCTAAGAGAAGGCCTCATTGCAGAAAACTTTGACCAAGATTTGGAAATGTGCGCTTAAAGGCTCCAATTTTCAAGCACTAGAAAGTTGAGGAGCGTGTTCATGGTTCAAAAAGAGGCCATTTGGCCCATCACATTTGTGTTGGTGATTTGCTGGAAGCAATCCAAACCTAATCTTCCTGCTCTCCTTGCTGACCTCTACAATTTTATCAATTTTTAAAACTATAAAATTTTTTAAAAATTTAAAATTTAATCTGACCTTTAAAAATTGAATGGTTTTGCCTCAACCACTGCCTGTGACAAAGCATTTCATGCTCCAATGATTCTCTGTAAAGACATGTTTCCTAAGTTCACAACTCACTCTCAGGAATGATATTAAACTAGATGAGCCTCTCGTCATTGATTCTCCACAGACAGGTTATTCTCTCTCACCAGGCACTGACCCCAGCCAAAAGGGAGGTGGGGGTATTGTCACTGGGCTAGTACTCCAGAGGGTAATGCTCCGAGGAACTGGCTTCGAATCCCACCAATGCAGATAGTGGAGTTTGAAAGTTGAAAGTCTGGTAGCTGCAGCAGCGTCCACACCTGTAGTGGACAATGCTGAGGTTACAGCTCCAGGGAGAGGGTGCCTCAGTGGCAGGGCTCCCTCCAACACAGGTGAGACAAGTTAGGGGGACACCAGTGGCCCTGCTGATAAGGGTGGGGATGGGGTAGATTGTGGTGCATTGGTGGTGCCATTGCCGTGTGGGATGCTCCACATGCCACAGAGTGCCCAGAAAGATACACTGGAAAGCTCCCAGGGTTTATCCAGCAATGTGGCAGTGGGCCATACTGACATTGGAAAAATTCCCTTAAGGGGTTCACTAACAATAAGGCTGGTTCGAGGGGAGAGATCAGGCTACCTTCCAGACCCCACTTAACTGACCCTCTGAAATGGCCTAAAAAGCCACTTAGTTCATGGATATTTAGCGATTGGAGTGCAATTAGAAAATGCTATTTAGTTCTCTATATATATTGCAGCAACTGAGCTTGTTAGTCCTTTAAAGACATAGGGTGCAATCTTACGAGAAAGGTAATAAGTACCGAACTTGCTAATCAGATTGAAGTGCATATACATATATTCAAATACATATATATTGACACCTCGCCATTTTGGAAGCAATCCTGTTCACACCCAGACAAAGTATCTGGTAAGATGGGATCCGTGTGTGAAAATGAGCACATTTCTGATTTTTTTCCTTCTCATGTGACCTTATAACCTCACCACGCTGACTGACAGGCAGTGCGAGGTCGTAATAACGCACCCATAGTGTACCTGATCTCCCAGATAACTGTGTTCATTAGTGAGTTTTGGCCTGGATCTTTCTGGGGAATATTAATTTTCTAGGGAAAATGTGTGGCGCTCTTCCCCCCCAACAAATTAAGGCAGTACGATGGCACAGTGGTTAGCACTGCTGCCTCACAGCTCCAGGAACCTGGGTTCAATTCCAGCCTCAGGTCACAGTCTGTGTGGAGTTTGTAGGTTCTCCCCGTGTGTGCATGGGTTTCCTGTAGGTGCTCTGGTTTCCTCCCACAGACCAAAGGTAGGTGGGTTAGGTGGATTAGCCATGCTAAATTCTCCCTTAGTGTTAGTGGGATTAGTAGAATAAATATGTGGGGTTATGGGGATCGGTTGTTGGTGCCAGCTTGATGAGCTGAATGGCTTCCTTCTGCACCATAGAAACTGCAGTCTGCACTCAGAATGGGAGCATTCCCAGCTCCCAGATTGGGAGCATTCCCTAGTTTAAACTAGGCAGGAAACCTCCTAACTGCAATCACATCCCATAAAAAGTCTTTAATTCTTAATTTCAAACAGATGGTAAAAATAAGGTGCATTAAAAAGATTGCAATCTGAGTGTAAGCAGCTGTGACAGGATGAATTTGTTGCCATGGCTGGCACGCTGGATTGCCAAGGATAATTTCAAACCAAAGTTAAAGTTAAAGTTTATTTATTTGTCACAAGTAGGCTTACATTAACACTTCAATGAAGTTACTGTGAATGTCTGTTCCACAAACGTGTTTTGTTCTCCTCCCCCCACCCAATAATAACCCTTTAACATATGGCTGTGCAAAATTAATTTTTAAAAATCACCATCTGGAATGACATTGCAATCTGAAAGGATTTAAAATGGGGAAAGAATCATCTCAACTAGAATCTAGAGAGAAATCTTGACCACAAGTTCTCTACCACTGGGGTTTTCCTCATGTGGTGTTCTTGGTGTGTTGTGGACTTAATGGTTGATTGCTACCAGTCAAGGTAGGAGCAGGAGGAGGGCAACACAATCATGCTATTGTGATAGATAGTGAACTCTATGGTATTTTTAACCTAGCAGGTCCTTTGTCCCTATATGTCTCGTACATTAGTGCAGCAGCGCCACCTCGTGGCTGCAGTCTTAATTTTAAAATAACATCAAGCAAGAGTAGAAGCGATTAAAATATATGCAGGATAAACTGGAGTAAATACCTCAGAATTATCACTTTTTACCTATTGTCAGGGGACAGAAAACCCCTCCTAAAAAAATTCTGCACTAACTCATTCAATCATTCAGCTGCAGGAGGCAGAGTTTAAATATACTTACTTAATAGGGCAGCACAGTGGCACAGTGGTTAGCACTGCTGTCTCACAGCGCCAGGGTCCAGATTCAATTTTGGTCTCAGGTGACTGTGTGGAGTTTGCATAACGTGCGTTTTCTCCTGGTGCTTCAGTTTCTTCCCAGAATCTAAAGATGTCTGGATTAAGTTGCTCATGTTAAATTGCCTCTTAGTATCAGGGAAATTAGCGGGATAAATACGTGGGGACAGGGTCAGGATGGAATTGTTGTCAGTGCAGGCTTGATGGGCCAAATGGCCTCTTTCTGCAATGTAGGAATTCTATGTTATTTGTAAAAGAGCATGAAATTATTCCTACCAGTCTGTACAACTAGATTCCTTCAAAGGTCATTAGACGAGATATTAACATTCCCTTGGGAACATTCCCTTGGGATCACTCCATGACACTCTGTTTGGTAGCTCAATTTACTGTTTATATCATTATCAATTTAGAATTGATAATTTGATAATATTAAGTGGAATTTACAATAATTTTGTTCATCCAAACTCAGATCAAATGTAAACATCAGTGAGAAATCTTTGTATATTTCTCTCCTCTACTGACTTCTTTCATTAAGGTTTTAATCTTCGTCATTACCATCATCAGTAACATCATTTTCGGGGGGAGGGTTGACAGTTTAAAGTTTTAAAAAGTAAAAGTTTATTTATTAGTGTCACAAGTAGGCTTACGTTAACACTGCAATGAAGTAAAAAATCCCCTAGACGCCACACTCCAGTGCCTGTTCGGGTAAACTGAGGGAGAATTAGTATAGTCAATGTACCTAACCAGAACAACTTTTAGACCATGGGAGGAAACCAGAGCACCCAGAGGAAATCCATGCAGACATAGGGAGAACATGCAGACTCTGCACAGATAGTGGCTCAAACCAGGAATCAAACCCGGATCCCTGGCACTGTGAGGCAGCAGTGCTAACCAGGAATTTAAAAATAAAGTTCAAACAAAAATGTATTTATTTCATTCATTGTGAGACAACAGCACAGTGATAGTCAATAGCAATGACCGTAATATGCTGGCGAGCACAGTTAAACTCAATATTTCACTGGTCCAACTGCAGTTTTCTACACCTGCCTTATCCCCTAGTAGTGGGTTTTGTACTTTTGCATCTCTTGTTCTGTGATTTTAGCAAATTGAATTTGTCATAATTCATACTTCTAGGCAAAATGCCATAGAAAGGTAAAAAGTTTTGCATTTAAATAACACCTTTCACAATCTTGGGACATGTTAAAGCACCTTACAGTCAATGGAGGAATATTGAAATGTAGTAACATTGTAATACAGGAAAATATATTTGGCCAGACGGCTGGTTTGTGATGCAGAGTGATGCCAACAGCGTGGGTTCAATTCCCTTACTGGCTGAGGTTATTCATGAAGGCGCTGCCTTGGAACATAGAACATAGAACATAGAACATTACAGCGCAGAACAGGCCCTTCGGCCCACGATGTTGCGCCGACCAGTTAAAAAACAATGACCCTCTAACCTAAACCAATCCCTTTCCATCTATAAACCTATCCACGGATCTCTTAAACGCCCCCAAACTAGGCGCATTTACAACTGCAGCAGGCAGGGCATTCCAATCGCTCACCACCCTCTGGGTAAAGAACCTACCCCTGACATCCGTCCTATAGCTACCCCCCCTTAATTTAAAGCCATGCCCCCTCATGCTAGCTTTCTCCATCCGAGGAAAAAGGCTATCACTGCACCCCATCTAAACCTCTAATCATCTTATATGTTTCAATAAGATCCCCTCTTAGCCGCCTTCTTTCTAACGAAAACAACCCCAAATCCCTCAGTCTCTCCTCATAGGACCTCCCCTCCTTACCAGGCAACATCCTGGTAAAGCTCCTCTGCACCCTCTCCAAAGCCTCCACATCCTTCCTATAATGTGGGGACCAGAACTGCACACAATACTCCAAGTGCGGCCGCACCAGAGTTGTGTACAGTTGCAACATGACGCTGCGGCTCCTAAATTCAATCCTCCTACCAATAAACGCCAAGACATCGTATGCCTTTTTAACAACCTTATCTACTTGATTCCCAACTTTCAGGGATCTATGTACACATACACCTAGATCCCTTCCCAGCCTTCTCAACATTGTCCCTTGCCTGAATCATCACCAGTCAAATCTCCCCCTCAAAAGGGATGAGCAGCGTATAGTCACCTGTGATTATGGTGACTTTACCTTTACCCACAGAAAAATGTAGCAGCAACTCACACACAAACAAAATCATCGGAGGGTGTTCTTGATAATGTTGGTTGAGGTATCAGGAAGAAACTTCAACCTACAGCCCAACTGATCAAATTCCCTGGTGACCAACAAGTGTAAGATAATTTGTTTGGACCATGCTGGGAGTTTAACCATGCTTACTATCCTTGAGGCTTGCAGGCACGTGTGCTCAGAAAAGACAGAAACACTATTTGAAATGGCACGATTTGTAATTAGTATTGTGTGTGAACCATTCATCCACATCCATTCTATTCGAGCATGAGGAAAAGTGCTGGCAGCCAGCTAGGCATTCATCACAGTTATTCCTGAGGGAATAGAATCACAGAATCCCTCATAGAGTCATAGAGTCTTACAGCATGGAAACAGGCCCTTCAGCCCAACTTGTCCATGTTGCCCCTTTTTTAACCCCTAAGCTAGTCCCAATTGCCTGCGTTTGGCCCATGTCCCTCTTTACCCATTTTACCCATGTAACTGTCCAAATGCTTTTTAAAAGACAAAATTATACCCGTCTCTATTAATACCTCTGGCAGCTTGTTCTAGATACTCACCACCCTCTGTGTGAAAAAATTGCCCCTCTGGATCCTTTTGTATCTCTCCCCTCTCACCTTAAACCTATGCCTTCTAGTTTTAGACTCCATACCTTTGGGAAAAGATATTGACTATTTAGCTGATCTACGCCCCTCATTACTTTATAGACCTCTATAAGATCACCCCTAAGCCTCCTACACTCCAGAGGAAATGTACCAATCTATCCAATCTCTCCTTATAATTCAAACCATCAAGTACCGGTAGCATCCTAGTAAATCTTTTCTGCACTCTTTCTAGTTCAATAACATTCTTTCTATAATAGGGTGACCAGAACTGTGCACATTATTCCAAGTGTGGCCTTACCGATGTCTTGTACAACTTCAACAAGACATATGAACTCCTGTATTCAATGTTCTGACTAATTACAACTTAAAAAGATGTAAAAACTCCTGTATTCAACATTCCGACTAAGTATAACTTCAACAAGACGTACAAGTTCCTGTATTCAATGTTCTGATCAATTACAACTTCAACAAGATGTTCGAATTTCTGTTCTAACCAATCCCTACAGTGCAGAAGGAGATCATTCGGCCCATCTGCTTCGACTTTCCAACACAGCTTTCACTCAGACCCTGTCCCCGTAACCCCACATATTTACCCCACTAATTCCCCTAACCTATACATCCTGGAACACTAAGGGACAATTTACTATCATCAATGCACTTAACAGAAAGGACCTTCAAAACCAGTCCACATGAAAATCTTTGGGATTGGCCTCAGCTGGTCCCTGGGATGATAATGGAGAAAACAGGGCCATCTGTGGTTTATACGGTCCAAAATTGTCAGGAAACATCTAGACCATCTCAGGAGTATGGAGTCCGTGCCAGTGCAAGCTTCATTATCACTGCCAGCACCGAGCCATGACAGGAATTCAACATCATGCCTGAGTCTCCAGGTGATGAGGACACGGATTCCAAAATGGAAGCAGAAGAGACTGGCGCCCCTACTAAAGTGAGATCTCAAGAAGAACCAGTGTCAGTGGCTTTACAACGCAAGCGAAGGTCTCCAGTCCAGTTCACACACCCTGACGGGCTCCCTACTCCTGAGATAATGCACATGACAAAACAAGTAGTGGTGAGGCCAAAGAGGGTGTCATCAGCATACATGTTGCATTTGTGGATAATATCGTGAAGGGTTGTTTTTTATTTACTGAGTGAGGAGATGAAGGTAGATTGGAAGGGGAAGGACCCATAACAGAAAAAAAAGAACAATTATCAACATCAGCTAATGCAGGACCAGAAAGGGAGGTTGGATGGTCAGCAGTTTGCTAGGAATAGGGCTGAAGGAGCAGGAGGTAAGTTTCAGATGAGATGAGTGCAAAAGGGACAGAAGAGAGGGAAGTGTGTGTTTGGGACTAGGTCAGGGGAGAATCATATAGGAGGTTTGGATTGGCGGAATAGGGGAATGGAAGGAAGTAGGGGATGCCACTCCCATAGATAGTCTAAGTCTTTACTGATAAAGTTCTTTGCACTTGCTTTTGGAGATGTGAGTGGAGAGAAGTTTGGGAACATAATTTGTAGTGGAGGTAAGAATCCAGGTGACCTTTGCATTGCACAAGGATCCCGGTCTGGTGAGCAGTTCTAAAAGAACCTGATGTTGCCTTGCGTTTAAGAGAACAAGGATAGGATCACTGGTTAGGATGAGAAAGAATATTGGTGGTAGGACATCTAAGATGGAGGTGAGGGAGGGTGGGGGGAGGGGGATTGTGTGAGGTAGGGGAGGGGGGCAGAAATTGTGCAGACTAGTGGCTGTCATGGTTAATGGCAGGCCAAAGGCAAGATAGGTGTAAAATTGAAAATGGTTTAGAAGAGGTGAACAAAGTGACCTTTCCTTGATCATTACATGGCATTATTATGATGTTATTTTTAAGCCATGAATGAAATATTGCAATTGATTTTTTATGGATTAGCATAAAGAAATGCATTGCACAAAAATAATCAATCGTTTGTTTGCAGTTATCAGGTACTGTGCCCTCTGTGATAATTTTTTTGTCAGAGCTTAAGTATAACCAGCATGATTGTAGTGAGTGAATTCATAATGACCTCTGATTGTTGCCATATTATAGGCCTATCCCTAGGGAGTGTAATGACTTTCGTTGCAACCCCTTCACAAACTAATGAATTGCTGCCTTCGGCAATGGATTAATGACTTTACTTCTTGGGTACTTACTGGGTGTATCATTGCAAAGTGGTGATCAGCTTGTACATTGTAAATGTTGTTCAGTCTATGGGAGTCTTCCAAAGTAATAAGAAACTTACAAACACATGCAATGGATCTAAACATAGGACCACAGCTAATATTTTGCAACCCCAAATGTCAAAAGGAAAAATTGACACACAAATCCAAGGTATTGAATGTCACTGTGTTCAATAGGATAGGGATGATCCCAGATACCCCAGCTCAGTTATCCACCATATCTACCAACAAGAACATACTGTGATCCTTAAATATGTCGGCATCATTCAATTGCAATCCCTTAAGGGTTACAAGCATATCGGCACAGTGTACACCCTGCACACAAAAATATCCAGGAGCCGAAAGAGAGGTACAGAATGCAAAGTTATGCTAAACCTTTATACGGTGCAGATGAGGCTCCAACTGGACTACTGTGGCTGAATAGCAGCACCACATTTTAGGGAGGAGATCAAGGCCTTGAAGAAGGCACAGAGTCGATTTACAAAGCTGGTAGCAAGTAAGGCAGTTTGCAATTATGTGGAGAGATTAGAGGAATTGAAGTTATTCTCTTTAGGCCAAATGGGAGATTTTGTGTTCAAAATTATGAAATGTTTCGATAAGAGTAAACTAAAAAAGACACGGTTTCCAGAGGCAGAAAGGGTGCATGTCCAGAGGGCACATATTTAAAGTGACTGGCAAAAGGATGAGACAGCACTTGGAAACATTTTCTTACATGGTGAGTTATGATCTGGAATGCATTGCCTGAAATGTGGCAGAAGATGATTCAACAACGTCCTTCAAAAGGGAACTGGCTGAATACTTGACAGGATAAGATTTACAGGACTATGGAGAAAGAACCCAAGAGTGAGACTAATTGGAAAACTCTAGCAAAGAGCCAGAACATGCACAATGGGCTGAATGGTCTCCTGGGCAGTATCATCCTATGCTTCTATATATAGGGTGGGATTTTCTGGCTGTGCTTTGACCCAAGACTGGAAAACCCCACCCAAGGTCAACAGACCTTTGCGTGGTTCTGTCCCACGCGCTACGATTCCCATGGCTGGTGCAATGGGAAAATTCTGCCCATAATGTGGATAACATATATAGTGACTTAATAGCTCTACATACATCCGCAAAGTTAGAGGGAGAATAGAGGAAAGGGCACATTTAAGATATCTTTATAATAGTCACTTTATAGTCAGCATTTATTCACTGAGAAGCATGAATAATCTGTATACCTTCAAGACATTTTAAGTAAATATATACAAATGCCCTTCCCCACAAGAAGTCACATATTGAAGGCAAAATGTTTAAGTCTAATTTTCCACTATCAATGGAATGATTCTTTGAATAAGATAAACAAGGGGTTCTTTAACAGCAACAGTTTTTGCACAGAATAGCTATTTCTAAAACAGCATATTACATAAAAAAATTAACAACTAACCCTTTATAGAAGGTGACACAAATTAATTATGCATTAATTGAATCAGAACATAAGAACTCGCAACAGGAGGAGCCTGCTCTATCGTGGCTGATCTCCTTTCCATCCCAACTCCACTTCCCTGCCCGGTTCTCCAGAACCTTTCAACCCATTATTAATTAAAAACTATCTTACTCCTCAAATTTACACAATGTTCTGGCATCCACCACACTATGGGGCAGCGAATTCCACAGATTCAACACTCTTTGAGAAAAGTCGTTTTTCATTTCTGTTTTAAATCTGCTGCCCCTTTCCCTGAAACTGTGACCTCTTGTTCTGGATTGCCCCACAAGAGGAAACATCCTTGCTATGTCTACTTTGTTAATCCTCTCTGTTATGTCATACATCTCAATTAGATCATCACTCGTTCTCCTAAACTCCAGAGAACATAAGAACATAAGAAATAGGAGCAGGAGTAGGTCATCTGGCCCCTCGAGCCTGCCCCGCCATTCAATAAGATCATGGCTGATCTGTCGTGTCTCAGTTCCACATTCCCGCCCTCTCCCCATAACCCTTAATCCCCTTGCCTATCAAAAACCTATCAACCCGAGTCTTAAATATATTTAGCGAGGCAGCCTCCACCACTTCAACGGGCAGAGAATTCCAGAGATTCACCACCCTTTGAGTGAAGAAGTTCCTCCTCAACTCCGTTCTAAACCGCCCCCCCTTTATCTTGAGGCTGTGCCCCCTAGTCCTACTGTCCTTTCTGAGCAGGAAGAGCCTCTCCACCTCTATCCTATCCATCCCATTCATCATCTTATACGTCTCAATGAGATCTCCCCTCATTCTTCTAAACTCTAATGAGTATAAGCCTAGTTTATTCAGCCTCTCCTCATAGAAGTTAGGCCTAAATTTTTCAATCTTTCTTCATAAGACATACCTGCCATCTCTGGAATCAATCTAGTGAATCTCCTCTGAACTGCCTCCTACATCCCTCCTCAAGTAAGGGGACCAAAACTGTACATAATACTCCAGGTGCAATCTCACTTATGGCTTGAACAGCTGCAGCAACATTTACATACTTTTATACTCTATTTCTTTAACTATAAATGCAAGGTCTACATTTGCCTTCCTAATTACCTGATGTGCCTGTGTATCAATTTGCTATGACTCTTGCACCTGACACGAGGACACCCAGATCTCTCTGCACTGAAGCACTCCGAAGTTTTTCTCCATTTAGAAAATAAATTGCCTTTCTATTTTTCTGATTGAATTGGCTGACCTCACCTTTATCCATGTCAAACTCCATCTGTCACATTTTGGCCCATTAACCTAACTTATCCATTTGTAAGCTTCTTAATTCTTTATTGCAACTTACTATCTCACCTATTTTAATGTCATCTGCAGATTTTTCTGCAGTACTTTCTAACCCTGCATTTAAATCACTAATATAGATTGTAAATAGTTAGGGCCCAAGGACCAAACACTAAAACACCACACTATTTATGTCTGGCCAACCAGAAAACGACCCATCCACCCTGACTCTCTGCTTTCTGTCGGTTAGCCAGTCCTCTATCCAAACTAATCAATTACCCTTAACCTCATGTGACCTTTCCTTGTTATATATTTAAAAGGATTGCAGGTTGCTTTAAGAGCTCAACACTTGATTTGTTGGTTATGCTATTAAGGTATTTGCACAGTGTGCTGTTTTATTTTCAGTTGGTACTGTGTACAGACAAGACCTCCTAGAATGCTGTTGTTAGCTTGAATTTACTGGTGCAAACCATGTCTTTTTTGTGTAAACTTCACAACTCCTAACATAGTTCGAACTTTACAATTGTGTATTAACCTTTTGTACAGCAACTTATCAAATGCCTTCTAGAAGGCCAGATATAATGTATCTGCAGATTCCCCTTATCTATTTTGCTTGTTACATCTTCAAAGAACATAGCAATTTACAACACAGAGAAAGGCTATTCATCTCACTGAATAAAACATATCAATCCAGCCTAACCCCATTTTCCAGTTCTTGGTTACGCTACTTTGGCCACGACTTTCTGGCCCAATTGCAACCGATCCACCACAGGGGATGAGAATCATAGAATCATGGAATCCCTACAGTGCAGAAGAGGCCATCTGGCCCATCATTCTGCACTGAGTCTCTGACAGAGGTCTTACCCAGGCCCACTCTCCCACTCTAACACATTTAACATGGCTAATCCATTTACCTACACATCTTGGGATGCTAAGGGGCAATTTAGCATGGCCAATCCAACTAACCTGCGTATCTTTGGAGTGTGGGAGGAAACTGCAGCACCCGTAGGAAACAGACATAGACGTGTACGGGGAGAACATGCAGACTTCGCACAGACAGTCACTGAGGTCGAAATCGAATCCAGGTCCCTGGAACTGTGATGCAGAAGTGCTAACCAGTGTGCAACTCTGCCGCCCACAAGGTGGCACAGCGAAACATCCTTCACTTTCGGCAGCTCCAGACAATTTGAGCATCAGATCACCTGGATAGTTTTATCTTTTGAGTGGAGGAGACAGGCAGTTCAGCTTTATGCAATGATATGAATGGCAAGCACAAACCCTCAGAATTCTTACAATTTGCTGTGCATAAACCCCCCAATTCAGACAATACACAGGACTAACACTCCGCAGTTCAGACTGTACACAGCATTAGCACTCCCCAATTCAGAAAATACACAGCACTAACACACCCCAGTTCAGACAATACACAGCACTAACAATCCCCAGTTGAGACAATACACAGCATTAACACTCCCCAGTTCAGACAATACACAGCATTAACACTCCCCAGTTCAGACAATAAACAGCACTAATATTGGTGAGTACAGACAAAAGCTAACTTCAAATGCCATTTATTTTAGCCAATTAGAAACTGAAGATGGTCCTGGCAATATCACCGGTGAATCTCTAATACATAAAAACTGTCTGTCAGATTTGTTAATGGACCATTGAACTCAATAGTGGTTCAGGGAACAGGATTGGGGCAGGGTTTGTGAACTTATTCACAATGTGGTGAACGTTAAAAGATTAAACGCCTACAGTGGTACTGCCAATGGTAGAAAATGCTGGAAAATGGCACACACCTCAGCCCTCCATCAGCAGTGCCTTCACCAAGGTCATAAATGAATATAATGAATGGTAGAAATTCAAGCACTTATCCCAGAGGGATTTGATGGTTACAACAGTCCAATTTAGTAGTTTAACTTTGATCTCCTGTCATCTCAGTTTAACCATCACATTCATATGAGGACCTTTATTAAATATTGTCTGTAAAATTACATTATGTCATGACAATTTCATGCTCAAGCCTTATTCATTGAATTCCTATGTTTAAAAAACTCCGATAACGTTGTTCTCGCATTAATCATTGAGTTGTCCATTTGCAAACACATTCCTGGAATCTTCATCACGGGTCAGCCTGCCTTCAAATGCTTCGACCATCTTCTGCAGTATTAATACAATCATAAACAGAAATGCTTAAAGAAAATGAAATAAAAAAGCAACTTTAATTTCTCTCCTGGTTTCCTTGTAGTCATTTCCTGGATCTTTAACTCCTGGAGGCTACAGGACAATCTGAGAGTGTTGACAACTACAATAAGAGCAGGTAACCTTATCAGAATGGGATCCCTAATGTCCCGCTATAACAACTGTTTACATCGAGTTTACAGGGTCCCAATCATTCTTTCAGGGGTGCTTGGGGGGGAGGGGGGGCGGGGGGGCGAGGAGGGGGGAGGTGTGGTGGTGGAGATTAGGAAAACAGTCAGGTAAATAATTGTTACAGCTCTCAAGCCTGGCCTTTCAGCACCAAAGCTCTTCTCCTGTGGATTCTTTGCCATCAAACATCAGTGTCAAAAGATATAGAATGAATTCAATCTGTCTACCCAAGGAGGTCTTCTGGTGCAGTGGGTAGAATCCCTGTTTCTGAGCCATGTTATAGTGGTATTGCCACTAGACTAATAATCCAGAAACCCAGGAGAATGCCGGGCAGATGGTAAAATTTGAATTCAATAAAACAGATTTTTTAACTATTCTTTCATGGGGTGTGTGCATCGCTGCAAACATCCCTAATTGCCCTTGAACTGAGTGCTGGCTAGGCCATTTCAGAGAGCATTTTAAATGTCAATATCATTGCTGGGGTGTCACACATAGGCCAGACCAGGTAAGAAGGGCAGATTTCCTTCCCGAAAGGACATTAGTGAACCAAATGGATTGTTATGACAATTAACAATGGTTGCATGGTCATCATTAGACTTTTAATTCCAGATTTCCACCAAATTAAAATTCCACCAACTGGTGTGGTGGGATTCGAACCCAAGTCCCCTGAGCATTACTTTGGATCTCTGAATTACTAGTCCAGTGACAATACCACTATGTCACTGCTTCCTCTAAAATTTGGAATTAAAAGTCTAATTAATGATGACACAAAACCATTGTCAATTGTTATAAAAACCCATTTGGTTCACCAATGTCCTTTTGAGAAGAAAATCTACAATCCTTATGTGGTCTGGCTTATACCGGACTACAGATCCACAGCAAAGTGATTAACTCTTAAATGCCGTCAGTTCAAGGGCAGTTCAGGACTGGCAATAAATCCTGGGCCAGCCAGCGATGCCCACATACCATGAATGAAAAAAAAGGCTCTGAGTTTAAGTTCCACCCCTGGAGCTGATGGCCACGAGGTGGATGCATTCATGATGCAGGCAAACAGGTTGCAAATCTACCTGAAAAATCCTTCCAGCACACAGCAGTGATGGGTGTTAAAAGCAGGAGAGATTCCTGGTTAGCCATGCGATGGAAAGAAAGATGGAGCCTCCACCATTACTATCCATAGCTCTAGACTACAACATACCTGTAAAACTTCATGTTACCACAGCAATTCAGACTACCCGAATGAATTGTAACACACTATCATCGCTTACCTGCATTGTTCTAATGCGAGAGCTACATTACACTTTGCAATGTTTGAGAATTGTCAAACTGTTGATAACAAGTTGTTTCTTTTACAAAATTGAAAACCTTGGGAGGTATCATTAACATCTGAATCAAGCTGAGATAATAATTAATTTCTGGGTGAGTTTTTCTTTCTGATCAGCATGATCTGAATAAGTACTTCTGCAGAGTAATAATTAACACGCACATTGAGATTATCCATATATAAATTATACAATGATGTTGGAATTCCCACTTGTTCCATCCATTCACTCTGGTCTGATTATGCTGCTGAATTTCCATCTCTACATGTTTTCAGTTCAGAGTTTTTTGAAAATTAACAAGGACTCGACTGCTACTTGGTCAGCCTTTTCGCTGGCAGAGAGATGTTCAAGTACCATTTCTTGCTTCTGCCCTGTTTACCTTTTCCTGCTGCTATCTGCTTTGAATCAACCAATTGAATCAATTGAATCAACCTTTGAATCAATTGATTGAATTCTTTGAGGAGGTAACTAAGTGTGCGGACGAAGGTAGAGCAGTTGATGTCATATACATGAGTTTAGTAAGGCGTTTGATAAGGTTCCCCATGGTAGGCACTTGAAGAAGATAAGGAGGTGTGGGATACAAGGAAATTTGGCCAATAAGTAACTGGCTGTATCACAGAAGACAGAGGGTGGTGGTGGAGGGAAAATTTTCAGACTGGAGGCCAGTTACCAGCAGTATACCACAGGGATCAGTGCTGGGTCCTCCGCTGTTTGTGATTTTTATCAATGACTTGGAAGAAGGTGCTGAAGGGTGGGTTAGTAAATTTGCTGACAACACCAAGATTGGTGGAGTAATGGATGAGGTGGAGGGCTCTCGCAGGCTGCAAATAGACATTGATAGGATGCAGAGCTGGACAGAAAATTGGCAGATGGGCGTTTAACCCTGATAAGTGCGAGGTGATTCATTTTGGTAGGACAAACTTGAATGCAGATTACACGGTCAATGGCAGGGTTCTAAGGAATGTGGAGGAGCAGAGAGATCTTGGGGTTCATATCCACAGATCCCTGAAGGTTGCCACTCAAGTGGACAGAGCCGTGAAGAAGGCTTATAGTGTGTTAGCGTTTATTAACAGGGAGTTTGAGTTTAAGAGCCGTGGGGTTATGTTTCAACTATACCGGACATTGATGAGACCACATTTGGAATATTGTGTGCAGTTCTGGTCACCTCACAATACATAGGATGTGGAAGCATTAGAGAGAGTGCAGAGGAGATTTAGCAGGATGCTGCCTGGTTTGGAGGGTAGGTCTTTTGTGGAAAGGTTGAGGGAGCTGGGGCTTTTATCTTTGGAGCGGAAGAGGATGAGAGGCAACTTAATGGAGGTTTATAAGATGATGAGAGGGATTGATAGAGTGGACGTGCAGAAACTATTACCTCGGGTGGATGTAACTGTTACTCGGGAGCATAACTATAAGGTTCATGGTGGGAGATATAGGAGCGATGTTCGGGGTAGATTCTTTACTCAGAGAATGGTTGGGGTGTGGAATAGACTGCCTGCTGTGATAGTGGAGTCGGACACTTTAGGAACTTTCAAGCGGTTATTGGATAGGCACGTGGAGGGGATAGCTTGATCTTGGGATTGGATGTAGCTCGGCACAACATTGAGGGCCAAAGGGCCTGTACTGTGCTGTAATGTTCTATGTCTCTATGTTCTAACCAAAGACTCATTTAGTAATGTAGTAAAGGCTGTTGGTCCTGCAAATTGTAGGAAAACAACTTCATGTCATGTATCCTGGTAAGGCAGTGAGCGAGAGGTGATGGAGACATTTTTGGAATTGCATCCAATCATTACACAAGTGCAGACACTTGGCTGGATTCTCTGACTTCACCCGCGGCTGGGATTCTCCGGTCCTGATGCTGTGAATGGAGATTTGGTTGAGCACCAAATTCTCTCTCACTGGCGGGGGAATATGACATCAGAGAATTCCAGCCAGGGTTTAACTTGCAGGCATTACACCGGGACACAAGCAATCCACAAATATAATGCAAAAGCTCAGCTCAAGATGGCACCGTGGCACAGTGGTTAGCACTGCTGCCTCACAGCGCCAGAGACCCGGGTTCGATTCGTAGCTTGGGTCATTGTCTGTACAGAGTCTACACGTTGTCTGTGTGGACTTCCTTTGAGTGCTCCGGTTTCCTCCCTCAGTCCAAACAGATGCAGGTTAGATGATTTCGCCATGCTTAATTTCCCCTTAGTGTCGTGGCATGTTGTTATGGGGATAGAGCCTGGCTGGAATTGTGGTTGGTGTAGACTCAATGGGCCAAATGGCCTCCTTTTGCACTGTAGGATTCTATGTTTTTATGTCTCTGCATAATTAATGTGTAAATGCTCATAGCAACTATCCCTCAATCACCACCATGTCATAGCTGAGTCTAGTCCTAGTGCCCACTGCTAGTTTTAAACATTCATTTGGGATATGGCTTCAATGGTACAGTTTATTCCCTATCCCTAGTTGCTCTTGAGAAGCTGTTGAGTGGCCTTCTTACTGAATGGTTACAATACATGTGAGCAACATGAAAAGCAACAACCAGTTCAACTGTGATGTCTCCACACTCTAATAGTGTACAAGCTTACAGCTAAAGAAAGGTTAATTCCACAGCTGGGATTCATGAAACAGTGTCTCAAAAACAGTTGTACCCTCAGAAGAATCAATGGAAAGGGGAAGAGAAACCAAAGAGATTTGGATTTACTAAACAATCTCTGCTTGCATTCCTCCCTCCAGTAGCTCGTTACTTTAATTATTACTGGCAAAATACAGATGAAGTTGTGTGCCAAGCTACTTGCACGTTAATAAAATGATTTGGTTTGAACACAGCAAGATATTTGCCAGTTAAACAGAGCCCAAAGAGAAACACAAGCCAGAAAGTAAAATTAATACATCTTGCCAGTAATCTGGGAAAACAATTTGGCAGTTGTAGGATTTCTAAATATTCATTTTCCAGTAAAGAAGCAGCCTTGTTAATGGAAAGGTAATAATTCAAGGAAGTAGATTTCATGTTAAACATTTACAACAGTTCTCGTGTTCAATATTTGTGACATTTTGGTGTTTGTAAGGACTCTTTATGTAAGAACTGGAGATTAACTAGGTGTTAACAATTACCGGCCACTTTGCAGGAAAATGCAAAGACGATGATGTCATCGAATGCCCAGGTGTAGTCCGGGTGGGGAGGGTAGAAGGCCAACTTTCTCGTCGTTTCCCTGCGCAGGTCAATGAGGAACGTTGAGTGCACCATAGGAACAGGAAAACAATTGGTGCTCTTCCACTCCCTGATTGGAATGTAATCAGGAGTCCTTCTGTAGTAGCCCTGGATGAAAGCAAAACACAAAACTGTACTTGGATTGAAAAAAGAAATGGAGGGGGAGCTGACAATGTATAAGGGTTGTAACTCCTTCAGGGGTGATTTGCATGTTCTCCCCATGTCTGCATGGGTTTCCTCCTGGTGCTCCAGATTCCTCCAAAGATGTGCAGGTTTTGTGGATTGGCCATGCTAAATTGTCCCTTAGTGTCCCAAGTTGTCTAGGGCAGATGGATTAGGGGTTATAGGGATGGGTAAGATGCTGAGTTGATACTGACTCGATGGGCTGAATGGCTTCCTTCTGTTCTGTGGAGATTCTATGATTTAATATCAGCATGAGAATGGATTGAGCCCAGTACAAACTGTGACATAACTTGGTGTTTGGGATTGACGTTGGTTTCAAAAGATTTTGTAAGGGTTATAGGCGAGAGTAGTGTGGAGATTAAAAGAAAAAAATGTGTCATGAAATGCATAAACATCTGAATATAAAATCTGACATCTTAAAATACTCTTAACTATAGGCCTCTAGGAAATGCTTGCACAGGACAGGTGGTGACTGTGTCATATACTATGTGATGGAATTGTGGTATCAAAGTTTGTATTCGTTTTTGAGACAGGCCCAAATTGAAGAGGGAAACTGAGAAGGAAGATTAACCCTTCTAGCTCCTGTAGAAACTAAGACTGAAACTGAGGTTGGAAACCAAAGCTTATGTGGAGACTGAAATGGGTTTACCCGAGGAACATGTGACATAGGCCTTAGGAACAGGAGTAGGCCACTTAGCCCCTTGAGCCTGCTCCGCCATTCAATAAGATCATGGCTGATTTCGTTGTGGTCTCAACTCCATTTTGCCGTCTGCCCCCACAACCCTTGACTCCCTTGTCCATCAAATATCCATCTAACTCTGCCTTGAATAAATTTAAGGACCAACTCCTACAGTTCTGTGGGGAAGAAAATTCTACAGACCAACATCTCTCTAAAAAAAAACTCCTCATCTCTGTCTTAAACAGTAGAGCTGAGGAGGTTCTGCAGATGTGTGCCATTTTTGGTGAAGTGGATTGTGCACAGCTGTCAGCTGGAGATCAGGCTAAATCTTAGAAGAGCACGAACTGAAATTCTTTTGGAGGATTTTATTTTGATTTGATTTATTATTGTCACATGTATTAGTATACACTGAAATTTTTTCTTGTGGGCTTTACAGACAAAGCATATTGTTCATAGAGAAGAAAAGGAGGTTGCATAATGTATTGTTACAGTCATAGTTAGGCTGTAGAGAAAGATCAACTTAGTGTGAGATGTGTCCATTCAAATGTCTGATGGCAGCAGGGAAGAAGCTGTTCTTGAGTCAGTTGGTGTGTGTCCTCAGACTTTTATATCTTTTTCCCAATGGAGGAAGTGGAATAGAGAATGTCTGAGGTGCGTGGGGTCCTTAATTATGCTGGCTGCTTTCTCAAAGCAGCGGGAAGTATAGACAGAGTCAATGAATGGGAGGCTGGTTTGGAAGACAGAGTTTGAAGGACTTTGTGACTTAGATTGCTGAGTGCATCACTGAGCCAATTAATAAGATGGAGCGATTGCCATTTAATAAATATTTTACATTTTGTATTTGAAGGTAGTTTGCCCGTAAGTTCATTTTTAATTTATGTTCATTCTGGATTTTGCAATGAAGGTGATCTGCTTTGTTTGATTGCTGTGTAGTAAAGTTCTTTTGTCTTAAACTGCGGGATCTCCTGGCTTCATTCTTTCACTTAAAAACTAGGATTTCCGATTTCTTCTTTTTAGAAAAATAAAGTTATCTTTATTTTTACATCAGTTGAGATGTTGACAATTAAGCTGTTAGTATCCCCAACCTTCTACCATTTTCATACTGGAAGATATTGCAGAATTGCCCACCCACTGCACACAGCAGCTTTCAAAATGCTGACATGGAGAACAAAGTGCCCCACTGAATGGTGGAGCCCGGATTGTTGCTGATTTTTGCCCAGGAGTGTAGACAATACTGCCTCAAAATGCTGCCTGTCCATGCAACATCTTAAATGATTGTCATGCACATTATAATTTATAGATCTCATATTTGTTTCACAAGTCTAACCTCAGGAGAAATGTTTATCAGAAAGATATGATTAAAGAGGAGCAGCAATTGCAGTGACATGTCAACTGTTCTTGTTCACAGGCAACTTAGGATAAACAAAAAGGTTGCCAAATTTTGGGTGTGCATAAACCAAAGATGAAATGGTAAACCCGCTGAGGAACAATTTTAGTAACTCAATCGGAATGTGTTATGAAGGACTGGGTTAGTATGATGCCCTTGGGTTGTCTTGGTGAAACCACGTGCAGGATTTGATACAATTGACAAGCCATCCCCTGCCACCTGGTCATTACTCTGAATCTTTCTCACTAGTTCTGTTGCTGGAAGGTACCCCACAGCTGGGGTCAATGTGGAAAGGTCTCTCTGGTACTTTTTGTTGTCCTCACAGTTCCATTAACTGTTGACATTGATTCCTGAGTGCAAAGGGGGGTTTTCTCCGGGTGCTCTGGTTTCCTTCTACAGTCCAAAGATGTGTGGGTTAGGTTGATTGGCCATGCTAAATTGCCCCTTAGCGTCCTGAGAAGCGTAGGTTAGAGGGAATAGTGGGTAAAATATATGGGGATATGGGGGTAGGGTCTGGGTGGGATTGTGGTCAGTACAGGCTCGATGGGCCGAATGGCCTCTTTCTATACTGTAGGGATTCTATGAAAAGTCTGGGGTCACATACCAACCGATTCAAAAACAATTTCTACCCAGCTGCTGTCAGTCTGCACTCACATGGGAAGATTTTTGAGCTCTGACGAAAGACCATTGAGTGGAAACATTAACATTCCTGGCCTCGACACTCGTGGGCATCATCGCTTCCAAATTTTCCCCTCCTGCCTCTGTTTCTCTCTCCATGCTGCATGACCTGAGTATTTCCATAAGGAAATTTAGCATTTCCGCTATGACTGTCGTCAATTTTTTCAGATGCACCATGGAAAGCATCCTCTCTTGTTATATCACAGCTTGATATAACTCCTGCTCTGATGAAATTGGCAAGAAACTACAAAGAGTTGTGAATGTAGCCCAGTCCATCATGCAAACCAGCCTCCCTTCTATTGATTCTGTCTACACGTACAGCTTCTTTAGAAAAGCAGCCAACATAATCAAGGACCCCAAACACCCCAGACATTCTCTCTTCCATTTTCTTTCTTGAATCAGGGAAGATTCAGGAGTCTGAGATTAGGTACCAACCCACTCAAGAACAGCCCTGCTGTCATCAGACTTTTGACTGGATCTATTATATATTAAGTTGATCTTTTTCTACACCCTAGCTATGTCTGCAACACCACATTCTGGACCCACTCCTTTCTTTCTCTCCTATGTATTCTATGAACAGCATGTTTTGTTTGTATAGCACGCAAGAAACAGTACTTTTCGTTGTATCCCAATGCATGTTACAATAATAAATCAAATCAAATCAAAGCATTTTCTTTTATCTTAAAATGTTATTTTGATTCAAGAAAGACCTTTTAAGTTCATAGTGAGAATTAAGCTCTATTTCCTGGTAATCTGCTTCTTTAATCATGCTCTGATGGGTGGTTTTTTAAAAAAAGAATAAAACTTGGAATCCTCTGCTACTTCCGAAAGCATCAAATCATATGGTTCACAGACCACAACATTTTCAGTGCTTACTGTAATGGTAGAAGGTTTACTGCTCTCCCTGTGAAAATGACAACTCAAGATTTTTAGTAGATAAGATTGAGTTTCAGTTCTGAGGAAGGGTGATTTTAAGTCTGAGACTACCAACGGGGAGAGTGCCAAAGAAATCAAATGGAAAGGCAAGCCACAGGAACAATAGGATTTATTGATGAACTGTATTCCTCGCACTCAAGCTCCGGAGTGGCTGTACAGGTGGATCCCTGGGCAAGTCACCCTCGTCCCGGGTCACAGTGGCTCAGTGGTTAGCACTGCAGTCTCACAGTGTCAGAGACTCAGGTTCAATACTGGCCTTGGGTCACTGTCTGTGTGGAGTTTGCACGTTCTCCCCGTGTCTGCCTGGGTTTCCTCAGGAATAGGGACTGAGTGGGATTGTAGTTGGTACAGACTCGATGGGCTGAATGGCATCCTTCTGCACTGTACGGGTTCTATGATTCTAAAGATTAAGAAGAACCATTGGAATAACAGAACTTCAGACAGGCTGAACAAAATTGCATAGAATTACTTAGGCTTTATATAATAAGACCTCTGATCCAATTAGTCTCTACCAATCTTGTTGCTCCTTTCCCTCCTTCAACACACCCGATCACCAGATATTGCTAGATTGCAATGTCAACCTGTGGATAGTACAGGAAATTCAATACCCATATTACTTTGTTTACTTTGTTCCCAATACTGTTTCAAATCTGGTGTCTGGCTGCCTCAGTACTAATCTCACCCAATCTGGCACAATTAATTTGAAAAATCTCACAAACTCTGTAGAAAATCAAGACTCTATGCATAGCCTGTTAGTATTTTCTACCAACAATGGAAGTGGCAAGCCATTGAGCTGAAAAGTAGTTTCAACCGTCCTAAGTAATAATTGGCTAAGAGACAGTAACCTGAAATATTACTCACCAGTATGTAGTCAGCCCACTTCTCTCTCGCGGTTTTCAGTGCCGTTTGCTTGAGTTTCATCATATGTGCAAATCTGGAATTGCTCCAGTGTTTTGGTCCAATTTCGTCAGAATAATGCCTGGGGGAACCAAACAAAGGCTGCTGAATCAGTGGGAACATCATTGGAAGGACACGCTGACTGACCCTGCATTGATATTTTGTCTCAAGGGCTGCTGAACTTCAACTCTGGCAGGGGCACGTTAATGACAAGAAGGTAGTGGGTGGGCTGTAGAATGGAGACTGATTTACTGCTGCCAGTCCTGAACTCATCCTCCTGCCTCACAAAGGGGGAGGTAAGGGTCCTGAACCTATCATTAAAGAAACTTCTTAAGAAACTCCTCAGGTGCATTTAGAAAGCAGCAAGTGTTGCTGTAGTACACCACCCCACTGTAAAATTCACTCCCATATTTCAAAACCAAAATGAAAGCCCATCGCTGCTAATGAACAAATTTGGTAAGTTGTGCATAGGTTAGAGATTCTGGCTTGAAGCGATTGAAACTTGTAGGATTTTTTTCTCTTTTTAAAGGAATTCCAGTGGATTATGCATGCTGTTTATGCTTAGGTTTGTAATAATAACAGGGAACAAAATGTGGGTAAACAGGAATGTGGGGTTGAAGTTACAAACAGATCAGCCATGAATGGTGCAGCCGACTCAAGGGCTGAATGGCCTACTGCTGATCCTAATTCGTATTCATACTCTTTATTGTACTGTCTTCCCCATCCACATGCTTTCAGGTCACATTGAATACAACAGCCAGTGCCACAGCATGTCTAGTTCTGTGAACACACTGGCCCTCTTGGTGCCAAACAATGCCTGCTATGTGCACTCATTTCCGTTACAGTCTTTGTTGGGTGCCATTTTGGTGAAGGAAATAAAAACATGGACCAAAGGTATGCCATCTTCAATCAGAATGTGGTGCTGATTTGACACTAGCACTATCATTAGCCTCTCGAACACACACAATTGAAGATGGGTTCAGCAGCATGAAGGATCCCTGGACAGTGCTGTTCAAAGTGATCATCATCATACTTTATCCTAGAATCCTTCCGGTGCAGAAGGAGACTATTTGGCCCATCAGGCCTGCACCGACAACAATCCCACCCAGGCCCTAGCCCCATAACCCCACGTATTTACCCCGCTAATCTCCCTGACACTAAAGGACAATTTAGCAAGGCCAGTCCCCTTAACCTGCACATTTTTGGACTGTGGGAGGAAATCAGAGCACCTGGAGGAAACCCATGCAGACATGGGAAGAAAGCGCAAACTCCACACAGTCGCCTGAGGCCAGAATTGAACACGGGTCCCTGGTGTTGTGAAACAGCAATGTTAACCACTGTGCAACTGTGCTGCCTTTGAAAAATGGTCTGGAATCTCCTACATGCCGGTACTGATGGTTTTATTACTCGTTTAGGCCCTGTCCCTCCTGACACACTAAGATTCCACAAAAAATTTAAATAATAATATTTAACTTGGCCTTTTAAAATTTATTTATTGGTGTCACAAGTATGCTTACACTAACACTGCAATGAAGTCACTGGGAAAAATCCCCTTGTTGCTACACTCTGGTGACTTTTCAGGTACACTGAGGGAGAAGTTAGCATGGCCAATGCACTTAATCAGCACGTCTTTCAGACGGTGGGTGGAAATTGCAGCTCCTGGAGGAAACCCACACAGACACTGGGAGAATGTGCAAACTCCAAACAGATCGTAGCCCAAGCCAGGAATCGAACCTGGGTCCTTGGCACTGTGAGGCAGCAGTGCTAACCACCGTGTCACCGTGCCACCTGTGTGCTCATGGTACAGTGTATTAAAACAAGCTACTCTCACTCCCCCACCCCAACTCTTTATTGAACAAAGGTAATGTCCCTTTAATTGCTCTAATTCTACTTTCAAAGTGCATGTTCCTACATCAATTGCAGCATTGCTTGGCTGAGCAAGGTTTCCGTGAAAATATTTGAAAGCCATCTACAAAGTCTTCAAAGATTCAAACAAGAATTTATTGAGATGGTTATGCGATGGAGATTACTCACTTGGGATGGTCCATGGGCCTCCACTCCACATAGTGGTAGGCCTTCTGAACATTCTTTAACCATTCCTGCAATATTGCTGTTGTGTTGTCAATGTTGTGGTCTGTGGCAACCCTATGGAAAAGACACAGATAAAATTGTCAACAGTAAACCAAGCTGAATTAAATTAGCATTTAAAATCAGGAGGTTATAAAAACAAATTGGCTTTACTTCAAATGCAAAAAAAAGTTGCTTTTCTCTCAGCACTAATCAAAATGAGGACAGTTTATAAATCTGCTCAGTGTTGGACCATTGCTTAGAGAAGAGAATAATTTATAATATTACCTTGACAGATACTATCATCAGGCCCCATTTTAAAAACAGCTCATTCTCACAGGTTTCTTGTCCTGTAATGCCTCATTTTGAATACTATTGAATTGATAATCTGATGCCAAAGGGATTGTTTCAGAGAGAAGAGAAATATTGACATTCCCTCAGATTATTCCTACATCACTTTGAATAGGCAAAGAAATTCCCACATTTAACGTGGGGCTACATGGAAGGAATGGACTATTCTAAAAGCTCTTCTAGGGAACCAGTATAAGGCATGATGGACTGAATGGCTACCTTCTGTGCTATAAGATTTTATCACAATGTGATAACCCCCAGACCTTGCATAGAGTTTCACTGATTGACCTCCTTGTAGGATTCGTAAAATACAAGCCACCTAGTGATTGGTAATTAGTTTACCAGGTGAGATTCTATGTTGAGCCCTTTATAAAGCAGGTCCTTGAGTAGGTCCATTATTGTATTGGACAGGTTAGGACCTGTGTTCACCATAGGTTTGTGGTTTTATTTTGTGCAACAAAGCACTATTCCTTTATGGCTGACTCCTGAAGTTACTATACACACCTTTATTTTCATTCTCAGGATGGTGGTTAGGAGTCAGCCACCTTGGTATGGAACTGAGAGTCACATATAGGCAAGACTGGGTAAGGATGGATGACTTTCTTCTCAGGAGGATATTGGTGAATTGGGTGAGATTTTGCAACAATCCAACAGCTTCATGGTTGTTTCCACTGACACCAACTCTCAATTCAGTCAGCTGACTTCAACCAGGGGGTAGTTGCGGGATTGGAGAACACTGGGCTGGTGGGAAAGCAGTCTGTGTTCCTAATTCCAATCACTATTCCAGTGAACCTGGCCTTCAAGTGCTCTAGTGAATCCTACTTAAGGTCAGGATGGGGCTCTGCAGTGATACCCCAGGGGTCAAGTTGCCTGTTGATGCACACTGCCCAAACTCTCATATGGTAGCAGGAGGGCAGAGCACAGAAGAGACTGCTGCATGTTGGGAATTAGACAGGTGGGTGTTTGTGGACTTCCTGGGCTTTCAAAACTCCACTTTCACTCAAGAGGCAAGGAGCAGAGGGTCAAACAATCATCCTGATGCATCTTGCTTGACTGGTGCCTGAAAATGCCACTAATCTTTGGGAATACAAGTCATAGCAGGGGAAGATCACAACTGCAGCAAGGGATGGGCTGAGGCAGCAATGGCCACCATATTTCCATGGGCCCCGCCAATATTCACAAATAAATCCAAATTTATCTTTCAGGAGACTCTTCTATTCCATTACTTGTGAAATTCACAGGCATTCTGGCAATTCCAATAGCCTTAGAGTTTCACAGCGCAGAATCATCTCATTGTGTCTGTGCTGACCATCAAGCATGTATCTAATTTTAATCCCCTTATCCAGCACTTGGTCCATAGCCTTGTTTGGTGTGGCTTTTCAAGCTCATCTAAATACTTCTTAAAATGCTGTGAGTGTTCCTGCCTCTACTAACCTTTCAGCCAATGAATTCCAGATTCCCATCCATTCTGGGTGAAAATGGTTTTCTTCAAAGCCCCTTTAAATCTCCTGCCCCTTATGCTGCTTTGTTACTGACCCTCTACGAAGGGGATCATCTTCTTCCTGTCTATCTTATCTATATCCCCTCAATGAGGTTTTGTACACCTCAATGAGGTTCTCCCTTCAACCTATTCTGCTCTCGATTAGGATCCTAATCACAGTATTGTTACCCGATTTCCATAACAAAATGATGCCCATTGCCAAAACCAGGGCCATGACCACCTGGAAGTGGATCTTTCACAAAATTGCAGCTGTCTGAGTCACTGTTGTTAATGGGGCAGTGAGGTCAGCAGCCCTATTTTTTAGGGCCTTACCACCCTGTTCACACCAAGTGGGGTAGAGCACTCAGATTCAACCCCAGAAAATTGAGCTGGTTAAGGAAAACAAATTCAAAGGAATTCACAAATAATTGTGATATGGTTCTCAAATATATTGACACTGCTGAAAAATAGCATTTTCTTTTGTCGAAGCTTTTCATCTTGCACTCACCAGGACATCGGCAATAAGATATTATAAGGGAAATTGACGAATCTATACTATACAAGAAGAGAGCACTCTCTTGTCACACTGTAGAAATGTATTGATTTCCCTTACATTGTATCCTTGCAAAATGCTGATGAATGCAAGATGAAAAGTTTCGATAAAAATGTTTATTCAGCAAAAGTGACAATTGTTATAGAACCAGCTAGAAAAACATTTCTAAAATAAATAAAACCACTGTTGTAAATGTCAGTAAAGTCATTGCGAATGAACCTTACGTTCCACTGTTAATTCATAATTTATCACATTCATTTGAAGTTTCAGCCTCTTTAATATCTGTTTGGTTCAGACATGGCAGTAAGAGTAATAGTCAGAGCGACAATAATATGTTGATGAATGTTCTGTCGTTTATGTTACATTGCTATTTGTGTGCTGCTACCCAATCTCCTGTCCTGATTTGGAAATATATCCAACCTCCTAGTTGGCACCATATTCTGATACGACCCACTTATGAATAAATTTGTTGGTCTTTGCACCTGGAACTGGGTAGGCATAGAGAAGATGGTCTCACATGTGGGGAGACCAGAAATATAAAATAGTCTCAAATAAATCCAACAGGGAATTCAGAAGAAAGTAAAATCACTTACAATTATTATTTTTTCTGTATATATGTGGGATGTGGGCTTCGCTCAACAGGGCTTCATTTCCACGAGGATAAATATTGGTCAAGACACAGGGAGGACTCCAATGCCCTACTATGAAATAGTAACACAAGAACATTGGCGGCAACCAGAGAGAGCTGATGGAACCTCAGTTTAACATCTAATTCAGTAGTAGTGCTGACAGTGCAGCACTCCCTCACTACTGAACTGATGTGCCAGCCTAGATTATTTACTCAAATCTCAGGAATGCACATTGTTGTTCAGGAAGTTGCTTTAGGAGCTGCTCCTGTGTTTTATGAAGGATGTAAAACTGTAGGTGACAGACTGTTTAGTCGCTTTTGTTTGTGTTGTATTCTGTCACTTGATGATATCGCCAATGGCAATATATACTTGGATTACTGCCCAAGATTTTGTGTCTCCAATCATGTCCTTAATGGAAAGGAAGTACTGCTGTAAAAGAGGCACATGGGGCTGAATTTCACCAGCCCTTTGGGGATAGGCTGAGAAGTGAGAAAGCTGGCAAAATGGCAAGGGATAGGGGATGGGGGGGAGAAGGGGAATGCCTAAAGCTTCCAACCATCATGCCTTTTCATCAGCAGTGGGAAATATAGTAGACATGAACCAAGAGCCCAACTGAGCCGTGTAATCAGCCAATTAAGAACGTGTACCCATTTCCACTGGCATTTTACCCATGTCAGGAGTGTCAGTCACTGTGTGGAGAGGCCACCAGGTAAACCTTATTGGGTCCTGGGTCTGGAGGCTTTTGATTCAAGGGCCTCTCTTTTGGGCATGCCATGGTCCATAGAAGCATCGCCTGCAGCAATGGCCACCCCTGCAGCAACAGGCCACCTTCCCCCACCCCAACACACTTGCCTTGCCCAGGCTCCCTAAGACTGCATATTCCTGATGGCGAGGTGTACAATTAACAACATGCCCTCCGAGCCGAGTGTAGCCACTGCAACGGCCAGCGCTCATGGTGACGCTGCTATGCTTTCAGCCTTCTGATTGGGTGAAGGGGAGGCACTCCTTTGGCGAGAGCGGAAGATCCCTCAGAATCCAGTAATCCGATTGTCTGAAAAGTTGCCTTTTTCCTTTTCCTGCTCACACCAGAGATATCCTGGAGAAGGTGCTCTGTTAGATCACATCCCCTATGGCAACAAGACTGCTCACGTGTCCACCAGACCACACTGTGGCCCATAGAGCAGCCTGAGAAATGACCTACAACTGTGCACTTACCTAAAACTGCAACACTTTCCTGTAAAAAGGGGAATATAATCTCTAGAGGAAACTTAGAATTTTGTAACGGTGTGTTCCGCAGCCATTTCCCAGAACTGCTATTAATTAGACACAGTAATGGAAAATTCCTGGTTTGCAGGGCAGAAATTCCTGACATTAGCAACATGGTCATTCAACACCACCGTGCTGCATGACAGCGTATTGTGAATCCATGCTAAACCTTTCACCTTCAGAACTTTCGTGGCTCCAGTACATACACCAAACGACACTGATGTTTCCGATCTTGTGGCCCTTTAATCACAGGATAAACCACGAAAATCAAAGCTTAACTTGTTTTCAGATCTCAAAACAACAAGGACAAAATTATACCTGTTGCTATTGATATTCCCATACCATAGTCTCGATGAGATTAAAGAAATGTTAATTATGGGTTCAGGCAGCACTGAAGTTAGATTGAGATTAAAGACTATAAGAGGTTGTTAGCATTGTACCATCATTTTGGTGGAATAGTTAGGTTAGAGGGTCATTAGATTGGTTCCACTGGTCGGCGCAACATCGAGGGCCGAAGGGCCTGTACTGCGTTGTAATGTTCTATGTTCTATGTTCTATATTGTGATAATGGCATCCCAAGCTTTACACAAAATATAATCAGGGTAGTTATAGAACATAATTAAAAGAGAATTAAGCATGTTCGTATCATATATATGGCCAATAGCCACACAGAGGCCTTCCTTACCTGGATTTGAGCTTTAGCACAAACAATTGTTGTGTCTGTCTGTGGCTGATGACAGGACAGGTCCTTAAGGGCACTAATGTTCTAATGTAAATGAGATCGTGATTCTACCATATCCTTTCCTTAATTTTAACAGATGAGCAATATTCTGAAGTAACAAAACTGACCAACAATATTAATATTAAACTGTAATTCAGCAAAACTTATTGCTGAAAATAACAAAAAGGGACTTATTTTTAATAATACTTCCATAAATTACAAAGATCCCACATATGTAGCAAACGGTAAGAGATAAAGTTTTGGTTTTACTCAGTTCTTTTTCCCGTCTACCTAGCAAAACAGGCCGCACAGTGGCACAGTGATTAGCACTGCTGCCTCTTAGCAGTAGGGACCTGGGTTCAATTCCTGGCTTGGGTCACTGTCAGTGCAGGGTTTGCACATTCTCCTCATGTCTGTGTGGGTTTCCTCTGGGTGCTCTGATTTCCTCCCATGGTCCAAAGCTGTGGTGGTTAGGTGCATTGGCCATTTTCTCTCAGTGTACCCAAGGGAGTGTGGTGACTAGGGGATTTTCACAATATTAATGGAAGCCTACTTGTGACATTAACAAATAAACTAAACAATAACAAGGCAATGAGAATGTGAAACTACACCAACCGCAAGTCAACAAGCAGCCCAAGGCACTGTATTATTGCAGAACAATAGCTTTAGAGAAAAGCTTTAACTCTGGCAATGCCTAATCCCTCAAAACATATGTCTCAGTTGGCAGCACATTGTCTCAACATCACAAGTCTGGGTTCTAAATCGCACGCCAGGTTATGAGTTCAAAAGTTAAGGTTGACATTCCAGTACCGAAGGAGTGCTGCACTTTTGGAAGTGCTGTCTTTTGGATGAGATGTTAAGCTGAGGCCGCATTGGCCTGCCTCGCTTCAATGTAAAATATCTCATGGTACCATTTTGAAGAAAAGCAGGAGAGTTACCCCTGAGTATCTGGCTAATATTTATCCCTCAACCAACATCACAGAAACAGATTATTCAGTCATTATCACATTGCTGTTTGTTGACTTTGTTGAGCATGAGGAACTACACCTCAAAAGTTCTTCATTGGCTACAAAGCACTTCAAAATGTTTGGTGGTTGTGAAAGATCAGTCCCTTAAAGCCATATTCTCAAGACAGCTTATTGTTATGTTTAAATCTCTTTGTAGCCCTTGCCTTCCCCAGATCATGAGCTGCTAAAATCCCTGCACCTCTCCAATTCTGCCCTTCTTTCACATCACAACTGATGACCATTCCTTCAATTGTTTAAGCCATAATGTCTGGCACTAGTTCCTTAAAATCTTGCCACCTATCCTTCTCTTTTAAACAGTCTCCTTAAAAACAAGCTTTTTGGCCAAACATTTGGTCACCCTTCCTAATATCTCCTTTAGCTCAGTGTCCATTTGCGCCTGAACATGACCCTGGAGAGAAGCTTGGGACAGCTTTCTGTATTGATGGTGCTATACAAAACACAGGTTATTGGAGTCAATTTTATTTTGAAGGATTGGATTGTGGGTACATTTTTTTTGAGTGGAGCAACGTGGATATAGGAACTCAGAATGTCACACAGAATCAGAACGTTCAGGAACTAGTAAATCATGGGAAAATGTTCTCTGGAAGTGGACACATTTCCCCGAAACAAAATCAGATTCATGGTTGACCTCCTCAGATGATTGGATAGGTGACAGGCCTAGCTCTGGTAACCAATCACTGAGCTCAGGATCAGCATCTCCTCCAGTAACAGAGCTGTAGCTGGAACATAATTTCAAGGTGAGTGCCTGCCAGGATTTCAAATCAAATAACGCTGAGTTTTTAAGTTGCGTTCCAGAAGCTTCTTATTCCGTTCAGGGGAGCTGGACATAAGATCAGGTTTATGAGATATTTCGGTAAAGGGTTTCCGGGTAACAGACTCAATACAAGGAGTCTCCATGGGGCTTAATCATTACCAGGTTTTTTAAAAATGAAACACTCTTCTCTCTTGGGGGACCGATAATTGCACTGGCTAACTACCGTAGATTGTGACACATAGTTTGACCGTTGAAGCTTCAGAAAAATCCCTCCAAAAATAAGAGTCAGCTTATATTTAAAATGTTAATGATTGGTGTCAGTGTAGGTGGTCGCTATTTTCAGATGTGTTAAGATTTATGTTCATTGTTACTCATACACAGTCTGCTCTGTGAGGGCATGTCTTAAACTCCCACACAACATCTCAGCAGCAGACTGCTTGATCCAAGGTATTTATTTATAAGGTGTGTATAATCCTAAATATGTATTTCTAAGCTGAGAAACTGAAGTTGATTCCTACTGGGAGCAAAATTCCAACCATGCATTTGTTAGCTGAAAAATGGGTGTTGGCCTATGCTGAGTTATAGGCTTAAACATGCATTTTGGCTCCAGGGAATGAGAGGTCATCTTTTATGCTGGGTCGACCTTATACCATAATCTATGGAAATAATTGTTAGACATTCTATGATCAATATCACGACGGTTAATGAATTTTACCCAGGTTAATGATGATTGTCTTGATTGTCTTGCTGACAAAGATGTGCTGGTTAGGTGGATTGGCCATGCTAAATTGCCCCTTAGTATCAGGGGGACTAGCTAGAGTAAATGCATGCTGTTATGGGGATAGGGCCTGGGTGGGATTGTGGTCAGTGCAGGCTCGAAGGGCCAAATGGCCTCCTTCTGCACTGTAGGGTTTCTATGATTCAATAACAAGCAGAAAGCAACAAATATAACTGTCAGGAGAATCCTCTTTAACGGTAGGATTCAGGTCTACTATAATCAACGGAGCTAACAACATTTCGATAAGACACATCCAAAATGAGAAGCAATCGGTCTGTGCCTGCATGTTTGCTACAGTGATTGGGCTATCTTGCCTTTTTAATCTCTGGCTTTAATGTTGCTTTGTTTCAGATATTATGGCACAGATGATTTCAATTAGCAGAGCTGTTGCTATGGGTTATTATTGTGTTTAGCTTTCATGCACTTCAGTCAGGCTACAAGCTGTCCCACATTCTTTGATGTCATGTCGGAAATTTTCCTTGACCAGCCTTTACTAAAACACAGCCGAGTTTTGCAAAGGGGGGCAATGATTCCCAATAAGGAATCAATAGTCCTCTATCAATTAATGTGAAAGACTGAGAGCAAGCAAGAGCCACAGAATATACTCCAGCAGCAAGTGTGACACTCCGAGAGTGTGTCTGTGTATATCACACCAAACATACAAATATTGGTGCAGAAAGATTATAACTTCCTGCTGGTTGCAGCAAAAATGATGGGGATTACACTCAAGTTGCAAGTCAGCAAATACATCCAAGTAATTAACCATTAATTGACCCTGGGACATGCCAAACAGCAATCAACCTTGTAGCTGAGGAAGGATGAAGGTCATTGACCTGAAACGTTAACTCTGTCCCCCTCTGTCCACCTGAACAGCTGAGAACTTGCAGAATTTTCTGCATTTAATTATAATTTTCCGCTTGATACTAATTTTGTACTTGTTGTTGTTTCCTTGCCTGGGGAGTTGCTGTATAACAACACATTCATAAGAATAATATTTGGGTGAGTGGCCAATTTGATTATATCTGTAATGGAAATGAATGGAGGCTCCTCTCAACTCATGAGTCACTGGGGTAATATTTGTAATGCTGGAAGGAGCCTGCTGAGAGTTCCACTAACTTGAGGTGTAGCTGAAGTATAATTCTTTTGTTAAAACCAATGTGTAACCATTTGAAGTCAGATGCTGCCATCAGCAGAAACAAGAGCAATGAGGAAATCAATTTTGTACTTTTGACACAAGACAGAAGACATTTTATATTCTAGTTGGGGTACAGAGGGAGCCCCATTTAAGTGGACACCCCAAATGTTCCTGCACCAGCCCTGTACTATTTTCTATTGTTCTATTTGGAGACCAGCAGGCAAAGCTAGGCCCAAGCTGTATGCAAATCCAAATTTGCTGCTGAATAGGGACAAAGTGGGAATTAATGGAATTAGCCTCATGCATTCATAAGAAAATATATATTTTTTTTAAATTCATTTACAGGATGTTGGCTTCGCTGGCTAGGCCAACATTTATTGTCCATCCTCAGTTGCCCTTGAGAAGATGGTGGTGAGCTGCCTTCATGAACAACAGCATTCCATGTGGTCTAGGTACAGCCACAATGCTTTTAGGGAGAGAATTACAGGATTTTGACACAGCAGCTGTGAAGGAGCAACAATATACCTTGAAGTCGGGGTGATGAATAACTTGCAGGGGAACCTCCAGGTGTTAGTGATCCTAAGTATTTTCTGTCCTTGACCTAGCCTGTAGCAGTTATGGTTTTGGATTGTGCTGCCTAGGGAGCCTTGACTCCAAGACAGCCTACCTCCGTTTGCTGGGACATCAACCCAATTTAGTTTACTGCTATTAGATCCTCTCACCACACCTCATTCCCCACCTCTCATATCCCTGATGGCTGTATGCATCCTCCATGCCCCTCACCTAGTGTGTAATAGGTATAGAACTCACTTGTAATGAAATACATCTTTGCTTTTTCATACCATTTCAATCAATTATTCATAATGAGATGGTCTATCATAACAGGGGTCTGGTCATCTGTTCAGCCTCATAATGTTGATGGTTACCAGATGGCTTCATTATGAATGCCTGGCTGAGCTCCAACAATGACTAACACATTCAGCCCAGTAGAGCTTGTTCACATAGTTGTAAAGGGAACTGTTATCTTTGTTTGACAGTTTTATTGCCCTGTAATAATTTGATATTTCTTTGAAGCAGTTTTTCAATGCCCATCTGTTTATTTTGACAGGATTACAGTTTTCTCAATGGCTACATTTGATTCACAGTTTTATGAGAAGTAAGAGGGAGGTTTTCCAGATGGAAAGCTGAATGTCTGATTGTTTTTCTTTTTATTTTCTTGAACATTTCAATGAGCATTTCTAAGACTTCCCAGTATTATGATATAACTCTTTGGTTCGGTATCCACTGAACACTGAAAGAATAATTCAAAGGCTCAATAGATGTTAGGACATTAAATCAATGTGCAAATCAAAGCATAAGATTTCCCTAATTACATTTATATCTGATTTTCCATACTGTAGAATGTAGAAAAGAACTTTATCCACTGGAAAAAAAACCTTAATGGGTCTGAATCATTACAGTGTTCATCAATTTAATGGCTTCTCATCTTTAAAGGACTGTGTCTTATGATCAACTACTGCATTGAAAATATTCTTATATCATCATAAACCCTTGCATTATTGTAGTTGAAGTTGAAACTGTCACAAAAAAAATGACAGTTCCCTTTGTAACTATGTAAACAAGCTCTACAAAGCAGAATGAAGTCGGTATTCTTGGAGTTCAGCCAAGCATTCATAATGAGATCATGTGGTAACTATCAACGTAAGCAGGCTACATAGATGGCCAGACATCTGCTATATTAGATTGAAATGGTTATGAGAATGTAAAGATGTGCCTGTGACTTACATTGCAAATGAGTTTCTGCACCTATTGGATACCAGGTGAGAAGGCATGGAAGATGCATTGAGGGCATTGGGGATTTGAACTTGTCCGTCACAAGGTTCCCAAATCCTTAGCAGGTTTCCTCCAAGCTGACTTAACTGGCAGTTCCCACAGGATTCAGGAACCCATTTGTTACATAAAAATAGCAATAACAGAAAAACATGAACTTGCAACGGGCATTTAAATAACAAGCATTTAAATAATGTGCTCAATGCCACTTTAAATGAATATCAAGTCAGGCCATATTTTCCTGACCTGATGACAATGGAGTGTGGTGGAAATTAGAGGAGAAATTTAAAAATATGGTCCAATGCTCCTCCCGTTTCATCTTCCTGACGTGAATTTGTTGAGTACTGGGAGGTGAAGATTCAGCCCCCTGTCTCTGTTTCAGATGTTTGCCAGAGCTGCTGAATATTTCTAGCACCTTCTGTTCTTATTTCATTTTTGTCATTGTTTATTGGGGTGGCAGCCTGACTGCTCCCTGAGGAATGGCAACAGATGAAACAGTTTATTCCCACTGCAGGTAAGGCCCCCGTGGTGAATCGCTACAACATTCAAATTAAACAACTCCACTCATAATGGAATAAAGACAGGTTTTAAAGAGCATGGAATTTTCCAACGTACTGTTAACTGTGAGTCCTTTGGCACCAAGCCTGCACGAAATTTCATGACAGCAATTCACAACTTTCAGTAATAAGAACATAAGAACATAAGAAATAGGAGCAGGAGTAGGCCATCTAGCCCTTTGAGCCTGCCCCGCCATTCAATAAGATCATGGCTGATCTGAAGTGGATCAGTTCCACTTTCCCGCTTTCTCCCCATAACCCTTAATTCCCTTGTCTATCAAAAACCTATCTACCCGTGACTTAAATATATTTAGCAAGGTAGCCTCCACCACTTCAACGGGCAGAGAATTCCAGAGATTCACCACCCTTTGAGTGAAGAAGTTCCTCAACTCTGATCTAAACTGCCCCCCCGCCTTATCTTGAGGCTGTGCCCTCTAGTCCTGCTATCCTTTCTAAGTGGGAAGAATCTTTCTACCTTAGAGACATTAATTATTAATTCTAATAACAATTAGAATTAATTCTTTCTTGGCATTTTCTATATTCGCAGGCTTGTTACAGTATGTGACAGATCTGAAGCCTGTCTCCTAACTGTCTATATACTTATAATGCAGATACTGGGCCTTTAAGTAACTCTACTGGTGGTTGCAAGATTTTAAGTTGAAGTTGTGATTTTATTTTGCTCAAGTCATCTTGTAAGAGCAATGAAAATACCTGAATCTAGATGCTGTCTATTGAGATTCATGGAGTTGAATGGGAGATTTTTAAAAAATCAGGTTCAGGCCAAAAGTGTGGCATAATGGTTAGCACTGCTGCCTCTCAGTGCCAGGTGCCCGGGTTCAATTCTGACCTCAGGTTACACACAGTCTGTGTGGAGTTTGTATGTTCTCCCCGTGCCTGTGTGGGTTTCCTCTGGGTGCTCTGGTTTCATCCTACAGTCCAAAAAATGTGTGGATTAGGTTGATACTCAATTGCCCCTTAGTGTCAGAGAGATTAGCAGGATAAATACATGGGGTTAGGGGGATAGGGCCTGGGCGAGATTGTTGTCAGTGAAGGCTCGATGGGCCAAATGGTTTCTTATTGCACTGTAGGGATTCTGTGATGAAAGGTCAATTTGATCAAGGCCACATAAGAAGCAAAATCAAACTTCAAAAGTAACTGACTGCTTCTCAAACAATCATTCTGCCAAACATCGGAAACCACTGATACAGCTTCTTTAACTACTTTACTTCAAAAACTGTGCTTTAATACTCAATTGCAATAAACCAAAGCAACTTCCAAAATAACTTGTTTATTCACCTCAACTCTTGGGACTCTTCTGAAGAATTCTGTTTAAACAAAGTCAATTCCTCAGTCTTGCTGCAGTCTGGTTGTCTGTCCAATTAATTTCACAACAGGGTCAAACATGATGATTATATTGTCATCAACAAATATTATAACAAAGGCGTAATCGGTGACCAATGATGAGCACGAACTGCACACATTTACCATGCAATGTTATCTCATTACTCTACAAAACTTATTCATCTTATCACACCCTCTCATTCACTTCACAACACTCATTCAGTCGACCTACAATGCTGTCTCATCAGAACAGGGGAAAATCATTCAACACCTTGAACCTGAACTTCCTTTTCAATGAGATCAAGGTTGATTTGTATCTCAACTCCGTCTAGCTGACTTGGCTCCAAATCCCTGAATAGCCCAAGGCTATCAAAAAAGCTATCAATCTCAGAGCTAAAATTATTAATCGAACAAACATATACTGCTCAGAGAATTCCATTTCTATATTTGCACAAAGAGGTGATTCCTAACTTCTCTCTTGATTGATCTTGCTCAGGATTTTAAGGTAATGTCCCCTTTTCCTAGACTCCCAAACAAAGGAAAAATGTTTCTTTCTATCCTCCATATCAATTAATTTCAAAATTCTAAAGACCTCAATTAAATTACCTCTTACATTTTAACATTCCATTGAATACAAGATAAGTGTTTGAATCACTTTACTTAATCTAACTCTTGGGAGTCTTGGTAACACTTTGGGTGAATTTATGCTGCTTGCCTTCCAAGGCCAATATATTATTTCTAAAATGTTAGGCCCAGAACTGTACACAGTACTCAAGTTAGGGTTTAACCAGGGCTTTGTATCACTGTAGTAAAACTCCCTCACCTTTTCTATTCTAGCCCTTCGCATTCCTTCAGGATTTCTGATTTTATTTGGGGAACTAATACATTTTACTGATCTGTTTGCTTGAACCCTTGAATATTTTTGGATCTTCCCTCTTTCTTACTTTTCGCATTTAAACAAATCTAACCTTCGTCCAAAGTGAATGACCGCACATCTCTCTGCATTGAAATCCATCTGTCACAGTTTTGTCCTTTCACACCAATCTTGTTGTTTTGTAATTTAGTTCTTGCACCTACACTACTTAGTCTGCCACCAATCTTTGTGCTATCAGCAGACTTAGAATTATGGCTCTCCGTTGTGTTACCAAAGTCATTAACAAATAAATTAAACAGAGGCACATTATAGATCTTACTGGAATATTTCCCAAATTTGTCTTCTACTGCCTAACCGACAGTTAGGCAGTAGAAGACAATTTGTCTTCGACTGCCTATAATTTTTTGAGTTTTAATTCACCTTAAAATATTATCTTCTTGATCCAGCAGCCCTGTTGTAATATGAAGTGCTAAACTGTCCTAATGGTTGGAAAGGAAAGTTAAGTTTTTATTCACCCTCGTCTCTCCCTCAGTTCCTATGAGTGGAGGTCAGGGGGTCCGGACACTGGCGCTGACAGTGGGATGCAGACACATTTTAGTGGGCAGCATTGCCTGAGGTAATATTTTTTTGATAGCAACCAAGTGAGTCCACTGTGGATCATGGAGTGCCCATAAAAGAGGTTCCTAACCCTTGAACCTGCAAGGAGGGCAACAGAGTTTACCTGGTGGCCTCCCGAAGCAGTGAAGGGTGCTTTCTCCATGAAGAGGTGGGAAGAAACCCTTAATTGGCTGAGAAGTGGCTCCATTGGGCTTTCAGTGACTTCATGTGCCATGTTGCTCACTTCCGGCAAAAAGGTGTGATGGGTAGAAAGGTGCCAGGCACCTTCACTAAAACCACCCCCTTCCACCTGCCCCACAACCTGACTGCCCTCCAATGCATTTTCTTGTCATTTTGCCAGCATTACCACTTTCCAGCTCATCCCCAAAGGGCTGGTGAAATTCAGTCCTGTGTGTTTCCTTTACCACAGTACCTCCTTTCTATTGAGGGCATGATTGGAGATGCAAAATCCTGGACAGCAATCAAAGTGTATGTTGCCGTTGGCAATATCATTAAGTGATAGAATACAATATAAACAAGAGCGACCAAACTGTCTGTCACCCACAGTTGTACATCCTAAATAAAACACAGGAACAGCTCCTGAAGCAACTTCCTGAATAACAACGTGTACTCCTGAGATTTCAGTAAATAACCTAGGCTGGCACATCAGTTCAGTACCGAGGGAGTGCTGCACTGTTAGTAGCAACTGCTATTGAATTAGATGTTAAACTGAGGCTCCATCAACTCCCTCCAGTAGCCGCCAATTTTCCTTTGTTACTGGTTCACACAAGAGCATTGGAGTCCTCGCTTTGTCCTGGCCAATATTTACCCCTCAATCAACATCACTTAAATAGATTACTTGGTCATTCTCACATTACTGTTTCTGAGAGGCACGGATTGGCTGTTGCATTTCCTACATTACAACAATAAATACCATTCAAAACTATTTAATTGGTTGTCAAGTGTTTTGGAGCAAAACGCTATATAACTGCAAGTTATTCAACTTTCTTCCAAATTCCCCGTTGGATTTGAGACTCTTTTATATTTATGACTCTAAGTTCTGTTCTCACCACATGCAGAAACATATTCCCTATGTCTACCCTTTCAAACCCCTATATAGTTTTTAAAGGCCTCAATCAGTTTGTCACTCAGTCTCAGCAAAGAATTATCCTGTGAGCAACTCTAACCTCTGACCTTAGTCCTTCCATTGGCATTCACTGCTCCATGAAGGTTAACCTGCTGAATGAACCCCATTGGTTCATGTTTTTGCACAAATGTCATAGTGTTTTGCATTTACAAATGGTATAGTAATTTGACTGACAAAGGATCATCACCTCAATGCTGTGTGGAAGTTTCCATTAAAGCTGTTTCCTTTTTCGAAGTCACACAGATAAGTTCAATTCCCTGTACAGTTTTTATGGGTCTCCCTGTTTAAAATAGGGTGTCCTATAAAGGCCAGCAGTGCCCACAAACAGGAGAAACAAAGCAAACATCTCCAAATGTAGGCAAGGAAGATTTCACAATGCCTTTACGCGTCTTACATGATGTTTGAATGTCAGGTGCACAACTACCCAGGTGCAGAAGTTAATACAATCCGAAATTGTTTTCTGAAACCTGGCTTGACGATTGTTAACACCAACTGAGAATCAGTTGGCTCCCTTCGTTCTCAAAATAGAACAATTTCTAGGTGCAAAAATCAATAAATGTATTCTTTCAACAGCTGTATCAGAATATGGTGCCACACAGGAGACTGGGTAACACACCTAATTGACCCATGAAGGAGTAGATATGAAATAAATTGCAGGACATTTGTCATCAAATGACTCACAAATTGGAACAAAAAATGCAGCAAAGGAAAGAAAAATATGCATCATATTCTTTATTTCCCCATAAAATTTAATTGGAAGTTCATCAATAATATATCACAATATAATATGCCAACAACAAAACATTAAATTTTGTCAACAGTATCAAGAGACTTATAGAGCATGTCTGACAATTTGGTTATTGAAATGATGACCAGTGATATGTTTTCCAAATATCAACAAGAATCCACATGTCAACCAATCAATCAGCACTCTTCTCATGAAGTATAAATTGTTGTTCTCTTACGAGTTGTCCTGAGTGTGCAAGATGAAAAGCTTTTGTGTCTTCTTCAGCAATACTCAAGTTCTAAACCACTAAATGACTATTTATTAGCCAGCATGGAGATAACCTACTGACATTAGCTAAGGCCTGGACACATTCTGATTGCCTGAGAGAGCTGGACAGGAATCCCTACAGATTTCCCCGATTGGGTCTGAGTTTTTATTTGCTTCCTTGAATCTCCTGGGAGGTTACATGGATTTATGATTCACAGAGCAAGACATTATATGGGACAAGCTAAACAGACAAGTCATTCTTTTACTGTCCACCATTTTTCCTATGTTTATACAAAATTAACTGGTCATTAATCTTATTGCAGATTTAGGATCATGCTATGCCTTATGCTATTTTGCTTGTCCACATTTGCTATGTCTCTGATGGGTTAGCTCTTTTGTGAGATGTTCCTGTACTGGAGTAAGGTGCTAACAATCGATCAGTGGTGGGGAGATTGACAGAGACCGGCACAAGCAGTGATCTGGGCGCGGGGGGCTGGGGGGGTGACCGGGGCAGGGAGCAATTGGCGGGAGGGAGTGAGAGACAGCACAGGGATTGATTGGCACACCAAGAGCTCAGCAGCTGGCTTCTCTGGTGGGTTTGGGCTCCACTCGTCTCTCCCTACTGGCGAGAATCTCATCCAGGCTTTTCTTGCACTGAGATTGAGACTTGCAGCTCGCTTAAAAAACTGGCGCCATTCTCTGCCATTTTCTTGCTCGTTTGGCACTTACAGTTCTTTTCATAATATCATGTTTTTGGGAAGATCGTTCTCCATGTGTTCGGGACGATTAGTCAAGAAGCATAATTACCCCATTGTCAGTGTAGTTTTTAGCATGGCATCAATGACAATGGTACAGTATAAAAGTGACAAATCAGAGAGCTTATTTTAACAATGGAGGCTGTGCCAGTGACCTTCTGTGGAGCCAGGAGAAGCAATATGAATGCAACTCTGGGCTGTTTCTGCAGCAGCCTCCAGTGGTCCATTTAAGGGCTACAGATCAGACCAGGACTGAGCTCATGTTCCAAACTGGACCATAGTGTCTCAGAATCAAAAACCCACCTTCAGAAACAAAAGGGAACTGTGGTCTCCCAAGGCAAAAGGTCCCTTTACCCAGCCGTAGATGCATTGCCTTTAGCAGGGCTGGAAGCCCACTGACCACACTTCTGACGTAGTTATCTCCTGTCAACATTGATCTGACTGAAAGTCGGCTGATAATCGGCCCCAGGTATGCAGGGGGGTGCACTGAGCAGTGGCTGGTCTCTGAGGTAAACGTTGGTAACATTATGACACAGGCAGACCTTTCAAGGACAAACAGTGCTGTATTTGGAGCTAAACAACACTTCCTTTTAAATTGGCTGAATGTCTAATAGCTGCATAAGAGTTGCTTGTCTCGCAGAGTCAGAAGGAGTAGGAAACATTCCATCAGGCCTCGAGTTCCACACTGGCAGCTGCTGTTAAAATGTGTACCAGGAGCCAACATAGTGTGAAGGATGTTTTTCAACGTTTGACTGTTTACCTGGAAACTCAATGTTTAGAGAACAAAATCTGCTAACCTGACGTATTCTGTGGAAAATAACGACAGAATGTGTTTACGGCTCAAACTGTTACTTTCTTTTCTCTAACAGACAAGCAATCCCAAGTGCTCCAAGTTGATTTCTTCCCAAACTATCCATGTATTCCTGAATCCGATTGCACAACACGTTCCCTTCGGATTCTGCCATAGGCCAAGTGCTCATCAATTTCATAAACAAATATTCATTACTGGATAAAAGTAGGTATAACTGGATTTCACATTAACAGACAGAATAATCCATTGGCTCTGAAATGTCAGTGATCTAGAATGTTGATTCCGTTATTCCCTCTCCATAGGTGCTGCCAGACCTGCTAAGTATTTCCGGCATGTACTTTTTTTTATTTCAGAGTAACCATTAAATCTGATGCAATGGGCAGAATTTGCAATGGGTAGACCTGAAGTTTGGTAGGCTTGGGAAGGGAGCACCCAAAAATAGGGTGGAAATTCTATCGGATTAGATCCACAACATGGCCCCAGCTTCATGGGATTCTGGGGCACAGCTGGCACAAAGGTTATACATCACATTAGGAGGCTATCCTTAAAAGGGTCACAGTCCATCAATGCCAGTCTGGCATGCTACCCAGGCCAGAGGCACGCCATTCAATAGGGAAGGTGTTTTGCTAATAAACAGCTGTACCCATTACTGTGGAGAACATTCATCCACCCATCCGATGGCCCTTACCCACTTGCACCTTCTTATTATTCCCCCATTTGTGGCCAGAGACCACAATGAATATATTCCTGTCTTCCCTCCTGATTCAGCCGTGCCTACATCTGATTTGGGTCTTCTGGGTCCTCCAGTCTCAGGAACCCACCCCTCCACCATCCAAGTTCCAAGGACTGGCTCCTCCAAAATTTCCTTCAACAATCTGACGTTGGGACCCTATTAGGTTCTGAGGCCACACATGGTCTCAATGCACCTGCTGAAGTCACTTTATGTCAGGGAACTTCGTAACTGGCCACCCCATGCTCCAAATAAGCATGGTGGGTGGAGCTGAAAGCAGAAAGCCTGATAAGGATGGAAAAATGACTTAACTGCTAATATAAGATGCCAATCAGTCCCCATGTATAAAAGAAATCATACATGGGATGGGGGCACCACTGACCAGGCCAACATTTATTGCTTATCTCTTGTTGCCCTAGAGAAGGCGGTGGTGAGCTGCCTTCTTGAAATGCTGCAGTCTCTGAGTGAGTACACCCACAGTGCTGTTCAGAAGGGAATTATAGCATTTTAACTCAGTGACTGTGAAGGAACAGTGATATAGTTCCAAGTCAGGATGGTGCGTGGCTTTGAGGGGAGCCTGAAAGTGGCTCTGAAGAAGAGTCAGACAGACTGTCTGTTTTTCTCTCTCCACAGATGCTGCCAGACATGCTGTTTTTCCAGCATATTCCGTTCTTACTGAGGTGGTGGTGTCTCCCTGCATTCACTGCTGTTGCCTTTCTACATGATAGAGGTCACAGGTTTGGAAGAGGATGTAATCGATAAGGGCGAGGCTGCTTTCTAAAGCTGCAGAGGAAGACTGGTTCTCAAAGGAATTAAGCATGAAAATCATATGATACTCAAGGGAACGACTGAGAAATATTTCAAAATGACAGAACTCAGCATAGCATACAACGTTAATAAAATTACAAGAAATCAAACAGTGCAACACCAGTGCGCAGAAAACGCAAATCAGAAGCATTAGAGCAGGCTACCTCTAACCCAGCTGCAAATGCCAGAGTTGTACCAAGACAAAGTATTAGGAAATGCAGGTTAAAAAAATTCTGATGGCACAGAGGTGTCACAAGTGTACATTAATTCTATAGATATTACCAGTCATGGTAAATTACCATAGGAGAGGGACAGACTGATTTCCTCTCAACACATACCCAAAAGCAATATCATAGAATCATAGAATTCTTACAGTGCAGAAAGAGGCCATTTGGGCCATCGAGTTTGCACCGACTTTCTCTGACAGAGTATCTTATCCAGGCTCTTGCCCCTAAAATATCCCTGTAACCTGACACATTTATAGAATGTAGAACATAGAACAGTACAGCACAGTACAGGCCCTTCGGCCCTCAATATTGTGCCGAGCTTTGTCCAAAACCAAGATCAAGCTATCCCACTCCCTATCATTCTGAGGTGAATTTACCACAGCTAATCCCCTAACCCACGCATCTTGGGACACAAAGAGGCAATTTAGCATGGCCCTAACCCGCACATCTTGGGACTGTGGGAGGAAACATATAAGATGATTAGAGGTTTAGATAGGGTGGATAGTGATAGCCTTTTTCCTCGGATGGAGAAAGCTAGCACGAGGGGGCATGGCTTTAAATTAAGGGGGGGTAGCTACAGGACGGATGTCAGGGGTAGGTTCTTTACCCAGCAGGTGGTGAGGGATTGGAATGCCCTGCCTGCTGCAGTTGTAAATGCGTCTAGTTTGGGGGCGTTTAAGAGATCTCTGGATAGGTTTATGGACGAAAAGGGATTGGTATAGGCTAGTGGGTCATTGTTTTTGTAACTGGTCGGCGCAACATCGTGGGCCGAAGGGCCTGTTCTGCGCTGTAATGTTCTATGTTCTATGTTCTATGTTCTATGAAACAGGAGCACCCAGAGGAAAGCCATGCAGACATGGGAATAATGTGCAAACTCTACGCAGTTACCCAAGGCCAGAATTGAACACGGTTCCTTGGTGCTGTGAGGCAGCAGTGCTAACCGCTGTGCCACCGTGCAGCTCCAGTATGTTTTTCAAGTTAACTTTATAAAGTACAGGCGGTCGTGTGTTTTTCTAACCCCTCATTTTGTTTTACTGTGATCCAATTTTACTAAATGTCCACAGCAAACTTGAGTTAGGATTCATTATTTCACACATGCAACTCAGCAAAAATGGAGTGTTTGCAACATCCCAGACTGCAGACACAGAGTGAAGGTGTGGGGTAGAAGGAATGAATACCCAGTATAGGACCGCAGAATATGAATATTAATTCATGTGAGTTCCAGAGTTCAAAGTCAGACTCCACATGGGTGTTTCTTTCATGGTGGGATTCCCATTGCAATGCGTTTCTAGCTGGTTAAACGATTGATGCTGCTGCATGATGGGCTTTTCTGTGATAAAACCACTTGATAGGTGTTGAAATTAGATTTTAGATTCAAGCAGGCTTCGTGGAATTGAGGTTACTCACCTGCCTTTGTTCCTGGACTCCTATCCAATCAATGTTAAAAACAGCAGTCTGGCTGTCTGTTGCCAATGATGTATTATTAAATTGTCCTAAAGGCTAGAGGCTGGGGTCATGTGGCTTGAATATTGAAGGCTAATCACAGCCTAATAATTAGTTTCAGTGCTCCTGACCAGGATTCCATTGTTCCTCCTTTGAAAGGAGATGTCTTGGAGATTCACATCTCTTCCAGTAATAAGGTTCTATTCTTCTTCTTTGTGATAGCTCAGGGTAGAAGAGCCAGTTTGTCTGCACATCCTTCACTTCTTTTGATTAGATGCTGTTTGTACAATGAAGTGTGAAATTCCAGAAACTAAGAAAATGTTTATTTTTTCTTGAAACTACAGCAGATAACTCCCAGAGGGCCAAACCTGTGATCAGGTGACTTGTAACAGCCGTCTTAATGTTTATATATTCAGCAGAAAAAGCCCAGTTTAATACAAAATAGCATAAAATGTTTTAAACATTATAAATAGATTGTTGGGTTTCTTTCTGTGTTGTAGCAATCTAGCAATCATTTCATTTGTGATCATTAGGGTAGCATGGTGGCACAGTGGTTAGCACTGCTGCCTCACAGCACCAGGGATCTGGGCTCAATTCCTGGTTTGGGTCACATATGTGGAGTTTGCACATTCTCCCCACGTCTGCCTGGGTTTCCTCCCGGTGCTCCAGTTTCCTCCTATAGTCCAGGGATGTGTAGGTTAGGTGGATTGGCCATGCTAAATTACCCCTTCATGTCAAGGGGACCAGTTAGGGTAAAATGCATGGGGCTACAGGCACAGGTCTGGTTGGGATTGTGGTCAGTGCAGACTTGATGGGCTGAATAGCCTCCTTTTGCACCACAGAGATTCTATAATCCCATAATTAATTGAATGATTGTTATACTGAGAGTTGTGCAAACTTACAGGTCCATTTTAGGGCATATCACTTCATTGACTATCACTGCTGGGTGATGTCGGTCTATAGAAATACTTACTTTTGTGGCCTCAGTAATAGTGGCATTTGAGACTCCAGAGATATGCAGACTTCTATTTTAGCAAAATTACTCCTCATGTGGTTCTCATCCCCTTATCATCCCTGGCTAAACAGCATCTGGAGCTGAGGCTATCCATATATTGCAGGTGAATGCATCAAATTCTTAACAAGACATTACCAACATTTGAAGAGTGTGTCACTGAATCATGTGCAGCTTTTTGCAAATCACAGTCCTCTGGAGGTTTGATTAAATTATGCATTTGAGCTTGCTTAGGCCAAGGGCCTATAGTATTTTTTTCTCCAGGTGCCAGGATGTAGGTTAGTCTAGAAGTGTGCTGAATCTGCTGGCACTTACACCACAACATTTATTGAGGAGATTAAGAGATATTGCAGGGGCCTCACTCTTGTCATGGGCCTTTCAGGTGTGCTGCTCCAATACCTTGGCATTTGCAGCTGGAACCACATCATCCATCATGTCATGAATGTCAGTTCCTTTTCCTTCTTCCTCATGTGAGGAGGCCTCCGGCTCCTGCATGTCCCTGTCTGAAAATTCCTTGCTCCTTTGCTGTGCAAAGTTGTGTGGGACACAGCAGACTACTATAGAAATGTTGGGTTCCCAAAGACTGGCGACCAAGGACATATAATAAACGATAATTTATTCACTAACTGAGCAGCTATTGAATGCTTGTACTCTGCCAACGTTCCAGGGAAAACTCCTGCACTTCAGTCACATGACCTCTTAAGTAACTGCATCATCACATCATCATGTGATCGCTTGGTCTACAACCACAGTGGTCCTAGAGACATTGGCTGGAACATTTTGGCCTCACTTGAGCAAGACTGGAAATTCCTGCCCAAGGTCAATGGAAATTTCCCTTGTGAGACTCTCGCCCACTCTGATTCTGGGCGCATGAGGTGGTAGATTTCCAGTCTATGAGGTACATACTGCAGCGCTCCACCTGAGTGGCCCAGGCAGTGGAACCCATCTTCTGTACGCCAATGGTTTGTTCTATTGTTTGCTGTGTTGAGGTGTAAATGGCATTCTACTAATCCTCTGCTGGGTTTTGTGGGTCACGAACCAGATCTCCAATGGATATCCCCTGTCCTTCAAGAGACATACCTGCAATTGCTGAGTGGTGGTGGTTTGGGGCAGGAGTGGGTGGATGGGGAGAGTGTTGTGATATCAAAGAGTGACTTAGCATGCCGGAATCATGTAGATATTTACCTACCCAGTTGTGAACTTGAAAGCACATGATTCTCGGTTGTTATAGTGTTAATTACAAGGTACCAAGAATAATGTGATGGAATGGTGAGTTAACGAGTATGAATGACATGCTAATCCATTAAAAATAGCTTCCTATCATTTGCCAGGAGGTGGTTTGGTCCGCCTTCAATCCGTTGCAAGCTTAATTCCTTACTTTCACGTCAGGGACCTAACCTTTTGCCTCCCACAAAATTAAGTGCACCCACCAGCCTCATTTCCCATAGCCAGCAGAACTCAAGCTTGTCCATTGATTCCGTCTACACTTCCCACTTTCTCTGAAAGGACTTTAGAATGGACCTACCTTTTATTAAGTTGATCTTTCTCTACACCCCAGCTATGACTGTAACACTATATTCTGCACCCTTCCCTTTTCCCCCATGTACTCGATGAATGGTATCTTTTGTCTGAATAGAGTGCAAGAAACAATACTTTTCACTGTATACCAATACCTGTGATAATAATAAATCAAGTCTTCAACATTTTTATATCTGGTGAAGAAAATTCTTTAAAGAAAAGGACAAAATAAACAATCTCTTTGAACATCCTGATGATATTTTTCTAGGATTGTACATGGCAGGGACCTGGAGATGGATTTTTAATTCCTGCAGACACCAGCCCTATCCTAGAGTGTTGGTAACCTCATCATGGAGTTTTGTGTTTGAATGGCCTAAAGCCAATTGTACTGCCAAACGTGAGTTAATTAATTTCACATCATTATGTCCGCAGGTTTCTTTGCACTGTCAGAGGTGTGATTGGGAGGAATTTTATTCATTCTTATCTGTGCGCAGAGCCTCCAGGTAAAAGGTAGTATACCATTTATCACAACTGAATTGTACTTATAAAAAGAAAGTAACATTTGCGCCACAGAAATGCAAGGCAATGACCACTGCCAACAAGAGAGGATCTAACCATCTCCCCTTGATGTTTAAAGGCCACATGAATCCATCACTGAAACCTCCACCATCAATGTCTTGGTGGTTACCATTGAACAGAAACTGAACTGGACCAGACATTCTTTGGCTTCAAGAGGAGGTAAGAGGCTTGGAAGTTTGAGGCAAATAACTCATTTCCTGACTTCCCAAAGCATGTCCATCATCCACAATGTACAAATTAAGAGTGTGATGGAATACTGTCCACTTGCCTGGATGAGTGCCTCTTCAACAATACTCAGGAACAATTACACCATCCAAAATGAGACAGGCCCATCACCCCATTCACTTGCTCCACCACCAGTATGCAGTGGCAGCAGTACTGCAATGCAGCAACTCACTAACTCCTTCAACAGCAACTTCCAAAGTGGCAACCTCTACTATCTAATAGGACAAGGGCAGGAGACACCTTGGAATCCCACCAAGCATAGCTTGTCTTTCTAATCACATAATCATCGTGACTGGGACTATATCATCACTATCGCTGGAAATTTGGAACTCTCTCCTTAACAGAACTGTGGGCGTACCTACACAAAACATGGTCATTCAAGAAAGGCAGCTCCAGGGTAATTAGGAATAGGTAATCAATGCTGGCCTCACCAAAGATGCTGAAATCCCAACAATAAACTAAAGTAAGAATTGGACATATCTGCCTTTGACTGAGCATACAAAGAACAAAGAACAAAGAATAACCCAGCACGGGAAACAGGCCCTTCGGCCCAACGAGCCCACGTCGCCATTTCAACAAAGCATTTTCCTACACCTACCCTGCCCCGTGTGTATGTGAATGGTACCCTAATGTAGCCAGATTCAGGGGAGAATAGTGTAGGGTCAATTTGGTACACCAATCAGCCTAAGAGCACATCTTTGGGGTGTGGGAGGAAACCGGAGCACCCGGAGGAAACCCACGCAACCACAGGGAGAATGCGTAAACTCCCACAGACACAGGCCCAAATCCATGTATCTGCACCGCTAGCAGTGATAGTCACTGAGCTGTTGTGGTGCCTGTCTGCTGGTCCAGGTTTAAGCACACACAACGACACAAGTACTAGGCCACTCCCAGAACCTCCAAGAGCAGCCCACGCATGACCCACCGTGTGCATGCCCCTCGTTTGACAACAAGGTGGACTGACACCTGTGGATTAAAAGAGACAAAACATTAACATGTAATATTACATTTCCAGTGTCATCCTGAGGCTCTGACCCTTTTTAATACCGTCTACTATAACCCTCCATCCCTGTTTCGCTCATGTGTCTATCTAAGTAAACCTTAAACAAGTCCAGCATGAATGGTGTTTTTCTGGTTGGTGATCAGTGACTAGGTCATAAAACCCTACAGTGCAGAAAGAGGCCCTTCTGCCCATTGAGTCTGCACTGAACGCAATCCCACCCAGGCACTACCCCCATATCACGACATATTATACCCACTAATCCCCTCTAACCTACATATCCCTGGACACTAAAGGGCAATTTCTTAGCATGACCAATCAACCTAATCCACACATCTTTGGACTGTGGGAGGAGACCGGAGTAACCAGAGGAAACCCACGCAGACACGAGGAGAATGTGCAAACTCCACACAGACAGTGACCCGAGCAAGGAATCAAACCCAGGACCCTAGAGCTGTGAAGCAGCAGTGCTAGCCACTGTGCTACTGTGCCGCCCACACGGTGGTGTCTCAGGGATGAGTGTTGGGACCGCAATTGTTTACGATTTACATAGATGATTTGGAATTGGGGACCTAGTGTGGTGTGTCAAAATTCACAGATGACACTAAGATGGGTGGAAGAGCAAAGAGTGCAAAGGACGCTGGAAGTCTGCAAAGGAATATAGATAACCTAAGTGCGTGGGGCAATGCAGCCTGTGCTCCCTGGCACTGCCCAAGGGGCAAGTGCCCATGCCCAGGGTGCACCTTGGCACTGCCCATCAGGCATCAGGCAGTGCCAAGGGGGATGGGCCCATTGTGGGTGGGGCCTAGGGACAATTGATGGTGGTAGGGAGTCCCGCTGCTATTCTGAATTGGGACCGGTTTGGGATGAAGGGAGGGCAGTGATTGGGGTGGGTTGAGGGGGTTGATCTGTCGGGGAGGGGGTGCGGTCTGCTGGGGGTGGGGGGCCTGCCTCCAGGGGAGTCTGACCCGGTGCAGTCAGCAGGGGGAGGTTCTGCTGGGGTGAGGGGGATGAGGGGATCACCACTGCTGGGGATGGGGCCTGGGCATTGGGGCGCTCTGGGATGGGGGGGTGGTGGGGAGGGGTGGGGGGGTGGGCGGTGTTGGTGTCAGGGCTGGCCCAGAAATTGTTGTGGGGGCTGCGATCGGGCTGAAGGAGCAGCACTGTGGTGGTCCCAGGCTGGCCAGCGATTGAGCTAGCCAGCAAACGGTGAGACTGACTGATCAGGACCACTGCGCATTTGCAGAGTTCCAGAACTGTCAAACTCCAGCCTGAAAAGGTCCCCCTCCCCTGGGATTTTATTGAGATTCACGATGGGGGGCCTCTTTAGTACAGACTGCGGAGATTCAGGTGAGAAGCTGAATTGTCACAACTGGCGTGATCTAGAACAGCTTTGCCACTAATTCAGCACTTTTGGGAGATTTGCCTCCCTTGTCTCTTGCCATCCATATATGAATCAATGATGGATCCTGGCCCTTTAAGCTGTTGCATGTGTTTCTATTCTGGCTGCAGAATGGCATTCCCACTCACAAATCAATGTCTTCTCAATCAGAGGTGCTAACAACACCAGGACTTCACCCAGTGCAGATAAGAGGTAACTTTCCTGCCTTACCACATTATTTGCAATTATTGATCCAAAGGAAAATGCCTGCATTCTAACCCCTTGAATTCAATTATTTGTTAGGAAAAATTAACACTAAAGAACTAAATGATGACCTATTTTGTGCCAACAATGATTTATGTGAGATCTCAGTATCTTTCATTAACTCTCCAACCCTTTGGGATCTCTATTGTCTTCCAGCCCTGTCCTGCTGTGTATCCCTGATTTTTATCACTCCAACATTAGCAGCCATGCCTTCAGCTGTCACATCCCTAAGTTCAGGAATTCCTAACCTACACCTATCCGCTTATCTCTCTCGCTTTAATATGCACATTAAAATCAACTCCTTTAACCAAGCAATGTCAAACATTATCTGACAACACTCCAGTGAAGGAACTTGGGTGTTTTACTACAGTAAAGGCATCATAGGTCATATGGGGTTGAGTTATCTCCTCACTCCGAGGCCTAAAGGTTGTAACTTCAGTTCCACTCCAGAGATTTGAGGAGAAAAATCTAGGCCAAAACTCCCATGAATTACTGAGCGAGTATCCGAGAGATGCTATCTTTCAGCTGAAATGTTAAACCTAGGCCCCTGGATTGGTAGGGCAAACCTGGGCCTGAGGGAATACATTGAAGGACAGAGCTAGGCATTGAGGGCACATGGGGACATAAGGGTTGAGTGGAAGGGCAGAGCTTAGCACAGGGGGATATGCAGAGAGGAGGGATGAGGACTGGAGGACCTTTGTGATTTTTGTTCATGGGGACAATGTCTTACAGCACTGAGGCAGGTCTTACAGCCCATCTCTGCACACGGTAACCCCTGTAGCAGCCTCTGTACTTCTCACCTGGTGGACTGGCCCAACTTCAGCCCATACCAAGCCCCAGCCCCTTGCAGTGAAGGTTCTGACTTTCTCTTGAGGCAAGTGAGCTAAGTAGGGAATTTTCCCAACTCACTGACTCACCTCAAATGAAAGTCCAGGCCCATTGGTTAGTCACTCTCACGCTCCAGACCATAGGTTCAATTCCCACTGTAGAGATTTGAGCACAAAAACCTGCACTAACCCTCCACTGACAAACTGAATGAGCATCGAGGAGGCGCTTTCTTTCAAATAAAATGTTAAAACTGCTCTCTCAGATAGACATAAGAGATCCCATAGCATTATATAAAAAAGAGTGGGGCGTTCATCCTTGCTAATATTAATCCCTTGACCAATATCAATAAAAGGAATTATTCTTACTATTAGTAGGATTTTGATCTGTGCAAGTTAGTTACTGAATTTCCTATTCTCAGAAAGTATTTCACTGGCCACAGAGTATTCTGGATGAGGTTGTGAAATGTGCTACATAAATGAAACTCTTGCTTCTCTATATAATTGCAAGTTGCTCTTATTGCGACCCAAATGTAACTTATTTTGTGGTAACTTCAGGCCAGAGAGACACATTCACAAGGAGGAAGGGGTTGGGTTTTTCCTGTTTCGATTACCTCCAATCAGTTCATCCTGCAGCTTTGCAGAAGTTGTCAACCAGGATAGAAGAATGTATTATTTCACCATCTGTCCCTGCATTCTTCTCCGCTACACAGCCATTGTTTTTGCCCTCAGTACAAGGCCACTAGTATTCAACGAAAGCAAACATGCAAGAACTTCATGTGCATGTGTAAGAGTTTTTGCAACAACATTGTACAATTTCATTCCTTAAAACCCAATTGAATTGTCATTGTGTTTAGCAAAGGAAAACCTCATTTCTTAAAACCTCTGACAGAAACCTTGGCCCCTGTATTTGTGGAGACGGGGTTGTGGTCGTGGGTTGTATCCTGTGAAGCTGGCTGGAGCAGGAAATGAAGTGGATGGGGGGAGCGACATTACATTCTGCAGGAGGTGAAATGTCAGCTTCCTGATAGTAGGATGAAAGTTGGTGGTGGATTAAAGGCGAGCCTTGGTTCCTGATAGCCAGCAACAGGAAGCTACTGTCAATGCACAGGGTGTCATGTATACTCATTAAAACTCATGGTCTCTAGATTCAATTGTAAATTTGAATTAAGTTGGCAGTAAATGAGAATGATTCACATCTGGTTCAAGATGATGTGCAGCAGGTGAGGTAGTCTATCTGATTGATTTGGAATGAATAAAAATGGTTTTTCTTGGAGGGGGATTTTTATTGGGCCTAAGCTGTTGCATCGGGATCAGGTAGCAGCCGTCCAGGAAGGTTGGAATATGGCCACCCGAGGGAAGGATGTTGAGTTGTTGGAAAGCATAGGAGGGAGCTGAGCCACAGAGGAAGGGTCATTCTGTACTGATAGCTCAAGCAGGATAAAGGGAGAGTTGAGTGTAACTGTGGGCAGATCATGGGTGATAGAGGGAGGCTCAAAGGTGACAGTTGGCATATTGACGATGAAAGGTGCCGAGGTGGAGAGACAGTGATCGGAGGTTGGTGCGGGGATAGGGGATGGTCGGGGGGGGGGGGGGGGGGGGGGGGGGGTTGCGTGTGGCGGATTCTGCAGCTCAATGTTAATAGGGGATAGCTCTGTGTTGCCAGACAATTGTTAGTGGGTGGGTGGTTTGAGAGTCGCACAAGACAGTGTTGGGTGATTGAGGGTGGATCAAAGCGAGTGGACATGACTGAGATCCTTGCAGAGAGGAAGTGTCCAGGGACATAGCTGCGAAAGCAATAGAGATGGTTTTAGAGCAAGTTGAGGAGGGAGCTGGCCATAGTGGGGATGAGGGGAGACCAGGGTGTCATTGATGCAGAACAGCAGGCACCCCAGAGATCCACAGTCATCAAGTCAGGAAGGAGGGTGAAATAGGCTGGATGGACAGATCGCTGCCTCTGTTCGTACTTCCCCTCAGGCGGCAAAACTCACATGCACCGAATGCTTTTCATTACTGTGGTGATGGAGAACGGGAGGAGCTGACAGAGGACTTCCCAGAGGCCAGGCACCTCAGTGGCCTGTTCAGTTCAGGATGCTGGCCATCAGGGGTCAGTGTGATGCCAAAAAACATCATGTAACCAAATATACTGCATGCAGAGTAACTGTCTAAAAAGGCCAGAGAGGTAACGTCAGAGATGGCTGAGAGTAGCAAGGTAGGAAAAAACTGACTTATGGCATCTGTTGCAGGACTTATAACCCTGGAATGGAAGACAATGTAACACCAGTAGCCTGAAAAATCACTGTGGCCTAGAATTTCTATGCCATTCTGTTATTCAGGGCTCCATTGTGGGCATATTTGGCATCTCCCAGTCAACCACACCTAGCAGCATGAGGGAGTTCATTAATATCATGTCCAAAAGGGCCAATGATTTTGTGTGATTCATCACAGACCCTGAGAGCCAGGTAGCCAGAGCTGTTGGATCTAGCTCCATATCTTCCTCAGGTAGAAGGATCACATACATGTCCTGATGTGGTGCTGTGTGTTTAAAATGCCTTTATGGGATAGCGGTATGACAGCACTAGAAGAGAAATATGATCCACTTTTGCTTTTGCTTTGAATATGCACATATCTGGATGGAGATCAGACTGCTCCATTCTGCATCTTGGGTTATCACCATTGTGTAGAGCCCATTGTCAGAGTGACAGGATGCTGGTATGAGCATATATGCAGCAGTCACTGATTGTACTGCTGGACCTGGCTCTTTCCATGGTGGTAGCCACGTGTGCTGGAGATATGACAGATCTCATGGCTTAGATGGCCTATTCTACCTTTCACTCAAGGCTGCATGTAACCTTTGACATCTCTGCCAGATTTTCGTTGTCTGACCATGTGTCTCTGGTAGGGTTCATCCCCTACATGGGGCTCAGCATAGGCCTAGTCCCACATACTCCTCCAACTGTCAGCAACCCTGACTGTCAAATCCTCTATCAGCTGCTGTGACGTATCTCTGATGTGTTCCCTAGTTTGTGACACTGAGCCTAATTGCGAATGCATTCCCAACAAGGTGATTGTCTTTGCACTGCTGAAGGGTATGAGGGAAAGATGTAATGGTTCATCCTCCACCTGCTCTGTGTCAACATCCACAGAGGTGGAGTTCTGGCTTGCGGCAGACTGTGGCTGATCTACAAGGACCTGTATTGGAGAACACAAAGAATTAGCTTGAGATAATGCACAATCCCATGTCCCAGTGCAGTGTCACAGTGTCTGCTGTTTGTTGGCTTGGCAGTCCGGCCTCACCATCTGCAGCTGAGAATCTATCCTACTTTCTGGCCAGACTGTCCACCTTCTCCTTAGGGTGGGTCAATATGTTGAGATCACCATCAGTCTTCAAGCACTCCCTGACATTAGGCAACCTTTTATCTTGCTCATTTTATGGCTGCAGTAGAATTTGAACTCTCAAAATATCGACTCAGGCAGCCAGACTGGTGCTGCTGGATTGTAGGCACTGTCGGCCTGTCTGTGTGTCTTAAAAATATGGACCCTGGACCTTTGACCCATTGAGGTAACAGCAGGGTCATCAGCCTCCCAGCTCCGCTCACCACGCCACTGGTTTCGATTCTGAATATCTAATTGGCTGCCTCCACATGGCAGAAGCCTCATACACTTCCAGCCCCACAACCAGAACCTTGATGTGGCGCTTGCTGAACCGTGTTCCACCTTTCATCTGCTGCCCATTTAGTTCCCAACTTTCTTCCCGCACCTGGGAAGCTGACAATTCACCTCCTGCAGAATTAAATGCATCCCGTCCTGTCTCGTATCATGCACCCAGGAATTTCACTAGATCCACCCATTATCTCCAGTGTGTGGTAGGGGTGGAGGATGAAGGTTTCTAGTGGCTGTGAGAAACAGAAATGCAGACAAGTGTCGAATTCTCATCAGGATCTCATTTGAATAGTTTTCTCCATTGCCTGGCTGACTGTTGTGGATCCCTTTATGGAATTGGATCATGGCATCACTAGAAAGAAGTGCGTTGTATGATCTAGTTTTAGTTACACTCTTGCTTAGTGCAGAGCACAACCCAGACAGCTCTGCTGCTGATGTGTCTTCAGGCTTTATACCTGGGTATATCTATTCTCATGTACCTAGTCTCAATAAATGAACCCACAATGCGTTTACACAATCCCTTATCAGGAATTGGTGCCTTTATATCATCATAAAAGCATAGCACAGATAATCAGCCAAATTGAGAGGCTAGTTACCTGTGTCAGGTAGACAGCAGCCAGTAGAAGGAAAACAGAGATTCAGAACAGTCTTCAGATTGAGTGAAAGGAGGGATTTTGGATCCTGGAGAGTGAATGCAAGTTTGCTTGAGGGAACCAGAAATCAAACTTCACCCAAAACCTAATTAGCAAAAATTGGACTCTAAAAGTCTGCTAAAAATTTGAGGCAGGGATCTTACTATCAGTTTGAATTAACTGAGCTGCTTCTCCAGAACAAGTTAATCATCCACCACCTCTACCATTAACTCCCACCCTCCCCCCACCCCACCACCCCATCCAACCCATCTCCATATAAACTGGAAATGGGCCCTTTCACAGCAGGCTGCAGTGTGGATTCAGACTAATGAAATTTTAGCCCCTCCCTCTCCCCTGTTTTCCCGCTTTCGTGGGCAGGGAAGAGGTAACAAATTCCCTCCCCACTTGGCTCGGACTTTGACCTGTGGCAATGAAGTCAGGGTAAGCACAGCAAAGGTACATTATTGGGACACATACACCATATTGCTTTTGGTTCCATCATTGTAAGTTTCCCAATTTGCACTTTCTGTAAAAGATTCATTCTCAGATATCGGTGCTGAGGACAAAACCAGCATTTATTGGTCATCCCTAATTGCCTTTGAGAAGGTGATGTTGAGCTGTCTTCCTGAACTGTTATAATCCTTGTGGTGAAGGTGCTATTAAGTAGGTCAGGGAGAGTTTTAGGATTTTGACCTGAACCTTGCAGCACATAACTCTCAATCTACCACTTTCCCCCTTGCTTTCTTTTCCTCTGGGAACACATTCTGTCATTAACTGCTTTAAGCATAGTAAATTTTCCCTTACTGATACTCCGGCCTCTTTCCTCAGGAGGGAAATCCTTCCCACAGATGTGTTCTGCACAGGAACTGTTTCTTGTTTTCTCTCTCAGTGGGTCTGGGGAATGATGGAAGAGTTGATAGATTGATCAACTCCTGCCTTCTCCCTCTGCGAGTGCAAGTATTTTGAATGTCAACACATTGTTCATTTGCCAGATACAAACTGAATTCTGCTGAGTTCTGGGTAAACAAAATAACTGCACTCAGAGTCAAACATGTTTTAAGTGGATTTTTCATGGTCATTTGGAATAATGGCTGACAGACAGGTGGGTTTATCTGGTAGGTGTTTGATTGTTTCAAAGCCTCATTAACTCTGTGTGTTGTTAACTAAAAACATGACTCAAAATCAACCAGTTTCGGATTGTTTATCCTCCACCTTGAGTTCCATTCATTTACAACTGTTCCTCATGTCAATGTATTGAAGGAATGTTGATATAACAGTGCTAGGCCATTCATAGAAATCATAGAAACCCTACAGTGCAGAAGGAGGCTATTCAGCCCATCAACTCTTCACCAACAACAATCCCATGTCTGGCCCTATCTCCACAATTAACATGGCCAATCAACCTAATTTGGACTGCGGGAGGAAACCTACACAGACACGGGGAGAATGTGCAAACTCCACATAGAAGTGACCCAAGCCGGGAATTGAACCCGGGTCCCTGGAGCTGTGAGGCATCAGTGCCAGCTACTGTGCCACCATGTTGCCCCAAATGTGAATTCCCATACCGGGAGTCGAAAATTTCCATACTGGGAGTCGAAGTCAATAATAATTGTACTTGTCATTATGAATGAGGCATTTAATTATTCTGTTATTCATCAGTGCGTAGTACATATACCCTTACGTCGATTAAAGAAATAACAAATCGTCCTTCTTCAGGATGTTCCATTGCGGTTACAGACAGCGCTGCAGACTGGGAAACACGAAGGTCCATTAGTAACATTTAACCACCTAGTCCCTTGGAGTTGGCAAACTGTTTTGACAAGTTTTTGAAAGAAGATTTGGTAAGAACTTGCCCAAGCCCTGGAGGTCTCACTCGGGTAGTTTTCGGGTGGCACTTGGGTAAGAAGTGGGACGCGATATTGCCAGAAAGGGGCGATTAAGCCACCATGCTGGGCTGGCAGCCAATTAGAGACAGTGGGACAGCATTCCGCATCGCCAGTCCCATCAGAGGGCAGGCAGCTCTGGAGCCTTGGCCGCAGTCAAAGAGGTGCCACTACTGAGGCAGCAAGGACAACATGAGGGCACTGCCATTTTGAGGCACCATATGAAGGTGGGCATTCAATAAATTGTGAAGCAGGTAGGACACACAGTACAGGGTGGGTGGAGGGGGGACCCCTTTGGCAGCAGTGTTGGGCTGACAGGATGTGATTGGCTGCCGGCAGCCCTCTGCCTGTGCCACAGAGCTTCCATGTAATTGGCAGCCTCCCGTAGTGGTCATGGGGCTGCTCTGCCATTGACCAAATACAGGCAACCAGGAACAATCACCCTTAAATTGTCCATTGCTTATTCGGATAACAAGCTGCTCGCAATCCTACCAATGGGAAACTTTCTCAATCAGCATTTTACTGATCCTCACACCTCCATCCCCCACACCTCGCTAAATTCCAGTGGGCTTTTAAAACAAGAATCAGGACAGATAGCAATATTAATACTGTGAGCTGCAAGTTCATGAACCAGTCCACGATACCTTTCCACTCAAAGTCTGCCATTGAAGCTTTTGCATGTGTGGATGGCAAGTGCTTAGCATTGCTGCCTCGCAGCGCCAGGGACCCAGGTTCAATTCCAGCCTCGGGTCACAGTCTGAATGGAGTTTGCATATTCTGCCCGTGTCTGTGTGGGTTTTCCCTGGGTGCTTCGGTTTCCTCCCAGTCCAAAGGTGTGCTGGTTAGTTTGATTGGCCATGCCAAATTGACCCTTAGTGTCAGGGGGATTTGTAGGTTAAATAGTGAGATTAGTGGAATAGGGCCTGGGTGGGATTGTAGTCAGTGCTGACTCGATGGGCTGAATGGCCTCCTTCTGTAGTGTAGGGATTTTATGTGTGCAAGTTTTATAGCAGTTAATGTGGAAATTAAAAGTAGCATGGCTTGATCAGCATTGGCTAAGAACAGGCTGCATTACTGTTGATGAACATTTCCAATCTTTCCCATAGGAAATCATTTGCATCCTGCAACATTCTGTATAGGATATCCTGGTGTCTTTCTGATTGGGAAATGATTTGCTGAGACACAGCATTACTATCCATTCAAAAAAACAACTCATTCATGGATTCTTGATTTTGAACCAAAGGCGTGACGGAGAAAAGCCTCCCCTAGCCTTGGGAAGGTGAAATATTGCTCCCTGTGTATCCTTCCCGAAGCCATTAGGAGCAGCATTTTCCTGCTGCTTCCCCATGTCGACACAAAGGACAGCCAAGCTGGAGTGTGAATTCATGTACAGCAACAATGTTAATATGGTACAGAGGGGATGAGGCTGAGCTACTTGGAAAGTGAGTTTCACATTGTACTGCCAAAAGCTTTTCAAGTCATGGAAACAACCTTTCTAATTATCTGAAGACACATTCAGCCTAGATCAGTCAGCGATTCAAAGGTGTTTTCTCCCCCACTGTTATTGTGTGGTCATTTTTATTAGTACAAGCAGCAATTATGTCCCAGCAATCATAAATCTAATATATATATCTTATGTGATTTCCTAACTAACTTCAGCAAGGAGATTTCTTGGTTTGTCTGACTACCAATTATGAATATGAGAAACAGAAATTAATTCCTGCACTACATTTTCATAGAATCATGAAACTTCCTTTGAATTTCGAATCAGGTATCAGCAAATCATCTTCACTCTCATTTCACATTCTAACCTCAAACAAAGAAACATTGGAATTAGGAGAAGGAGTCGGCAATTCAGCTAATCGAGCCCACTCCGCCATTTAACATGATCATTGCTGACCTTATCCTGGTCTCAACTTCACTTTCCTGCCTGCTCCCCATAGCCCTTAATCCCGCTTTTCATCAGAAACATATCTATCTCTTTCTTGGTCTGTTGACTGATTCTGCCTCCACTGCACTCTGGAGCAGTAATTTCCACAGATTCACAGCCTTCTGAGAGAAAGAGTTTCTCCTCATCTCAGTTTTGAACCTACCTCCCCTCACTCTATATCTATAACCTCTTGTTCTAGACTGCCCACAAGGGGGCACATTTGATCAATCTCCACTTTATCACAGAATGACAGAATACTGCAGTGCACAAGAGCTCCTTCGACCCTTCCGGTCTTTAGTGACGCATGAAATGCCCTGACCTGTCCACCTAATCCCACTTGCCAGCAAGGCCCGTAGCCTTGAATATTATGGCATGCCAAGTACTCATCCAGGAACTTTTTAAAGGATGTGAGGCATCTCACCTCCACCACCCTCCCAGGCAGCGCATTCCAGACCATCACCACCCTCTGAGTAAAAAAATTTTTCTCAAATCTCTCCTATACCTTCTACCCCTCACTTTTAATTTGTGTCTCATTGCAACTGACCCATCAACTAAAGGGAACAGCTGCTCCCTGTGTATCCTGTCCATGTTCCTCATAATCTTGAACACCTCAATCAAGTTGCCCTTCAGACTTCTCTGCACCAATGAAAACAACCCAAGCCTATCCAACCTCTCTTCATAATTTAAATGTTCCATCCCAGATAGCATCCTGGTGAATCTCCTCTGCACCCCCTCCATTGTATTCATGTCCTTCCTATAATGTGGTGACCACAATTACACATTGTACTCCAGCTGTGGCCTCACCAAAGTTCGATACAACTCCATCATGACTTTTCTACTTTTGTAATCTATGCCCCGATTGCCTTTTTCACCACCCTATCTACCTGCCTTTCTGCCTTCAGAGATCTATGGACAAACACGCCAAGGTCCCTTTGTTCTTCAGAACTTCCTGGTGTCAGTCATTTCCTTCCTTGTCAAATTACACTTTCCAAAGTGTGTCACCTCACACTTTTCAGGGTTAAATTCCATCTGCCCATTTGGCCACCTCATACCCTAGACACTCAATCTCACTATTAACCATCCAGCTAATCTTGGTGTCATCAGCAAACTTACAGATCCTACCCCCCCACATAGTCATCTATGTCATTTATATAAATGACGAACAATAGCGGGCACAGCATGGATTCCTGTGGTATGCCACTGGCCTCCAGCCATCTGTCATCATCCTCTGTCTCCTACCGCTAAGACAATTTTGAATCCACCTTGTCAGATCACCGTGTACCCCATGTGCATTTGGCTTCTTAATCAGTTTCCCATGTGGGGCTTTGTCAAAGGTTTTGCTGAAATCCATGTAAGCTACATCAACTGCACTACCCTAATCCACATGCTTGGTTACATGCTCAAAAAATTCAATCAAATTTGTTCAGCATGACCTCCATCTGACAAAACTATGCTGCCTACCCCTGAGCAAACATTGCCTCTCCAAATGGAGATAGATTCTCTCCTTCAGAATCTTCTCCAGTAGTCTCCCAACCACAGACGTGAGACTCACTGGTCTCTAATTCCCTGGCTTGTCTCTACAAACTTTTTTAAATAGTGGGACCATTCTTCAGGCTGTTCTTCAGTCCTTTGGCACCTCCCCAGTGGCCAGGGAAGAATTAAAAATTTGGGTCAGAGCCCCTGCAATTTCCTCCCTTGCCTCCCACAATAGCCTAGGATGCAATTCATCAGGACCTGGAGCTTTGCGCGATACCTTGTCACTCCCTATGATAATTTTCTCTGGAGTCTCACAGTCTCTCTCCCCAAGTTCCATAACTACCTCCTCATTCTCATGGGTAAAGACAGATGTGAAATCATTACCATTTTATATCAATATCATTTTATATCTGCCAATCAGATCCCCCTCATTCTTCCAAACTCCAGCGATTACAAGCCTAAGTGATTCAGCCGGTTCTTGCATGGCAGCCCTTTCATCCCTGGAATCAATCTGGTGAACCTCCTCTGAACTGCCTTCAGTGCCAGCATATCCTTCCTCAAACACAGAGACCAGAACTGACATGATGTTCTAGGTGTGGTCTCACCAATAATATGTACAATTAGAACAACATTTCTACTTTTAAAATCCAGTTTTTTTTGCAATAAATGCCAAGTTTCCATTTGCCTTTCTTATTATATGCTGTACCTGCACACACACTTCCTGCGATTCATGCACACCCAAATCCCTCTGCACTGGTGAACTTTGAATCTGCTTCTCATTTAAATAATAATTTGCACTTTTATTTTTCCAACCAAAATAGATAATCTCACACTTACCCACATTAAACTCCAGCTGCCAGGTTCTGCTCCACTCTTCTAGCCTATCAATATCCATCTGTAAACTCTTTGGGGGTGATTTTACCATTGCATTGTGCCCATTTTAGGGTGTGAAAGTTTGGTAAAGTCGGGCGTGAGGTGAGTAGTGTGATCTGTGTCTGTTTCTGCACCGTTTTGCAGTTTACCAAGGCCCGAAAATGGCCATGATCGGGAACCCACCCAAAACAGGCGCGACATCAATTTAAATATTTTTGCATGGATTCAATCCACTTAATGAGCAGCACATCCCACTTTACCACAGTTTGCCGTTACTACCACACTTGCCCAACCTGGAATCGGCCTGGAATAGACATGTTCAATAAAAGTTCAATTCAGGCACTCCATCAGTGAGGATTAGTGAGGAGGTAAGTGCCTGTTATTGGATGGGTCTGTGCTGCTTATGGGGATTCCTTTCATGATGTCTATGTTGTTTTTCCGGCTAGGAGGGCTCTGCGAGTGTGTGTGTGTGTGTGTGTGTGTGTGTGTGTGTGGGTGGGGGGGGGTAGTGGTGGGAGGGACAGGGGGATGCTTTGTTCAGCAGGGTGTCTGATGTCTGATTTGTAGCACTGACCTCAGGTTTTGGGAATGCTGCTGGGTCCTAATGCACACAGCACTCTTTCAGCTGAGGATGTGCCCAAATCCCTTTGAAATTGCACTGCTGCAGCCTCAGAACTTTTCAAGCAGCAGTGTCTATGCTCACTGCTGCATGGGTTCTGGGCGAGTAATACTGGGGGTAGGATAGGGGGTTGCAGCTGTGTTGGTAGGGTGCCTGTGGGTGGGGAATGGGGGGGCTGTATTGGTGGAGGATCTGTGGGTGGAGTACGGGGGGGGGTGGCTGTGTTGGTGGGGAGTCTGTGGGTGGGGAAATGGGGGGCTGTGTTGGTGGGAGGTCTGTGGGTGGGGAATGGGGGACTATGTTGGTGGGGGGTCTGTGGGTGGGGAATAGCAGACTGTGTTGCTGAGGGGCCTGTGGGTGGGGAATGGGGATGTGTATTGGTGGGGGGTTTGTTGGTGGGAAATCAGGGGCTGTGTTGGTGGAGGCTCTATGGGTGGGGAATGGGGGGATGTGTTGCTGGGGGTCTGTGAGTGGGGAACAGTAGGGCTGTGTTGATGGGGGGGTCAGTGGGTGAGGAATGGGGGCCTGTGGGTGTTGAATGAGGGGGCTGTGTTGGTTGGGGGGGGGCTCTGCGGGTAGGGAATTTGGGGACTGCATTGCTGGGAGCCTGTGGGTAGGGAATGGGGACTGTGTTGGTTGCGGGGGGGCCTGTGGGTGGAGAATTGGGGAGATGTGTTGGTGGGGGTCTGGGGCTGGGGAATGGGGGAACTGTGTTGCTGGGGGTCTGGGGGTGGAGAATGTGGGTCTGTGTTGCGGGGGGGTCTGTGGGTGGAGAATGGGGAGCTGTGTTGGGGGGTCTGTGGGTGGGGAATGGGGGGCTGTTTGGTGGGGGGGGCCTGTGGGTGGGGAATGAGGGTGTGTGTTGGTTGGGCTCCTGTGGGCAGTGTATGTTGCTGGACTAGCAGCATTCCTTAACCTTTCCGTGTGTTTCTTCCCTTCCCCAAATTCGCCCACCCTTCAGAGTGATGAGATGGCTTTTGCGATGCAACCAATCGATCTTGCTGTTCTTTCAGTTGCTGCTGGAGCTGAGGAGGAGGAGCTGGAGGATGAATTGCAGGAACAGGAGGCCCAAGCCTTACCACTTGCACAGCCAGACGGAGACGATCACCAGAGGGAGGAGGTGGCCACCATTCACCCAGAGGGGGTTGCAGGAGAAGGAGGAAGCAGAAACCCCAGCAGTTCTGCACACGAGTGTCAGTTGAACAAATGACAGAGACCATGTGCTGCCAACAGCTCTGGGCCACAATGAAACAGTGCAACACCTGTGCCACTTGTTGCAGGACCTGGCACCTTGGGGCGGGCGGGGGGGCACCGCTCTCGGTGGCGAACAAATTGACGGTCGCTCTGAACTTTTATGCCACTGGCTGCTTCCAGACCCCCAGCAGAGCTGAATGTGGCATTTCACAGTCTGCTGTCCACACCTGTGTCAGGGATGTCACGGATGCCCAGTATGCCCAGGCTGGGCAGTATATCACATTTCACCCGGACCAGGCCCAGCAGGAAGCCCGAGCTTCAGCATTCATGATCATTGCAAGGATGCCGAATATGTAGGGAGCTATAGACTGCACCCATGTCATCCTCAAGACCCCGCTTCAGAATCCACAAAGATTCTTTGATAGAAAGGGGTTCCGCTCACTATATGTCCAACTGGTTTTTGACCACAAAATGAGCAACATGCACATCTGCACCAGACACCCCAGCAGCTTGCAAGACAGTTTGATTCTGAGGAGCTCAGACATCCCAGAGGCCTTTGAGGAGGAGCCCAGGCTGCAGTGATGGCTCGTGGGTGACATGGAGCACCTGCTTTGGACTTGGCTGATGATGTCTGTGCGGAGGCCTGTGACTGAGGTAGAGACCTGGGATGACAAGGCCCATGTTGCCACCCACGCGATGGTGGAGAGGTGCATGGGGCTCCTGAAAATACGGTTCAGGTGCCTGGACTGCTCTGGCAGGGCCCTACAATACGGCAGGGTTTCCAGCACATTAAGCCCCACCCACAGGCTTCTGCAGTGAGAATCCGATTCACTGATATTTTTGCAAGCAGCATGAGTATGGGGGGGTGGTGGGAACAAAAAACAGGCCCAGAAAGTGGATCTGAAACATTCTGTTTCAAGTCTGCCCAGCACTGAGACAAAAAAGGATAAAATAGTGCCCTCTGTTTGCTGCTTGCCACCCAGTCTGTTTTAACCCTTATACGGTGGACAAATAACTACAAGTAGACGTCTTGTTAGTACAACCAAAATTTATTTAAACCCACACAATCAATAATCACCCACCCAACCAACAATAAGTTATCTTACAGGAAAATACTAGAATTCAAGTACAATACAAGACTTTGACTTAACTTTGCGTGACTGACAAGTACCCAAGCAGATATTGGCCTTTATCTGTGTGCTGGTCTCGGTAGTCGTCTGCATAGTCTGGTCCTTTGGTCTGGTGTGGCGCTCTGGCTCTGATCCTCCTTCCTTCCTTCTCGGGTGTGGTGGCTCTCCTTGTGCTGGCGATGTTCACCATTCTTATAGCTTGTTTGTGGGGGCAGAGAGAGAGAGAGATTCCTGGTTGTGCAGCACCCTTTATACCTCATTTGGTTTCAAGCCCCTTTTTGGCCATTGCCAATCAATCAATCAGGACTTGATCACCCTGATCGATAAGAGGCCAATCAGGTGCTACCACACCAATCTCTGGGTGTGACCCCAGCGGCCATGTCTGTAGGTGTTGGAGGCACATAGGTCATATACCTCCCTCCTAAATAAGGGTTCCCGGTGCCCCTATGTCGGGTACACAACCCAGTGTGACCAGGAAGTCTCTTTCATCCCGGAGACAACCCATATCCTGTTTATTCACTCAGCAGGGTTGCAGCCTGTTTGTCTCTGCCTTTAAACTGCAGCCTGTCGGTTTAGTTTCTTGCCCAATTGTTCCAGAGTGCTTTACAAAACACCATTTTAGATGGTCCGTTTGGCTACATGTCTCTGTTTGCAGATCATTTATATAATTGTAAATATTTGAGGTCTAAGAACTGACCCCTATGGTACCCCAATAATTACAGTTCGCCATCCAGAGAAGGACCAATTTATCATGACCTTCTGCTTTCTGCCAGTCAGCCAATCCTCAATCCAGTCTAGTACTCTACCCCCAATCCCCTCCGATCTCACCTTCTGGGTCAGTCTTTCATACAGCACCTTGTCAAATGCCTTCTGGAAGTTTAGATATATCACATCCACAGGTTTCCCATTTTTTTCATGGGATGGGAACACCAACAAATTGCTCTTGAACTGGCTAGGCCATCTCAGGAGGCAGTAAGATTCAACCACATTGCTGTAGACCCTGAGGCCAGATCATGAAAGGACGGCAGATTTTCTTCCCTTAGTGAACCAGCTGGGCTAATGCTTTCATGGCCATTATTAAACTTTAAATTCCCAATTTTTCTTGGATTCAAATTCCACCATCTGCCAATGGTGATGGTACCAAATAAACCTGTTGGACTTTAACCCAGCATTGTGAGACTCCTAACTGTGCTTACCCCAGCCCAATGCTGGCATCATCACTTTCCCTGACTCCAGTCACTGAAGAGATTGCTGAAGAGGTCTCTGGAACGTTACCCTGTGTGTCTGGATTAATACTCCAGTGATAAAACCACTACATCACCATCTCCCCAGACCTGCCAACGAATGTATGGGGAACCAAATAACCATGTCGACAAGCTTTTCCTTTTCCATGTAAAAAATTACCTTCTCTACAAGTCTACGTGAGTATGAGAGTTATGGACAGCATGGATAGTCAGAAGCTTTTTCCCAGGATGGAAGAATCAATTACAAGGGGGCATAGGTTTAGGATGCAAGGGGCAAGGTCTAAAGGACATGTACAAGACAGATTTTTACACGGAGGGTGGTGGGTGCCTGGAACTCCCTGCAGGGGGAGGCAGTGGAAGTGGATACAATACTGACTCCCAAAGGGTGCCTTGACAAATACATGAATAGGATGGTACTGGAGGGATATGGTCTCCAGAAGGGTAGGTGGATTTAGTTGAGTCGGGAAACATGGTTGGTACAGGCTTGGAGGGCCAAAGGGCCTAATCCTGTGCTGTAACTTTCTTTGATTTTGTTCTTTGTTCTGATTTTTTTAAATGTTGCCTACTGATGTGGATGCATAGTATGTGTATGGACTTCTTTCAGCGCCTATGTTATAGGGTTCTGCCAATTGTGTAGCCAGAGACCTGGGGAGAAAAAGTGGGTGTTGGCAGCACAAGTGGTTTCCTCCCTGCAACAAAATGGGTCAATGACTGCAGAGTGTATGGCGCAAGAAAGGAAAGTGCCTTAAACAAGGTGAAAACAGTGGAAATACTCCCAAGAGAATCAGGAGCTAGAGATGAATATAGTGGCCATTACTAAGGAGAAGGTGCTAGGGAGGCTGAAGGGTCTGAAGGTGGATAAATCATGCATACCAGAGCTATCGAATTGATTGCTGAAGAGATGGTGAAGGCATTAGCAGTGATCTATCGGGAATCACTGGGGTCAGGGAAAGTGATGATGCCAGCGTTGGATTGGGGTAAGCACAGTTAGAAGTCTCACAATGCCAGGTTAAAGTCCAACAGGTTTATTTGGTAGCACAAGCTTTCAGAGTGTTGCTCCTTCTTCAGATGAGTGAAGAAGGAGCCAGACTCTGAAAGCTTGTGCTATCAAATAAAACTGTTGGTCAGGGAGAGTCCCCGAGGACTGGAAAATAGCTAATGTAACCCCCCTGTTTAAGGACAAAGGGAAGCAAGTGATGGGAAATTAAAGCCAGTTAGCCTGACCTCGGTTGTTAGTAAGATTTTGGAGTCCATTATTAAGGATGAAATTTCAAAATACTTGGAAGTTCATGGTAAAATACCACAAAGCCAACATGGTTTCATTAAGGAGAGGTCATATCTAATAAATTTATTGGAATTTGTTGAGGAGGTAATGTGCAGGTTAGACAAAGGAGAACCAGTGGATGTTATCCATTTGGATTTCCAGGGGCATTTGTTAAGGTGCCATACAGGAGGCTGCTGAATAAGATAAGAATCCATGGTGTTCGAGGCATGGTGCTGGCATAGATAGAAGATTGGTTGACAGGTAAGAGACAGAGTGTGGGGATAAAGGGGTCCTTTTCAAGATGACAGCCGATGATTGGTGGAGTTCCATAGCAGTCAGTGTTAGTTCACAACTTTTCACTTTATACAGCAATGATCTAGATGAAGGAACTGACGACACTGTGGCCATGTTTGCAGATGATACAAAGATAGGTAGAGGGACAGGTAGTATTGAGGAGGTGGGGAGGTTGCAGAAGTACTTGGACAGGTTAGGAGAGTGAGCAAAGCAGTTGCAGATGGAATACAAAGTGGGAAAGTGTGAGGTTATGCACCTCGGTAGGAAGAATAGAGGCTAGACTATTTTCTAAATGTGGAGAAAATTCAGAAATCAGAGTTCAAAGGGACTTGGGACCCCTAATCCAGGGCTCTCTCAAGCTTGGGTTGCAGGTTGAGTTGGTAGTTAGGACAGCAAATGCAATGTTAGCCTTCATTTTGAGAGAACTAGAATGCAAAATAAGGGATGTACTGCTGAAGCTTTACAGGGCTCTGGTCAGACCACATTTGAAATGTTGTGAACAATTTTGGGCCCTGTATCTGAGGAAGGATGTGCTGACCTTGGAGAGGGAGCAGGAATTCATGAGATTGGTCCCAGGAATGAAAAGCTTGACATTTAAGGAGCATTTCAGTGTCTGGGCCTGTACTCAATGGAGTTTAGAAGGATGAAGGGCGACCTCCTTGAAACTTAGAGAATAGTGAAAGGCCTGGATAGAGTGGACATGGGGAGAATGTTTCCATTAGTAGGAGAGACTATGATCTGAGGGCACAGTCTCAGAATAAAGGGACAACTCTTTAGAACCAAGATGAAGAGGAATTTCTTCAGCAGAAGGTGGTGAATCTATGGAATTCATTGCCACAGAAGGATTTGGAGGCCACGTCATTGAGCGTTTTTAAAACATAGATAAATAGTTCTTGATTGGTAAGAGTATCAAAGATTACAGAGAAAAGGCAGGAGAATGGGATTGAGAAACATATCAGCCATGCTTGAATGACAGAGCAGACTTGATGGGCCAAATGGCCTAATTCTGCTCCTATATTTTCTGGTGTTATGATCAGGCAGCATCTCTGCTGAGTGTAGGGTTGCCAAGCACCGTGATTATCCTGGGATATAGTTTTATGTTTATTTATTAGTATCACAGTAGGCTTAGCCCATTTGGTTCACTAAGGGAAGAAAATGTGCTGTCCTTTCATGATCTGGCCTATAGATCCACAGCAGTGTGGTTGACTTTTACTGCCCTCTGAAATGGCCTAGCCAGTTTTTCACTCAGTATAAGATTGGCAGCCATTTAACAACTATTGGGTAGTTATTGGCTTGCTGTGGGCCTGCATCAGGGGTGGTAGTCTCGTCTCCAAGACTACAAGACAATTAAATCCCTGCAGCGCCACTAGTGGGACTGCAGCCAGTCCTGAAGTAGGCATTCAGCAATGAAGGCAGGGATTTAAGGCAAGTCTGGGATCTTAGCAGGCCCCAGACAGGCCAGCGAATTGAATGGGTGTGGATGTATTTGATGGTGTGGACACAGCAGAGTGATTGGGGAAAAGCGAGTGTTGGGGGAGCCTCTAAATTGGTAACAGGAGTCCTGAAAATGGTAGCACCCCACCTCTGGACAGCCCACCAGCCGACCAGTGAAATCTGTCGACTTGGCTTCGGCCTTTCCCATCACAGGTAAAATCTAAGCGATAATGGGAGAAGAGGCTGAGGTCACAACTAACCTGTGGATGAGTGGGTGATCCTCCCAACACCTTCCCCCACTGCTAGTATAATAGTGGTGATGTGGGGACAGATAAGTGGCTGCAGGCACTCATAGCATGGAGCAAAATTTACCAATGCTCCGACCAACTGACAATCACCACCGCCCCCCCCCGCCAACACCCCAATGTTGTTAGCGATGAAGGCTTCCACAAGTGAAATATTCCATCAGTCTGAATTGTTCAAACAGGCTTTGATTTTTAACAAGGTTTTCCTTTAAAATTGATCTGACCTCACAATGCTCTATGACAGCATAATTCTGTTACCATGGAAACTTTCCCAGCTATGATGACATAGTCAACAAAAACAGCTGTGCACTTCATTCCACTTGGGTCAATGTGTTGTGAACACTGTCGATCTTAGTGCTGTTTAGTGTATTTCTTGCCTTTTTCTTTCTCAGTAGTTTTTAGAGTTATTGGAAAAGCGTTATTTGAAGTGGAGTGAAAGAACAACCACTGCGGGAGCCTCACGCAGGTTTTGCGTGAAGCGCTATCAGGTATTTTGAAATCACTGTGAGTTGAGCAGAATTTGTCAAAGTTGGAATGTTAGGCCAAATTCAGATGTGGGAGAAATGGAAACATGAATGCCAGTGAGAGTGATCCTGTCTGCATTGTGGCAATTGGCAATGGCTCCCCACAACCAAAACTAAATTGGCCACTTTTGTGTCTGAATTGGGGCAAATGGAAAGTGTTTCTTCTGTCAGAGGTGCCACCTTCAGGATGGAACACTTTATCAAGTCTCTGTCCCTTAGGTGGTCATAAGATCCCATGATACTATTCAAAAAACAATAACAGAGTTATCAATCCTGTTCTGGCCAATATCGATTTTAAACCAAGTTTATTAAAATAGATGATTTATTCGGTATCACATCGCTGTGTGTGACAATTGCTGTATGCAAATTATCTGGTCTCTTTTATATCTAATAGCAGTGATGGTAACCATTGAAGCACCTGGGAAGTGGGAAATGTTTTGGGATATCCTTTGAAGTTCTATTTTGGATGATGTATTGAGGTGCCTGATGGATTATATCCCAGGCTAGCTCAGTGGTCAAGTTAAAGTTGAAATTTTCTTATTGAGACAAAGTAAACATTAAAAAGGCAATGGACATGAAGTTTGCTGTTGGCATCTGCTTAGGTCTGACTGCCATCTTCTACCTTCTATGTTTAATTTAGGCTTGATTGCAGTCTGATGTTTGTCTCATTTATGTCTTAGATTTGACTGCACATCATCTTAAAAATCACACTTGCAAGTAATCCAACGTCCGTGCTGCTGTTTAGAAGCAGAAAGGTGATTAACTATTTTCACTTCTTCATTTATGTTGTCATGGTTGAAACACAATTCATGGTTACAGACTTATGCTGCAGTCGTCAGACTGTAGTGAGATCAATGACACGAGGCAAAGATCACGCGGAATCATTGCTTCTTAGAAAAACGTTTTGAAAAATTGGCCAGAATTTTAGAGTCCCTTGTTACAGCCAATGAAGTACTTATGGTAATTTTTTCAAACTGCTTGTGGGAACTCGCTAACTGCAAATTGTCAACAGCATTTCCTGCGTTACAGCCAATGAAGTACTTCTGGTATGAAGCTCTTTGGGCATCCTTCCAGTTGTGCAATGTGCTATAGAAATCAAAAATCCCATTTTGAGTGGCCCACTGAGGTATCTGAAGGATTCAATCCCAGGCTGTCTCGGCTGACATGTGTTGGTTTCTCCTGTGACAATTTAACAGGGCATTCAGATCTTGAGAGAGTGGCATGAATGTGACATTATTGAAGCCCATGCCAGCTGGCTGAGAAGGTAAAAAGTAAAGAGAAAGGAACATGTTTCTTTGAACACCAGAGTAAAAAGAACTGTGCAAAATCTCAGAAGCACGTGGAGACCATGGAGCGCCACAGAGAGGCAACACAATTGGATGAGGGGAGATTCAATTTGAATAAATGCATTGAGAAATGTTGACTGCACAAATTAAAGCATTATGTTTCTGAGGAAGACTTAGCAAACCCTGAAAGGGCAAGAAAATGGTGGCATATGAAAACTGTGACATTTTTCACCCAGTGTTTAAGTTTGGATGCAATCTTCAACCTTTAGTTTTTAATTTAATTTTGATGTAAATCTGATGTGTTCTCCTTTATATTTTAGATTTGACTGGATATTATCTTCGAAGTCTACTTGTATAAAATAATCCAAGTTTTGTGCAGCTGTTTGGAAAGAAGACAGGTGATTGTTTATCCTCAGTTGGTCACTATATTGTCAGAACTAAAATATTTTACCGCAGATCACAGTGTTTAAATTGACGGGGTGTGTAAGACAACCCTGTTTTCAGCCCCAATCGTTGGTGAGATTATCCAGCCTCCCAGCTTTATGTTTCCCGTCAGTGGGAGGTAGGACGTTGTTTGCGAGTGGCAGGAGTCTTTGTGCCCGCTGCAGTCATTGACGTCACCCCACGCCGGCAGGTGAATAAGTCAACCCCAGCACCCCACCCCTGCCCCACGCAGCCCCCCACCTCCCCCATCACCACTCTACTTGCAGCTTTTCAGACAAAACATGCCATATTCACACTGATAGTCAACTTCAATCTTTCACCCCACAGATAGAGGTTTAACTTACCGGTATGCAATAACTAGTGCAAGAGGTCCAGCAAGTGATATGGGCTGTGTTGCGAAAATGTGTGGGAGTTTAAGATATGCCCACAGAAAGCAAATACGCCACATGGTGAATGATCAAAATGGTGACCACCCACAACCAGTTTGACCATTCATTTTTATGCTCAGCATATCAGTCAAATCACACTTATTGATGTTTTGAGGTTCTACTTTGGGTGATGTACTGGGGTGCCTAATAGATTTATAACCCAGACTGGCTCACTGGTCATGTTAAACTTGAAATTTTCTTATTCAGACAAAGTGAACATTAAAAAGACAATGAACATGAAGTCTGCTTTTTGCATTTATTTACATCTGACTGCCATCTTCTACCTTCCATGTTTAATTTAGCCTTGACTCCAATCTGATGTTTGTCTCATTTATATCTTAGATTTGTCTGCACATCATCTTTGAAGTCACAAGTGGAAGCAATCCACGTCCGTGCTGCTTTTTAGAAGCAGAAAGGTGATTAACTATTTTCATTTGTTCATTTATGTTGTCATGGTTGAAACACATTTCATGGTTACAGATTTATGCTGCAATCATCGGACCGTAGTGAGATCAATGACACAAGGCAAAGATCACTCAGAATCATTGCTTCTTAGAAAAAATTTTTGAAAAATTGTCCAGAATTTTACAATCCCTCGTCATAGGGTTGGCAGGCAGTAGACACAATTACATTGAGTCAGTTGGCAGGGGATGCTTGTGTCCATTGTCTATTTGGCCCCACTGGTATGTTACCATGGTGGTAGGATCGTTGGCAGGTACCTGCCCTCCTTTAGACCACTTGAGCTCAATTGATAAACTATTAAGGGGTTTTCTTCCTCAGCTGCAGCTCATATTTTATGTGAGGGACAGGGCCAAAATCTCATTGTGGCCAATGAGCAACCCATCCCAGCAGCAAGGCCCAGCTCTTCCTGGAGTACCCCTTCCCATTCTGGATATTCAAGCACACCACCCCCAATCATCCCCTTTCCAGGTTCGGATTGATGACCCCTTCTCACTTACCTTCAAGACCATAAGATATGGGAGCAGAATTAGGCCGTTTGGCACTTCAAGGCTATGCCACCATTCAATCATGACTGCTAAGTTCCTCAATCCCACTCTCGGGTGTTGGTGAAGCCACATCTGGAGTATTATGCGCAGTTTTAGTGTCCTTATCTGAGGAAGGATATCCTTTCTATAGAGGGAATACACACTCTTTGCCACTTCAGGAATTGTCTTACTTGGTGACATCAGGTTCGTTAGTTATTCTGCAATATTCGGCCCATGGGGAGGTGGCATTCACCAGGAAAACAGACAGAACAAAGATCGTTTTGGAAAGTGTGCTTTTAATAGTGCCCATTGCAAATGAAGAATTGAAGTATACTTGAGTTAACTATATGCTGTGAAAGTTGGTGGAGTACTTTGTCATTCATCGCTGATTTCACCAGTTTAAATATAACTCTAACAAATGAAGCAACTTAACTATTAACTGTTGAACAATATTTAAAAGTGAAAGGAAACAACTTTACTTTTTGGCTTATGACTATCCAAGTTCCAAAAAAACCCCATTCATGCATAAAACAAATCCACTTTAAAATGTTTTATTTATTTGTTTAGTATTGTCACAAGTAGGCTTACATTAACACTGCAATGCAGTTACTGTGAAAATTCCTAGTCGCACACTCCAGCACCTGTTCGGGTACACTAAGGGAGAATTCAGCATGGCCAAACCACTTAACCTGCACATTTTTTGGATTGTGGGAGGAAACCAGAGCACCTGGAAGAAACCCACACAGACATGTGGATAGCATTAAGCAGAGGTTGAAGAGATACCTTTAACCTATCTCTTTAAACTATGCTTAATCTCTTCATCCTATGCTTAATGCTATCTCCACTCACATTGTCTGCTCCTTTAAGACTTGATTAGTTGTAAAGAATCGCACTCTAATCAGTATTCTGTAAACTGAGTGAGTGTCTTTATATGCCCTGTTTGTGATCAGAACTCCCCATTCACCTGATGAAGGAGCAGCACTCTGAAAGCTAGTGGCATTTGCTATCAAATAAATCTGTTGGACTTTAACCTGGTGTTCTGAGACTTCTTACTGTGTTCACTCAGTCCAATGCTGGCATTTCCACATCATTAGTGCTGCACCATGACAACCCTGCAAGAAGTAGGTGTCAGTCTTGCCACTCAATCTGACATATGTAGGTTGCTGAGATTTGTGCACATAATCTGGGCTGACAAATGTGTCCAGTACTGGGCATGTGTTGCGCTGCCAGAGGCACCATCTTTCAGAAGAGACATTTAAACCAAGCTTCATCTGCCCACTCCAGCAGTCATTTGATTCCATGGTATTATTCTAAGAAAAGAGTAAGGCAGGTTTTAGTGGTGTTCTGACCAACATTTATTTATTCTCAGACAACACTATTTAAACAGATTATCTTGTCATCATCACATTGCTGTTTGTGGGAGCTTGCTGTGTGCAAATTGATTTCCCTACTTCCCTGTATTATCACAGTAACTATACTTCAAAGGCCCCTAATTCACTTCTCCTTTGGAACACTCTAATGTTGTGAAATTTGCAATTGTCTTCTTTCAAAGTAATAAACCGTGGAACAAAAAAACTGGCAAGTGTCACACCGACAAACCCAGCACTAGTCCACACTAACTATTTTTCAGCTAGTTTTTATCCCAATCTTCATATCTTCCTGGAAGGTGAAAAATCCACAAACTGGTCTGGGACATTAATGACAGGATATCACTCCTGCTGAGATGATAATCATCTTCTATTATCTCCACAAGAGATAGCAGTTCGTCTCTATGTCCTTTATGCTTTTGATGTGTCCTTGTCTCAAAACAGAGTGTGAATCCATTGTTTCTCTCTTTGTATCATACACCAGCAATTTAGCCAGTGATTGAATTTACATCCTCAGCCATCGTTGACTTTTGTGTCTATTTTTAAAATCACAGGACTTATTGAAAAGTTCATTATGTTCATACGTAATATTCGATTTTCTTCATCATCATGACATGAGAAATGTCTTATCAATTCATTTAGACAGTGAAGGCTGAAGAGAGAATGGACAAGACTTTCTGCAGTAAGCTTCCCCGCTGCATCAGTGGAGGCCCCCCACCATTGGAAGAACCTGACACTATGAGCGACGAATTTGGTTATTTAAACCTATCGTTGCCAGAATCGAAGCATAACCACACGGAACAGTTGACAAATCTCTCCCAATCTGGGAGTGTTAAAAGCAGACGCAAATGGGTGAGTCTAGAATGGAGCTGAAAGGAAATTACAGATTTGTTGAGGGGTATTCTATCAGTTTTCATATTAGATGCTGATAAAATATCAATAGTACAGAGAAACCTATAAGTACATCAAAGTGGGAAACCTATTGAATCTAATATAAGGAGTAAAATAATAATGGAGAAAATACTAGAATTTCAGTTCGGTAGTCCTACTGGGTAATTTTCAGGAACTGGTGGGATAATTGCAGGCATCCTGGATATAATTTCCAACATGCTCTATATTGTGGAATTATGTGGTTAGATTGTAAAATAGGAATGTCACTCCGTTATTTATCATTTAAGAAGGGTGAGAGAAACCCAGGAAACTTTGGGGGTGATTCTCCCATCACAACCCTTAAATTTTCTGGTCAGTCGGGTTGGGAGATGCGCGTGTAGGCCATTTCACAGGTTTCCCATGAGCGTTTACGACTCACTTGCATCTCCCAACCGGAAAGAAATGGCACCGCAGGGACTGCGCAGAAAACTGGTGTGCCGCTGATTTGCATGTCTTACCATACCCCAGCATGCCATTATCGGGATCGACATGGCAATCTCCAGCCACATTTCCATCTCCCACCTCTTTGGCGTGATGTCACTTTGGCGCGAATCAGGGTAGGTATATAAAAGTCTCAACCTGGTGTGGCAGCCTTGAATTGGCATGAGGAGTTAACTGCTGCTAACAGAGCATGGGGGATGTTGCAGGCAGGCCCTGGAGATGCCTGGTGGCCTTTGTCCTGCTGTCTTCAAGTGTTGGCCCATTGACCAGTGATATCTGGGGTGAAGGGTTGGGGGGGGCGCAGAAGGCTTCCATTTTATCAGAGCTCTCTGGGTGAGGTTCCATGAAAGAGTTCTGCTCAGCCCTCCCCTCCAGGGCACTTTGCAGTGACATTATCTTGCCGTGGGGTGTGGTCAGGGGTTGTACTAAGTGCTGGTATTACGGGGTTGGGGATGAGTGTACCATGTGCTGACTAAGGCCTAACCAGATGAAGCAGCTGCTGCTCCAGGCCAGGCTACAGTGGTTCAGACAGGGACTGCATGGAATCTGCTGTCACTGGGCTCACATCTGGTGCTGATTTACAGTCTGTCCCTGCCCTGTGACACGGACCAGCAACACATGCCTGTAACAGATGCTGCAGTTGCACATGTAGCAATGGCTCAAGGGTACACATTGCCCACAGTTGCACACCGACCTGCATAATCTGTGCCAGCATTTGGCATGATGGGAATCTCACACAACCCTAACCGGGCCACTCGTTGTGTGGTGTTGCCAACTCCCACAAGTGGGAGTTCTGGCCCAACTGAGGGATTGGGGTGGTGCTGGGTCTATGCAGCCAATTGTAATAATTCGTCATTCCATGCTGATTCCAAACCCCACTGTGTAGATGGATCGTAGTTTTCTCAATTTGGAGCTGGCCATTATGGTGGCTCTAGGGGTAGAGGAGGAGGAGGAACAGGCAGCTTAGAAGGTGGAAGGTATGGAGAGACAACCACAAGAGCAGCCACCACCAGACCCTCAGGAAGGAGGACATGGGGCTGCTGCTCAGGGCCAGGAGGTGGGTGAGCATCTCCCGAGAGGATGCACAGAAAATGGAGGATGCTGAGGCTAAGGAGGTACAGGCCCCACAATTCCTTCCAGGCTCTCTCAAAGGAGATATGCTGTTGCCGGCTGCACCTGTCCAAGACCACGGTAAGACACCTTTGTGAGGTGCACTCACACCTGCCACTTCAGGGGAGGGGCGGCCACTCGTTCCCTGTTGATGGGAATGTTATGGCTGCCCTGAAGTTTAATGACTCTGGCTCACTTCAGGCACCTGTGACACAGATATGGGTCATGATATGGGTCTGATGTGGGCCGTGCACAGCAGGATACCTGGGCTCTCGGCTTCGCTTCTATTGCTGGGATTCCCCATCCAGAGAGCAGTGACCGGGACACACGTCGCCTTGCAGGCCCCATATACAGGGCCCCAGCAATTTGTGAACAAGAAGGGATTCCATTCCCTGAACATCTAAATCGTCTGCGACCATCTAATGAGGATCATGCAGGTCAATGGATGTCCCCCAGGGAGTGTTCATGACAGCTTTGTGCTCAGGCAGTCAGACATCCCTGGGTTCTTTGAAGACCAGCCCAGGCTCTTGGGATGTCTACTGGGTGACAAGGGGTACCCACTAAGGTCATGGCTGATGATGCCTGTGCAGAGGCCCCAGACCGAGGCAGAGACCCACTACAACAAGGCCCATGCAGCCACCCGGTCCATCGTTGAGCGGTGCATTGGCTTGCTGAAACTGCGGTTTCACTGCTTGGACCGTTCTGAGGGGCCCTCCAGTGTGACCCTGTGCATGCTTCATGCATCGTTATCGTTTGCTGCTCTTTTCACAACTGGAAAGGAGGAGGAGGACGAGCAGCGAAGGGGCCAGGTGTGCACCCCACCACATGAATAGCCGCAGGAAACAAGGCAGGCGGCAAGAACATAAGAAATAGGAGCAAGAGTAGGCCAACTAGCCCTTCGAGCCTGCCCCGCCATTCAATAAGATCATGGCTGATCTGTCGTGGCTCAGTTCCACATTCCCGCCCTCTCCCCATAACCCTTAATCCCCTCTCGGCAGCCTCGATTGCAGCTGGTGCTGTGCAGTGAAGCGGGTGCAACCAACACATGTCCACCACTTCCCAGGAGCAAGTGCAGCCACTATTCCCCCTCCAAACCACCTGGACCCCCAAACCACATCACCCTTCCCATGCTCCTGTCATCCCACTACCCTCTCCCCCAGAATCTTCCAACCCTATTAATCTGCCTGGACTGGCAGTGGTTGTGAGTCTTGACTGGAGGCTGGAGGATGATGATGACTCGCTGCTGTGCACACTGGGATCCTGCCCCTGGTGCCACTCAAGTCTGTACTTGGAATGCACACTGTCACATAGCCATAAGGGTTGGGGACACATGCATTTTGGCCAATGTGGGGTAGGGGGTGAGTGGTGGGGGCACTTGCACCAAGGATCTGGTGGATGTTGGGGAAGGTAGGGCAGGCACTCTGAAACATTGGCTGAGTCTTCAGGCTCAGCAGACAGCACCTCTATGTTTGGGACTCAGGAACACTCAGCTCTGTGGGGGATGAGGGGGGAATCAGAAACACATTAGTCACAGCTGTGAGGTGCAATTAACAGTTTATTATGTTCTTAACATTATTGATTAATAAATCCTGACTACTGGTGACCTTCACCTGTGCCCTCTAGTGAACTATAACTTTCTAATTTTGTGTGGTCTACTGCTTCTTCTAGATCTGGAGGGCTCCGGCTGATTTGCAGATGGCAAGGTTTCGTGCCACCCTGTTCACCTCACTGCTCTTGAGATGCCCTGGTGTGAGGAAGAGGGGAATTGGAAGGTCTCGGGACATCCGGGATCTCCTGGGTGTAAGGCCCCAGCATGGGCTCAAGCCCTTCCTCTTCCCTTGGGGTGCCCAGAGGCTCCAGGGACACTCCATGGGATGCCAGGGTAGCTGGACTGAGCTCCAAAGTTCTGGCATCACCTGGCTTTGTCAGTCCTGGAGGCCTAGATGTGTCTGCCCCATGATTTGTGATCCCTCAGCCCTGTTCCTCTGCTTCAGCATTCTGTAAGCAAGCCAGGCTCTGGAGCCTCTCAGCAGTAGCCCTCTGAGCCTGGGCTAAATTGTCGAGTCTCACAGCCACTGTCTGCTGCATCTCCAGAATGCCAGCGAGAGTCCCAGCCATGGCCAGTAGTATCTCCCACACATCCCCAACACCCACGGCCAAAGAACCCTGTGCCACCTGGATGACGGAAACATACTTGCCTTTGGCCCAGAGTGTCTCCAGGATAACCTGGACCCTGGCACCCAGGAGGACAGACCCCTGAGCCAGACTTTCCACTGCAGTTGCCACCCTTGCAGTGTTGGTCTGGGGTCTGGGTCTAACGCTGTGTCAGCACCACCTCCTGCAACAGCACTCTGTTTGACTCCCCTAAACAGCCTTGCAGTTGCAGCATGGTTGCTGACAGCCCTTCCACAACTCCCCAGGTATCCTGATGTATCTCCACCAGCTTTGGGAGGAACAAACCCAGAGGCCCAGCAGCTGACCTGAGGACAGCTGAATCCTGGCCTCCGGCAGACCTTTCTGTGCATCTGTGAATGGTAGGTCAGGCTGGAATGAACTGGTTGAATTTTTGTGGTGCTCACTAATGATGCAGTTAAGGGAATACCGATGCTATTTTTAAAGTTGAGCCAAGTTATTTAGGTATGAAACCAAGAAGCAGCTGTTTGTACACATGTCATGTCTTGGACATATGGAAACTTTTGTCAGACTACAAATGTTGGGTTAATTCAAAATTCCAAGACCAGATAGAAAGGGAGATATGGTGGCGTGGGCTCGTTGGGCCGAAGGGCCTGTTTCCCCGGCTGATTTTGTTCTTTGGTAAATGTTTATTTTGTCAGGGCTTTGAGGGATATGGATAAGATGGGTAGGTGGAGTTGCTAGAGAAATTAGTCATGATCTGAGTGATTAGAACACATTCAAAAGGCCTCCTAGTCTCATGAATGCAAATAGAATGGTTTAAATCTTGAGATTTGCAGCAGACAGAATATTGGAGAAAAAGGGCATATATATTGAGGGTGCTAGAATACAGATTGCTACAAACTTTGCTGCTTAATGTTAAATTAAGTAGTGTTGTAGATAATAGGATACTTTAATTTAATACTGGTCTAAGTTCCATCTACCTTGAAGACAATATACCTCAATTATATGTATTTATTAAAACATAATTGAGCTCCATGATGTAAAATGCTGGGGTCAGTGGAGATGACTATTCTGGTTTTGGTACCTCTTCAATTTATATAAACAAAAAAAATGTTTTAAATGAAATTACTTTTGAATCACAAGCTGCAGAGGACTGTTTTCACCTTTTAATTGAGGTTAATGATGGACCTTGAGTGGTGCTGCATGTGTTGGCCACCTTCTATCTGCTCTCCCGTGTACTCTCCCTTCAGTAAACAGATTCCAAATTCAAACTAGATTTTCAAACTACTTCCTGGACCCGATACAGGAAAATAACATGTCATCTGCTCAGCAATCCTTCTGTTCACTGTAAGCATATTGTGGTATTATGACTGCCAAAACAAGGAAAACAGTGTTCCTGTGCATATATACTTTCTAAGTTTTTTACCTGAATGATTGCACCAGAATTGATGTTCTCCTCTGCATATTTAACTTCAACACCCCCATCAGGTTTTGCTTGGAATATTATTAAGCTTCAAAGATTTCTTCCATCCCCATTGATTGCTTAATTACTCCATCTATTCAATGTGCTGTAAAAAAACACAGCAGTTTTGATTTATGGCTGTGTATATTTGTGGAGTGGGGGACAGCAACACGCTGTGTTGGATTATGTATGTTTTTTGGCTGGCTCTGTGAGCATTTAAAGGGTTTTGAGATACTGGAGGTCAGAAATACCCATAGTGTACACTGGGATGTACACTGCCAGGGACCTGGGTTCGATTCCTGGCTTGGGTCACTGTCCGTGTGGTTTGCACATTCTTCCCGTGTCTGCATGGGTTTCTTCCAGGTGCTCCAGTTTCCTCGCACAGTTTGAAAGACGTGCTGCTTAGGTGCATTGGTCATGCTAAATTCTCACTCAGTGAACCCAAATAGGCACTGGAGCATGGCAAGTAGGGGATTTTCACAGTAACTCCATTGCAGTGTTAACGTAAGCCAATATATGACACTAATAAATAACTTAAAAAATAACTCTTCTTCTGTTGCACCATGCACTGAATGGGAAGGAAGGATTGAGGAGGAGCTCAGAGAGTGAGGAAATGATAATGAACCCCATGTGGCGTGGGAAGAAGCCAAGAGTGTCATCGAGTGAGAGCACCACCCCCACACCACCTCCCCCCCCCCCCCACTACCCCCCTTCCCCTACCCCCTCCCCAAATGCAGCACAGAGCCAGGTTTCTGGACTTCTCTATAGAAAGCCTATGATTATCAGAGAGGATGCCATAGAGCTGAGTTATTTGGAAAACTTAGCATTGATATCAAACACACTGATTTAAGAGTAATTAAAAGGGTGATTATGAAGAAGGAAAGCTGAGCGAAAGTTGACAGCCTGCTACCTCCATGGCAAAACAAATGGAAAGAATGATGAATAGAGTGAAAGAGGAAGAGACCAAAATACTTCACGCATTGTAAAAGTCAAAGGGAATGTATTGACAGCTGGTAGCCTTTATTTTAGAAATTTATTGCAACCACTTAATAGTTTTGTTTTTTTGCTGAAGCATGGACTTCCCACAATCTCCTTCACTCAGATTGTCAAAGTGGTTGAAAACCGCCAATTTATTTTGCTATAATTTGTCTTACTAGATTGAAATGTGATGACACATAATCAACAAGAGCATTGTATCTAGCAGTGTTTTGCCGAAACAACAAAGTGAATGATATGTGGCCCTTTCTTCCTGGATTGAGCTCATAACACAATGCAGCACACATAAAATTCTAATTACTGATTTCAGCCACAATGGTAAAGTTAGGCTTTGATACCAAGTTACGTTGGGAGATCAAAGTGAATTGGGCTTAATTATTCTTGTCAAAACCAGCTGTTAAAATCATTATCAGCATCCTGGAAGTTACCATTGACCAGAAACTGACTTGGACTAGCCACATAAATGCTATGGCTGCAAAAGCAGGTCAGAGGCTGGAAATGCTGTGTGAGTAACTCATCTCCTGACTCCCCAAACAAAGCCTGTCCAACTTCTACAAGGCACGAGTCAGGAGTGTGATGGAATACTTTCCCCTTGCCTGGATGGGTGCAGCCCCAACAGCACTCAAGAAGCTCAGCACTATCCAGGACAAAACTACCCTTTGGATTGTTACCCCTTCCATAAACATGCACTCTCTCCTCCTTGGATGCACAGTGGCAGCAGCTACAAGGTGCACAGCAGCACCTCACAAGGCTCCTCCAATGGAACCTTGCAAATCTGTGGCATCTACCATTTAGAAGGCCCAGGACAGTAGACACATAGGGATGCCACCACCTGCACTCACCAAGCCACTCACCATCCTAATTTGGAAATAGAGCCTCATTCCTTCTCTGTCACTGGGTCAAAATTCTGGAATTCCCTCCCTAACAACACTGTGGCTGTATCTACACCACATGGTCTGCAGCAGTTGAAGAAGGCAGCTCACCACTGTCTTCTCAAGGCCAATTAAGGATGGACAATAAATGCTGGCCTAACCTCTGACACCCAAGCCCATGAAAAGAATAGTAAAATAACAAAATAACTTTAAAATTCAAATGAGCATTTTTGATTGATGTCAGATATGAGACCATAATATTTACAGAAAGATGAGAAAGATTCAGGAAGCTGAGACTGACTGAAGGTTGGGGCATGAAGGACCTGTCAAACTTTTAAAGCAGAATTTCTAACGTAACTGGCAAGAAGGATAGTGAGATCTAGTTATTAAGTATGCCCCTATGAGCTAAGGGTAAATAAAAAATCACAAGGTAGGCCTGGCAACTTGAACAGTGGGACTTCTTTATGAGAGGTGTACACTCATTCACAGTCAAGTCTAAGACTGCCCAACAGGGTTCCATACTGGGAGGAGCTGGGGTTACCCGACCCGCATTTTTAAAGGGCCGTTCGCACTCCAAACTTCAACATACAACATATATGTATACTTCACACCCCTCTAGCTCTCACATAGTGAGAAAGGCACTTGCTTTGTGGAGACAGCACCTTCCTCCTCGCTTTAATTACCTAAGAAAACCAAGGTCCCAATTGTTCTAAGGCTTTATTTTAAATGATTTGTGTAAGTGCCCCCGCCCTAACGAGGCTGCACACTTGAATCTCCACTGTTTTACAACAGATGTGTATGAAGCATATTGTTAGCATATTCCCCATTTACTGCCTTTACTGCCCAGCATGGATGTTTGAATGATAATTTCTCGGTCCAGCAAGATTTTCTGGTTAGCTAGTTCATTTGAGCATTAACTATCCATACTTTTTTCCATATCAGAAAAAGACAAAGACAGATAAATTAATTGTTGTAGCATGACAAATTTAGCATACCAATCCACCTAACCTGCACATCTTTGGACTGTGGGGTGGGGGGCGGGGGGAAACTGGAGCACCTGAAGGAAACCCACACAGACACGGGGATAATGTGCAAACTCCATACAGTCACACAGTGCTGGAACTGAACCCATGTTCCTGGCAGTTTGAGGCTGCCGTACTGTCCACTGTGCCACTCACCGTCACAGGGCTGGGTCTGGAGTCATGCATTATTTGCAGAGGCAGTGGCCATTTTATTCACCAGCTGCCTCCACTGAAGAGAGAATTTGGTAGGCAGGAATGTGAGACCCAAAGTGTGCAGATTAGACCAGGTAAGAAGAGGTCTGACCCTGATGGAATCATTTGGATAGCCAGACCTTGTTGTAGATCACATTTGCAGGAGTTAAGGCACACTTTTGGGGGAGGTAATGCATCATTTGGGGAGTTAAGGTATCCTTTGGGATTGTTAAAAGTAAACATTATTATGTATAGAATGTGCATATATCTACTGGAATTCTCAACTTGTTAGAGAACAGTCAAGGAACTGTCAATGATTTCAAAAGATGCTAGTTGCGTTGGCAAGGAAGAATAGAGGCAAAGGATAATGGGTGAAGATAGTGTTGACATGCTGATTACCATTATTTATGCCATTACTGATGCCAGCACAGATAAAATTTTGCACTTATCTATTAAAATGATGGATCAGGAAAATGCCTCAGAGTATTCCAAAGGGAAACTATATGGTGGATTTCCCGATGGCATTAAAATATTACAGCTGCTTAGGAAAGATATTTTTTGAAATGTTTATGATCTCCACAGTTTCTAGAATGTCCAGGTATGGTTGCAGAACCATCATGTACTGTCATTGCACGGTGAACCATGCTCCAATACTGATCAAGCAAGGCAACACTTGAGACTGTCAACATAATGCAAAATTTTAACTTGAACTGAGGTGGTTTGTCATCACATTGTCCTCCTTGAGAGAACTACTCTCAATTTTCCCATATCCCATTTTGTGGAGAATGTGCGAAAAATTGCTCCAAACATATTGGGCAAAATTAAAATGTATAATGACTTGGTAGAGGCAAAATCTGATAAATATTAATTGTAACACAGAGCAACCAGCAATGAGCAAGATGATTGCTAGCATTGGCCCAGGTCACAAGGACACATTTTAAAAATAGGGTTTAATTGTAGAAATTGTCATATTTGTAGAGTAGATGACATTGGTTCATAAAGATGATAACATCTTGACATCTGTACATGCAGTTCAATGCAATAAACTTACTTAAAGAAGTATTATTAGAGGGGCCAATTTGCTTAATTCCTGATTATTTTAGTAATACGTTACTGGTATGTATGAGATGCCTTGTATTTTCTATAAAACCAGGTCTCAATGCAATAGACATGCTGAAGAAGTAATTGCTTGTTTTTATAGCACCAGGTGGTGCTAGTACTTCATTGTGCTGTAGGAATTGTGTGCTGTGTGCTATTTGCCATGCTGATAGCAGCATATATAAACACTGAACGGTAGACTATGGGCCTATGTCAGTTGAAAGAAGGGAGATTTATTCACCATGAAATACACTACCAACTTCAAGTTGTGCATTTATTGGACACCTACCCAGAGACTCACATTCTAATTATTACAATAATTGCACAGCTATAAGCAATCTTTGAGTCAGTGGGAGATGAATCACTTGTTTGGTTAGACTGTTGCCGACAGTTAATGTCTACTCATTCAATCCCCTACACCATTATTGCCTTTCAGTCAAGTCTCCTCCTGAAGTAGCTTTGCCACATTGGCTGCCACATTTCCTCTATTCAACAAGTGCCCTTGACAAAATACTTCATTGGCTATCGCTTTAGGCATCCTGATGTTGTAAGCGGTAATTATAGAACAGCAGGCTATTTTCTCTATTTGAAAAGAAAATGTTCCACCCATGCCCCTGCCTCAGACGGATTGTCCCGTGAGCTACAACAACTTGCATTTGTTTAGCACCATTGTGTGAAACATTCCAAAATGTTTCAGAGGTGTAAGGGTGGATACAAGAGAGACTGCAAAGCCCGTGCCTGCTGCATCAGCTACTATCCACTAAAGCAACGGCAAGATACTAGAATTCATCTTGGCATCACGGGGTTAGGGAACAGGATGCTGTCTATTCATGTTGCAGTCCAAAAATCCCTGCTCATTTCCCCTGTCAACGGTCACCTGGGCATCTTGGTTGATAATGGAGACTTAACCCTGTGAAAATAAAGAGAGGAAAAGTAGCTCTTCAATGTTTCAAGTAAATATATTCCCTCACTGACAAATCTCAATCACGCATCTTATTTTTCAATCTCATTTTCCTTTTCATAAAATGAAGAAAATGTGTGTTAAAGGCATCATACCTTTCAAGCAAAGGTCAAAGTCACCAGAGGTATTTTGTTGCACTGTTGTAAAGCTTTCTGATTTACCAATCCAATGTCGTTAATGACAAGGGAACAGTCATGTGGCAATGTTACTGGATTAGTAATCCAGAGGCCTAAATTGATGCACCAGAGACAAATCCCAGCACGGCAGCAGGAGGAATTTAAATGTAATGTCTATGTAATGGTGACTCTGAAACTACTTGATTGATTTAAAAATTCCACCTCTTCCATAAATGCTCTGCAATGGAGGAAATCTGCCATCTTCACCAGTCTGGCTTACATGCACCTGCAGATCCACAGTAATGTAATTAACTCTTAACTGCCCTCTAGCCTGCAGTACCTGCAGTGCCTGCGGCATGGTGGCACAGTGATTGGCACTGCTGCTTCACAGCACCAGGATCTGGGTTCGATTCCCAGCTTGGGTCACTGTCTGTGCGGAGTCTGCATGTTCTCCCCCTGTCTGTGTGGGTTTTCCTCCGGATGCTCCGGTTTCCTCCCACAGTTTGAAAGATATGCTGGGGGTGGGGGTGAGGGGGTGGGTTTACAGTGGTGTTACAAACACAGTATTAAATAATTGGATGATCTGCTGTCCTTTTAAAAATGTAATGAACTCAAGTCACTTTCAGTTATAAACTTGACAAAAATGAGAAGGTATAACCATATTTAAGTTGCCTTCACTGTTTGTGCTCCACAAGAAGTGAGGATATTGCCCTAGTTTTGATTTCTCTTTAATGTGGCACATTATCAGTTGCTTTTCCTACATTTCTGTCCAACATTTATTATTTTTCCATGTGCCCAGTTATCATGTATTTGATCTACTGTGTTAATATAATGTGTTGTAAGACTTATTTAGGGACATAGAAGCAGCAGGAGGCCATTCAGCCCATTCAGCCAGCTCCACCATTCAATGCAATCATCAACTTCATCCATTTTCCCCACATTATCCCCATATCCCTTTGTGTCAATTGTGATTTAGAAATCTGTCAATCTCTGCTGTAAACATACTCTGTAAACATAGATGGGTTTTATAACAAATGATAGTCATGGTCACTGTTATTGATTTTTCATTCGAGATTTATTAATCAAATTAAAATTCCAACAGTTGCCATGATGAGTTTTGAACCCATGTCTCCAGAACAACAGCATCTGAAGTGTTCCAATTCTGGGGTTAATCGACCTTATTTTGAATTAAACAGAATGGTCTGTCATTTTAACATGTGACTGGTCTCTGCGCCTCCCAGTCCTCCCCCGCTGTATTTTGATAACTTTTTTTCTTTCCATAACAGCACTGGTTAAAAGAGTGCAGCAGTCACCTCTATTTTCATTCCCTACAACACAGACCAGTCTCTGAAGCTCTGCCAAGAACAACACAGACAGTGGGGAATGTTGTTTTTTTGAGACACCAGTCAGTCACAGAGCATTGTCTCTTATTCTTCACGAGCTGTGCCAGTGCTGAAAGTGGATTTAATCACTGAAATAAAAACAAATGGAATTGGGTAACAGCTTCTTAAGCCGGCTCGATGCCTCCAGTAATTATCCCCCGTGATAACTGCGTCTGTCTTTATTCCACAGTAAAACTGTGTTAATTCAAAAGTGGCTGTGACTGGAAAAGCTTTTCAGTGTAACTTCTGTGTCATTCTATGATTTGTTAGATAAGTTCCTTTTCTCTCCCATTCTCCCCGTATTTCCAGCCTCTTGCTGCAGGGCTACTTTCTGCATTGAGAAGTGCTTATCTCACCCAAAAGAAGTATGGACAGGATAGAGTCTTTGTACACTGTAGTGTCTTGGAACTTGTGACTGCTTTTCTTATTCACAAGCTTCATAATGTGCACGTTGCCACAATCTGATCCTTCAGTCCACAACATCTAATATCAGCGGCTGCAATCTTTTTTTTTGGGGGGTGGGGAAGAGATATTGGAAGTAAAGGTTTAAGTCCAGGGATCCATACAGGAAAGTGTTGCGTCACACACAGCGTGGGAGGAGTTGCAGCTGAACTCTGTCAGAAATGGATTTATTATTGTGCTGCTTAGCTTTGGAACTCAGTGGAGTATGTGACAGGATTTCTAAAACTTCAGTTCAAAGTGCTCAAGGATCTCTGGAGTAATTGTCATGAAGAGAAAAAACGAATGTGGTTACCTTGGAAGTATAAAGTGGTACAGTTAGTTATTTTTCTATGTTTCATTTAAATGGACCTGACAGAATCAGAGCCAAAGCTCTTGTAGTTAGTTTTTCCTTGTCACTGAATATGCTGGTCTTGTAATGCAGTGTCTGAAACACATTGTGTTGTCCTTTTTTGCTGCCTAGTAAACATAAATGCAATTTGATGTTCCACAAGGTCCTTTTTCATGCTTGAGCTTCTGTAAAAATCCATTGTGGTCCCATGGGATCCTTGCTAAAGTTTAGTTTCATTTTTTAGTTGATTCCTATTATACCAACATCAATTAGGCTTAATTTGATTATGGCCAAAGGAGAAACTAAAGCAAAGGATTGCAATATGTTTGCTCAGTGAAATGCTGCTATTTCGGTATCATCCGTTTGTTACCAAAATTTTATATTAAGATCGGTGCCCAGATTTTCCCAGGATATTTTAGGGAAAATGCTGGGACACGAGTGGGAAGAGGTATAGAGGGTTTTTTCCTCATTATCAAGTTGTCCATTGTACTATATGTACAATGTTCGTGAATCAATGAGCAAAATTAACACTATTGTGATTATTAATACAACTCTGCAGTTTGTAAACTAAAATTGGAAGCTGCTTTTTAAACTTCTATTATACTGTGTGAAGACATTCTGCACTGTGGATGTCAGGAAAATATCAGTACAATGGGAAATGGCACATGTGTGAATGATTTTTAGTATAGACTTTGAAACGGTTAATTAGCATTTCTCGTCAATTTAATTAATGTTGAAAAGTCTAACTAAAGTGCTCAGGAAGTCCCGTGAGCATTGTCATTTTAATGTCATTTTGAGAGTAATATGTGAAGTAGACAAAGTTTCCTCAACCCTACAGGAGTCTTAGATATAATACTGTCTGCATTCTGGATGCAAAATTTCAGGAACTTCTCCAGAGGAATTTACTCTATTTTTGGTTTGATTTCTCCACAGCACAATTCAGTTGAAGACTGGAGTGAAGAGATAGAAGAAGATGCTGTTTATAATGTGAGCTTGAAGAAAATCCAAACACAACAAACGGCCAGCAAGGGTGCAAGGTGGCTGGGGGTGAGTATAACTTAATCTTCCCTTCCACTTTTCCTCCTTTTTGTTTTATAAACAATGCATGTACATTGAAATGCTTATATTGGGGTTAAACCCTGGCTTTGTTACATGCTCAAAAGGTTGAATGGGAATTGCCCATTTCATCAGGAATACATTTATCTAAAATCCTGTGTATTGAGGTTACTCGCTGATCAATCACTAAGGAAGGGGAAACAAAAATGAAGCGATATAGCATCAAATGTTAGCAATTAAATTTGATGAAACTAAATCTTTGGCAAATGTGCTTCATCTAGATTAATTTGGTTGTTCCCAGTACTTGGTCAAATTTAGCCATGTACTTTCCTGGTTAATCTTCCAAAGCAAACTTCAGATATATCCAGTGAGTGCTTGTGCTTGGCCAAGTGATTCTATGGGCGTGCATGAAATATTCCTATACCATTGTGGAAAAACCACTTGAGCATTTACAGGGACTAGAGATGCTCACCCTTTTTACCAAGAAAATACTTTCTTTGTTACCTCCTTAGTTTGACCTGAAACTGAGAATTCTGGTGTTCCATGAGGGATTTCACCCACAAAAATAGATTGTACATTTGATGGCTGATTGCAATTGTGGATATTCAACTCAGACCCTTGTTTACAGTACTACTTTGCAAATAAGTTTGATACCATGCTGTTTTTAATTTCCAAATAGCACAGCTGAGATGTTTATAAAACTGAACCAACACTGGAATAGAGCTAGGATCTTTGCAACTTGATAGGGTAGTGAGTTAATGTGGTGGCATTGGGATTACAACCTGATATAGAAGGAGCAATCTAATTTTGTTTATCGATTGTTCTCTCACTTTGTGGTGCATTTAATGCTTTCAAACATGCTATCTTCTTTAGAATCCCTAGAGTGCAGAAAGAAGCCATGACATTTGTATCAACTCTGATAAAGCATTTTGTCCAGGCCCTTTCCCTTGCCCTTTTCCTGCAACCCTACACACTTACCATGGCCAATCCACCTAACCTGCACATCTTTGGACCATGGGAGGAAACTGAAGCATCCAGAGAGCCCACACAAACACAGGAAGAATGTGCAAACTCCATACAGTCACCCAAGGCCTGAATTAAATCTGGGTCCCTGGAGCTGAATCAGCAGTGCTAACCACTGATGTTGGATCTAATGTACAACCATGGAAATCCAAGTTACTCCTGTGATAAATTTGGAACTTGGGATGTAGGAAGTTCAGCCCATTTTTCTGAATAGAGTTGATCACTAATACAGAGGCTTGAGGATAAATATTCAATTGGAAAGACTTTGTTAAATAGGTGACTTCATATTGTTTGAGAAGCTTATTTTGTCCACAGCCCCTACTTTGTGACTTTTTTTAAAAGAAAACTGTATTTGCATGGAGCTGCCATTTGCTTAACCCCTTCCTTAGATGCATAATCTCACTTAATATTGTCCTTTTGTCATTGTCATCACAGTACTAGCAGCACCTGCCGAACCCTGGCCATTTCATCTGCAACTCCAGAACATAAGAGCATAAGAACTAGGAGCAGGAGTAAGCCATTTGGCCCCTTGAATTTGATCAGTCACTGAATAAGATCATGGCTGATCCTTTTGTGGACTCAGCTTTACTTGCCTGCCTATTCACAACCCTCAATTCCTTTATTGATTTTAAAATCTATCTATCTTAGCTTTACAAATCTGCAATGAGATAGCCTCAACTGCTTCATTGAATTTCACCTAGATAACAAGGACACCGATGTCAGACTCCGATTTATTGACTACACCTCAGCCTTCAACACTCATTCCTGTACTCTGTCTCGTCATTGTTTGAGGTCTGACCCACTATGGTGGTGCCTCCAGCAAACTTGAAAATCAAATTGGAGGGGGATTTGGCTGCACAGTCATAGGTGTCTAAGGAGTATACTCATCTCTGAACTCCATGGCGTAGGCCTTGGCACCTCCCTCTGCAACTGGATTCTGAACTTCCTAACTCTGAGACCACAATCAGTAAGGATAGGCAACAGCACCACCTCCACGATCATCCTCAACACTGGTGCCCCACAAGGCTGTGTTCTCAGCCCCCTGCTATATTCGTTATACACCAATGACTGTGGCTAATTTTGCCTTCAATTCGATTTTCAAGTTTGCTGATGATGCCACTGTAGCGAGTCGGATCTCAATCAATGACGAGACAAAGTACAGGAGAGAGAGAATCTGAACTGATGCAGCAACAATAATCTCTACCTCAATGTCAACAAAACAAGGGAGAATGTCATCTACTTCAGGGAGCGTAAAGGAAAACATGCCCCGTCTACATCAAAGGGATGAAATAGAAAGGTCGACAGCTTCATGTTTTTAGGTATCCAGATCACCAACACCCTGACTTGGTGCCCCCCATGCCGACATTATAGTTAAGAAAGCCCAATAACGCCTCTACTTTCTCAAGACTAAGGAAATTTGGTATGTCAGCTACGACACTCTCCAACTTTTACAAATGCACCACAGAAAGTGTTCTTTCTGGATACTTTGGTATGGCTCCTGCTCTGCCCATGACAGCAAGGATCTACAAAAGGTTGTGAATGTAGCCCAATCCATCACGCAAACCAGTCTCCCACCCGTTTACTCTGTCTCCACTTCCTGCTACCTTGGCAAAGCAGCCAGCATAATTAAGGACTCCATGCACCCTGGACATTCTCTCTTGCACCACCTTCCTTTGGGAAAAAGGTACAAAAGTCTGAGGTCACATACCAATCGACTCAAGAACAACTTCTTTCCTGTTGCTGTCAGACTTTTGAATGGACTTACCTGCATTAAGTTGATCTTTCTAGCTATGACTGTTTCACTACATCCTGCACTCTTGTTTCCTTCTCTGAAGTATTTTGTTTGTATAGTGCACAAGAAACAATACTTTTCACTGTTCATATACATGTGACAAGAGTAAATCGGATTCACAACCTTTTGGGTGAAGAAGTTACTCCTCAACTCAATCCTAAATCTGCTTCCCCTTATTTTGAGACTATGTCCCTTGAGTTCTAGTTTCCCCTGCCAGTGGAAACAACTTCTCTGCTTCTATCTTATATTCTCTTAATTTTGTGTTTGTAAGATTCCCACCTCATTCTTCATTCCAGTGAGTATGGTCTCAGTCTCATCACAACCCAACCCTCAACTCCAGAATCAACCTCATGAATCTCCTCTGCATCCCCTCAAGTGCCATTATATCCTTAAGTAAGAAAACCAAAACTGTACACAGTATTCCAGGTGTGACTTCACCAGCACCTTATACAGCTGCAACATAACCTCCCTATTTTTAAACTCTCTCCCTCCAGCAATGAAGGACACAATTCCATTTGTTTTAATTATCTGCTGCACCTGCAAACCAACTTTTTGTGATTTATGCACAAGGACACCAGGCTCCTCTGCACAGCAGCATGCTGTGATTTTTTACCATTTGAGTAATAGTCCATTTTGCTGCTATTCCTACCAAAATGGATTACTTCATATTTAACAACATTTGTACTTCATGCCCTACCCACTCAAACTATCTATATCCCTTTGCAGATGTTCTTGCACACTTTGCTCCACCAGTCATCTTCGTGTCATCTGTAAACTTAGACATTCACTTGGTCCCCAACTCCAAATCATCGATATAAATTGTCAATAATTGTGATCCCTGCACTGATCCCTGAGGCATACCACTAGTCACTGATCGCCAACCAGAAAAACACCCATTTACTCCCACTCTTTGCTTTCTGTTAGTTAACCAATCCTTTACCCATGCTAATATAGTATCTACAATACCATGCACCTTTATCCTGTGTAGCAGCCTTTTCTATGGCACCTTGTCAAATGCCTTCTGGAAATCCAGATACATCACATCACTGGCTCCACAGTGCTTCTAATGTCCTCAAAGAATCAGTAACTTAGTCAAACATGATTTGACTTTCATGAATCCATGCGGTGTCTTCCCAATGGGACAATTTCTATCCAGATCTCTTGCTATTTCTTCTTTGATTCAAGCTTTTTTACCCACTACAGAAGTTAAACTAACTGGCCTATAGCCACCTTTTGTCTACCTCTTATTTTAAAAACAGTGGCATCACGTTTGGGGCAGTGCCAGTAGATTGGAAAACAGAGTCAGCAAATTTTGATAAATTGCCACAAATGCATTTGCTATTTTTCCCCGCCATCTCTTGCAGTACCCTGGGATGTATTCCATCAGGGCCAGGAGACTTGTTTCCCTTTAACCCCATTAGCTTGCCCAACACTGCTTATTTAGTGATAATGACCATTTCCAGGTCTTCACCTGTCATAACCTTTTTCACCAATTTTTGGCATGTTATTTGTGTCTTCCACTGTGAAGACTGACACAAAACATCAAAATGTTCAATGCCTTTGCCATTTCCAATGATTAAATTCCTGTTCTCATCTTCTAAAGAGCAAATGTTTACCTTTTCATTTTATATCCTTGTAGAAACTTTTGTTATTTGTTTTTATATTCTGAGCTCATTTACCCTCCTCTATGTAGGTTTTTTCATTGGCTTTCTGCTGAGCTTTAAAGATTTCCCAATCCTCTAGTTTCCCACTAGTCTTTCCTGCTTTGTATGCATTTTCTTTGCATTTGATATCCATGGCTGATTATCCCTTTTTCTACGGTCCTTCCTTATCACTGACATATACTTTTGCTGAGCACTTTGAAAGTCCTCCATTGTCCTATCATAAAGCTATTGCTCCCAGTCTACCTTGGCCAACTCCTCCCCCATCCCATTGTAGTTTTCTCTAAGACACTTAGATTTGGCCTTGCACTCCAGGGTCCTGCTCCTCTGAAATAGCCATGAACAATAGAGCTATTCCTCATTTACAACTCCCAATGTAATCCTGAAAATAGTGCTCCAAATTAAAATCACCTTGGCCTACCCCAGTGTTGAAGTGGAAATTTTTCTGCTTCTTGACTGTGATAGAGAGAAAGGCTCAACAAAATTCATTCCGACCAAATAACTAGTCTTTATTTACGAAAGACTGCATGCAGTAGTGGCAGTAACATGAGTTTGGAGAGCCGTTGTTACAACTTGCTAATTCCTTCTCAAGTACGAGCTTAGATAAAGAATCAGTTCAGTATTTATACATAATCATTATCAGTTTGCCTGATCAGAGCTTATTCAGGAATTTGATCAGTAGTGGCGTCATAAGCAATGTCATAAATCATGGTACAACTTCCTAGAACTCTTTGTCTCATCAGTCATGCCTTTATCTTGTCCTTTAATAGAACAGAAGAAACTTGGTGACTCCTTCATCCCTAACCTCATCTTGCCGTACTCATACAGCCCTAGGTTATGCAGAGATAGCCTTATCAGGTCTTGACCTTCTCCAATCTTATTCATGTCTAGGGTTATGCGGAGTCAGTTTTCCTTATTTTGTACCAAATGGTTGACCAATTTTCCCATCATGCCATTACTTTATTCGTACAACTTCACAACAGCTGTATTCAGCCCCTCAAGCCTGATGGCCATTTGGTTTCTGCACCATGTTTACTCCCCCGATAACCTTTCACCTCTTTGCTTAGCAAGAATTTATCCACCTCTGCCGTAAAAACATTCAAAGAGTGTTTCCACAATGTTTTCAGGAAGAGAGTTCCAAAACCTCAAGACCCTGCTGCCATCAGACTTTTGAATGGACCTACCTTGCATTAAATTGATCTTTCTCTCCACCCTAGCTACGACTGCAATACTACATTCTGCTGTCTTTCTTACTACTTCGAGTAGTATGCTTTGTCTGTGTAGTGCACAAGAAATAATATTTTTCACTGTATGCTCATGCGACAAATCAAAAGCAAACTCTCCAACCCTCTGCTCCATTTTAAATGGATGACCTGAGTGGCTTGCTAGACAGGATAGTCATGAGTGAACCACTTTGCTGTGGGCCTGAAGTTTCATGTAGGTCAGACCTGGTGAGGGTAGCAGAGTTCCTTCTCTAAAGGACATAATGAATCAGATTGTTTTCTTTACAATTGGTAACTTTCCTCCCCTAGATTTAAGTGAATTCAAATTCCATCAGCTGCTCTGATAGGATTGGAACCCATGTTCGTTACAGCATTAGTCTAGGCCTCTGGATTAGTAATCCAATGACACTGTCACTGCCACCATTCCCTCCATGCTCTTCACCCACCCCCCAAAAGAAAACATGTAATAAGGGTGGGTTATGTGCCTGACCTGAAATATGTACATTCAAAAACCTATTGGCTGCCTTGAACCTAACTGGCTCAAAAATCCTCAACTCTTGATTCTCAATACAATTCAATTACCTCCTTGCTGCTTCCCACTGTCAGCTCACTGCCACTCCTGATTCCCCTGCTCAATGCTTCCCTTTGCTACTGTAAGCAAGGGCTTGGGACATGGATGGCGAGAGCAAGGGAGCAAAATGAGTTGCAAGTGTCAAGGCACATGGGGAATGTCAGGGTGGGAGGTGGCAAGCAGAACAGTCACAAAGGGAGATGCCTAGCAATAAACTGTGTCCCTGTTAAAATGAAATAGCACAATTGGAACATCCTCTAATTTGACAAACTCACTCAAATGCATGTGTTAGAATGTACTTAAAACAGGTGATGCTTCCACACTGCTGTGACATTGCATTCGTTCTCCCTGCCACAGTTTGTTTCTTGACCCATCTTCAATTCTTTGACACCGTTGACCGGAATGTCCTCTTCAATTACAGTTTCTTTCTCCATGTTAGTGAGACTGTTAATCACCATTGTCTCTCGTCCTCCACTGAGTTCTGTCTGACTGCTTGTCTGATGTGTAGTCCTCCAGGTGGTGTAATATATCCCAGCTTAACATTGAGAAGATTGAATCCACAGTCACCAGGTCTTGTCACTTTATCCCCAACTCTGAACTTTGTCTTCATCATTGACAGTCTTGGAGTTCAGTTTAATTCCATACGCGACATCATAATTGACTACCTAACCCTTGTTGTTTTCTCCTCCAGACTTAACCAATCAAAAATCTTCAGGTCTCCCATCCTTCTTGAACTTTGCTACTCGAATGCTGTCTCACCAAGCCCCACTCACCTTTCTCTGCATTATCACTGACTTACACAGTAAATGTCACATTTTAAACTTCTTCTTGCCATTGTCTTGAACACTTCCAGCACATGCATTTTCTCCAACACTATCCTCTTTTGTCTGCTGGTTGACTGTTGGCAAACACACCACTGTCTAGGTTTCACTCAAATGCCTCCTCCCAAATCTCTTTGTTATTCCACTGACCACCTTTTTGCTTTCAAGAGCTCCCTTACCTGAAACTTTTGAGCCAAAGTCTGAGAACACCAAGTTGCTCTGGATATATATGTAAGGTGATGCTGCTTATTAGTGCTTATTTGAGAAATGGTGTAGTGGTTTTGATTTACTTTTGAAAGTGATTTACTAGAAGGGTGTGTGATGCTTGTGTCACTAGCTAATGTGAAATAGGAAGTGAATAGCAAAAAGAGCAGGCTCTTTTTAGACAGCTCCTGGTTCATCTATCTAATCTCTGTCTACCTTTCTTGATTCTGTAACTTTGAATATCCTTGCCTAACCCAGAATGCTGAGTGGCACAGCTCTGTTTCATCATTATTTGCTGAACTAGCAGTACAAATTGCAATGAAGGGATAGAGCAGGAATAGGTAATCTCTTGTTTAAAATTGTCAAGGATTCAACATTAGAAAATTTGCCAAGTCTGCCAGCAAATACTGTCAAAGTGTGTGTGTGTGTGTGTGTGTGTGTGTGTGTGTGTGTGTGTGTGTGTGTGTGTGTGTGTGTGTGTGTTTGTCAGTCAGAATCAGTAGTTCAGGCAAGTGGGAATGAATCTATGCAGGATGTTGGGCAGCAAGTTTTTCCTTGCCGTCCCTGTGAACAATGTAAGATTTTGCATCCAGGTCTAAACATCAATATTGTGTTGTTGCAAGCAATGGAATAGCAATGGATTTTGTAAATAAATAATTGCAACAGTCACACTTGTTTCCTGTGATATTTTCCGGTCCTTTCTACACAAAGGAGAAAGTTCAGACAATGTGATCCATCAGCAGTACTGGACTTTGGGAGGATATCCTACCAGCAGTATCCATTGCCTGTCTTGTGAGGCTGCTGTTCTAGGCAGCACTTCTGAATGGGACTTCTACTCCTGAGGTCCTTAGTCCCAGAGCAAAGGGTGGCAACTGGCCTGTCAAGTTCCTGAATGAAATCAGATGTAGTTGCCCGTGCTAAAAAAAAGCACACAGGGCTCCCATTAGCTAGCAGCTGGCAGCCGAGACCTCCAGCAGTGTACTTGGGCTATAAACTATTTTTCCTTTCCTTCAACTATACCATGTGCACCATTTGAGCCTTCTCCATGTGTCATTCTTGCATAGTCAGTCCGTCTATTTATTCCTTACTTAGTAAAGAAGTGACAATTTCTGAGCTTGGACTCTGTTTCTTTGGGTTGTAATTAGGTGATGGTAGCCAGTAGCGTAGCTCATTTCCAATTGTATGTAATGGCAAAATATTAACAATTGTTTCCCTTAAAAATGTATTTTCTTTGCTTCTGTTCTTTCCTTTGCATTTTTGTTGAACATAAAATGTGACAACAGTGTCTAAAGTCTCGAGCCTGTAAAGGCAATCTGCTTTTTCTGTCCTTGAAACATACTTGTGTGTCAAGCTGTCATATAATGGTACAATAATTCATAGCTGGAAGGTTTAACGCTGAGGTGTAACAATTCCTCTTAAATATGCCAAATGTTAACATAAACATTTAAAAGAAAGCTAAGTGTGCATCAGGGAGAAAGGGATGGATAGATAGTACTGATAGGATGAAATGCAGTAAGGTAGGAAGAAGCGGACTTTGAATGTTAACACCAGCGCAGACAAGCCATTTGGTCCAAATGGTCTATGCTGTTGATTCTGTATATGTAAATTATTAATTATAGCCCCTTTTTTTTTCAGAATTTGCTTGAGTTTATAGGAGAATAGCCACGTAATCACCATGGTTGTCAGTTTGATTAAAAATCCAGGAAGGCATGTTATTTCTAAATAACCTCTTGTTAGGATCTGTGGTTGATGTTAACTTGGTTTGTGATTGTTGCCACAAATGACTCCTGTTTTAATAGCTGGGGAGAGCGCAATATCTTGACTTTGAACCACATTGCAGCTATCCTTTTATGCAATGATTCTTGCGATAAGCAAGATGACAATTCGTTGGTTCAGTCCATAATGGACTAACCCTAAGCAGTGCTGTGATTTAGGATTCACCCCTTTATAGCTCACACTCGCTAGCTGAGCAATTGTCCCTCTTTTTATTTACTATTAATTTGTGGGTTATCCTGGTAATCACTTCATCAAACTGGCTTCCTGTGGCAAAATTTGCTGTTCAGAAAACATGTTCAGTATCATTTTACTGAATTGCTGTCTCTGCAATGAATTGAGCCTAAAATTGGTTGGAAGTAATACATTTAATGGCAGGAGAATGGCAGCTGAAGGGTGAATATACATGAACACCATTGAAAATAAGATTCTATGTCAAACAGGTTGATAGTGAAAGTGAGGAGGCCCCTCCAATGGACCTTGGGTCAGGTTGGTTTTACCTGAGAAATGAATCAAATAGTTAACTTTTTAAAGAACACTTGGAGTTGGGGATATGCTTGGCTGAAAAGCATTAGTCACCTCCAGCTAACTCCTCACTAATTGTTTTTTAAATTGTAGTGTTCTAACAATCACCCCTACAAAAGTTATTTCATTTGATTGGTGTCCTTTTAAGTGTGGCAGACTTGAGGAAAAGGAGTGATATTTGGTTGTATGTTAACAGGATTCAAATGAACATTTGCTCATAGCTTAGAGGAGATGGCTTGTAATAACCAGGCATGAAATCCAGCCAGGGCCATAGACCAGGCTTGTATTGTAAGTGCCCAGAAGGCCACTCTCATCCAGTCGATTGTGCCTTAAATTGTGGTGTTTGCGCAAGTGTTGACTAGGTTGCTGGTCTTGTTTGTCTCTTAAGAAATGAAATAAAGTCTCATTATAAAAGTCTCACATTTAGCTGGTATAATTTATGGGAAGATAATGTCTGTTCCACAGGCTCCATCAGGTTCAATAGTTTGCAGGACCATGCTGCATGTTGCAACCTAGCCAGTCACTGTCAATAAGCTGTCTGACTATGGTCAGCATTACAGCTGAGCTTGATCATGCCCCCTTAAACATTTTAATAATGTCATCTATTCAACAGAACCATAGGGAATGCTCCTTGTGACCACTTGTACCCCAGTTCTCTCAGTAGCCAATAAGAAATAACTGGCCCTGGAGTATGATATTTAAATTTTGGCTCAAGTCAGTGACTTTTTCCTTATTTCAACGGAAGCCTCTGCTTTTACAGCTGCAATCCTCAGTGATGTCAATCCCGCTTGTGTATTTTTTCCCCCTGTTATTGCAGAATCTTTATCTTGTGCTGCCTGAATGTGCTTTTCTGTTTTAATATTGAACACATGTTTATGCTTCTGACATGTAGATCTGAACTAAGTAGTAATGCAGGCAACTTTGAAAACCAAAGTGTGCAGTAGTACACTGCTTTTATTGCACGAGCACCATGGGATCGTGGAGGCTTTTTTTCTGTTGTTATTGTCATCCCTTTTCTCTGCTTTAGTAAACTGTAAAATGAGACTACTTGGTATTTCTACTTGAGAAATGGAAAACACATTATGGAGTGGGGCAGCAGCATTTTGGACAGTGTTTGAAAGATAAGTCTCATGAGAGGAGCTAAGGATCATCTATGAAGTGGTTTAGATACCAATCGCCTGAATTTAATTGTTTTTCAGGTCCTTTGCTTTATCTGATTACACAGTCATTTATTTTACCTCTTGCTTTTGTGTGGCAACAATAAGTACTCTGGTAGACAAGCCTGTGACTTGAGAATCTGACATATTGCATCTATTTTCCTTTATCCAGATGATCCCAAAACCTGGTGTAATAGGTCAGCTAGCTTTTAATTTGTTTGAAATTGGATGGAACAAAAGTATTGGCCCGGATTTTTCATGTCAGCAGCAGTGAGTGTTGTGATGTTAACTGCCATTGTACACTGGGACCTTGCTAAAGTCTGGCCTGACTACATGCGTGGTATTGCCTGGGAAGTTAAATTTCCAGTGGGCACTTTCGCACTACCCGCGCTTCTCTGAAAATACTCTGACATTGACCTTCGTGTCAGAAACTTGGGCCAATTGCTCAATACTAGAATAATGATCTATGTAATGACCTGTTCTGGCACAGGTCAGTAGAGCCTGCACCCTTTCCCCACCTTAAATTGCCTAGACAATCTTGGCCATGATTATCCTCCTTTTTTTCTGCTTACCAGTTTCTTTCCTTGCATCCAAGTCCCTTATTGGGATATGATTCCACAGATGGATGGGTATCAAAGGTTTATTCAAGTACTCATTTGATTTGAGTGAGCCCTCAAGGGTGAGATTGTAAAGGATGATTTCACCAAGGATGACCCAATTCTCAAGTTTATAGTCACATGACTTTTGCCTTCCGACATTTGGATGTTAACAAACTTTTCAACTTTGGTTTGCTAAGCATTATCACAGGATGGGTTTGTGAAGCTGGTAGTTGCTGTTTTGTATCATGATGGTTTAAGGCAGTCTGCCCAGAGGGGTAAAGCCTCTATACCTATGGACCTTCCAGGGGTTCAGGATAGCAAACAGTCCCACTCTCCCTTCTGATGAGAGAAGCACAGAAGCCAATGGTTGTGGTCCTACAATTAGCCCAAATAGACTTGGTGCAGTTTTAGCCTTTAGGGTTCGGCTACTCCCTGGTTGAAATGGCTGAGAACTTACAGATGCCTTGAAGGAAAACAAACAGGGACAGGCTCTACAAGTTCTCTAGTTTTGTCAGCCAGTTGTTATCATTCTTTTGCACCAGCCATTGCTCCCTATCCCTTGATGCCTTTGCCTAATTTTGACAGATGGAGAAACTGCTTTGGTTGCATATGGCGAGAATATGGACAGGAATTCCTGTTTTGGAAATTTTTGGTTCCAATTGCTGCTAACCTTTTTATGTAGGAATCACCACTCTGCGCTTGATTCCTGTGTGAGCTCATTTTCTTTTTTTTAGAATCCCTCACCAGGGAAAATAATTTTTATCTACACCATTAGATCATTATCTGAATTTAAAAACTCTAACTCAACTAAACATGGGAAAACCAATGTGTCCCATTTTTGCATTTGGAAATGAGGATAAAGTTGTTGATTTAGTTTTAAATATCTCAACTGAAGTCATGTTTGATTCAACATTATTTTGCTATCCTCCTGCTGCCAGACACCGTGGCATTTTGCTTTTATTAATAATTTTCCCTCCTTCATTCTCATTCTCTTCCACCACAATCAGAATTCTAAGGGAAGCAATTATCCCATTCCAAGGGAATAGATTTTACCTCAGGGATTTGCTATTCAGCGCATCTGTCTCTGTCCTGCCTGCTCTGAAATTCAGTTAAACCATGGCTGATCTGCATCTCGATTCCCATCTCGCTCCCTTGATACATCTGCCTAACAAAATTGACCTGTCTTGGAAGCTGCACTGCAATTGTTCGCGCACCCACAGCTTTTTGAAGAAGAATTTAGGAGGTGGGGGGAGGCATTGATAACAGGAGCTCAATGCTGCAAGTAGTGACTTATTTTACAAGGTAGCAATCGGCAGAAGGAAAAGATGTGATAAATGAAGTGAGTTCTCCATTAGATTTGACTTAATGCTACCAAGTGCCTTAAGTCGAGCATTTGTCTTTTAAATAGTTCAGTTATAGCCTGTGACTTGGGCAGGATGCAAAATTGTGTTCAGCACTTGATGAATTTTCCACCATGTCCCTTTGCTATACATTGCGGGGACAGAATAACAAACATTGGGTTTATGCTGGGTCAAAACCTGCAAACAACTGTAGAATGCAATTCTTGAATGTATGCTTTGCATTTGCTCATTAGGAAGGCTGAGTTCTAATTATTGGAAATCATGTATAGTAACCCATAAATTAGCTTCCCTTCCCGCCACACTCTGAATTATTTGTTGTGTATCCAATTCGTGAAATGTAAAACAGATGTGCACGTTTTAAGGAGTAAAAATGTGCCTGCAGCAGCAGTCACCCATACAGACTTGCACTATCCAGCTGAAACACATAAGCTATAATTGAGAGGTAACATGCAAACTCTTCTCACAATAACACTGTGCTTCTCATAGCTTGGTCTTTGGTTTTGTTATTTAATTCACAGCTTAATATTTATCCTGCTGAGTATTCATCCCTTAAAAGCACCAAGCAAGCTTCCCCAGCCAGGCAGGGATTTCTACTTTAGCTGTGCTTTTTGTTGAGACCATTATCACTGTTGCTTTTTAGAAGTCGCAACAAAGGAAGCCTCCAAATTAGCTGGGTCTCAACATGTTGATGGCAGAATGCTATTTTTTGTGTTGGCAGGAAAGCGCAATAAACTGGTGTGTTAGCCGCAGTTGGATCCAGCTGTCAATTTTGAAACTTGATCAACACGTGGGAGACCCTGTCTTCCTTGCAGTGAAATGCATCTCCTGCCAGGGTCAGGGGAGATTGAGAAAAGTTGATTGATTGGACATGACACTTGATATGTTTCAATAATCCAGCTGTGGCTTTCTCCTGTTAGCTCTCACTGTTAGAATTTTATTTCTCAAGATCGATTTTAAAAGTGGACTAGAACTGTACAGTAATAGCCTTGCTATAGTGGTGCAATATTTGTCTTTTCAACTGTTCTTCATTTGTACTGGAATGGTTCAAACATTCAATAGTGCTCTGAATTTAATTGAAATATGCTTTGCAAACTTTGTTTTCTGTTGATTTGGAACAAGTCTTGGAAAATACATTTCCGGTAGTTATAGGTGATTCATGACTCTGGCACAGTTGAGAAGCAGACAGAAAGCTTGGCTAGCAAAGTTCAGAGGTTCAAACTTTACATCAAAGTTCAAACCAGGCTGCCCAAAGAGGTAAAATTCCATGACCCACCGCACCTCCATTATCAAAGATGATTCCTATTCCAGCTGGGCACTTGTTGCTGTGAAGGAGACCAAATTTAACACCAGGATGGTTGTGCCATTTTAAAGCTATGAGATCCTGAAGCCCTTTTTTGTTCAGTCCTTGATCTCTCTACACGGCCAGGCTGAATAATCACTGAGGCAGCATATGGAAGAGACTTTGCATAAAGTAAAATCAGAGCTTTGCTTTTTTTATCCACCCTCCCTGTTTTTTTACATTTCCTGTCAGCTCAGCAAACGTTTTGCATTTCAACTTTGCTTCCAGCCAAGGCAAGCTTGCTTTCAAGAATAATTAGATTTTCTAAAAACAATATTGTTGGGAAATGTGAGGCCTATGATAATGTAGTGGAGGATTCAGACATGATTGAAGCCAGACTGACCCGCTTCCTGTTGTGTGCTGTGGCCCGGGGCTGTAGAACATATAATTCCACAACGCCTGTGGAAACTCACTGGGCTGCGTTACAAGCTATTTTCTGCCAAAGACCTTGTTGGGTTTTTTTTCTGGTGACTGGATTGAAGTAGAAATTGTAAACCAGTGCGTGGGCAGATAATGAATTTAATACTGAAAGTTTTTTTTATTTAGGATTAAGGTTTGATATTGTTGCCCTGTATCCAAAACTAACTTCAAGTTTCAATTTGTGCTTTAGTATTAATTTAGCTTTCATTACATTTTTGTTTGAACTTATCATTTATACTTACCACACGCATGAATTTTTTCAACTGACTGATCCAGTAGCTTGTGCTAATATTAACAGAAAATGCAGAAAATGAGGGAAATGAGTTTGGGCTCAATATGACTCTTCAGAAACATGTTTCTCCCTCTCCACAGACACTGCCAGACCCACTGAGTTTTTCCAGTTTCAGCTTTCCATTTGCAGTATTTTTGCTTATGTTCTAATGAATAGCATGTACAGTCTTTACAATATTACCCTCTTGTGTGTTCTGTCAGTCAGGATTCTGGAAATGCAAATGCAAATGCCAGTAATAGACACAAGCAGGCTTGGGAGCATCTGGGGTAAGAATGGTCATATCTTGGGGTTTGGATCCATCATCTTAACAGATGTTGATTGTCCTCTGCAGCATTTTCTGTTCTGGGTCGAAACTCCATTTCAACCAGGTATGCAGCTGCATAAACACGTTTAGTGGAGGGAGAAAGATCTGGGAAGCCCGTTGCTGGCAGTGCACTCACCAGACACTGGGAATTCACATTTGCTAAAGAAGGATGGATTACAAAGAACAGAAAATTACCGCACAGGAACAAGCCCTTCTGTCCCCCAAGCCTGCACCGACTATGCTGCCCGATTTAACTAAAACCCCCTATGCTTCCGGAGACATTCCAACTTGACATCCATTTGTGGGATAAATACCAGCTGGGAGCTAAGTGGCTCATTGGAATAAAAGTTGTATGATCCTGCATTTCTGAGAGGCGCAAGTGGTGAGACAGTAACTGATTGCAGGGCCACCATGAAGTACAAGATTGATTTACAACAGAATAGTACACATTACAGAAATGAACATGTGCTGACTACTGGCAAATTGATCTGTGTTTAACCTGGTGGTGCAAAGTATTTACTAATTGAAGAAATTGGTGCGATTCTGGATAAAGTTGGTTTTGACCATGAGGAAAGTTAGCAGTACTGCTTTCTGTATGTACAACAACTGCAAAGAGCTTTCAGTACTAGCTCTTCTTGGAGTGCACAGTAAAGTGCTTTATATGCTCTGTCTGAGGCCAGAAATCTCCATTCACCTGACGAAGGGACTAACCCCGAAAGCTAGTGAGTGTACTATCAAATCAATCGGTTGGACTTAAACCTGGTGTTGTCAGACTTTTTACTGTGCGCAGTAAATACAGAATAAATTTCAAATTTAGAATTATTCTATTTTTGTTAATTGTTGAATTGAAAACCAGCCCCGAAGAGTTGATAGACAATGGAGAGCTGAACTAACCAAGAACATTTAATGTTGAAACTTACAGGTGGCTGGTTTGTTGGATGACTTGTTATTCCATTCCATCTCATCACTTCAATCACACCCCTCCAAACTAATTTCCTTAAAGTTTATGAAGGAAATGTAATAAGTTAAAAGGATCCTGGAGATGATTATAAATCATGGAAAGTTTGTTTGTAATTTAAATTTCCCCTTCCTGGATGTGGTACAGCAAGCCAGATATTTATGAGTAGCTCATACAGGCGTGAGCTTAAACAGAGTTCCAGCAGGCCATTTTACCATGTGGGGGTGCAGCAGCATCGCAGCAGGTCCAATCCTGTACTTGCCCAACTGAGGCTTTTTTCTTCTCCTCCCCACTCATGAGTTTAATTGTGGAACCCCCTCATCCTGCTCCAGCTGGACAGCTTTGGAACTTGGAACATTCTTGTTTGGTTCCGTTGGGAAGCTTTCTCTTTTGTCATCTACTGGGGATTACCCTCTGCATTTTTTCATGCTCCAGTACACTAATTCCTCCAATTATCAGTGAACTAGTCACATGCACATAATGTTTTGGCTTTAACTATTTTGTATGAAATGGTTTCCATAGTACATGAAATGACCAGTCAATGTCAAATAAGATTGAACAAAATCAGCCTCCCTTTCATTGTAACCACTTCCAACCTTGCAATGCATGCACTCTTATTGTTTATCCCTGATTTTGTTTCATTCTGTGATTGGTGACCAGGCCTTCAAATGCCAAATCCTTAAACTCTGGAATTCCTTCCTAAAACTCATGTTTTCCTTACCTCTACTGGTAAAAGACTCCTCTTTAAAAATGTATATTTCTGATCAAGTATTTCTCTTCAAGACTTGGTCTCAATTTCATTTAATAATGTTTCTGTGAGGCATCTTGTAATGTCTCTACAGTGCAAAATGTTATGGAAATGAATGTTCTTGTTGCTGTACTTTTGCGTGGCATTGACCTTTTTTATCTTTGCATCCCGTAGGTGGAAAGAGACAAGGTGCCTCCAGGTCACACCGTCAGTCAGTTTGAAACGCGCAGAGTCCGTACAATTAAGGCTGCGACCTTAGGGAAGCTTGTAGAAAATGTATTTACAGCTTCTGATGACAATGATTTCAGCTATATCGACATATTCCTCTCAACATACAGAACTTTTACTACGCTTGATCGTGTGTTGGAACTCTTGCTGGACGGGTGAGAACAATTAAGTGGCATCTCTTGTTTAATGGCAGTGGTAGAAAGGATTTTTTTGGTCAGGTTATTTTCATGTTTGAATCTGCCCCACATTTCAATCATGGCTGATATGTTTCCTGGCCACATTCCCCCTTTAATCTCCTTACTAATCCAAACCCATCATTCTCTGCCTTAAATACACCTGGTCTTCTGTGGTAACAAATTTCATAGATTCTCCACTCTGTAGCAGAAGAAATTCCTCTTCATCTTGGTTCTAAAGGGTCAGCCCTAAGTCTGTGCCCTCAGATCCCGGTCTCTTACTAATGGAAACATCTTCTCTTCCACTCTATTCAGGCCTTTCAGAATTCTGTAAGTTTCAATGAGATTCCCCCCTCATCCATATAAGCTCCACTTGAGTACAGACCCAGAGTCCTAAATGTTTCTCATTCATCAAGCTTTTCGTTCACGAAATAATCCTCATGAACCTCCTCTGGACCCTCACCTCAAGGTCAGTATATCCTTCTTTGGATGTAGGGCCCACAATTGCTTTCAATATTCCAAATGTGGTCCAACCAGAGCCTTTATACAGCCTTTGCAATACATCCCTGCTTTTGTATTCTAGTCCTCTTGAAATGAATGCTAACATATTTGCTGCCTTAACTACCAGTTCCACTGCAAGTTAATTTCGAGAATCCTGAACTCGGACTCCCAAGTCCCCTTGCACTTCAGATTTCTGAATTCTGTCCCCATTTAGAAGATAGCCTGTCTCTATTCTTACTACCAAAATGCATAACCTCACTTCCCCATGTTGTATTCCATCTGCCACTACTCTGACCACTCTTAAAACCTGTCAAAGTCTTTCTGCAACCTCCCCACATTCTCAATGCTACCTGTTGCTCCACCTATCTTTTGTATCATCTGGCAGTTCTCTGCTGGAGGCACCAGCCCAGCTGGTTAACTCCATTGGCACAATACCATCTAAACTTGTGTGTAATCCTTTTCCAAATGTTGCCTTGCAGAAAGCAATGATACTTTTCTGCTTTAGATGAAGGCGAGCAAATGTTTGTCTCACTGATTGCTTTCTTAGAGGTTACAATTGACATTTGCATTGATTGTTTTAACCAGAATTTACAAGCAATACATAACCATTCTCTTATTCAATATGATGAAAAGTTAAAATCTCAAACATTTTTCTTGTATTCTAAATGAGAAAAACAACTACTGATCCCATAAGCAAAGAGTTCCAGTAATGCAGATGTAAGAACAAGAACAAAGTTACCGTTAAGACAGTCTTGCAACATGTTCCCCACAAAATATGCTTTGTTCATCTTTGATTCCACTGTTTTCAACACTTTTCCAAACAATAAAATATTTCATGTTTTCCTATTGCCTCTATTTTTGGGTCAAATAATATTTAATAACCTTCCCTTATGAAATCTTTAAGTTGCAAAAGTTCCTTGCTCTTCTTTGAAGCTGGAAAATCTAGTCTCTCCTACAATTTGCCTGTAGATTCACTTCACTGTGGCATTTTATTAAAAAATTTATGCATTTAGTACCTTTATCTCTTGACTCTGCCAGACAAATTCTCTATTGACCTTTTCCCAGCCTAATAAATTTACACACAAAAAGTAGCAAACTACTCCCCAAATGGGGAGCTTGGTTTTGCTTAGTTGGCTGAATGAAGCAGACTGACACTAAAGCATGGGTTCAGTTCCTGTCCCGGCTGAGGGTTATGCCTGAAGGCTCTATCTTTTCAAACTTGCCCCTTGCCTGAGGTGTGGTGATCCTCGGATTGAATCACCACCAATCAGCTCTCCCCCTCAGAGGGAGCACACTATGGTCATCTTGGACTATGTGGTGACTTTACCTTTATTCCCCCAATAACAGCCATACCAACCCCTCCTCTTGCCAATCCCTCCTCCCTGAAAAAAAGACATTCAACATAATGAAGCATCGCATGTAGAGGTTTGGGATAGAACTGAATAAAGCAGAGCCACAAAACATAAATCCACAACCATGTGGTAATGTTTGTGCTCAAATGATCACAAAATAACTGTGATCTTGCTCGAGCCAATCATGTACAATCCGTACAAAGTTTGAAAACGCAGTAAGCAGTTTGCCATGATGACCGGACACCTGTATTAAAAGTTTATTACCATTACTGAGACTTGTTGTTTGTAGGTTATAGCTACCTGCATCAGGTAATATTCTGAATGTGTAAATGTCTGGAGGGTTTAAAAAAATTGATTGTTGTTGTGCCCAATGTAAAGTTTCTAAATTGAATATTTAAAACTAAGCCTGATTAGAAAATCTGAGATGTTGGTCAAATCTGTTTATTACTGAAATATGGAAGATATCACAATCATTCTGCAGCAATGGCACATAAAGTACTTTTTAAATGCCATCAGAGGCAAGACTTTGGTTTCTCCTTGTCTGTTCCTCACACTTACTGTGCTTCACAAGTGGTCAATTGGGGTCACTGTGCACAACTCAGTAGTGGTGCTAGCCAGTGTGCCCCAACTGAGTTGATGACCTTTGTGTTCTGACTTTAGAGGGACAAACTGCATTTGGGGAAGAAGAGTTTACTAAATATTCTATAGTTGGGAAAGCTTAAAATTGGCAAAACAACCACAGAAGATTTTTGTTGAAAGCGACAAGCTTGTGATTTGGTTTGCACTGTCTGCAAGGATGTTGGAAGTATTAATAGCAATATGCTTGAAAAGGAAGTATTGCATGGCCATGTAGAAGGAGTAGAGTTAACGTACAGCAGTTTCAAGAGCTTACACAGGTCTATAGTGGGCTGAATGTCCTTAACCTGTGCAGGCTATGATTTTAAGATAGAAAATGTCACCGTGCTAAAAATGGTGACATTTCTCATCTCTTCCCTCTGTTTCCCCAAACATGTTTTCATGTCTATTTGGGCTGCCTTTAATATTTGTATCAGTCCTAGAGATTCAAAAGCTTCTATTTTAAAAATTGCATAATCACAATACCTTCAATGGAACTGTTATTTAGGTCTTGAAGTTAAGGTTGATCTGGCACTGTTGGACAATGAAACAAGGATAAATATATTGAAGAAATGGATCATCTCTGCTGCACCCGCTGCAGCCTCATTTTTAGTATCCTGTAAACTTCCTATGAAGGTTTTGAAGGAAATCATACATATTGCAGTCATACGTCTAGAGTGACTTACAATTATAGAATCCCTGCTGTGCAGAAGGAGGCCATTTGCCCATCAGGCCTGCCCTAAGAACTATTCCTGTAACCTCCATGTGTTTACTCTGACACTTTTAATAACAGCCAAATGTCAATGCAACTGTTTTAATAACTTTTTCCTGACCAATTGCTGGTGCAGAAACTGTGATAGTCTAAACTATGAGGAAAATCGTAATTGTTTTCCGGGGCAGTTGCAGTCATCAGACGGCAAGTTCAATCCAATGTGTAACCACTTACAGAAATTATAAAATATTAAAGAAATGAGTTTGCTGCTTCCTTCCACATCTCCCTTGCACGCTCTGTCTCTTCCCAGGTGCAGTTATCCATCTGGAGTGTGACAGATCAGCTTATCAAGGGTTTAAATATCAAATCCTCAGTCTGCAAGGGTTCATTTTAAATGGCCAGATGCAAATGCTTGTTGGAAATGATTTAATTTGTGCGTTTTGATGAATTGCAGGTATGGAAACCCCCACAGCCCCAACTATATTGCAAATAGAAATCGTACTTCTCCAGGAACAACTGCAGTGATCGGAGAGTAAGTTAAATTCTGCTTCATCCCAAACAATGCAAAACAGAATTGCTGGAGAGACAGAAATTCTTGTAAGATTATGTGGCAGCAGCTTTCTGAACGCATCTCATGGAAGTGCCATTTTGGACAATAGCAACTGAATTAGAGACTGCTTGACACAGGAAAAAATCTGTAATTTGTGATTGAAATTTTATGAACAGCTGGTCAAGTCTTTTTGAGACTGTTAAGTGGGAGCTGATCTTCCTTCAGGCAATGGGACCCAAGGCTGCACGCTACCAATAGTGACCAGTTAAGAGACTGCAGCTGGGCCTACTATCCAATTTAGGATGCAGTCTAGTCCCAAGAGCTTCTGGTCTAATCAGATGGATGGCAAATTAACAGCCTCTCCTCCAGTGGCTGCTGAGGATAGGGCATCTCAATGATGGGTTGGGGGGTGCCAGCAACTTGAGAGATTGGTGGGGTTTAGAAGCTGCATTTATATGACAACAGAAACTGGTGCAGCAGCCCCTCAAGGCGGGAAGTGGTCCTCAGTTGGTATTGTAATTGGCTGCCCAGTAGTTTTGCCAAGCTGCCCAAGTGCCACACTTTTGGCAAATATGGCATAGCACTGGACAAGGATTAGGCTAGACTACTGATTACTCCCAGTATTTTGCCAAAATTCATACCCCCTGGCCCATCACCAATTGTCCAGGAAAGTGCAACACTGTATTGACACAGCATCAAAACTCTTCAATGAGTAATTGGAAAATGACGTGCCCTTCAGGCATATTCACTTCCAGCAACTGGTTATACCACAAAGTTCCATTTGAAATTTCAAAGATTTTAAAAAAAAGTCACCATCTCATGCAATGATGAGTATCTTGAGTGTGATCTGTTTTGTAAACCCTGCTGATCAAGATTTGAAATACTGCATCTTCAGTTTAAAGGGGTGTGGGGAGAGGGATGTTTAATGGGTTTAATTTTGAATGCAAATACATGCTTTATGACCACAGCGATGAAGACTTTGACATGCCAAACTGCAAGCTAGTTTCAATGTTATGTTCTTCAGGAACTAACTCAGTCGAGTAATGTGATACAACAATCACATTACTGACTCTCTCTGCATTTGTCTTATTCTTCAATATTTCTAAATGAAAAATATATTAGTACAGAATAAAAGATGATGCATTAATGCAAACCAGCTGATCAAAGGTTGAAATATTGAATCCCAGAGTCTCCTGTTTTTTAAATGATGGCCACTTGTGGATGCATCACTTTTCTTTGTGACCAATTGCACCTGCAGAAACTGTGACAGTCCAAATGGTGAGGGAAATGGAAATCATGTTTCTCCAGGAGCCATTGCAGTAATTGGAAAGTGAGCTTAATCTGATGTATGGCAGCAATTCCTTCTTCCAGAACACCGCAATGTAAATGTGAATGGTTGGGGAGCTAACAGTTCCTGTAGATAATGTATGAACTTGCTCATAAGGGCATGTAATAGTGCAGCAAACACCATCTAGACCATAGCAATCACATGAAAGGAACTGACTGAGGTCCTGGCACAGTAGCACAGTGGTTAGCACTGCTGCTTCACAGTACCAGGGACCCAGTTCGATTCCTGACTTGGATCACTGTGTGGAGTTTGCACCTTCTCCCTGTGTCTGTGTGGGTTTCCTCCCACATTCTGAAAGATGTACTGGTTTGGTGCATTGACCCAAACAGATGCCAGACTATGGTGGCTGGGGGAATTTCACAGTAACTTAATTGCAGTGCTAATGTAAGCATTATTTGTGAGTAATAATGTTTTTGCATTATTCCTAGAGGTAGTTTTTAACTTTTTGTGAGAGTCTTTTTTGAGGGGTTAGGGGGGCAGAAAACGATAGGAGGAGACAGAAAGAAGGGGAGGTTTTGTGAGTGATGGCAAAGCCCTGCTGCTGGTTCTGAAGTGGCCTTGGACCCAGGGCAGCATGTTGCTGCGGGTGGCCAGCTCTCATGAACCTGATCCAATAAATGGTGTTGCCTGGTCTCAGACTGCCTGTCTAATCACTGGGATGTCACCTCAGGAACCACTCATTCAGCGGTACTGGTCTCCATTGCTGAGGTTGCCTCCAGAATAGGCCAAGATTTACCCGGTGATTTCCCCAAGTGGTGAGCAGGGTTGGCTTGGGCAAAATGCCTGTGGAGGTAGTAGCAAGTAACGGGCTACTTTTTTATCCATACATGGGATGTGGATGTCACCGGCTGGGCCAGCATTTATTGCCCATCCCTATTTGCCCTCCAGAAGATGGTGGTGAGCTACCTTCTGGAATTGCTATTGTCCCTGAATGATCTGAAGGAAACTTGATGGCGGCGTTTCATGTGTTTACTCTTTGTCCTTCTAGGTGGTAGATGTCTTGGGCTATTATTGTTGAAGTGGGCCTTGGTGAGTTCCTGCAGTGCATTTTGCAGCTGATGTATATTGCTGTCACTGATGGAGGAAGTGAATATTGAAGGTGATGATATGGTACCAATCAAGCAGGCTGTTTTGTCTTGGATGGTGTCGAGCTTCTTGTATTGTTAGAACTGCTGTCATCAATGGGGAGAGTATTTAATAACACTCCTGACTTGTTGATATTGAACAGGTTTGGAAAGTCAGGAGGCAGGTTACCTGCTGCAGAATGGCCAGCTCTGACTTGCTGTTATAGCTGTTATATCTATAGGCTGGTCCAGTTTTGTTTCTACCTTGGGGGTTATGATTCAGAGATAGTTGGGAATCAGCAACAATGATGCAATTGAATTTCAAGGGGTGATTGTTGAATTCAATTTGCAAATGGTGCTGAATCATATATGGTCATCAGCTAACATGACCACTTCTGATCTTATGGGGGAAAGGTCATTGAATGAAGTAGTTGATGATGGCTGGGTCGAAGACACGCTCTCTTCTGAGGAACTCCCGCAGTGATGTCCTTGGACTGAATTGACAGACCTCTAACAAGCACAACCATCTTCCTTTCTGCTGCTTGCAACTTCAGCCAGAGGAGAGTTTTACCCCTGATTTCCCATTGATTCCAATATTGCCTGGGTTCCTTGATGTCGATGGCAGTCACTCTGACCTTGCCTCTTGATTTCCATTCTTTGTGTCTGTTTGAACTAAAGTTGTGATGTGGCCAGGTGCTAAGTGACCCTGACTGAATCCAAACTGAACACTTGTGCACAGGTTATGCTGTGTGATAGCACTGTTGATGGCCCCTTCCATCACTTCCCTGATTGAAAGTAGACTGATGAGATGGTGATTTGCTGGGCTGCATTTTGTGTGCAGAACCTGCCTGGGCACATTTCCACGTTTTTGGGTAGATACCAGTGTTGTAGTTGGACTGGGACAGCGAATTCTCAAGCACAAATCTTCAATACTATTGGTGTAATGTTTTTGGGGTCCTTTGAGGTATCCAGTGACTTCAGATGTTTCTTTGTTACATGAAGTGAATCAAATTTGCTGAAGACTGGCATCAATGATGCTTGGGTCACAGAGGCCAAAGTGGACCCAGTTCGATTCCTGGCTTGGGTCACTGTCTGTGTGAAGTTTGCACTTTCTCCCTGTATCTGCATGGGTTTCCTCCCACATTCTGAAAGGTGTGCTGGTTTGGTGCATTGACCCAAACAGGTGCTGGACTATGGTGAGAAGGGGAATTCCCCAGTAACTTAATTGCAGTGTTAATGTAAGCTTTACTTGCGACTAATATTTATTTTTGTCTGATGTTTGCATTATTCCTAGAGGTAGTTTTAACTTTTTTGTGGGTGTTTGTGGGGAGGAAAGAGAGAAAAGGGGAGGATTTTTTGGGTGATGGCAAAGTCCTGTGCTGGTTCTGAAGTGGCATTGGACCCAGGGCAGCATGTTGCTGGTGGTTGCCTGCTGCCATGGATCTGACCAATAAATGGTATTGCCTGGTCTCCAGAACTGCCTGTCCAATCACTGGGTTGTTTCAGCAACCACCTCTACAGCGCTACTGGTGGCCATTGCTGAGGTTGCCTCCAGAATAGGCCAGGATTGACCTGGTGACTTCTCCAAGTGGTGGCCATGGTTGGCATGAGCAAAATGCCTGTGGAAGTAGCAATTGATTGGCTACTTTTTGATCCATACATGGGATGTGGGTGTTCCTGGCTAGGCTAGCATTTATTGCCTGTCCCTGTTTGCTCTCCAGAAGATGGTGGATGGTGAGCTGTCTTCTTGAATTGATATTGTCCCTGAAGTGTCGGTACATCAATGGTGCTGTTAGGGAGGGAATGCCAGGACTTTGACCCAGCAACAGTGAAGGAATGGTGATATATTTCCAAGTCAGGATGGTGAATGACCTGGAGGAAACATGGGAGGTGGTGGCGCTCCATGTCTTTACTCTTTGCTCTCCTAGATAGTAGAGTACAAGGAGGAATAAGAGTGTTGAAGTTGGCCTTGGTGAGTTCCTGCAGTGCATCCTGCAGCTGATGTACACTGCTGTCACTGATGACGGAAGTGAATATTGAAGGTGATGGATATGGTACCAATCAAGCAGGCTGTTTTGTCTTGGATGGTGTCGAGCTTCTTGTGTTATTGGAACTGCAGTTATCAATAGGGAGAGTATTCCATATCATTCCTGACTTGTGAGTTATAGATACTGAACAGGTTTTGGAGAATCAGGAAGCAAGTTACCTGCTGCGGAATTCCCAGCCTCTGACTTGCTGTTATAGCTGCAACACTGGTCCAATTTAGTTTCTGATGAATTGCAACCCCCAGATAGAGATAGTTGGGAATCAGCAACAATAATACAATTGAATTTCAAGGGATGATGGTTGGATTCAAGTCACAAATGGTTCTTAATCATGTGCAATCATCAGCAAAATGCCCACTTCTGACCTTTATGGAGGGAAGGTCATTGAAAGAAGCAACTGAAGATGGCTGGGCTGAGGATCACTCTCTCTCTCCCCTGAAGAACTCATGCAGATATGTCCTAGGACTGAATTGACAGACCTTACAAGTACAACCATCTTCCTTTCTGCTGGGTACAACTCCAGCCAGTGGAGAGTTTTCCCTCTGATTTCCCATTGACTCCAGTATTGCCTGTGTTCCTTGATGTTGATGACAGTCACTCTGACCTTGCTTCTTGATTTCAATTCTTTTTGTGCCTATTTGAACTAAAGTTGTAATGAGGCCAGAAGTTAAGTGGCTCTGACTAAATCCAAAATGAACACTTGTGCACAGATTATTCTGTGTGATTTGATGGGCTGCTGCTTGTGTGAAGAACCTACCTGGGCATATTTCCACATTGTTGGGTAGACTCCAGTGTTGTAGTTGGACTGGAACAGCTTGGATAGGGGCACAGAAAATTCTCAAGCACAAATCCTCAATACTATTGGTGTAATGTTGTTGGGGGTCTTTATCTTTGAGGTATCCAGTGACTTCAGATATTTCTTTATTACATGAAGTGAATCAAATTTGCGGATGACTGGCATCGATGATGCTTGGAGCACTGGGGAGGCCAAAATGCATCATCCACTTGGCACTTCTGGGCAAAGATTATTGCAAATGCTTCTTCAGCTAATTCTTTTGCACAGATGTGCTAGGAGTGGGGATAATTGTGGACTTGCCTCCCCCAGTGAGTTGTTTAATTGTCCACCACCATTCACAATTAGATGTGGCAAGACTGCAGAGCTTGGCTCTGATCCACAGTCTATCACCTTGCTGTTTATACTGTTGGGCAGCAAATAGCCCTGTGTTGTAGTTTCACCAGGGTTGTGCCACATTTCTAGTTTTCCTCCTGGCTTGTCTGCTTGTACACTTCATTCGACTAGGGTTGATCCCCAGCTTGTTTATAATGGTGAGGAATTTGCAAGTTCATGAAGGATATTCGATAAACCCAGGTGATGAAGCCTTGAAATACTGCATCTTCAGTTTAAGGGTGGGGGGGTATTTAATGGGTTTAATTTTGAATGCAAATATTTGCATAAAATGATATGATGATATGCTTTGTGACCACAGCTATGAAAACATTGACAGTCCAAACTGCAAGGAAGATAGTAAGCCATCATGTTCATCAGAAACCAAGTCAGTCAAGAAGTAAGTTTGATCGAATGTCTGACTAAACTCTGCTTCATTCAGAATCTGTGTAAAAAGGAATTGCTGGCGCTTCCTGTAAGAATCATGGAGGAACAGCTTCATATAATAGTGTAGTGAAAACCATTCCAGACCACAACAATCACATTACTAACTCCCTCTGCATTTGTCTTATTTCTTGACGTTCCTAAATGAAAAATACGTTCGTACAGAACAAAAGATGATGCATTAAAGCAAACCAGCTTGTCAAAGGTTGAAATATTGAATCCCAGAGTCTCCTGTTTTTTAAATGATGGCCTCTTGTGGATGCAAGCGTTTGTTTAAAATTACTTTTCTTTGTGACCAATTGCACCAAATGGTCCAAATGGTGAGGAAGATGGAAATCGTGTTTCTCCAGGAACAATTGCAGTAATCGGAAAGTAAGTTTAATCTGATATGTGACAGCAATTCATTCGGAACATGACAACATAAATGTGAATGGCTGGAGAGCTAGCAGTTCCTGTAGATAATGTAGGAACTTGCTCATAAAGGCATGTAGTAGTGCAGCAAACACCATTGCAATCAGAAGAGAGGAATTGATCGAGAGCTTGGCACGGTAGCACAATGGTTAGCACTTCTGTTTCACAATGCCAAGAACCTGGTTCGATTTCCGGCTTGGGTCACTGGACTTTGCATACTCTCCCTGTGTCTGTGTGGGTTTCCTCCCACATTCTGAAAGATGTGCAAGTTAGGAATTAAGTTGACTTTAACAGGTGCCGGATTATGGTGACTAGGGGAGTTTCACAGTAATTAGTTGTTGTGTTTATGGTAAGGTATACCTATGACAAATAATTTTTTTGTCTAATGTTTCCATTATTCCTAGAGGCAGTTAAGATCTTTTCTGCGTGTGTTTTGGGAGAGGGAGGAGGACGTTTTGTGGGTGAAAGCAAAGCCCTCCTGCTGGTTTTAAAGTGGCATTGGACCCAGGGCAGCATGTTGCTGGTAGTCGCCTGCTGCCATGGACCTGATCCAATAAATAGTGTTGCCTGGTCTCCTGAACTGCCTGTCCAATCACTGGGATGTTTCAGCAAACACACATTCAGTGCTACTGGTGGCCATTGCTGAGGTTGCCTCCAGAATAGGCCAGGATTTATCTGGTGTTTTCCCCAAGTGGTGAGCATGGTTGGCATGAGCAAAATACCTACGGAAGTAGCGAGTCATTGACTACTTTTTGATCCATACATGGGATGTGGGAGTCCCTAGCTGGGCCAGCGTTTATTGCCTGTTCCTAATTGCCTTGAGAAGATGGTGGTGAGTTATCTTCTTGAATTGCTATTGTCCCTGAAGTGTAGGTACATCAATGGTGCTGTTGGGGAGGGAATGCCAGGACTTTGACCCAGCAACAGTGAAGGAATGGTGATACATTTCCAAGTCAGGATGGTTAATAACCTGGAGGAAACCTGGGAGGTGGTGGCATTCCATGTGTTTACTCTTTGTCCTCCTAAGTGGTAGAAAACATGGGCTAATAAGATTGTCGAAATAGGTCTTGGTGAGTTCTTGCAGTGCATTTTGTAGCTGATGTACACTGCTATCACTGGTGGAGGAAATGAATATTGAAGGTGATGGATATGGCTGCTTTGTCTTGGATGGTGTCGTGTTTCTTGTTGGAACTGCAGTCATCAATGGGGAGAAGATTATTCCATACCACTCCTGACATGTGACTTGAAGATACTGAACAGGTTTTGGAGAGCCAGGAGGCAAGTTACCCACTGCGGAATTCCCAGCCTCTGACCTGCTGTTAGAGCTGCAATATCTACAAGACTGGTCCAATTTAGTTTCTGATGAATCGTAACTCCAGGATATAGAGAGTTGGGAATCAGCAATGATAAAACAATTGAATTTCAAGGGACTTCGGTTGGATTCAAATCACAAATGGTGCTGAATCATGTGCAGTCATCAGCAAAATGCCCACTTCTGACCTTATGACTTTATGGGGGAAGGTCATTGAAAGAAGCAGTTGCAGATGGCTGGCCAAGGACACACTCACCTGAGGAACTCGTGCAGACATGTTCTGGGATGAATTGACAGACTTAACAAGCACAACTATCTTCATTTCTGCTGGGTACAATTGCAGTCACTGGAGAGTTTTCCCCCTGATTTCCCATTGACTCCGGTATTGCCTGTGTTCCTTGATGCTGATGGCAGTCACTCCGACCTTGCTCTTGATTTCAATTTCTTTCGTGCCTGTTTGAACTAAAGCTGTAATGTAGCCAGGAACTAAGTGACGACTGAATCCAAACTGAACAGTTGTGCGCAGGTTATGCTGTGTGATTTGCTGGGCTGCTGCTTGTGTGCAGAACCTACCTGGGCATATTTCCACATTGTTGGGTAGATTCCACTGTTGTAGTTGGACTGGAACAGCTTGAATAGGGGCACACCAAATCCTCAAGCATAAATCCTCAATACTATTGGTGTAAGGTTTTTGGGGTCTTTACCTTTGAGGTATCCAGTGACTTCAGATGTTTCTTTATCACATGAAGTGAATCAAATTTGCTGAAGACCGGCATCAATGATGCTTGGGTCACCAGGGAGGCCAAAATGGATCATCCACTTGGCACTTCTGGGCAAAGGTTTTTGCAAATGTTTCTTCAGCTTTGTCTTCTGCACTGATGTGCTGGGAGTGGGGATAATTGTGGACTTGCTTCCTCCAGTGAGTTGTTTTATTGTCCACCACCATTCATGATTAGATGTGGCAAGACTGCAGAGCTTGGGTCTGATCCACAGTCTATCACCTTGCTGTTTACGCAGCTGGGCAGCAAATAGCCGTGTTGTAGTTTCATCAGGTTGAACGCTGCATTTTTAGGTCAGCCTTGGCTTGTCCTCTTGCACACTTCTCTCAACTAGGGTTGGTCCCGCAGCTTGATTTATAATAGTGAGGAATTTGCCAGGCCATGAAGGGTGTGTTCTGTTCAACAAAACCGGCTGATCAAGGTTTGAAGTACTGCACCTTCAGTTTAAACAGGGGTGGGGGTGGGGGGGGGGGCGCGGAATGGGTTTAATTTTGAATGCAAATACTTGCTTAAAATGACCTACTTTATGACCACAGCCCTGAAAACTTTGATAGTCCAAAGTGCGAGGAAGATAGGAAGCCATGTTTTTCAGAAACCAACTCAATCAAGAAGTAAGTTTGATCTAATGACTGAACACTGAAACAGAATACTTGTGTGCAGGTTATTCTGTGTGATTTGCTGGACTGCTGCTTATGTGCAGAACCTACCTGGGCATATTTCCACTTTGTTGGGTAGAGTCCAGTGTTGCAGTTGGACTGGAACAGCTTGGGTAGGGGCACAGCAATTCTCAAGCACAAATCCTCAATATTATTGGTGTAATGTTGTTGGGGGTCCTTACCTTTGAGGTATCCAGTGACTTCAGATGTTTCTTTATTACATGAATTGAATCAAATTTGCTGAAGACCGGCATCAATGCTCCTTGGGTCATCAGGGAGGCCAAAATGGATCATCCACTTGGCACTTCTGGGCAAAGATTATTGCAAATGCTGCTTCAGCTTTGTACAGATGTGCCGAGAATGGGGAAAATTGTGGACCCGCCTCCACCTGTTTAATTGTCCACTACCATTCATGGTTAGATATGGTAAGACTGCAGAGCTTGGCTCTGATCCATAGTGTATCAATTTGCTGTTTATACTGTTGGGCAGCAAAAAGTCCTATGTTGTGGTTTCACCAGGTTTACGACATATTTTTAGGTCTGTCTGGTGTTCCTCCTGATATCCTCCTGTACACTTCATTCAACTAGGGTTGATCCCCAGTTTGATTATAACAGTGAGGAATTTGCCAGGCCGTGAAGGATATTCAACAAACTCAGGCGATGAAGGCTTGAAATACTACATCTTCAGTTTAAGGGTGCAGGAGATGTTTAACGGATTTAATTTTGAATGAAAATACTTGCATAAAATGATATGCTTTATGACCACAGCCATGAAAACTTTGACAGTCCAAAGTGCGAGGAAGATAGAAAGTCATGTTCTTCAGAAACTAACTCAGTCGAGAAGTAAGTTTGATCAAATGTCTGACTAAACTCTGCTTCATTCAGAATCTGTGTAAAAGGGAATTGCTGGGGTGCTGGCTCTACCTGTAAGAATCATTTAGGAAGAGCTTCAAATAATAGCATAGTGAAAACCATTCCGGACCACAACAGTCACATTACTGAGTCTCTCTGCATTTGTCTTATTCCTCAACATTTCTAAATGAAAAATACATTAGTACAGAATAAAAGATGACGCATTAAAGCAAACCAGCTGATCAAAGGTTGAAATATTGGATCCCAGAGTCTCCTGTTTTTTAAACGATGGCCACTTGTGGATGCACGCATTTGTTTAAAATCACTTTTCTTTGTGAACAATTGCAACTGCAGAAACTGTGACAGTGCAAATGGTGAGGAAAATGGAAATCGTGTTTCTCCAGGAAACATTGCAGTAATCAGAAAGTGAGTTTAATCTGATGTGTGACAGCAATTCTGTCTTTCAGAACACTGCAATATAAATGTGAATGGTTGGGGAGCTAGCAGTTCCTGTAGATGTAGAAACTTGATCATCAAGACACGTAATAGTGCAGTAAATACCATCTAGACCATAGCAATCACATGAAAGAAACTGACTGTGGTCCTGGCATGGTAGCACAGTTGTTAGCACTGCAGCTGCTTCACAGTGCCAGGGACCCAGTTCGATTCCTGACTTGGGTCACTCACTGTCTGTGTGGAGTTTGCACCTTCTCCCTGTGTCTGCGTGGGTTTCCTCCCTCATTCTGAAAGATGTACTGGTTAGGTGCATTGACCTGAACAAGTGCCAGACTATGGTGGCTGGGGGAATTTCACAGTAACTTAATTGCAGTGTTAATGTAAGCTTTACTTGTGACTATCTAAATGCTTATTAAAAGATAAACTGTTACCTGTCTATACCTCTGGCAGCTTATTCCAGACACTCACCACCCTCTGTGTGAAAAAACTGCCCCTTCGGACGCTTTTGTATCTCTCCCCTCTCACCTCAAACCTATGCCATCCAGTTTTAGACTCCCATATCTTTGGGAAAAGATATTGACTACCTCGCTTGTCCATACCCTTTCTGGGCAAAGATTATTGCAAATGCTTCCTCTGCTTTGTCTTTTACACAGATGTGCTTGGAATCCCCATTTTTGAGCATGGGGATAATTGTGAACTCACTTCCTCCAGTGAGTTGTTTAATTGTCCACCACTATTCACAATTAGATGTGGCGAGACTGAAGAGCTTTTTGTTTCAAATCATTTGATCTGGCTGCAAGTTCTTTGTTTGAAATGACTTAACATGTGCTTTATAATCAATAGTAGCGATGGAAAATTTGACGAATCAAACTGTGATGGGAATCTAAGTTCACCAGAACCAAGTGCACTAATCAGAGAGTAAGTTTAATTTGATGTGACTAAATTCTACTTCATTTGGAATACAAGATTGTGAACTGTTGCCATCCCTATATTTAAAAAAAAATAGAAACTTTCTCATGGAGGCCTCCCATAACAGTGCAGCAAACACCATTCCAGACCATATCTATCATGTTAAACTGCTGGATTGCCTCTAAAAATTGTTATTGCAGCAGAAGCCCATTGTGACTGCCCTGGCTCTCCAAATGAACATTCTGACTTAGTGCCATTGTCTTGCCTTTTCCCTATATCCCTGCACATTGTTTATATTAATGTTATCATTGAATGCCTTGTTTGAACCTGCCTCCATCACAATTCCAGACCCAAACCACCCGTTGTGTGGTATTTTTTCCTTGCATCACATTTGTTTCTTTTGCAAATCATTTTAAATTCTTGCCCTCTCATTCTTGATCCCTTGATGAACAGAAACAGTTTCTTACCTAATCTATCCAGCCCCCTCATGATTTTGGACATAACTATTCGATCTCCTTTTGGCCGCTGCCTCGCCAAGGAGAACAGTCCAACCATGAAGATGTTCAATGGCGTATGCATGATAAAATGGCATCAACATAAATATCCAGAATTCTGTTTACCTCAACTATTTCTAACCCCCTGTCCCCAGCCACACTACTTGTGAAAGTTTCAAAAACCACCATCTAATGCAGTCATGCACCTGGAGAGTGGCCATTAACAAAACCAACTGACCAAAACTTTAAATAGTGAACCTTCAGTTTTTTTTTCATGGTGAGCAGCCAATGGTGTATAGATGCTTAAAATGACTTGACTTGGGCTTTGTGGCAAATTGAAGGTAGGGAAGCCTTGATAGTCCAAACTGATGATTCTTTGTGTTAAGAAAAAACACTTTCAAATGTAATCATTTATTAGCAGATTGCATCTCTCATGCAATTATGAATAATTCATAGATTAATAAAAACCATAGGTACTTATTTTTTCCTTTCAACATTGCTGGGGTCATTTTAATTCCCTGGATCAAGTTAATTAACTCACTGGAGACCTAAACCCAGGATTATTCTGGGCTATGTAGCTCTTTACCTAAGCTCTAAACTCATGATACAACAAAAACTAAATTATTAGCAAAAGCTTGTAAACAGCCCATAAGCAATAATGTGGAATTAAGCTTTGAATCTGAGTAGTGTATATCATGGACAATATTACATACACTGAAGCTCTAGGTCAAACGTTGAGTTGGAAGCTTATGTTTGAGGGTCGAATTGCAAATGGTCTGTTAAGAGCTTGATTTTTTTTGTTAGAATTGAGAGAATGGGACGTTGTCTCTGGACTTGAATTTCCTTTGATTAAAGGAAATGAGAGCAAGAAATTGGTGACAAACAGAAAGGAATCAGTCCTTGACAGGCATGTGAATGCTAAAAGAGTGGTTTAGGGATCAAATGGGGAATCTATACATGGAGGCAAAGGATACGGCTGTTAAATGAGCACTTTGCATTAGTCTATACCAAAGAAAATGCTGTCCAAATGAAAGAGAAGGTAATTGAGGCACTAGATGAACTGGGCTTGGTAGGTGAAGTATCAGAAAAATTGGCTATTTAATAATGATCTAGTCTTCATGATTTACCAGACATCCAAGGATAGTTAAAGTGCAAGTGGAACCTGCAAAACTGTCCACACAAGTGGAACAAGTGCAAGTGGAACGTGAATAACTTGTCCATAACTGTCCAATCCTAATTACAGCAATAACGCCAGAGCACTTGAGAATTGCAGAAGTTACAACCTTGTTAGAAAGGTGTGAAGATAAACCTAGTTAGTGGGAAAGCACTTAGAAATGATATTCTGGGCTAAAAGTAACAGTTACTTTGAAAAATGTGATTTAATTTTGAACAATTAAGATTTTATCACCACGTCAGTTTAATTATATATTTGGAGTGTGATCTATTTAAAGCCCATTGAGCCAAGCTTGAAATACTGAATCTTCAGTTTTGGATTTAATTGTGAATGAAAGTCTTGTTCATTTTGTGCTTTAAAACCAGTTGCAGTCACGGAAACTATGACAGTCCAAACTGTGAGGAAGATGAAAATCTAAGTCTGCCAGGAATAAGCGAAATAATCAGGAAGTAAGTTGGATTTGATGTGTGACTCAATTCTGCTTCACCAGAATGTAATGTGAAGGGGAATTGCTGACGATTCCTGTAAGATAATGTAGGAATTTCCTCGAAGACATTCCATTGCAGTGTATTAACTGATAACAGCAATCACATAATATTTGCACCATTTCGAGAGATGCAAGAAAACTGTCAGTGCAAAACATGGTTATTAAATAGTAAGCAATTTTAATGACCAAAGTCTTGAGTTGTTTGCCCTCAGTTTAATATTCATGGACTATGCAGCAAGGATGAAATATTGGGGAAATGGATGCCCCCCACCTTCTCTCCCCTCTCTCCCCATTGCACCCATCCCCAGTCCCAATTGCCTTGGCCCTCCAGCCTTGTGGCAATGCCCTATAAACTTCCTGCAAAAGGCTGAAGGGGAAAAAGGAAATCACCATCCATTACAGCGATACATCTGCAGTGCAACCTGTTCAACAAAATGAGCTGATCCAAGTCCCAAGATGCACATTTGATTGTTTGGATTGCTTTGAACAACTAGCCACCACTGTAGATGTGTGCAACGTTTTAAAGATTTATTTTGTGATCAATTGCAGATGCGGAAACTTTGGCACTTCAAACTATGATAAACTTTTCCAGACAAGTTTTCCAGAACCGAAAGCAGGGCTCAAGAAGTAAGTTTTGATCGAACATGTAACCACCAAATGCCTCATTCAGAATGCTATGAAGTGAAATTACTGGAGAGCCAGCAGTTTCTGTAAGATTATGTGGAAACTTTTCCCATGTGGACATCTCATTGCAGCGAAGTGAGCACCATTCCAGACCATAGCAGTCCCATTAGAGAAACTGGTGGAGAGAGTTTAAAAAATATATACATCAGCACAAAATATCTGAAACTCTTGAGTTGGGTTGATTGGCTGACAATATCAAGATCTTGAGTTACTTTATCTTGGATTGACATTTTTGAACCTTGCATTAAGGGTATAATTAAGTTGGCTTCCCTCTTTCACCTTGGCTTCTCAACAATGTCCTTCAAACTTCTTGTCAATGTTCGAATAGAAAATAAATCGCCCAATTGGTGAAATCATTCATCTGAACTGTGACTTGTTCCTGGTATCCTACCTTGGTAGACTTCTCACTAAGTTCTCATTTGTCCAGCTGGTTTCTAAATTAATGCTGTCAAGTACTTTTTCCAACTGTTTGAATCATGTTAGTTGAGTCCTGCCAAGGGTATTTGACTGTAGGCAGTATCACATACAATGCTGCAGAATACATTGGCGATTGGTGGGAACGCTGTATATATTTAAAAAAATTTGACCGATACCGATTTTTGCTGAGGTCATTTTATGGCCATGGACCAAATCGTCTGTTAATTGAGTTGAGACCTGGGATTAAACGCATGGGTATTCTGGTCAATACAACTTTTCAATTAAACTCTGAGCTATTTAACAGGAAAGAAAGGAAAGGCATCAAAAAAGATTGAGTGGTGGACTTGGAGTTTGGTTTCTGTGCTCAGGCAGTAGTTCTTTTTCCTGTTTATGTCTTGCTCACTAATTTGTTTTTTTTGAGTGGAGATATTGTGTTTTGTCACTTTGATTAGTGAGAATGACCTGAAAGACCAAGGAGCAAAAAACAAATTTGCTGCGATCAAATTGAAAAGCATGTTTGTGTTGTATTATAAAGAGAATTGGTCAGTTTGGTGGAAAGACAGTTTTCTGGGAATGCTCTCTCTTGCAATGAAATAGCAAGCAATTCCAATGGGAATGCATCGACACAAAAGAAACCACTCATCAATCTCTGTACATGCTTGAAAATGGCATGCACAAAAAAACCCTCCGCTCAATCCAACTGTTGCAGTACCTACCATGCCACCCCACCAAGAGATCTGTGACCTCTTGGAATAAGCAAAAAAAAAGTTTATCAAAACCTGAGGCGTGAGGGAGGGAGAAATCCTCCAACCCCCTAACTAACTCATTTTAGATGGGGGAAGCTAATACAGGAGACTACATCTTTTCTGAATGAAGGTTACGTGGATCCTTTTATTGTACCAGGATGTGCATATACAATAATGAAACAGGAAGGGGCCAAAATATTGCTGATTCCTCATTGAGGAAAGCGTAAATCACATTAAGATAATGTGCTAGTTGGCCAGTTACTTCGGAAGTTGATCTCTACAACCATTTTTGGGTAGAGCGAGGGCAGTATGAAACTCTTGCTTTTTTTTCCCACAGAAACATGATTTTTGAACTGCTGGCATTGCATTTAGTTAAGCAAATGCCAAGAACAATTTGTATTTAAATGTCATTAATATGATGAAACATCCATGATACTTCATAGGAACACTATCGAACAAAGTTGCAAAAATAACCAAAAGCATGTTTGAAAACAGGTGTTTTAAGGAAAGTCTTTCAAGGGGCGGGGGCAGAGGTTTGTGATGGAGTTGACATTGAAAGTGCAATAAAACTCAGATGCCTCAAGACACGGAACTGGAGCAAAGTGCACAAAATCCACAAACTTGGTGATTTGCAAATGAAGCATGTGATGTGAGGAAGAAAACACCTTCCCATTGACTTGGGATGCACTGCCCGGCAGTGCGGTGGAGGCAGGTTCAATCGAGGCATTCAAGAGGGCACTGGATGATTACTTAGAAAAATATGCAGAGTTCTGTGACACTGTGTGTATTATTTGAAATATTACCTGAGATTACAATTATTTCCCGTCCTATCATGTCCTTACATTTTTCTCCAGTGTCACCACAGTCCTGAGTATTTTCAGTGTTGGCTTTCAGAAGTGACCATTCTGGGTACTGAAAAGAATGCTGTTGAGTAGTTAAATCTTAACAGAACAGAAGTTTCAGATGACTCAGTGGCAATATACTCACTTGTTAATTACGTGTTGCAAACAGGGGTTTTATTCCAGCGGAATCACAAATTAGTGCTTTGGGCCAAATTTTCTTGGCTGCAGGTACTGATTAAATCCTACCATAATGAGTCAGCAGGGTAGAGCCTCTTTAGCTCTAACTTATTCCCAACTGGGCATTTTGCTGCTGAAATAAAGTTTTATGGTTGTGATCGTTTGAGTTTCTTTCGTATATCTTTGGAGTATTAATGGTTGGATGTTTTTAATGCCTACACTATTTGATTTGAGCAATACCAGGCAAGAATTTCTTGGTGCAATAAATCATCCTGGTTTCTTTCTGTGGTCTTATTTCACTTGGAGAGCCACTGTTTCCTCAAGCGAAGGTAACTACCTGAAATATGGTTACCTTTATCAAGGTTCCATGGCTTTTTTCCCCTCTCTCTCTCTGATATATTTCTTGAACCTAATGCTGAGATTTCTGATCCTCTTGTGCATCTTGGATTTCCTTTGCCTTGCCATTGACAGCTGTGCTTTCAGCTGTTTTGACCCTAAACTCTGAAATTCCTATGCAATTGTTTAAAAACTATTATTCATCAAGGCTCAGGTAATGCAGCTGACTTCACTGACGGAATTTACTGATATTTCCAAAAATTCCAGTACTTCACTTTAAATTGATTCAGTATCCTTAAAAATTTAGGCCACCAGTTTTGGGACTGATTTGAAAGAACAGTTATCCCTGGATTTAATCTGTGATCTGAACACCGTCATACTGAAGACAGATGAAGTAAAAATCATCCCTGCAGTGCAAAATATTTCTAAGAATGAGTCATCTCATTATCGAACAGCACAAGACTATTACTGCATGTGACACAGCAAGCTACTGCCACCTCCCCCATCCACCCCCATTTTAATAAGAATGAAATTGGTTAGTCTCAGTAGAGTCTGTGCATGCGTGTAATCCACATAATATGGAATTACTGAGAACAGATGTGTGCAACTTTTAAAGGCATGTCCTTCTGTTTCAGTTAAATGGAGCAAAAAAGGTAAAGTGTCATAGTCCAGAATGACTATAGGCTGCTCTCCCTCTCAAACAATTAACCTGAAGATCCTAAGGCAAGGGACAAGATTGAGAAGATGGGGCTTTCGTGTATAATCTTAGCCAGTATGGCAATTGAACCTGTGCTGTTGGCATTGAAGCAGCTGTCCAGCTAACTGAGCTAAACCAACCTCCAGTCAGATGTAGTAAACAGTGCAGATTTATAGAAGAGTTTCCTAATGAAAAACTGATGACTTCAGTATAAATTGTATGTTATTTTAAGAAGAATGTTTCACTTTAGTCTTTACAAAAAAAACTCCTACTTTAAACTCTCCTTTGTATTCTTAATCTCATCTGGAATTCAGTCCATCTCTATTTGCTGACCCAAATATTTTCTGCTTCACCAATGCCTGAATTTGATTTTTTGAATAATTCTGATTTCTCCATGGCCTCCTATCTCTCTCATCCTTGTGAATCCCTAAAATACTTCTGGAGTTCCATGTTCCACTAAGTATGGTCTGTTGTGTATCTCAACTGGATAAATCCTTCCCCTTAAACATCTCCATCTTTCTCTTTTTAAGAAGCTCTTGGAAAAATTGTCTCCCTTGGTTTGTCTGGCTTTGTTTGATGAGCCTCAGGAGGTTGAATCAGTGAAAGTCCCCAAAGAAGAAATACCTTGGGAACACCACCACCCCTCAAAGTTCTGTTCAAAGACATGCCACATCCTGAAGTACCTTCAATCCTGGAGTGTCACTGGGTTAAAATTCAGCAGCTTGCTGCCTGATGACACCATGGGAGTACCATCAGCTAGCACACAGCAGCAGTTCAAGAAGGTGGCTCATCACCACTTGCTCTCAGCTAACTAGGGAGGTACAAAGAAATGCTGGTGTGACCCATATCAGAAGAATACATTCAAAAGCAGTCTTGATCTACAAAGTTTAAAGTTGCAGATTACTAACTTAATTTTTGCTTGATGGACAGTTACTAATTCTTCACTTGTCTAATTATTTCCAGTACTACAGTCTCAATTCTACGAGCCTGGCTAGACCAGTGCTCAGAAGACTTCCGCCAAGTTCCAAATTACACATGCCTCTGGAAGGTTATTGCCTACTTGAGGCAGATGATGCCAGGATCTGAGCTTGAGCAACAGGCACAGAATCTCCTTGATCAGTTTCAGAAGGAAGAATCAGGAGAACAGGAGCTTGACAGTAAGATATTAATTTTTGCATTGCAAAGATAAAAACTGCTTGTCAAAACAACAGAAGTAGAATGGAATTTTACTGTCTTGGTGGCCAGAAAATAGGATGAACTGTTCAAAAGTCCACTGACTTCAGCAAGGCCAGGAAATTCTACTGGGGTGGGTGGGTGGTGGTTGCAAATATTTTATTGTGATTGCAAATACTACCGTGAAGCTTATTTTAATTTCATCTTTCAAAGCTTATTTATGCCATACACATGAAATAACATCAGAATTATAGACCTCCAATCCCTCTACAACCCCTTTTTCCTTCCTTCCTTCCCACTGTCCCAAAACCAGAACAATATCAGAGCTCTCTGTTCCTTCCTTGAATGGAAACCCATCCACTACCTTACCATACCTGAGCAAGCCTGTCCTGATTCTGAACAACTTCTCCTTCAACTCCATTCACTTTCTCCAAATAATTAACTGTGTGGGTCCTAGCTGTGACTGCATTTTTCTTTTTGCAAGACCAAGTGGAACATTCATTTTTCCAGTCCTACGTGGGGCCCTCCCTTATCTCATTTTTCTTGTATGTTGATGACTGCTCTAGCCATGATATGGGAAATTTAATTGACCTTGTTTTTGAATTCCACCCTTCCCTCACCTTCACCAGGTCCATTTCTGATTCTTCCTTCCCTTGATTTTTCTCAGTTTCTGGATTCAGCCTGTCAATTAATATTTGCCACAACTACATTGACTACATTTTTTGCACTGCTTTCTACATCGAACATAGAACAATACAGCACGGTGCAGGCCCTTTGGCCCTTGATGTTGTACCGAGGTTTGTCAAGATCAAGCTACCCCACTTCCTATCGTTCTGGTGTGCTCCATGTGCCTATCAAGTAACTGCTTGAAAGTTCCTGAAGTGTCCAACTCCACTATCACAGCAGGCAGTCCCATTCCACACCCCAACCCCTGAGTAAAGAACCGACCTCGGGCATCCCTCCTATATCTCCCACCATGAACCTTTTATAGTCATGCCCCCTAATAACAGTTACATCCACCCGAGGAAATAGTCTCTAAATGTCCACTCTATCTACTTCCCTCATCATCTTATAAACCTCTTGTCGCCTCTCATCCTCCTCCGCTCGAAAGAGAGAAGCCCCAGCTCCGTCAACCTTTCCTCATAAGACCTACCCTCCAAACCAGATAGCATCCTGTAAATCTCCTCTGCAGTCTCTCCAATGCTTCCACATCCTCATAGTGAGGTGACCAGAACTGCACACAATATTGCAAATGCAGTCTCACCAAGGTCCTGTACAGTTGTAGCATAACCCTGTGACTCTTAAATTCTAACCCCTGTTAATAAATGCTAACACACTATAGGCCTTCTTCACGGCTCTATCCACTTGAGTGGCAACCTTCAGAGACCTATGGATATGAACCCCAAGATCTCTGTTCTTCCACATTCCTCAGAACCCTGCCGTTGACCCTGTAATCCACATTCAAATTTGTCCTACCAAAATGAATCACCTCGCACTTATTAGGGTTAAACTCCACCTGCCAGTTGAGAGTTGGAACCAGCACATTCACCTTTGGCCAAATGGTTGACCTGTGTTTCACTTTGAAACATCTTCATAAACATACTTTGACAAATGCCAGTTAAACTACTCTACAGCTCAATGGTAACTCAAAAGATAAAGGTTTTCAGTCTCTCTGAAAGATAAAACGTTTAAATATACACTGGATTGTAATGGAATTAATGAAATTGGGACAATGATATTTTAAAGATTATCAGATCTTTAAAAAAAACACTATTAACAAATTGTAATCACCAACGTGCAAGACATGTTGTTACAGCAACACCGTTTTACCCACAGATACTCCAATTGAGTATTCTGCCAGGTTGAGAGAATCATTTCCGAATGATGTGGTGTTGTGAATTAGTTTATTTATGTGTATTGTTTACAGCTTTTCACATTACTGGCATTCTTAAGTAAACTAATTCAGAACATCTGCTAACCACAGGTTCATGCAGAGTTATGCCCAGTGGTTTTGGAGTTCATTTGGGTTTCCTTTCGCATTTTTTGGAAATTGTTTCTGAATTCTGAATTTATAATTAAGCTAAGCTTGTTTAAAAATGAATCAGAGTTGAGTGTTGTGCTGACATTGACTGGAAGAGGGTCTTTTTTTTTGTTGTGGTGCCAGATACTTATTTTCCATTTCAGTCTTGACCTTTTGTAAAGCCTGTATCTGTCAAAGTATCGGAAAGGCTTTTCCAGAACTTGCAGTGTTTCTGGAAAGGACTCTGAAATGTTTCCCTCTCCTTCTCTAACCCCAATCTTTTCCTGCCCCCTCCTTGCACTACCAATTTGAGGCGTTATGATTACAGAATACACAAGCACAAGATATACATCATGCAACCTTAAGAGGAAGATGTACTATGATCTGATTTTTGCCTGGCAGCATTTATTGTGACCTATCGGCAATTTCTTCTAGCTGTTGCTATCAATGGTATCTTTATTAAATTCTGTGACTGGCTCTAAGACAAAGTTATGAAATAAGAACATACTAAGTGTGGTGGAAGATTTATTCAGACACAGACTAGCTTCCCATCTATAAGGACTGCTTGGTGGGATCACATCAATAAATATTTTCTTGCTACTCAAGTGCTCTCCATTAAGAGACTTTGACTGTAACATTGTTGAAGATTAATTTCACTGAATCTAGATTTTAAAAATACAGCTGTAAGAACATTTTAGTAAAAAGTCTGATAACACCAGGTTTCAGTCCAATCGATTTATTTGATAGTAAACTCACTAGCTTTCGGGTTAGCCCCTTCGTCAGGTGAATGGAGAGTTCTGAGGCCAGAAAACGAAGGGGCTAACCTGAAAGCTAGTGAGTTTACTATCAAATAAATCGGTTGGACTGAAACCTGGTGTTGTCAGACTTTTTACTGTGTTTACCCCAGTCCAACGCCGGCGTATCCACATCATGAGAACATTTTAGACCAGTGCTAGATTTCTAATTGTGCATATTTGAGAAGTGTATTGTTTTTAGAAATTTTAGTTAAGTGCCATGAACTTTGGGCACAAAATAAATGTCTCCTTTCAATTGTACAGGTAGTAACTATGGAAACATCACTTTCCAACTGGGAGAGGAAGGGGATGTAGAGATAGAGGGAGTTGACGAGAAACAGGACATCCTCTCCTTCCCGTCAGACATTGTTGCAGAGCAGCTGACATACATGGATGCTGTGAGTAAACGTGAACTTGGGGCCGTTCTGTGGGAATAGTTGCCCATTACGCTGCGTGTGATGTTTTGGATGGCAGTCAGTGATCCAATCTCTCTTCACGTCATTAGCAGTCACTATAACTGAGTTCACACACAATGCAGTGTCTAAGACACCAGAACATGTTTGACATGTGACCTCAGTAACAAGGTTGGAGTGTCTTTCAATGAAAACTTCAACAGCTGCCTTTGTTTTGCTGAAGGTGAAAGTCATGTGAAACAAGTAGCCTTGGGAGTGACTGAAAACCCCTTTCTTATTAACATCTACTGTTAGACTTCTATGCATTGTGTAATAGTATTGCAGGAGTAAAGCTGCAATGTTTACAGCTGGCATAAAAATGGTAACAAATATGAGCAGGCCAGTGCATTTTCCTTTTTAGTTTTCAGATAAAGACTGATGCAAGCCTGGCTTGCATGGAGAAAGCTTGGCACACTTTTCATGGTGTATAGCAGTCAAAGTGCAACCAGTCCACTCGATTATCCTAGAGAGTTACAGCTTGGAAACAGGCCCTTCAGCCCAATTTGTCCATGCCACCCAGTTTTTAACCATTAAGCTCGTCCCAATCGCCCATGTTTGGCCCATATCCCACTCTACCAGACTTATCCATGTAACTACCTCTGGCAGCTGGTTCCAGATGCCCACCACACTGTGGAGGGGTGGGGGGAGAGGGAAATTGCCCCTGTAGACCCATTTGTATCTCTCCCTTCTCACCTTGAACCGATGCCCTCTAGTTTTAGTCTTCCCAACTTTGGAAAAAGATGTTGACTATCTACCTTATCTGTGCCCCTCTGTTTTATAAACCGCTAAGGTCACCCAAAGCCTCCTATGCTCCAGGTAAACAAAGTCCCAGCTTCTCCTTGTAATTCAAACCATAATGTCCCAGTACCATCCTAGTCAATCTTTTTTACACTTTTTTTTTCCTAGTTTAATAGTATCCTTTCTATAATAATAGGGTGACCAGAACTGTACACAGTATTCCAAGTATGTCATGTACAAGTCCCAACTGCTGTATTCAGTGTTATCATTTATGACGAGACCAATTTAACATATGCTATTGGAGGGTACAAATAGGCTGTAAAATTAGTCTTTTGCCCAATCCCATCTTGACAAGTTAAGTTAAAATTGCAACCTATAGTTGTCTCAAAATAAAATGTTTTAGAAATCTGTTTAATTGAAATGCCTAGTCTATGCAGGACATCTTACTTCTTTAGAATATTGGGAAAGGGCAGCTGTTTAACAGTAAAACATTGTATCTATTGACTTCCTTTAGTCCAGATCAATTATCCTCCTCTCCAAACATCACTGGATCCAGGGAATAAAGTACATGCTGCTTTAGCACCCTGAACCCACCCACCCTACTTCAACTACATGCTGCCTCTTTGGCAATATGATCTGCAGACATGGAAGTTAGCTTCTACAGGTACTTTGATGCCTAACTCTACCTCTCTGTCATTTTTCTTGACCTTTCGCCTTGTCATTTGCATTGTTAGAGTGGCAGTTTATTCAGTTGTGCATGAACAAGCCATAAATTTCCCAGCATTGATCATGGAGGAGAATGAAGGCATAGTCCATCTTCAGCTGGCACTAGAAACTGCATGCTTTCCCAGTCACTATCTCTGATTAAAAACAAACTGTCTACAGCATGCAGAAGTGTCACTTTTAACCCCATTGCACAAAGAATTCAGTTCAATTCTAATACTGCCTGCTTTTGATCATAGAACAACCAATCTTCCACTGAAGCCATTGTTCATGCCTTTCATTTCCATATCCAAAACTCTTCAGGAGCTCCTCCAAAACTCTCGACACTGTATCCTATCAGCACAAATTCACCACTTCTCCAACTCTCGTATTTTCTGCCTATATTCCATGCTTGCATTTCCTCCCCAAATCGTTTCTGCCTCTTCCTGCTATGGCCTTTCTTAAAACATACATCTTTGGCTAAGGTTTTGGTCAACCTTCCTAATATTGCCCCTTGTTTCTGGCTATGTCTTGAATCCCATCTCCATATGATTGAGTAATATAGTTGTAGCTGTTGTGATTCACTCTCACCTTTTAATTTGAAGATCTTGTTAGGTGTTACCAAATATTTTAATTAGTGTATGACAGGCTCTTGTAAAGTAGATAATCTGGTCAAAAATAATCTATCACTCACTTATGGGGTAGAAATTTGTCTCAGGTGATTGGGCAAATTGTGTGGTATTGGATTAGCCACTCATTATATACACACCATCCAATGTTAGCAGGCAGCTGAACAGATCCTGCATGTTTCACTCCATTAATGCACTCCTGTATCTGTGAGAATTATACACTGTCACTGTCTAACCTTTGTATTTTAGTTTTAAATGTACAAAGCAGTGAAGCTGGTTGACCTTTATCTGGGCAAGTTCTGTTTGCACTTTAGTGTTCAAAAGGTCTATGGTAGTAAAAACATCTTTAGTATTCATTTTTATTTTTGATCAGTACCTGTTCAAGAACGTGGTCCCCCATCATTGCCTGGGATACATCTGGTCCCAATGGGACAAGAAGGGAAACAAACATCTAGCACTTACAGTCCAGGCGACCATCACCCAATTCAATCTTGTCACTAAGTGTGTCATCAGTACCATATTAAAGGATCTCCAGTCGAAACCACAGCAGAGGGCTAAAATAATTGACAAGTGGATTCACATTGCTCAGGTATGACATTGTCTATCGATCTCTATGCAAAAGGCAAAATCCCACAAGGATGTGGAAGGCAGCATGCAAGCAATTTGGGTTGGGTGTTAACAAGTACAGAAAACCTCATGGATAGTGGGTGAGGGAGGAGCAGTGAGGTAGGTTCTTGAGGAAGAAAAGTTGATTGCTTCTGTAGAATGTTGAATCATGGCAATCATAATTCCCACAGTGAGTTTGGAAGCTGAAATCAGTATAATTTGCTTTTGTAAACAAAACCCAGTATGTGCTGAACATTGTATCCTTTGGCTGCAAATAACAGAGTAAGCTGAGTAAGCAGCCCCTTCTTAATTTGCAGTACCTATTACAGAAGCTCGGCAGTGGGAATTATGACTGATTTAATTTCTCCTGCTTCCTTTTGTAGAGCCAAGTGTATGGTGGGCACTGCTGCTGCTATCCTAGTTGAGATCAGCTGACTTGGATATCAACAATTTTATTTTAGTCAAAATGTAGCCAATAAAAATGTACTCAATTTTCTGATTTATATGCTTTTCTTTATCTTGTGCTGCCTGTACTACCCTTTTTGCACTTTTGTTAGAAGTTACAATATTTTGTCACCAATTCATCAGCCTAAGAAAATGGGCAGAGGCTTCCCCTCTCCTCTTCCCTTCCCTTCCCTCCCCTCTTTCCTCTCCCCTCCCCCTCTTCCCCTCTCCCCTTCCTCCCCGCCTCTTCCCTTCCCCCTCCCCCTCTTCCTCTGAAACACACCATCTGACCACAGCTGAAGAGATTGTAGTGGAGGAAAAATAAGGGAGTAACAAGCGTGAAGTGTGACAATGTTTTTCCGTAATCTGTTTTTGCTGCTGTTATTTTCACAGCTGAACTTCTGTTGATACCTCAGGTTCTGTTCTTATCAGCAAATGGGAGCTGCTGTTACTTACACAGAACTCCTTTGTTTTCCAACAGGAATGTAGGATCTTGAAGAATTTTTCATCTCTGTATGCGATTGTGTCTGCAATGCAGTCAACTCAAATATTCAAGTTGAAGAAGACTTGGGCATTAGTATCAAAGTAAGCTCCTTTTCCAATGTCGCTGTGAAATATTTCTGATAAACATACAGTACTGGATAGCAAGTTCTACGTGTGTCAATAAGACTACCAGAGGTACTTGCTGTGCACTCCTAACAATTGGCTAATTGTCAGAATCGTTCTTCCTTTGGCTAGCACCAGGGACCTGGGTTCAATTTAGGCCTTGAGTGACTGTGGAGTTTGCACATTCTGTGGCTGCATGGTTTTTCCCCTTGGTGTCCAGTGGGACTAACAGGGTAAATCCATGGAGTTAGGACCTAGATTAGATTGTTATTGGTGCAGGTTGGATGGGCTGAATGGCCTCCTTCTGCACTGTAGGAATTCCGATTCTTAATAAAGCTGTTCACCTTGAACTTTAAATTATTGTGCTCCCAAACTGATCTACTCTTAGATATAACCTGCCTCAATTCTCCCAAAATGATGCTGTGCCAGCCATATAAGATGGTGGATAAAAGCAAATTCCTGTGGATGCTGGAATCTGAAAAGAGCTGAACATTCAAAGGGTCATCTGGACTCAAAACGTCAGCTCTTTTCTCCCCTGAGATTTTCCAGCATTTTTCTCTTTTATGATTTTGTACAGAATGCTGGAAGTATGGAAAAGACAGTCTTTTATCTCCTGAGGAAGTGCAATAAATCTCTAAGAGCATACACCTGTAATTTTTATCTCTGTGCTGCAGACAATTTAATCCTGTTTGCATTTTTGAGTTTCTTGACAGTTTCTCTTGCTGCCAATAATATTTGCCAAAGGATAGCTAATCCAATTCATTAACATTAAATTCTGTAAAACTCCCAAAATGCTCATCATTCTCCACTGTCTTTGTTACCTGTTTGTAGATGTCGGAGTCCTTGGCAGCCATTAGTTAATCTCCTTCTACTCCCTCATGAGTAATTTGTCTCATTCTCTTGACTAGGCACAGTACTTCAATGTTTGACGAGCTTTCAGGTATATTCTCCAATGAAAATAACTCTCTGACAAATAGAGACCTGCTAATGAAGGTAAGATGTTGCATGTGGCCCAATGGATCTATTTTAGTGAGCTGTTCAATGATTTAAAATAAATAATAAATAGTATCTATAATGAGTTAAACTGGCTGCTGACTACATGTGAATGTTGTCAACCGATGAAGCAATAAGTGTACTAGGTGGTCTGGTTTGGCTTAAGCATTCAAAGCCTGTCGGATGCTAACTTTTTAAATAAACATTTAATGTGGGTATGCTGTCAAGAATACAACCTGAGTATATCTTAGAAATTTGAACTTGAAGTATAAAGTGAGACTTGTGCCAATGATTTTTTGTTTTGTGCACTGAGGGCATGTAATTAAAACCCAAAGTGGAAGAGTTACAGATTCGATTGGTTCCCCTAAGTATTTATTTGTTAAATTATCACCTGTTTTTCTTGTTTGTCCTCTATAATAAGAACTAGTTGTTGCATGAGAACTGGGGCATATTTGTAATCCGATTGCTTTATTTGTTGAATATTTCAGACTGTAATGATCTAATTTCATATAGTTTGTATCAAAACAGACACCAATCACAGCATCTGGAAACATTGTGCTTTTTTTTTGTTTTAAGAGAGCCATGTACTCCAGGAATACTGAAGTACCGAAATTTTATACATCGAAATTTACAGTGATGAAGGGGTCACTCATCCCATTGTGTCCATACTGGCTGATTAGTAGCCGTCAGTCTAATCTCACTTCCCAGCTCTTGATCCGTAATTTTGATAGTTGTACATCCAAGTAGTTAGAGGATCTCTTGTCACTACCAGTGAGTTCCCAAACCCTGCCATTATTATTAGTACCATAGGAATATCCACCCTTGTGGTTTCTAGTAAATCCTGATCTTTATTTGGTTCTGCATTGGTTCTTAATGTATTCTAACAAAGTCTTTGGGTTTCTTTGATTTACTTGCCAATATCTTGATGCCCCCTCTTTACTTTCTTAATTTCTCTTTAATATCACCTCTACACTTTTTACTCCTCCTAAGTTCTTCATAGTACTGAGCCTTTGGTATCTGTCAAGAGCTTCCTTTTCTTTCTTCTCCTAAGCCTCTTGACATCCAGGGACTCTGGATTTGTTAGTCCACCTTTTTTGACGGGAATATTTGACCTAAACTCTTGGTATCTCTTCCTTGCCTGCCTCCCATTGAGAGCTAAGACCAGTTGAATAACAACTCCTTTTCTCTGATGTGCTTATCAAGAATATTGGATGGTTGTTAATGATTTTGCCAGGATTTTTTTGAAAGTTCTCGAAGACAGCCAAGTATATCCTCCACCCAGAAAAAAAGCCCAACTCGGAATGTGCATCCACCATGTTTTGGATATGGCTTGCAACACCTAACTCTCAGTATCTGAGAAGGACCAAAATGCAATCAGTCAAATTGAGGGGTTTGACAGGATTGCCTGTTTTAATATGTGTTTGACATGATTTTGCAATGCCATGCTGTGGTAGTACAAAGTTGATGTGACTATTTATTGACTTGCTAGATTTTGGCAGTGTGACAATAATTCAGTTCATCTGAATGGATTTTGCCTTTTCTAAAAGAACATGATTCAGCTCGAGCACATGTTGTTGCACTTCTAGGAATTGCAGCTACATTCTTCTCCTTCTACCCTTTTCACCACCGTGCCTGTTTTTAGTGCTTGGCTCCATGAGGAGCATTTTTATTTCCCCACTTTCAGGCACTCCCTTTCAAACATGTCTTCTTCGATTTGAATTACTGTCCAATAGGATGGGACGCAGTAAATCTATGCTAATATTGTAACAATCAACACTGATACTTGTGTTTTGAAGAAAATGATGATCTCATAAAGCATTTGTCCATCTCTGGGGGACTGTATCCCCCAAATTAGATACAGATTTTATCTTGAAGTGCTTCCAAAGTTGTTTTTTACTTGATTAAGCTGATTGGCCTAGTAAATGAACATAGAACACTACAGCACAAACAGACCCTTCGGCCCACAAGTTGTGCTGATCATATCCCTACCTACCAGGCCTATCTATAACCCTCAATCCCATTAAATCCCATGTACTCATCCAGAAGTCTCTTAAAAGACCCCAGCGAGTTTGCCTTCACCACCACCAACGGCAGCCAATTCCACTTACTCACCACCCTCTGAGTGAAAAACTTATCCCTGATATCTCCTCTCTACCTACTCCCCCATACCTTAAAGCTGCGTCCTCTCATAGCGACCATTTCAGCCCAGGGAAATAGCCTCTGAGAATCCACCCTCTCGATACCTCTCAACATCTTATAAATCTCTATCAGGTCGCCTCTCATTCTTCGTCTCTCCAGGGAGAAAAGACCCAGCTCCCTCAACCTATCCTCATAAGGCATGCCACCAAATCCAGTCAACATCCTTGTAAATCTCCTCTGCACCCTTTCAATAGCTTCCACATCCTTATTGTAGTGAGGCGACCAGAACTGCGCACAGTACTCCAAGTGGGGTCTGACAAGGGTCTTATAAAGTTGCAGCATTATCTCCCGACTCCTAAACTCAATCCCTCGATTAATGAAGGCGAGTACACCATACTCCTTCTTGACCACATCTTCACCTGTGAGGCCGATTTAAGAGTCCTACGAACCCGGACCCCAAGGTCGTTCTGGTCCTGTACACTGCTAAGAGTCCTACCCTTGATATTATATTCCTTCATCCCGTTGGACCTGCCAAAATGGACCACTACACATTTATCCGTGAAGTCCACCTGCCACTTCTGCGCGCAGTCTTGCATCCTATCTATGTCTCGCTGCAACTTCTGACATCCCTCCAGACTATCCACAACACCACCAACCTTCGTGTCGTCGGCAAACTTACCAACCCATCCCTCCACTTCCTCATCCAGGTCATTTATGAAAATGACACACGGCAAGGCTCCTAGAACAGATCCCTGGGCACTCCACTGGATTTGATTTTGCTTCTCCCTGTCGTGGAATTTTCCTGCATATTTTCAGTTGAACAATTGGGCTGAATGGTCAACATAGTAGTCAAGAATAAGGCACAATCCCAAAATTCATAATTTGTGGGCTGCAGCAAGTTTTCAGTCTGTCTTGTGCTGTTTTAAAAAATATTAACACACTCCAACGTTGTCTGTACATACAATAGAACATCCTGGCATATTTATCATCATTTGGGTATCAAGAAGCCATTGTTTCTCGCTATTGCCATAAGCTCCCTCCTTTGCTCAGACTGAACTGGACAGTGGAAAAACTTTGGCTTTCTGTTTTATGTATCATGTGTCATTTTAGATCTAAATTGTTCCACATTTAAGATGATCCAAAGCTAGTATGGACAGCATCTTCCTCATGGTCTAGACGGTAAAGGCAGTATTCTGACTCAATCACTTCTGAGTGTACTGATGTTCACAAGGGTAGAAATTGGGGCTCCCATTTGGTCACCTATTTTAGGATAAGGAAGGAAGAACTAAATTCCATGCAGAAATAGGTAATTAGGGTCAGCTCAAGTCTGTTAGGCTGAATGGATTAGTTCTGGGGATGGATGTATAATCCTGTGAAAGATCATGCAGGTCAATGCACTGGATTGGAAGAATGAGATGGAATCTCAGTGAAATGCAAGATTCAGGATTTGGCAGGAAATCTATACACAGAAGAGCTGTGAACACTTGGTTGAAGATCAATAGATTTTGAATTCAGGAAATCAAGGGAGATAAGAATCAAGCCAAAAAGTGGAGTTGAAGACGGTCACTTATTAACTTACTGAATGGTGGGAGCTGTAGGGTCTACTCTAGTTGTTACTTGAGTTCTTTTGAATCTCCTTCTGCGCGATAAAATAACAAAACTAGTTGGCACTGCTGATAGCTGACCATTAACTCCTGCTGGAAAGCTGCATATCTGATCATTATTTAAGGATTCAATTGATCTCAGCTGTAGTGCCTTTTGATAGAATAAGACACCAATGATCATCCTCCAGGTCACCATATGAAGACAAGTTCCAGCCATGAATTTCTGGTAACAAAGGAGAAAAAGAAAATAAAGTGATGGAGGATAATATAATGTTTTGCCTGCCCTTACAATTAAGTGAACTGCTTATAATTTGGTGTTAGGAGAGGCAAATGTTGTATTTGACCAATGCTGTTTATGTTTATTACTGTTTTGTACATAATTACTTATCACTTGAGTGTTCACCATTAGCAAGAATGGGTAATCTATTTATAAGCCCTGATGTGTGAGAGAATTCCCAACCTTCAAGTGATTGATATTGATCAACTCAACATGGGAGATCCAGTTCTAGCTTTCTATTCCATGGTATAATCTGTAATTAAATAGACTCGCATGTTCGAGTCGCAAGCTGATTTAGTTGCATACTAAAGGGAATGGTTTTAAGTATGGATAGTATGTTTGGGAAATGTGACATGCATTTAAAATGGATTAAACAATTTTGCTCCTCTTTTATAGGGTGTGATGCAGGGAACTGTGCCCTACCTGGGGACTTTCTTAACTGATCTAATTCTATTGGACACTGCTCTTCCAGATTATATTGATGTAAGTCTCTTTACGACATGTTGTGATTTCTTCTTTGCTATGATTACAGTTGTCGTGCAAGTTGCTTGGAGATGGGAACCAAAGTGACAATAAAAGAATTAATGAGACTAATGAATGGAGCACATTAAAGACAGTACATGCATGGCTTTGATTTGATGCTTTGTACTATGAATCAATCACTTGGTGATTTGCATGCAGCTTATTCACAAAGCAGCCAGTTGAGTGTAGCCCGATTTATTTGTAGCCTGAAAATGTTATATAAATTGCACACTTTTTATTTGCGCAGTTAAGATTCTGTTAATTGAACATTGTTTTCCATTGCATTCTAAACTTTAAGTTTATTAATGTCACAAATAGGCTGACATTAATACGGCAATAAAGTTACTGTAAAAATCCCCCAATCGCCACACTCTGGCACCTGTTCGGTTACCCTGAGGGAGAATTTAACATGACCCAAGCAGCTAACCAACACGTCTTTCAGATTCTGAGAGAAAACCAGAGCACCTGGAGGACACCCATGCAGAGAGGGGGAGAACATGCAGACTCCCCACAGTGACCCAAGCTGGGAATTAAACCCAGGTCCCTGTTGCTATGAGACAGCAGCGCTTGCCACTATCTCCCCTAGCTTGCCTACTTGTATAATAAACTTGGTGTTTACAAATTTGACTGTAGTAGAGGATTCTGTATAATTTTGCAAAATAATGCTCAGTGCAATGCATTTATTTGTGTTGTACACATGATTGAGTTTTGCTACATTTTAATTTCTTTAATTATGTTCTTATGTTCTTATAATTTGGAACCAGGTTTACAGGACTTGGATTTCACTCCTAAGAATCCTTTCAAGTTCACAATCTTGTAGTGTGATCTGACCTTTCTACAAGTCAAGTTAATTTTTGCTGTTCTTGTTTGTCTCATATAGAATGGTTTGATCAACTTTGAGAAGAGACAGAAGGTTAGTATAAATTATTGCACCGAGCAAAACTTCAACAGTTGTATTTGGGGGGGATGGGGAACATGCCTCTGTTATTGGCTTTGGAAGCGGGAATCCAAAACTCCAGATCTGAAACATAAAAGTCACTAAAAATTGGATGAAGAAGGAACTTGGCATGGTTGTCTTTCCAGGAAAGCGAAATGCATGGAAAAGAAATAAGAGAATGTTTGGAGTCTGATGAAGACAGGAGAGGTGTAAACACCAGCGCACAACCGGTTGGGCCAAATAGCCTATGTCTGTGCTGTTAATTTGAGTAGAAGTCTCAGGTCAAAGTCCAACCGGTTTATTTGATAGTAAACCCACAAGCTTTCGGGGTTTGTCCCTTCGTCATGTGGGTAGAGAGTTCTGGTCTCAAACAGAGCGTATAAAAGGCACGCACAGTTTACAGAATACTGATCAGAATGCGAGTCTTTACAGCTAACCTGCTATTCAAGTCTTAAAGATGCAGACAATGTGAGTGGAGATAGCATAAGGCATAGTTAAAGAGACGTGTATTGTCTCCAGACAGGACTGTAAGTGAGATGTTGCAAGTTCATGCAAGTCATGGGGGTTACAGGTAGTGCGACATGAACCCAAGATCCCGATTGAGGCCGTCCTCATGTGTGTGGAACTTGGCTATCAGTCTCTGCTCAGCGATTCTGTCATAAGAGCATAAGAACATAAGAAATAGGAGCAGGAGTAGGCCGTCTAGCCCTTCGAGCCTGCCCCGCCATTCAATAAGATCATGGCTGATCTGTCGTGGCTCAGTTCCACATTCCCGCCCTCTCCCCATAACCCTTAATCCCTTCTCTTATCAAAAACCCATCAACCCGCATCTTAAAAATATTTAGCGAGGTAGCCTCCACCACTTCAACGGGCAGAGAATTCCAGAGATTCACCACCCTTTGACTGAAGAAGTTCTTCCTCAACTCCGTTCTAAACCGCCCCCCCTTTATCTTGAGGCTGTGCCCCCTAGTCCTACTGTCCTTTCTGAGTGGGAAGAGTCTGTCCACCTCTATCCTATCCATCCCATTCATCATCTCATATGTCTCAATGAGATCTCCCCTCATTCTTCTAAACTCTAACGAGTACAATTCTAGTTTATTCAGCCTCTCCTCATAGCTCAACCCCCTCAACTCCGGCATCAGCCTAGTAAACCTCCTCTGCACTCCCTCCAAGGCCAAAATATCCTTGCGTAAGTACGGCGCCCAAAACTGCACACAGTACTCCAGCTGTGGCCTCACCAATGCCCTATACAGCCGCAGCAAGACCTCCCTACTTTTATATTCAATCCCCCTCGCTATGAAGGCCAGCATCCCATTTGCCTTCCTGACCACCTGCTGCACCTGCAAGCTGGGTTTTTGCGACTCATGCACAAGGACCCCGAGGTCCCTCTGCACCGTCGCCTGCTGCAGTTTTTCGCCACGTAAGTAATAATCCTTCCTACCATTATTCCTACCAAAGTGGACCACCTCGCACTTGCCAACATTAAATTCCATTTGCCAGTTCCTGGCCCATTCACCCAGCCTTTCTAGATCCTTCTGCAGACTCTCCACACCCTCCGCACAATTTGCCGTTCCACCAATCTTGGTGTCATCAGCAAATTTCGACACCGTACACTTGGTTCCCTCCTCCAAATCATCTATATAAATGGTAAATAGCTGAGGCCCCAGCACCGACCCCTGGGGCACTCCACTAATCACCAACTGCCAATCCGAATAGCACTCATTGACCCCCACTCTCTGCCTCCTATTTGACAACCAATCCTCTATCCACGCTAACACCCTACCCCCAATTCCATGTCCCCTGACCTTCTGTAATAACCTCTTGTGAGGTACCTTGTCAAACGCCTTCTGAAAATCAAGAAAGACCACATCCACCGGCTCTCCTCTATCCACCGCCCTAGACACATCCTCGTAGAATTCCAGTAAATTTGTCAGACACGACTTCCCCTTAATGAAACCATGCTGTGTCTGCTCTATCAAGCAATTCCCCTCAAGATGCCTCGCTATTTCCTCCTTGATGACGGATTCTAATATTTTACCTACAACAGACGTTAAACTAACCGGCCTATAATTCCCTGCCTTTTGCCTGGCACCCTTCTTAAACAACGGCGTAACATTAGCCGTTTTCCAATCTTCCAGCACTTCCCCGGAATCCAGCGACATCTGGAAAATAACCACCAAGGCATCCATTATCACCTCCGCCATTTCTTTCAGAACCCTCGGATGCATTCCATCCGGTCCTGGGGACTTGTCTACAATCAGCCCCTCCAGTCTGTCGAGCACCGCCTCGCTAGTAACAGTAATGTCATTGAGACCCTCCAGTCCTACCACCTTTCCATCTCTAACACCCGGCAAATTATTCACGTCTTCCTCTGTGAAGACCGAAACAAAAAAGTTATTCAAGACCTCAGCCATATCCCCATCCCCTACCACTAAGTCCCCCTTCTCATCCTCTAAGGGTCCAACGTTCACCCTAGCCTGCCTCTTCCTTTTTATATATTTATAAAAACTCTTGCTATCCTTTTTTATATTAAGCGCTAGCCCAGCTTCATAGTTTATCCTACCCTTCTTTATCAACTTCTTTGTCAATCTTTGTTGACATTTAAACCTCTCCCAATCCTCTTCTCACCCACTACTCTTAGCTACTCTAAACGCCTCCGCTTTTAATTTAACACTTTCCTTCACCTCCTTCATTATCCACGGCTTATTACCTCTCCTCCTACTGTCCTTTTTGACCATCGGAATAAATTTCTGCTGAGCACCAAGAAAGATCTCCTTAAAGATCCTCCACTGCTCCTCAGCAGACCTACCTTCCAACGCGGTCCCCCAGTCCACATTCGCCAATTCTTCTCTCATCCTACCGTACTCCCCTCTGTTCAAACAAAGGACGCGTGTCCGGGAACCCACTTTCTCCTCCTCCATCTGCACCAGAAACTCCACCATACAATGATCACTCTCCCCAAGAGGATCCTTCACCACAAGGTCCCTAATTCTACCTGCCTCATTACATAACACCAGATCTAAGATAGCTCGCTCCCTCGTTGGCTCCAACACACACTGTTCAAGGAAACTATCCCGGCAGCATTCCAATAACTCCTCCTCGAGTCCACCGCGTCCAACATGGGTCGACCAATCAATATGCAGATTGAAATCCCCCATAATTACGGCCGTCCCATTCCTGCATGTGTTGTGTGTCGTGAAGGCCGCCTTAGAGAATGCTTACCCGAAGATCAGAGGCTAAATGCCTGTGACCGCTGAAGTGTTTACCAACAGGAAGGGAACAGTCTTGCCTAGTGATCGTCCAGCAATGTTCATTCATCCATTTTTGTAGTGTCTGCATGGTCTCCCCAGTGTACCATACTTCGGGACATCCTTTCTGCGGGGTATTAGGTAGACAACATTGGCCGAGTTGCAAGAATATGTGCTGTGTACCTGGTGGATGGTGTTCTCACGTGAGATGATGTCACCCATGTTGATGATCCGGCATGTCTTGCAGAGGTTGCCGTGGCAGGGTTGTGTGGTGTTGTGGTCACTGTTCTCCTGAAGGCTGTGTAGTTTGCTGCGAAGAATGGTCTGTTTGAGGTTATGTGGTTGTTTGAAGGCAAGAAGTGGGGGTATGGCGATGGCCCTGGCAAGATGTTCATCTTCATCAATGAGATGTTGAAGACTCCAGAGAAGATGTCATACTGTCCTAGCTTCTCCGCTCTGGAGACAATACACATCTCTTTAATCTATGCCTAATGCTATCTCCACTCACATTGTCTGCATCTTTAAGACTTGAATAGCAGGTTAGCTGTAAAGACTCACATTCTAATCAGTATTCTGTAAACTGTGTGTGCCTTTACATGTTCTGTTTGAGACCAGAACTCTCCACTCACCTGATGAAGGGACAAACCCCAAAAGCTTGTGGGTTTACTATCAAATAAACCAGTTGGACTTTAACTTGGTGTTGTGAGACTTCTTACTGTGTTTACCCCAGTCCAACGCCGGCATCTCCACATCATGACTGTTAATTTGATGCAGTTTGCCTACCAGCAGTCACTGCTAGGTAAAGCAAGTATCTACTGGTGTTACATGAATTATATTATAATTTAGTGTTTTGGCAAGACTGAAGGCCTTAATCCTGAGACTGGTTGAATAGTTCCTCAATAATCAGATAGCAGTTTCCTCCAGAAGAGAAACATTTGCAGCAGTCATGGCATGTCAGTAAATTGAAGCAGGATTGCAGCTCCTGATTTTAGCACCAGTGATGGATTTTTAACACCCATTTCTGACTTTGCTACTATCAACTTTGCAAACATGCTTTATTGCTATGGTTACAGTTGAGCATGTTTGTGCTAGTTTCATTTTATGCCACGGAGAACTGCAAATGCTAACACAATAGGAACCTGACCATGTGGAAAGCAGTGACACTTCATTCCTAAAACTGCAACTTGAGCTCCACTTTTTTAGCCGAACCCAGGAATGAGATGGGTTCCTACCTGATCCACTTTGCACCCTGTGTGGTTTGACTCCAGTGGTTCATGAAATCAGGAGGGACGCAAAATGTGTATCTATCCCAAATCCATACATCCCCCACCTAGGTGGATACGACTGTAGTCTTATCAACTGACCAATTTTACACTTTTCAACCCAACGGTGCAATGCTTTTGTCAAATTTTCACCCGGATAAAGTCTTCCTCTTTTACCTGTCAAACTGACACTGAATGCAAGATAGAACAGAACGGCCACAGCCCATGAGGAGAAAACTCTGCATCGGTTAGGTTCCAGAATATTCTAGCTACACATTGTCCACAAAGTTCGTGGTTGAATAATCTATATGGAAATTCATTGCTGAAGCACAGCATGGGCCATTGATTCCCAATGAAAGGTTCTGAGGCATGAGCCACTACGCATCAAATCTAGCCAACAAAATGTTTTAAAATAGTTTTGGTGCTATTCTAAAATCAATGACTCGGGTAAAGCAGCAGCAATTACAGCAGCTTTGAATCTCAACTTCCAACGTTTCTTTCCATGTTCTTTTTAGGAATTTGAGATAATAGCACAAATTAAACTGTTACAGTCTGCTTGCAATAACTACAGCATCAATCCAGTCCAGAAGTTTCTAAAATGGTTTCACGGTCAACAATACTTGACTGACAAAGAAAGGTAAGAGGGTATTGCAAACATGTGCTGATCAAACCATCAAGGGTTGTATAATCTTCCACCATTAATGAGCTTGACAGTTCCCTGTTATAAATATTTTTGTGATGGGAACCATACAGCACACAAGTTCATTCAGCCCATCTTGCCTGTGCCTGCTCAAAGATTGTTTTAAAAAATAGCCGCCTACTCTAATCCCGTGTTTTAGCAACTGGTCCGCAGCCTAACTAATTTAAAAAGGTACTTGGATTATAACCTGAAAGTATCTGCCTCTACCAACAAGAATTCAGACACTCACCATGCTCTGGGTGGAGAAGTCCATCTACCAATCACCTTAAATCTGTGCCCCCTGGTAATTGAACTCTCCATTAGGGGGAGCTGGGCTTTCCTCATAGCCTCAATTTTCAAGCCCTGATGACATTCCTGTAAATCTCCTCTACTCCGGAGGAATTATGTTGTTCCTGTAACATGGCAGCCAGGACGGTACATAGTTCTAACTGTGGCCTAACTGGTGTTTTATATGGGTTCCAGCATTACATCACTGCTTTTGAAATCTATATCTTGTCCAATAAAGCAAACATTCCGTATGCCTTCTGTATCATAACCATCTGTATTGCCACCTTCAGCGACCTGTGGAATGGACTCCGAGGTATTGCATTTCAACTACCCCTCCAGTTTATTTCCTATTCCCTTGCAACAACTTCAGGTTCAATTCCATTTGCCAGTTTTTCCACTTGCTCAACCAAATCATTTTGGGTGGATGCACAAACACTGCCATCATATACATGTCTTTATATCAGTATGTAGTAACATGCACCAAACAAGTAAGCCAATAGTTATAGGAAAAAATGAGACTTTGAATCAGAAACCATGTTTTGAGTTTCTACTTTGAACACATCTGCTGATCCAGATGTAAATTATGCTACTTTTTGAAGTTTCTGCTCAAACATGTTTGAGCACCACTGGCCTTTATCACTCACAATTGGTCAGCATTTTGGAAAGTGATTTTTTTAAAAATAATTATACAAAGTGTTTGCCTCAAATTATTCCTTGATGTACTGCTGTTTTATTAATTATGTCAAAAACCCCAAGTTTAATCAATATCTCATCCTCCACCTGGGATTTGAAATAATTGAAATGGACTTGTAGAAAGCTTTTATACAGTTGCATTGAATTGCAACAGTTGGCTTCTTAGTAAATGAACAAAAAATGAGCTTAAATATTCTTGCACCTTTTACACCACCTCAGGCTGCAGACAGACCTGCTGAGCCATTACCTGGAATGATTCATTTGAGCTGGGAGTATGGCCATTTTGTGGGTGGGGGAAGCTTTTATTATTTTCCTTTTTGGAATGACTTGGTTGATTTTGGGAAGATTGCACCAGAAATGTTGGCAGCACAAACTCTTGCCCTTTTAATGTTTTGTCTGCTCCCATCATTGCCAGTCAACAAGATCTGCTCCTCATTTTGGTATCTGTACACCTAGCACATGAGTGTTAGTCACTCAGTGAATGATGGACCAACTCCTTTCATTAACAATGAGTAGCTGCCCACCATCAGCTGTGTGCACTCATGGGTCAGTTTAACTCAGTTGGCTAGATGGCTGGTTAGTGATGCAGAGCAACGGCAACAGATCAGGTCCAATTCCAATATTAGCTGAGGCCAGTAATGAAGTCCCTGCTTTCCCAACCTTGCCTCTTGCCTGAAGTGTGGTAATCCTCTGGTTAAATCGCCACCAGTTTATACTCCCCATCCAAGGGGAGAGTCGTCTTTGGTCATCTGGGACTATGTCGACTTTACCTTCATGTGAAAATATAGATAAGGCCAGGAACTGCTGGTGACTTTACAGCCTAATGCTAACTACTGCACTTACTACTGCTTTATTTTCCTGTAACTGATGTTCAGGTTGGATGATTTTGTTCCCTTCAGTATGTCCCACAAAAAGGCAATGATGATAATGGTGGCTGTCTTCTAAGAATGTCTGACACATGAAGTTAAATTCATTTCCATCTGCATTTCATGTGGTACAAAAGATTGCAGTTCCAGTAGTGAGAAGCAGCAGTTAATCATTAATCAAAGTGCAGTGTTCTCCTGCCTGAAAATAAGTGCCTTTTGGAAGCAAATTAATCATTCATGCAATTTTTTTGTCTGTACAAATGAGTTTTTCAAAATGCCAGGAATATTAAGCAAAGACATCTCCTTATTTTAAATGAACCTTGTCTGAAATATTGTTATCTGCCATCCTGCAGCTATCGTGTGTCCTGTGAGCTAGAGGCAACTCCTGATGTTAGTCCGACATCACCAAAACCCAGAAAGAGTATAGTGAAACGCCTCAGCCTGTAAGTATCATAAACAAAGGGTGGAATCTCATCTGGTTGCTTTCTTTGTAATAAGTACCAATAGACAGACATGATGTGCATCAGTTCCACCATGAATGTATATTTTAATTTGTGGCCAAAATTTTTTACTGGAGTGTGAAGATTCGGTGGTTGATAAAATTTAGTTTGAGATAATGTGATAACCGTTGGGGTGGTTCTTGCCTCGAGCCTATATCTGTTGTCGACTAATTGATAGAGACTGATTGCTAATGACTAATCAATGACTCCATTATCATTGTATCATTTGATTGGACCAGATAGTCTTGTCTAGCAATTCCTATGTATCAAATGATAGCCAGCGTATACATGGCTAGACCTTTCCAAATTTGCACTTTGAGGAGGAATCTCAAAAATGGATTAAAATGAAAAGGCTTTGAGCATTGTTGTGTGCCTACATAATAAAAACTGAATGGAGTTGATTATTTGAATGCAAATCCAATCATCTACATTCCATTTTCTCTAAAGTTTACTGTTATGTGGATCAACGAACAGCAAAACAAATCTATCTGCAACTCTATCACTGGTGATTCATGTTTGAAGGTCAAATGTACAAATTAACATGCAAGTGTGTGTGCATCAAGATTACAAAGACATTTTGTTCTCAGATTGTCCCTGTCGCAGTAAAGCACCATCTTTTATTTATCTCCACATGGGCAAGGACTAAACAATGTGGAGGTTGAGGGAGAATCACTCGTTACTACTGTGTTGTACCTTGCAGTAGTCTGTATTGCAAATTGTGATTGTTTTGGTCATAGAGAATATTGAAGTCGAGGCAGAGAAACATATATTCATTGCCTGGTATATCATCTTTCTATATAATTGGGTTGGCTTTAGTTGCATGTTATAAGTTCATAAGATATAGGAGCAGAATTAGACTCTTCGGCCCATTGAGTCTGCTCCGCCGTTCAATTACCCTTCAACCCATTGCCAATTAAAAATCTGTCTAACTCCTCAAATTTACTCACTGTCCCAGCATTCACTGCACTTTGGGGTAGCAAATTCCACAGATTCACAACCCTTTGTGAGAAACAGTTTCTCCTCAACTGTTTTAAATTTGCTACCTCTTATCCTAAGACTGTAACCTCTCATCCTAGAATGCCCCACAAGAGGAAGCACCTCTTCCACGTCTACTTTATCCAAACCTTTTATCATTTTGTATACCTCTTGACCTCCCCTCATTCTTCTAAATTCCAGAGAATATAGGCCTAAACTGTTTAATCTCTCTTCATTCAACAAGACCCTCATCCCTGGAATCGATCGAGTCAACCTCCATTGATTCCCTATCCTACTTCCCGGAATCCTTCTGTTCCTTTGCCCATACCTAGCTCTGTAATTTTCTCTGGCCCTGGGGGACCTGTACAGAGATTCTGCTGATTTGATTCTGATCATCTTTGAATTCCATCCTCCCCTCCACATAACAATTGGCAAAAGACTCCTCGGCATGTTAGATCCTTCATCCTAAATTGTTCTGTGTGTGCCCACCATGAGCCTCCAGAAATCTTATCTGCCATCTGCCCGACTACAATGAAGTGCTTTGAAACATTTAACCACCATAAAGATGGGATGTAAATGCAAGTTCCTGTGTACATCCTTGTAAAAGTTTTTTGTGCAGTTTCTATCAAGTAAGTGTTGTTTTGCCCTTAATTTTTCTGAAAGATGAATTTTATTAAGTACACATTGGGAAATTTTGTGCACTAAATATTTAATACCAGATTTTCACATAAGAGATTAATGGCAGGGTTGGAATAATACACTGAAAAGTCTAGGCTGCAGTGTCATCCGAACACACAAAACAAAAAACCTCATGGATTTTTCCAGCAAAAGAGGGAAGATCTCCGCAGGAAGCAATTACTGCCCAGGATCTTCAGGGAGCAATTTTCCTACCTCTATCTCAGTGAGGAATTAATCACGCATCAGATCCACACTGCAAACTCCTCTCTCACCCCACCTCCCCCACCCGCCACCACCCCCACCTGAAACCAGACGTTTTGCAAAAAATAACCAGCTTTTTGGGGTCTGAGGATATTTAGCCGTAATTATTGAGATTATCACTTCAAAAAAAAATTCAACAAATCAGCTTTTCAGGAGTTTTTGCAGAGACTAATAGTATGAAATTCACTAATTTGCATATAGATAACACTGCAATCTTGCAGAGCTTATGGAGAGCATAGGGTGACAGGCAATTCCTGGGTATTCTACACTGAAAATTGTCAGCTTCAGTGACTGGAGTCTGTTTTGCTTTCCGTACAAAATCTGTTGTTTAAATATGACATAACAAGCCCTTTGCTGTATATTGCATATAAGACAACCCTATTTTCTGACTTCAAAAGTCATGGTTTTTCCATAACGCTTATACTTTCAGTCCTGTTTTGCTACACTTGTATTTGTGGCCTCAATTTTTCACCTTACAAATGCATTTTTTCTCCCTCCGATACATATAATGCTGCACAAGAAATCAGACAGGCAATATGGGCTGTGTTGTGAAGATTTTGTGCGGGTTTATGATGTAGTAGACCCCATGTGGTTAACGACAAGGAAAGCGACTGCTGAGGCCGCACTGTTCACTTTTACCTTCACCGTACAAGTCAACCCTGTTTGCAAGAATTTTTCTAGGTTTCAAAGGACAACTAAGGCCAGAATTCTCTGATGTAAGCCCTGCCACCACTGTCAGTGACAACAGTGCTGAGGCAGCAGTGACCACTGCAATAAGTTGCATAATCAACTGTGGGTGGGAAAGAGTATGTACCTCTACTTCAAAATATGTCCATGTATTGGGCCATTGTTGGGTAACCAAGTGCCACTTTAATCAGCTGTAAACTCTTTCTGTAGAATGCAATGACTTTTAATAGTCTTCTAGTATTTTTGCTGACTGATCCTTTTTCTTCATGCAGCCTATTTCTAGGAGGAGATGGTAATGCAAACGGCACTCCGACTAAGAGCTCTGACCAGTCTAAACCCCCCGAGAGTGGGAGTTCAGCAGAGAGCATCAAGTCGGTCAGCGTTTCATCAAATTCCAGCAGTTCAGAAAGCGAAGAGCCCTGCACTTCATACGCTTACGCTCAAGAAGGACCCCAGAAAAAGGTGACAGAGGCATTTCTCACAAAACATATTGTGGGAGTTCTTTGTACTTTGTACTTTGACCATCAATGGGATACAAGGGTGCTCACCAACACCTAACCTGATCACTGGTTCTGCCTGCCCAAATGCAGCATGCCTTTCTTCATGGGCACATAATATCTGATTGGGCTAACACACCTCTTGGGAACAAGCTGTCATCCTTAATTTGAATGTATTAAAAGCGACAGCCTCATAATTGGCTTCTGCCTGCAATATGCAACCCCAGATTACAGCACTGGTCAAAGTTTCAGATCTGCAGGTGAGACTTCAGTCTCAACAAAATTCAACCCATGTTGTTTATAAAGCCATCAGATGCCAGAAAATTTATAATTAACTGCATGGAATGCAAACTGATTTTGTTCATATGAAATACAAGCTTCTTTTGCATAGATTTTATTAAATATGTACAGAGGCAGATCCACGTCACAGTAATAACCAATATCATGAATTTAAGTTTGAAACATCTTTGATAGTGCAGGCTGATTTTTATGGTAAATTTAACACACGGGCTGTTGTGACCAGAACAACTTCATGTGTGTGGTCCACAAAAACAGCACTTTGGATCAAAATCTAACAAACTACTCCACCAATAGCAACAAAGCAATGCAGCTCTGCTTGTACATCAGAGTCCCTCCTGACTGCCTGCTTTGTTTCTTTTCTGCACTTGACCTTTAGTTATTCTGCAGCATATTCTCCAATGGCGAGTGATATTTCTTGGGAGATTATCAATGACCTGGATCGTCACTTAGAATATGTTGACGACCTGTTCTTTGGAAATTTCAGTAATTCAGAAGTTTTAAAATACCCTCCCTCTTTATAGATTCTCCTTTTTCAGTCCTTGTATTCCATCTCTCCAATAATGTTACTGCATTGCCAATACCCTGCATCTCAAGATCTGCATTAAAGTGATTTGGCTTTTAATTCCCTTCTATCTTCCTGTGTTTTCTTGTCTCCTTTTCTGGTACTTTGCCTCACCTGCACAAAGCATCACCACTGGATGTATTTCATTTCAATCAGTGTCAGTGGGTGCTGCAAGTGAGGAACCAGGTGAGGCAGGCAGGATAACATTCCTGTGAGTATGGGAGTGCTCAACAGTGTGTAAACCAAAATCCCAAAGGGGCTATTTGACGATTTAAGCATAGCTTAAATATCTGAATGTAATGGCCCACCGGGCACTTATACATATGTGCTAAATGATAACTGCCAATGTTGGCTTGGCGACTAGTAGACATTAGATGGTATCATTCATCAGCATTGATTTTTGGCTTGGAAGAATCACAAGGTAAAGATTTCAGTATAACTACCTTGAAATTGTGCATTCCTCAAGGCCAAACTATTGTGTCCACAATGTCCCTACTTCTGAGGGAATGGCAGAAAGTTTGTGTCAAAGTAAATGTAACTGGGAAGAAGGACCTCTCTGAAATATAATCATTGGCAATTTTTTTCTAAAATAATTCTGCAGTCACCCGAATCCTTGTCTTCTGCGGACACCTCCTGCTCCTCGGGAATTACATTCCGAGTATCGCCGCCGCCAGCATCGTCAGTATCGCTGCTGCCAGTATCATCGTCGCCAGTATCACCGCCATTACCCAAGCCGACCAAGGTTCACAAGTGTTTTGCCTCAGTCACTCAGTCAGGCAATGCAGGTCCCATGCTCGACAAGCAGAAAGAAGATAGCTGTATTATACAGGTCAGCCTAGAGAATGACGATGGAAATCTATACAAAAGCGTTTTGGTAAGTACGTGGATTGTTTTCTTTATTCATGTTGTATAAAGGTTGTTAATTTCTGCCAGTACAGACATAATTGCAAGAGGACATTTATTTTTGAGGGCAAAAACTGGCCTCTGAACCATTTGTTACCACACAGTCATACTCAAGATGACTTGTGTGACTGTGACCAGTGCTACTTCACTGTCAACTTTCCATGTCACTGAAGCTTTTGATTCCTGAGCGCTCTGACCATTTCAGCTTTCTTATAGAATGTTGTAGCATTTTGTTTGAGTTTGGAGCCTTTTTTTAAATGTCCTTACTCATTAACTATACAGAACACAACAAGGTGTAGTACTTTAATATGTTTATTTAAGGGATGAGCTGTTACTAATTATGTACTATTTCCTCACCCCTTGTGCAACAATGCAGTTAAGAGATACAAATTGAAATCTAGGTCACTTGATTACCGCATGACTAACTATGGGTAGTTCTGGTCCTCCTGTTGGCTAATTGACTAATTTTTGCCAGGCATTCCTTGGGGCTTGCATGGAATTTAAAAGAATAGAGAATAGAAAAGAGCAAAGCAAAAATGGAGGTGATGAAAGGGTGCAGTTTAATTACCAATGATAATTGTTTAACTACGCTGCTTTTATCTCTTAACCAATTTTGTATCCATGTTGCTACTGCTTCTTTCATCCCAGTGGCTTCAATGTTGCTTGTACTGTGCAGTACTTTAGCAAATATCTTTTTGAAAATCTTTAAGTACTCTAGTCACTCGAATAATTTAGTGAGGTTAGTCAAACAGATTCATGCACCTATCATTTGACACATTTTTTCCTGAATAATGAAGATGGCAATTAACAATATCAAACAGATACGCAATCTCCAGATCTGATTGGAGGAATTTAGCCTATCATCTTCATCTGGACTGAGACACTTCAGTGTGTACAACCAATTAATTATACATATTAGTTGTAGACACACCTTGTGTCTGAAACAGCACCTGAGCCAAGACAGCCATTAGAAGTTGAAATTATTTCAATTCTGCTGTTGTTCAGGACAGTCTTCTTGACCCAGTTTGGTTAAGATATTGTAGAAATTATTTTTCACTTGAGATTGAATAAAGTCAACAAATTAAAATATTGTTTCAAACTGAAAATTTGCAATGCAGCATGCCTCATGAATGCTGAAAGGAATTGCCCCATTTAATAGATTGGAATTGCACTTGTAATCAGTATTGCCATCAATGTACAGAGACTGGGTTAGTTAAAATTGACTTCCTTTAAGAAAGATCCACACAATTTTCCATACAAGCATTCTGAATATATCGTGATAGTCTTTCATAATGGGGGAGAGCTTTTCTAATGCCAAAGATGTATGCAGAAACTTTTCTATCATAAGGTACCAATCCCACCAAGAATAACAGGAAACTTGGAATGTGTGAAACATATGTTTCTCTGTTCTATGCGTCTTCACAAGATTACACTCTGACAATGCTATGAATGTGATGCCAACTGGCAGAGATCCAGCTTGTGAATTCATAACATAACATTGCCATGTTTGAACTTGGCACAAGTAAATTCTTTTCAGTGCTCAGATTGATAGCTTGTCATGGGGATGGAGCTAAGGTACACATGGAGCAATCTCGGGAGACCAAGCACATCTTCGCTGATATGCATCCTGACAGGTTAATCAGAGTGGTGCGTGAGATCACTGCAGACAAAGTCTGCACCAGTAACTGGACTAGTCCTTCGGCAGCTGACCATTCCCAAGAGTTCTGTTACCAAATGACAGCATGAAATTCATTCTTATGAATGATAGACCATCCCTTTCTTATGCTGGAGGATATTATCATTAATCAGGAGGTATGTTTGTTAATTTACAGTACCTTGAATGTCTTGCAATTCATCCTGGAACGACATGATTTTTAACATGTCCAAAATATGAAAATACTGAATATGCCGATCAAAGATACAAAAGGTTGTAGTTCTCGGATATTGACAATTGCGAATTGATGGGATCTCGTACTATAACATTGTTGCTCTTCCGTATATTTACGAAGAGCTTTGTTTCTGAGTGGTTGGAAAAATTGTATTTGTAAACCACGGACTGCAGCTTAAAAGAAGAAAAGCGTGCACAGTCTCTCAATTGGGAAAACTTCCCAATTCTCTCAAACAAATACCCAGATCTGCCAGTGTACTTCATCTCATGGGATCAGCCATTTGCTGGACTGCTCAAACTTGAGCTGGGAGAAATGAGCTCCAGATGTAACATAGGACTGAACAAAAACCAAAAGGAGTTTGTTTAAAAAAAACACTGCAGTACATTTTGGTCACTTCAATATCCTGTTTACCTACACAAGTCCAGTGTTTCAAAATTTGAGGCAAATATTAAGTTTCTGAACTCCATTCAGGGACTAAATGTTGCTTCATGTCACAATTATTTTTATGAATCACTTTTATATAAACGTGAACTAATATTATATGTCAGATTGAGAATTGAGCTTTTAGCTCTATGAACAATAAATGTTAAAAGTAAGCAAATGGTATAGGGGAAAGAATGGAGCATTTAAATTGGTTTTGTTTTGGACAAATTTATTTGTTTGCTTTAAACTACAAATATAGGTAAGGTTGCCCAGGAATCCTTGTGGTGAAACACTGGGCTCTGTTTCTCTCAGATATTTAAGCATGTTCCCTCACTGCTCATAGCAAATGGATTTTGGTGCATTGAAGGCAAGTTTTTGCAATACCAGTCCTAAGACATTACAGTTATATAAATGGATATTATTTCTCTGTAGCTTGTACAGTGTTTAATACAATGCCACTATATATCTACTGAGCGAAAACAGCCATTTTTAAGGGCTTGCACTTTTTTTATTATTCCTAAAGAAAAGTAAATATTTTTTCTATTTAGGTGACAAATCAAGATAGGACATCTGTGATTATCCAGAGAGCCATGTCCAAGCACAACCTTGAACCAGAACTGATGGAGGATTATCAGCTCATACAGATCATCTCAAAAGATAAAGGTGAAAATTGTATCTCAATTTACGATAAGTAGCCACCTTTTGGCAGCAGATTGGTATTTTCTTTATATTTCACCAAAAAGCTTGGAAAATCCATATTCCTATTATTGAATGGCTCCAGTTGCACTCAACTGGATCCAACTTGGAGAAATAAAAATAGAGCTTGAAAAACTCAGCAGGTCTGGCAGCATCTGTAGAGAGAGAAAAACAAGTTAAAGTGATACAGACTTGATGTTGACTCTTTTTCTTTCTCCGCAGATTCTGCCGAACTTGCTGAGTTTTTTCCAGCATTTTGTGTTTCTATTTCAGATTTACAGCATCTGCAGTATTTTGCTTTCTTTCCAACTTGGAGGAATTTGAGTTTATATTCCTCAATAAGTAACAATTGTCAGGACCTAATGAAAGCAACTAATATCAACCAATTCTCTGAAAGCAATATTGTGTTGAAAGATGCACAGCTGGAGTTGGTTGCAAATAGTTAACATTATTCTGGTTTCTTCTTTCTAATCCAAGCCAGGTATTTTGTGGGGGGAGAAAAGATGCAAGAATCATTATTTTGAAACTGAAAGCCTTTTTACCTGCCTTTTTTTGGCCCTCTGGCAATTTAGCAACGAAACAAAAAAATTGAATGGGGTTTAACGTCTGTGGTAGGTAAAATGTTAGAATCCGTCATTAAGGAGGAAATTGCGAGGCATCTTGAAGGGAATTGCTTGATAGGGCAGACGCAACACGGTTTCATTAAAGGGAAGTCGTGTCTGACAAATTTACTGGAGTTCTATGAGGATGTGTCTAGGGCGGTGGATAGAGGAGAGCCGGTGGATGTGGTCTTTCTGGATTTTCAGAAGGCGTTTGATAAGGTACCTCACAAGAGGTTACTGCAGAAGGTCAGAGGACATGGAGTTGGGGGTAGGGTGTTAGCGTGGATAGAGGATTGGTTGTCAAATAGGAGGCAGAGAGTGGGGGTCAATGGGTGCTATTCGGATTGGCGGATGGTGACTAGTGGGGTGCCCCAGGGGTCGGTGCTGGGGCCTCAGCTATTTACCATTTATATAGATGATCTGGAGGAGGGAACCGAGTGTAGGGTGTCGAAATTTGCTGATGACACCAAGATTGGGGGAAAGGCAAATTGTGCGGAGGGTGTGGAGAGTCTGCAGAAGGATCTAGATAGGCTGGGCGAATGGGCCAGGAAATGGCAAATGGAATTTAATGTTGGCAAGTGTGAGGTGGTCCACTTTGGTAGGAAGAATGGTAGGAAGGACTATTACTTACGTGGCGAAAAACTGCAGCAGGCGACGGTGCAGAGGGACCTCGGGGTCCTTGTGCATGAGTCGCAAAAACCCAGCCTGCAGGTGCAGCAGGTGGTCAGGAAGGCGAATGGGATGCTGGCCTTCATAGCGAGGGGGATTGAATATAAAAGTAGGGAGGTCTTGCTGCAGCTGTATAGGGCATTGGTGAGGCCGCAGCTGGAGTACTGTGTGCAGTTTTGGGCGCCGCACCTGCGCAAGGATATTTTGGCCTTGGAGGGAGTGCAGAGGAGGTTTACTAGGCTGATACCGGAGTTGAGGGGGTTGAGCTATGAGGAGAGGCTGAATAAACTAGGCTTGTACTCGTTAGAGTTTAGAAGAATGAGGGGAGATCTCATTGAGACGTATAAGATGATGAATGGGATGGATAGGATAGAGGTGGAAAGACTCTTCCCGCTCAAAAAAGACAGTAGGACTAGGGGGCACAGCCTCAAGATAAAGGGGGGGCGGTTCAGAACGGAGTTGAGGAGGAACTTCTTCACTCAAAGGGTGGTGAATCTCTGGAATTCTCTGCCCGTTGAAGTGGTGGAGGCTGCCTCGCTAAATATTTTTAAGAAGCGGGTTGATGGGTTTTTGATAAGAGAGGGGATTAAGGGTTATGGGGAGAGGGCGGGAAAGTGGAACTGAGCCACGACAGATCAGCCATGATCTTATTGAATGGCGGGGCAGGCTCGAAGGGCCAGATGGCCTACTCCTGCTCCTATTTCTTATGTTCTTATGTTCTTATGTTTCTGCTAGTTTTCTACTGAGCCAATCAGCACTATCAAAATGCATGTGTAAATAACCTTATACATTTCCTTTGCTTTTCAGAGCTTGTGATTCCAGACAATGCCAATGTGTTTTATGCTCTGGACCCTTCAGTGAAATTTCACTTTATTCTGAGAAAGCGGTACTGCTGCAGACGACAGGTTAAGCCACAAATCCGGTCATGCTTGACACTACCCAGATCAGCGCATAGACTAAGCAAGGTTACTCTGTAAGGAGTGCCACTTTTCACACAGCTATACCCATTGAAGCTTAAATAAAACACCACTTAGTATTGAAAAGCCTTGTATTATATGTGAATAAATTACCTTGATAGTATTTTACTTAAATTATTGGACACTATGGATAGCATTGTCCAAACACTTAACTTGAATGCAATGCTTGTCTGCTGTTGAAACATTTTGTACATTGGCCCTTCTGAAAGAAGGCTGTCAGATTAGATCCTGTCACCAGAGTCTGCTGGTGAGCTACAGACTTGATGAAGATCATATGCTTGTTGGAATTGGTGGAAGAGGAAAATGTTTTTGTTACATATGAATTGTGTGACTATTTGCAAATGAGCTGGTCTGCAGTTCCTCCACAATCACTTTGTAACCAGTGAACCAACTGCCATCTAGTTAATTGGCCGAATGATGACTACTTCAATGAAAGTAGTTGGATTGGTCCTTGAGCTCTTCAGCACACCTTTCCTGCCTTCCCTCTTTATTTTTCCAGCAGCTTAACCACCTTCTGGAATATACAGCATCAACTTGCCTTCAACGAAGACAACTGCAAGAAATTATGGAATAGTTTATTATTGCCAATGATATTGCACTTGTTTTGAATTGATGTTCAGCTTTATACTAGAACAATATAGAATTATTATTTTTTGTATATGTATTTGTAAATGTAAACCTTTTTGGGAAAAAAATCTTTAAAAGCTGCAGAGGGGACCAGATCACCTGAGATATGAATACTTGTTTTTTTTGTCCCTCATTTATCTTGTATTCAATTACTTAGAACTGCCATTATTTTGTGGGCTAGCCTACAATAGTAAAAGAATAAGCAATACCCTTTCTGTGTTAAACTACGGATCTTAGTAGTTAAAGCATAAATCAGACACTAATTCATTGCCCTCTTCATTTTTATGCAATCACTTCTCAGGTGTAGGACAGCACTGACTATATATGTTCGCTCATTAGATTTATCCCCAAAAAAACCCTTTAAAGTAGCAACAAATGCCAAGAATGTCAAGAATTATCAAATTCAGATTTGCACTATGTATAAATTAACCACCAGAAAAGGCAAGTGCTGAAGCACTTTAACATTTCAAGCGTCTTCCACACATGATGCTTCAGTGTCTTTCCCCCAACATGAATTGACGTGCCTATGAGTTGTGGTGAGGGGGGGATTTAGGGAACTCACCACTTAATTTTTGGAGGTCCATGTATTTTTCTTGTTGCCTCCCATCAATCCCTTGCTGCCCTGAATAGGATTCACTAATCAGGCACAATTACACAAGACCACTTGTCACTAAACAGGTTCAACATCTGTGCGAGCAACACTTGGGCACAGGTATTAGAGGAAATCATCTGAGTTATTTGTATACTTTTCTAAGTGTACACTTAAATACTTTCCGTATTCCTCATATAATTTGTTTTAAATAAAATGTTACTAAAATTTCAAAACATTCATGCTTCATTCTTTTGAAATGGAAGGCAGGACCTGATATGACCAGATATGTTATGATGGATCTACTTTAGTTGAGAGTTTACCTTCATGTGAACCATACCATCTGGCATTATGGACAGTCCTATTCTAGAAACCAAGGGCAATGACTGATAACTGCAGTGTTCTCATGTTTTTGCAACAGCTGATCAAATAATATAACAAAGCCATGCGCTCTTCAATGATCCAGTGGTTGATTTGAAAAGCAAAATGGCTAACCTTCTGCATTAATCATGTACAAGTTGTGGTGTGAACATTGAGTGGCCAGCTTCGGCATTTCCCATTTTTCTAATATCTTGCCCCACCCCATGCTGAAATCTTTAACTTTTTGTTTTGTTGTTGCCTTTGGTATATTCTCAATCTCTCCTTCCCAGCTCCACCTTTTTATCACTGCTAGGTAGTTCAGATTTAAAGTGGGTTGCCATGTGTAGTTGGAAAAGTCACAAGGGTGGCTACCTCGCACACAAAGTTACTTGGGAGAGACACATTAAGCAGGCACTGACTTTTAGCAGACCATCCATAGCGGTTAGTTAGCACTGCTGCCTCACAGCACCAGGGTCCTGGGTTCGATTCCCAGCTTGGGTCACTGTCTGTGTGGAGTTTGCACATTCGCCTCATGCCTGCACTAGTAGGGGTCAGGCACTGTGAGATACTAGTGGATGGGGCAGCATCCATATCTGTCACCGACCTACTCTTACTCACTACAAATAAAATGATTTACCTAACCGGGATAGGGGGAAACAAAACACCCACTCACATGAGTGAGACCACATTAGTAGAGATAAAAAATCTGTATATACTAATGAGGGTTTATGTGTGCAAAAATAACAAGGATATAATAATGGGAAATAATCTGGTCAAAGAATAAGATTTTGATAGACTTGGAAAGGGAGAATTAATCTGGCCAAGACAGGATGGTCGTAAAACTAGAATAGGGAAACTCAAGTCACCTCAACCATTAAGGTGACCAGTCATCACGAGAAATTGGGAATTAGAGACAGGAGGGTTCGGAGCCATCTGTGCTTCCGTCCTCAGGGTGTGGGTTAAAACAAAGGTAAATACCAGTTTTACTAAAAAGTGCCCAATAAAGGGGCTGGGACTGGAACATAAGCCACACTGACAATACCCAATAAAACCAGAGGCAGAGAAAGTGGTAGTGGAGATAGTTAAAGTGTTAGTGGAAAGGAAGATTCTGAGAGAAACCACAAGCACCACTAATTCCCCAACATGGCCAGTGAGCAAGCCTGACAGAAGCTATAGGCTCACGATAGATTACACCAGACTCAATGAAGTCACACCCAAGTTGCACCCCATTGTAGCAAGTCCTTCGACAATCCTGAATGGCCTGTCACAGGAGAACAAAATATGGGACATAGCCAATGAATTCTGGTCCTTACTGTTGGATCCTGAATCCCAACACAAATTTGCCTGTACCGTGGGGGACAAACAGTACACTTGTTTACCACAGGGATTCCATAATAGCCCTGCTATATTCCATCATGCAATAAGTGGCATCCTGAATGGTGTAGAACTGCGAGAGGGTAGTACGGTCCTACAATATATAGACAACATCCTAAAAGCGTTGTAGTCCAAGTCAGGGCATCAAGAAGCCTTATATTTGGTACTGAATGAATTAAAAACCACAGGGTTAAAAGTGAGCCCCAAAAGAAGGCACAAATCAGGAAAACATGGGTCCTATACTTGGGACACCTTATATCCCAAGGCCTTAAAGAAATGTCAACGGACCGAAAGAAGGTGATTTTAAAAAAAAGCCATGACCGGTCACCATAAGAGGCGTCAGAAAGGTGCAAGGATTATTCAACTAGAGCCGGCGTTTCATCCCAAGGTTTGCAAAATTAGCAGAACCCATACAAAGACTAGTCAAAGGGGGAAAACCAGCTTTAGATCCCTTAAAATGGGAATCCAAGTAGGAAGAGGCTTACAACAAACTGAAAACAGAACTGATATCAGCCCCAGGACTAGGATCACCAGATTCTAATAAGGACTTCCACATCCATTGTAGTAATAAGGGAGGGTTCTATTCTGCAGTGGTAACACAGGACCACGGCGACAGAAAGAGACCCATAGGCTATTACTCCACCGCAGAAGGGCCGGTAGTCACCAGACTACCAAGGTGCATAGCCTCCTTGGATTGCGCCGCCTGGGCTGTAAATATTAGCGAGCCAGTAAGCATAACAGGGAATATAACCCTTCACACCAAACACATTTTGGTGGAAATGTTGAACACGGGAAAACTAAGGTCAGTCTCAAACATGAGAAGGGCTAAAGTGGGAAGCTGTCCTCCTACCTCCAAGAAAGTCCGTGATAATAATAAGGGATACAGGGACTAACCCAGCAGAAGGGATTTTAGACGTAGGAGAGCCACACAATTCTGACGATATAGATAGGGACAGAGGAGAGAGTAGGATAAAGGATATACCCTGAACAGCTGTGGAGACCCTTTTTGTAGGTGGGTCATGCAAATATGTGGAAGGATCACCCCGGACGGGGTGGGCAGTGGTGAATGACAAATCAGACACAGTAAGGTCAGGAAGGATTGATGGAGGTCTATCCGCGCAAGTGGCAGAACCCATGGCACTCACACAAGCAATAGAGTTATCTGAAGGTAAAATGGTGAACATCTATACAGATAGTTGCTATGCATTCGGAGTCATACATGACTATATGACAGCAAGGGGAAGAAGAAGGTTCATAACCACGGGAGGAACCCCTATTAAGCACCAGCAAAGAATTGAAGCATTATTGAGAGATAGCGAGAAACCTAGAGAAGCTGCAGTAATCAAAATTAAAGCGCACCAGGAAGAACCAGGAAGAGATAACCCGGACTGGTTAAATTTCAAAGGGAACCAAGCCGCAGACAGAGCGGCACAGTTAGCCTTAGGACAGGAGACAATTGGCAAGCTGCCAATAGCAGCGATAAAACAGACGGGACAAAATAGATATTCGGGACTTACATGAGGACACCTCAAAAGAGGAAGAAGAGAGATGGGAAGCACAGGGAGCAATCAAAGGGACTGATAACATTTGGAGATGGGAAGATAAGGAAATAGCACCAGAGTGATTACAAAACACACAATTAAAACTACACCATGGACTACTCTCACATGTGGGTAGAGAGGCCATGATAACTAGTATAGGAAAGGAATGGTGGTGGAAAGGAATGGGAAGAGATATAGCCCAACACTGTCACCGATGCGTGATGTGCGTGCAACACAACCCTGGTAGACCCATAAAAATTAAAATGGGACACCAGCCAAGGCCAAAGGGACCCTGGGAACATCTGCAAATAGATTTTACAGGACCACTACCACAATCCCACGGCAAAACTTATTGTCTGGTTATTATAGGCAAGTTCACCAGGTCGGTAGAAATGTTCCCTACCACAAATTGTACTGTTTCCACAGTGGCTAGGATATTGGCAGAAGAGGTAATCCCTAGATGGGGAGACCCCCTACAAATCGATTCGGATGAAGGGATGCACTTCACTGGAAAGATGGTAAAAACAGTATGCCAATTAATGAGGATAAAACAAAAATTTCACATCCCTTACCACCCACAGAGTTCTGGAATGGTGGAACGTATAAATAGAACGCTTAAGAATGCACTAGCTATAGCCATACAAACATTGGGAAAAATGTGGACAGAGGTATTGCCCACTATACTAATAAGATTAAGAGCTACCACAAACCAGACAACCGGATTAACCCCTTATGAACTAATGACAGGACGGGCGATGCAATTACCAGAAGGCATCATAACGGGTGGCACTGATGTAGGTCCATTTAAAGATAAAATCAGGAGATATGTTTTGGAACTAAGCACCCAACTCAAAGGGATGTGCAAATTGGGAAAGGACAATCAAGAACAAAGAGACACAGAGAGAGAGCTTGAAATGCTCCCTGACGTTCTAACAGCAGGAAGTCACGTCCTAGTAAAAACATTGCCTGACAAACCAGGGTTTGCACTAAAATGGAATGGGCCATATGAAATTATAATTAGTGGAGACACCTGTGCCTGTATAGACATAAGAAGGAAAGGTATATAGAAACATTGGACACAGCTGAAATTACACAAAGAAATGCATGAATGAGTGAATGAGTGAACTAACAGAACTGCTTTCCTCAACACAGGCAAAGACTGCAAACAAGAACAACTGGCACATGCAAGTCAGTAGATAATATAACTTTTGGAGATTATATAAATTATAGCATTAGGCTTGACATCTGATCATTACGAATATGTATGTAATCGCGTATGTTACTGTACTACTTAGCATTGTCGCGACTGTAAATTTGATTGGATTGGAGGATAATCTATGTTACAAAGCTCATGTACGTTTACACAGGAATTGAACTGTATGTTACCCCTCCCAGAGGGGCACAATCGGTAGAGGGCCTATTTGTAGCAATCCCTGGATGGACCTCTCATGACTTATATACTGTAGATACATCAGATGCACCCTGTAGGGACAAATTGGCAAGTATAAAAGAGGTATACAGGGGAGATGTGTGGAACTTCCAAATCCCACAGACCCTGTGTGCAGGGGGTTCCAACAGGTGGGAGGAAAAGCTTGTTCAGTTACTGCAAGCTATCCGCATTGTTTTACGGGGCAGGGATGAGGATGTGCCTGTGCCTTTGTCTCCAAGAATGATTCCTGCGTGCAGACGCAGTGTGTCCGTCAACACTGTTGGGTTAATAACGGACAGTTTATTTGCACTTGTGATAAACAGAAATGTCCGAATATAACCACGGGAAAACAGCTCATTTGTGGACAGTGCAATGGAACTCACGTAAGCTCAGCCAAATGGGCATGCCCATTTGATACTTAACAGGTGGTGGGATCAAACGGGGAGTCAAGTAAACCAAACAACTGGCAATATGAACAAACTCAAAACACTAGATGTTACCGGGCTAAGAAGGGATATATGTTCCTCTTCAATGGTACTTACACGACAGAAACACCAAACCTCCCAAACAGTTTTGCAGTGGCAACAATAGGACCACTGACAGTTCCATGCCCTCGAAAGGGGCATATACGGAGAAGAATAGTAACTCAGGCTATCAGCAAGGGACTCTATGCTGATTGGGAAGACTCGGGCACAACGGGATCCTCACTAGGATACAGGTTCCTTGGAGCCCTATCTCTGGGAGGGGCAGCAGGAATGATTAGTGCAAAGAATATGAAATATATTGTTTGCGAACGAACAGACCTGGGAACAGCACTTCAAAAGCACTAGAGGCTGTTAACCAAGAAATGGCTGAACTGAGATTCAATGCACAACAGACATGATATGCAGTGGACTACCAGTTAACACAACAAGGGGTGTGTGTACAATTATAGGCAATAAATGCATAACCCATGTCACAGTCGAGTCTTATAACATTACACAAGTCATCAATAACATCAGAGAACAACTTGATAGCTTCAGACAGGGACCCAAGAAAGGAAGTAACTGGCTGGAATGGCTAGTGGGGGATTGAAGGAGGAGGGGGGGGGTCCTTGGAATCTTATTTATTACATGGATTGGTCATACTCATTTCAATTGTTTTGTCTGTTGTCTAATTGTTGGATGCCTAAAAGTCTGCTGCAAGGTATAGAGTCATAGAAGTTTACGACATGGAAACAGGCCCTTCGGCCCAACTTGTCCATGCTGCCCTAGTCTGGGGTCTAGTGGTCTAGTCTGGCTTCCTCATATAAATTGCGGTTCTGGCTCAGCACCCTAACATACTCTATTTGCCAAATGGTTGCCCACTCAATTCACCTATCTGCATCCCTTTTGTATTCTTCTTACATCCGCTTCACATCTTACTTCCCACCTGTCTCTGTTTCATCAGCAAATTTAGAAACTATACCTTTGGTTCCTTCATCCAAGTCATTTATACATATTGAAAGAAACAACTGAAGCACCAGCACTAAACCATGCATCACAACACTGGTTACATTTTGCCAAACAGAAAGAGACCCATTTATACCACTCTCTGTTTCAAGTTAACTAGTCAATCATCTATACATGAGTCCTAGGTTACTCCTACACCATGAGCTTTTGTTACTCACAATAACTTTGCAATGTGGCACCTTAACAAATGCCTTCTAAAAATCCAAGTATAATACATCCACCAGTTCCTCTTTATCCACTGCAAGTCATTTCCTCAATGAACTTCAGGTTGGTTCAATATGACTTCCCTTTCAAAAACCATAAGGAGTCTGCCTGAATTTTTCCAAGTGTCTTCAATAACAGATATTAGTTTCTAACAACTTTCCCTAAATGGTTAAACAAACTGACTCATTTTTTCCCTGCTTTCTGTCTCCCTTCCTTTTTGAATAAAGGAGTTACATTAACTATTTTCCAATCAAATGGAACCTTCTCGGAATCTAAAGAATTTGGGAAAATTAAATGCGAATCACAAAAGAAATGGAGGCAAACTACTGCAGATGTTGGAATCTGAAACAAAAACAGAAAATGTTGGAAAATCTCAGCCGGTTTGATAGCGCCTGTAGAGAGAGAATAGAGTGAATGTTTGGAGTCTGGATGATCTTTTGTCGGCTCCAGATTCAAAACATTGGCTCCATTCTCTCTTCACAGATGCTGGCAGACCTTTTCCAGCATTTTCTATTTTTACTCACAAAAGAAGTGGCTAAGGATGTAGTTTAAAACTCTAGGATGCAGTTCATCAGGGCCTGGGGTCTTGTCATTCCTTGGCTTCAAATATTTGGTCAGTACCACTTTCCTGGTGATTGTAATTTTCTTGAGTTCTTCCCTGCCTTCCTTTCATTTCAAGCTGAGTTACAGCTTTTTCTGGGATGTTACTTGTATTTGCTCATGAAGACTGATGCAAAATACCTGCTCAATTCATCTGTCATCTCCTTATTTTCCATTATTAATTTCCCAGACTCACTTTCTACAAAATGAGCATTCACTTTAACTCTTTTCACTTCAAAATATCTATAGAAATTCTTGTTGTCTTTATATTTATATTACTTGCTAGCTTTCCATCATATTCTTTTTTTCAATATGGTAACGAGAATTGTGCCAGGAGCTATTGTATCCATCGAGGAAGAACCCATGATGAAGATCCCTGAAGACATCAGAAGAAATGAAGAAGGAAAGAAGAAAATTGACCTGTACATGTGAAGATACAGCTATTAGTCTAGGTATTATTAAAAATAATAATAATCCGGACCAAAAGAGGGGACTGTAGTGGGAAAAATCACAAAGATGGCTATCTGGCACATAAAAAAGTTACCTGGGAGAAAGACATTAAGCAGGCACTGACTTTTAGTGCAGACAGCTACTTGAAACTAAAAACATGCACGACAACTAAACTAGGCTTGTACTCGTTAGAGTTTAGAAGAATGAGGGGAGATCTCATTGAGACGTATAAGATGATGAATGGGATGGATAGGATAGAGGTGGAGAGACTCTTCCCGCTCAGAAAGGACAGTAGGACTAGGGGGCACAGCCTCAAGATAAAGGGGGGGCGGTTTAGAACGGAGTTGAGGAAGAACTTCTTCACTCAAAGGGTGGTGAATCTCTGGAATTCTCTGCCCGTTGAAGTGGTGGAGGCTGCCTCGCTAAATATTTTTAAGACGCAGGTTGATGGGTTTTTGATAAGAGAGGGAATTAAGGGTTATGGGGAGAGGGCGGGAATGTGAAACTGAGCCACGACAGATCAGCCATGATCTTATTGAATGGTGGGGCAGGCTCGAAGGGCTAGATGGCCTACTCCTGCTTCTATTTCTTATGTTCTTATGTTCTTATGTTCAGACCGTTATTTAAAGCTAAACATGCAGGAATCAGATACTAGAGAGCTTGAGGCACTTTTAAGATAAGGACAAACCTAGGACAATAAGGAGATTAGTCATAAATGGGAACAGGAATGCATAAATGCAGGAAAACCAATTTTTGTGTGTATAGACCGAAACTAAGTCATTGATAGTTATGACAGAGGAAATGTATCCATTCTATGAAACAACGCAATATTAAATGCGAATGTCTGTATATGACAGGCTGTAATGATGTGTTAAACTATCGCTCCTGCTCAACTATAATGATGTGTTAAACGGCTAATGTCCAGACTATCCATAGCGGCACAGTGGTTAGCACTGCTGCCTCACAGCACCAGGGTCCTGGGTTCGATTCCTGGCTTGGGTCACTGTCTGTGTGGAATCTGCATGTTCTCCCTGTGTCTGTGCGGGTTTCCTCTGGATGCTCTGGTTTACTCCACAGCCTGAAAGACATGCTGGTGAGGTGGATTGGCCATGGCAAATTCTCCCTCAGTGCAGCTGAACAGGTGCCAGAGTATGGTGACGAGGGGATCTTCACTGCAGTGTTAATGTAAACCTAATTATAACACAAATAACTAAACATATTGTGGGTGGCACGGTAGCACAGTGGTTAGCACTGCTGCTTCACAGCTCCAGGGATCTGGGTTCGATTCCTGGCTTGGGTCACTATCTGTGTGGAGTTACACATTCTCCTTGTGTCTGTCTGGGTTTCCTCTGGGTGCTCTGGATTCCTCCCACAGTCCAAAGATGTGTGGGTTAGGTCGATTGGCCATGCTAAATTGCCCCTTAGTGTCCTGAGATGCGTAGGTTAGAAGGATTAGTAGGTAAAATGTGTAGGGATATGGGGGGTAGGGCCTGGGTGGGATTGTGGTCAATGAAGATTTGATGGGCTGAATGGCCTTTTTCTGTACTGTAGGGTTTCTATGATTTCTATTGAGAGAAGGTAGCTGCCCAGTACTGCGGAGTGCCAGTGCCTTTTCTCCACGAAGCTTTGTTAAATAAAACTGTATTGTTGCACCCCAAGTCTGACTCCGAAGTGGTCATTTCCCTCAACACCATGATTCAAATCTTTAAGGTCTACTTGATAGTTTATTTTAAGATTGAAGCAATCTTTCCACTCAAGAAATCCATATGCATGACCTTTTTCCAAATGTTGGAAAGAAAGTGTTCAGAAACTTGCGTAATTAGTAACTAAGTGGATCGGTTGATATTGCTGAGTGTTTACTTGGACTTGTGTGGAAGGAGTTTATCTACATACTAGGTCAGATAGCAAGCTCTGCAATCAATACAGACTGAAAGGGAAGACAATACAGCATGTCTTAATTGAAAAATTCTAAGTGGAGGATGCTGTGCTAATCATCTGTGTGCAGACTCAGCTAGAAATATGTATGGGTTGTTTTCCTTGTCTATAATCTGTTCTCCATTGTTGTGAGCCATACAAAGTGCTGAGAACACTGGGCTAAAAACCAACAGCAAGCCCAAGGAAATGATGGTTCTGGGTCAGAATGTTACAAAGAACAAACAAAGAACAAAATCAGCCCAGGAAACAGGCCCTTCAGCCCAACGAGCCCGCGCCGCCATCTCAACACCACCAGTCCACCTCTCTACCCACGACCCCTATCTAATGTTTTATGGCCATCCAGATTGAGGGAAACTGATTTAGGGACAATTTATTCCTGCCAATCAGCCTAACAGCACATCTTTGAGGTGTGGGAGGAAACCGGAGCACCCGGAGAAAACCCACGCAAGCACGGGGAGAATGTGCAAACTCCCACAGACACTGGCCCAAATCCATGTGTCTGCACAGCAATGAGCGATAGTCACTGAGCTGTCGTCTTGCCCAGTATCTTGTCCAGTTTAGGCACACACTAACGACATGAAGCACCAGGCCAATCTCGAACAACCAAGAGCAGCCCCAGTACAACCCATCGCGTGTATGCCCCTCGTTGGACACGAGGTGGACCGACTCAAAACCTGTGAATGAAAAGAGAAAAACATTATTATCATACTATACCCATTTACATTTCCAGGGACGCCCCAATGTTAATGACCCTTATTTAAAAGGATCTCCTATATCCACCCATCTCCAACTCAGTCATGTGCCTGTCTAAGTTACTCTTAAAGGACTCTAGCGTGTTTGCCTCCACCACCTTACTTGGCAGAGCATTCCATACCCCCACTACCCTCTGTGTGAAAAACCTCCCTCTAATATCTGTGTTGTACCGCTCCCCCATGGCCCCTTGTCCTATGTGTCTTTATTATAGGAAATAGCTTACCTCTGTTTACTCTATCTATACCCTTCATAATCTTATATACCTCTATTAGATCCCCCCTCAGTCGGCATCTTTCAAGGGAAAAGAGCCCCAATTTCTTCAATCTTTCCTCATACCCCAGTCCTTCCATACCAGGCAACATCCTGGTAAACCTTCTCTGCACTCTCTCCAGAGTCTCCACGTCCTTCCGGTAGTAAGGCGACCAGAACTGTACGCAGTACTCCAAATGCGGCCTGACCAACGTTCTGTACAACTGCAACATTAGACTCCAGCTCTTACATTCTATACCCCTTCCTATTAAGGCTAACATACCATAGGCTTTCTTCACCACACTCTCCACTTGCACTGCCACCTTCAAAGACTTGTGCACTTGCACCCCCAGGACTTGTTGCGACTCTATACTCCTTACAGGCTTACCCTTTATCATATAACTTCCCCCTACATTATTCCGGCCAAAATGCATCACCTCACATTTATCCAGATTAAACTCCATTTGCCATGTATCTGCCCAATCAACCAGCCTATCAATATCCCGCTGTATTGCCAGACACTGCTCCTCACTGCCCACCAATCCAGCCATCTTGGTGTCATCAGCAAATTTGCTGATCACACCACCTACTCCCTCTTCCAAATCATTTATATACACTACAAAGAGAAGAGGTCCCAGTACTGAGCCCTACGGCACACCACTAGTGACAGACCGCCAGCCAGAAAAAGACCCCTCCACAACTACTCTCTGACTCCTCTTTGCAAGCCAATTCTCTACCCATCTAGATACCTGACGACATACCCCATGAGCTTTAATCTTCTGTACCAACCTACCATGAGGGACTTTGTCAAACGCCTTACTGAAATCCATATAGATGACATCAACGGCTCGTCCTTCGTCAACCGTTTTTGTCACCTCCTCAAAGAATTCTACCTGATTCGTTACATCTCAATGATATTAAATAAGACTTTGCTGGAAGTTGAGTAAATTCTTCTACGTTGTGTCCATGATAGACAGTCTACCTTGATGTAGAATTTGACTTGCATTGGAGAAAAACAGTTGTAACCGTTGGCTGACTCAGGAAATGTGCATGAAATAACATCAATCTGACTTGAAACCTGGGTGCTGGTTTGAGGCCTGTGTTCTCTGGATCTTGTACATGAGTGAAAAGTGGACAACTTGCAGTTATCATGAAAGGGATCCCAATAACTTCCATCTTTGCTATTTGTGGCAAATTTCAGGCAACTTATGGAAAGATAAAATGACAAATGCAGAAGGACAAATTTCCCATCAGGCAGTGGTGACTTTGGCTTGGGTACATTTGAGGGATGGAAGACGGTTGGGTGCCCGTGCAAGGTATCCAAAATCAGAAAACCAGTAGGACACACAAAGCAAATCTGAAGTTTGATTTTTTTTACAACTGGACAACACTAAATGACAGGAAAATGCTGGCATCATCTATGCCTCAGTGTGCACCACCATGATGAGCAGTGGCTTGGCAACTGCTGTCAAAACCAAAAGCAACCCACATGACATGATCACTTTGTATGTAACACTTGTGGCTGAACCTGTCTGCCAAGGTTTGGTCACTTTAAGCTGTTCCATTCCAAAGGAATTTAATTAGCTGTGTCTCCATTTTACTTTGATATTGACAGCTTTCCATCTATGTGATGCTGTATTCTCCACCTTTGCATTTTCAGCCATTAATTTGTAACTGATTGGACCAAAGCAGGGCAGAAAGAGGCCATTCAACCATCAAGTCTGCACCGACTCTCTCTTACCCAGGCCCGGTTCCCATATACTGTGGCTAATCCATCTTTGGACTGTGGGAGGAAACTGGAGCATCCAGAGGAAACCCACACAGACCATGCAAATTCCACCAGTCACCCAAGACCAGAATTGATCATAAGAACATAAGAAATAGGAGCAGGAGTAGGCCATCTAGCCCTTCGAGCCTGCCCCGCCATTCAATAAGATCATGGCTGATCTGTCGTGTCTCAGTTCCACATTCCCGCCCTCTCCCCATAACCCTTAATCCCTTTGCCAATCAAAAACCTATCAACCCGCGTCTTAAATATATTTAGCGAGGCAGCCTCCACCACTTCAACGGGCAGAGAATTCCAGAGATTCACCACCCTTTGAGTGAAGAAGTTCCTCCTCAACTCCGTTCTAAACCGCCCCCCCTTTATCTTGAGGCTGTGCCCTCTAGTCCTACTGTCCTTTCTGAGCGGGAAGAGCCTCTCCACCTCTATCCTATCCATCCCATTCATCATCTTATATGTCTCAATGAGATCTCCCCTCATTCTTCTAAACTCTAACGAGTACAAGCCTAGTTTATTCAGCCTCTCCTCATAGTTCAACCCCCTCAACTCCGGTATCAGCCTAGTAAACCTCCTCTGCACTCCCTCCAAGGCCAAAATACCCTTGCGTAAGTGCGGCGACCAAAACTGCACACAGTACTCCAGCTGCGGCCTCACCAGTGCCCTGTACAATTGCAGCAAGACCTCCCTACTTTTATATTCAATCCCCCTCGCTATGAAGGCCAGCATCCCATTCACCTTCCTGACCACCTGCTGCACCTGCAGGCTGGGTTTTTGCGACTCATGCACAAGGACCCCGAGGTCCCTCTGCACCGTCGCCTGCTGCAGTTTTTCGCCACGTAAGTAATAGTCCTTCCTACCATTATTCCTACCAAAGTGGACCACCTCGCACTTGCCAACATTAAATTCCATTTGCCAGTTCCTGGCCCATTCGCCCAGCCAGATCCTTCTGCAGACTTTCCATACCCTCCACACAATTTGCCGTTCCACCAATCTTGGTGTCATCAGCAAATTTCGACACCATACACTCGGTTCCCTCCTCCAGATCATCTATATAAATGGTAAATAGCTGAGGCCCCAGCACCGACCCCTGGGGCACTCCACTAGTCACCAACCGCCAATCCGAATAGCACCCATTGACCCCGACTCTCTGCCTCCTATTTGACAGCCAATCCTCTATCCACGCTAACACCCTACCCCCAACTCCATGTCCCCTGACCTTCTGCAATAACCCCTTGTGCGGCACCTTATCAAACGCCTTCTGAAAATCAAGAAACACCACATCTACCGGCTCTCCTCTATCCACCGCCCTAGACACATCCTCATAGAACTCCAATAAATTCGTCAGACACGACTTCCCCTTAACGAAACCATCTCTATAAGATCTATATGTCTCTATAAGATCCCCCCTCATCCTTCTAAACTCCAACGAGTACAGACCCAGTGTATTTAGTCTCTCTTCATAGTCCAACCCCCTCATCTCCAGTATCAGCCTAGTGAACCTCCTCTGCACTCCCTCCAAGGCCAAAATATCCTCCCGGAAGTGCAGCAACTAAAACTGCACACTGTACTCCAGCTGCGGCCTCACCAGTACCCTGTACAGTTGCAGCAAGACCTCCCTGCTTTTATATTCTATCCCCCTCGCTATAAAGGCCAGCATCCCATTTGCCTTCTTGACCACCTGCTGCACCTGCAGACTGGGTTTTTGCGACTCATGCACAAGGACCCCCAGGTCCCTCTGCACTGTAGCATGCTGCAGCTTTTCACCCTTTAAATAGTAATCCCTCCTACTATTATTTCTGCCAAAGTGGATAACCTCACACTTGCTAACATTATACTCCATCTGCCAGGTCCTCGCCCACTCACTCAGCCTATCCAGATCCCTCTGCAGACTTTCCACACCCTCCACGCAATTTGCTTTTCCACTCATCTTCATGTCATCAGCAAATTTCATCACCCTACACTCAGTCCCCTCCTCCAGGTCATCTATATAAATGGTAAATAGCTGAGGCCCCAGCACCGATCCCTGCGGCACTCCACTAGTCACCAACCGCCAATCAGAATAGCATCCATTGAAACTAACTCTCTGCCTCCTATTAGACAACCAATCCTCTATCCATGCTAACACCTCACCCCCAACTCCATGCCCCCTTACCTTCTGAAGCAACCTTTTGTGCGGCACCTTATCAAACGCCTTTTGGGAATCTAAAAACACCACATCCACCGGTTCCCCTCAGATGATTCATGAAAAATTGGGCTTGCATCTGGTTTCTCACTTCTCCCCATGTTACCAGCCCCAATCTGCCACTGAAATCAGCCTCTTGCTAGGAGCAAGAGGATGGCTGGAACAGGCAATTGAGGCGGGCTGGGTGGTGAAGTGACAGGTTTGCCAGTACATTGTGTACGATTGTACACAGTGTACGGGGAGATCAGGGCACTCGCACAATGACCAGCTCAGCAACCAACTTCATGGTGTGAGTAGGCTCCGCCTACTCCCCCTGATGGCAAGAATCACATTTTGCCTCTTTTTTTCTAAGTGCCACGCGATTGTGACGGGGAGCTTGCCCAAAAATGGGTATGATTCTCTCCTGTTTTCATGCTTGTTTTGTACTTAGAATTCCCGTCATCCCCCCACTCCCCCCGCCACCATCCCCAGAAAGTTCCAGCAGCTGTTTTCCATTTCTACAGTTAGTTTTTACATAAAAGGCATGTAAGATATAAGACTGGTTATTGACTTGCTATCAGATTATAAACCAAAATGAAAATTATCCTTACACAGTGTACGAGGGCTTCTTTAGTGAGGGTGGAGGAATGGAGTGGGCTTTTAATGATGATATATGGACCACTGTATTTAATGTTTTTAAGGGTAGTTGGTGGGTGCTGAACAGACAGCAATAGAAAATATTGCGTCATGATTTTCAGAGATGGAATAACTGCACAAAAAAATGCTGGTCTGCGAGCCTCAGACCAGGAACAGTTCACCAGCTGATTGTATATGGGCACAGAACGTTGAAACGTGCTGAACTCGCTTCCAGGGTTTATGTGATTTTTCAGTATGTTTCACTCAAATTGGTTACTGAAGGCTAATTTAATTGCTTTACCCATTAGGTGGGGAGTCAAAGAAATTGTAATATAAAATAAATGCTCTGGATAATAGCAGGGTGATATCAAACAATTTAAACAGCTCGATGTCTAGCAATGAAAAGTAAGAGCATTCCAAAGGAACAAGCAGCAGAGACGGTGAAATTAAACACTTCTAGATGCTTTGTGGTTGTTTAGCATTCACCATTTCTCTCTGTAATTGGTGGCACCGCAACTTGGGAAGATAGAGAGTTATGCAGGAACAAAGCTTCAGATGCTAAGCTTTCAGGCAGCTCTGATCCAGTTGCTGGTTTAGATCTCTGTAGCTCAGCATTTTTTAGATGTGTTTTCTTTTTGAATTTTCCAACGAGTGCTTTCTCACTGAATATTCCCTAGCTCTTGGTTTCGCAGAAGACGTGTTGAAGAAATTTTCCCGTCCCGCCCACCATGGGAATCGTAGCGGGTGGGGGGGTGGCCGGGGGAGGCGGGGGGGGGGGGGGGGTTGGTGGAGGGTGGGGAGGCGGGGGGGGTGGTGGTTGGTGGAGGGTGGGGAGGCGGGGGGGGGTGGTTGGTGGAGGGTGGGAAGGCAGGGGGGGGGGTTGGTGGAGGGTGGGGAGGCGGGGGCAGCCATTCAAAGGGCCGTTAACCTCGGGCGGGATTTTCCAGTTTTGGGGTGAACGTGGCTGGAAAATCCCAGCCATCGTCTACCTCTTCCATTCTGATCTTGCGCTTCTCTCATCTTTGCCAAAGTTTTATACTGTACAGCAGTCAAAGCAACAACGTGTTTATTAATATATAATACTACTTCTTTTTGATTGTTTAATTTAAGAAAGCACATTCCTTGTATTGAAGATGCAATTTTAAATTATCTTAGACTATGATGTAAATAGGAAAATTTACTGGTGTAAAATCAAAGAGTTCTTCAGTTCTCATGTCCTGAGCAATGGAATGTTCTTACTTAATGTATCACCTTTAACTCTTTCTGTGCTATAATAGGATCTAAAAGATGAACAAAGCTTTCCCTTTTTGGTTTGATATGATTTAGACATGTTTAAAGGATAAATGTAAGTGTGAAAATACTATTCTTTCCACACTCAGTTAAGATGCTACCTGACATTGATTTGTTTTCTCATCTTGTGTTATGAAACCTTGCCTATCTTTGTGTGTGGAAATGGGATATTATGTGCTTTCCACAGTGTATTTTTCATGTAAGTTTATTTCCCTGCATTAACTTTCCTCTTCAAAACCTGTATTTCTTAAAATACAAACACACACGCACACGTACACACACACAAGTACACACACACACACACACACACACACACACACACATACACACACACACACATACACACGCGTGCACAAACTGCACAATTCTGTACACGGACTGTGAACAGAATTTAAACAATCACACAAAAAGCATGTTATTTCACAAAATAACCTTCTCAAGTCCCAGACCTCAGGTCCCAGCTACAGCATTGTTCCCAGTGGGCGACAGGATCACTCAGACTGGTTCTGCTTCAAATCTGCATTTCTTTCTGTCTGTGATTGTTCTTAAAAAAATAAATTCTACTCGGAATAAAAGGCTTCACTGCGTTATTGGAAATGAGAAGTCATTCTCTCTGTCTGCGTGATTTGATGCATGTGTAAATGTATTCTTCTCAATCAATATAGTCCCTGCTCTCTCTGAAAGCCATTTGCTGCAGAATTCCTCCGTTCTTCGGAAGCTTTTTTAAAAGTCCATCTTTTTGATGGTGCCTTTTGTTCCATTTCTCCCCTAGTCATTCCCTTCTTTTGTTCAGGAAATATATTATCCCCGTAAAGTACTTTGAGGTATGACTCTTAATGGAAGCTTTGGTTTAATTGTGGTGTGTGCTGTAATGGGTGGTTACGTTTTTAGTCATTTTGTAAAATAGTTTACGATATACTTCCCTCCCACACTCAAGTGTACAATGCTACACATTAAATGAAACACTCATTATCTTAATTACATTTTGCTGCCAATTCACAAACAAATATAGACAGATAAAATGTAATGTGCAGTGAAAAAGCAGAAAACACTCGAAATGTAGAGTAAGTCTGTCGGCATCTGAAAGTGAGATTAAATGAATGCTTCGGGTGTGACCTTCTTAACGTTTCATTAGAATAGAGTTATGTACAAAATCTCAGAAGTTATGTTTCCATTGAAGTTTATTTATTACTGTCACAAGTAGGCTTGCATTAACACTGCAGTTAAGTTAGTGTGAAAATCCCCGAGTCACCAGACTCCTGTTCGGGCACACTGAGGGAGAATTTAGTTTGGACTTAACCAGCATGTGGGAGGAAACCGGACACCTGGAGAAAACTCATGCAGACACAGGGAGAACGTGCAGACTTTGTACAGAGAGTGACACGAGCCAGGAATCAAACCTGGGCCCCTGGTGCTGTGAGGCAACAGTGTTAACCATTGCGCCACCGTGCAGTCCCATTACAGACTGGCTATTTCCATTATATTTTCTGTTTGTAATTTCACAGTTACAGGGATGAAATTGATCTTCCCCAAAATTGGTTCACGACAGCACATTTTACATCATGCCCAATAATGTTTCCCATTGCAGTCGGTGTGAAAAGGGTTGCTGATTTAGGACCAGCCATACAAATACCATGGCTACAAGAGCAGTTCAAATCTTGGAACACTGCAGCAATTAACACACCTCCTCACCACCGCTCCCCCCGCCCCACAACCTATCAACTGTCTAGAAGATACAGGTCAGGAGGGTGATGGAATATTTTCCACTTGCTTGGATAAGTGCAGCTCCAACAAGCTCTATTGGATGAAGCTCTGTTGCAACTTATCAAGACCCTTGCAGTACCCTCTATTATCTCAAAGGAGAAGGGCAGCAGATGCATAGGGATGCAGCTATCTTCAAGTTTCTCTCCAAGCTGTACACCATCTTGACTTGGAACCATTTCATTGTTCTTTCACTGTTGCTGACTCAAAATCCTGGAACTGTAGGGGTACAAAAAAGTGGCTCCTCACTATCTTTTCAAGGTCCATTAGAGATGGACAACAAAATACTGGCCTTGCTAACAATGTGTATAACCTATGAAAGAATAGGAAGCTGGTGAAGACCCATTTAACCCCTCTCCATATCTCCACATCCCTCCCCCACTCTCTTTAGCCATCCACCCCCAAGCAGTGTTTGCCTTGTTTTATTTTTTCTCTCCAGTATGTCTCACTGGGATGAAGAGCTACTACAATGAGAATGATGATTGATGAAGCGATTCATGATTGAGTTATCATCAATCTCATGGGTAACTGGTAGTGGTAGAGGCGGGTACAATTTTGTCTTTTAGAAAGCAATTGGACAGTTACTTGGATAAGATTGGCATAGAGGGTTATGGGCCAAACGCAGGCAATTGGGGCGAGCTTAAAAAACATTGGGCAGCATGAGCAAGTTGGGCTGAAGGGCCTGTTTCTATGCTGTAAATTTCTATGACTCCATGGTGTTATGGCTGACCATGGTATATTCAATTTAAAACAACTGCAGTGTTCTTCTCAAGACTTTAGATTATCTCTGAATCCCTGTTTATGATCTCAGGGTCACCTTGCAGGTAATGTCACTCATAAGAAGGTCATTCAGAAACATACAGGGTAAAATAAAGCAGAAGAAGAAAGCTTATGACGGTCACAAAATAGCTTATTGGTGTAGAAAACCTCGAGGTGTATTGAAAGTATGGGAGTGAAGTAAATAAGGAAATTAGGAGAGCAAAGAGAGGGCGTTAATAACTAAAATTGAAGAAAACTCTAAGGTGTTTTACCAGCACATTGAGGCAAGAGAACAAGTAAGGGAAGGATCGGGGCCAGCAGAGATGTTCGTGGTAACTTATGCATTGATGCTGAAGATGAGGGCAGGTGTCTGAATGAGTACTTTGTCTGTGTCAGCACTATGGAGAGGGATGATGCAGACATTCTGGTTGAAGAGGAAGAGTTTAAAATGTTAGATACAATAAGCATAGTGAGAGAGGAAGTACTGGAGGGCCTGATATTCTTCAAGGTGGATAAATCACCAGGATGGAATGTATGTTAGAGGGACTAAGGCAGGAAATGCACTGAGGATTATTTGGGAGTAACAGTAATGCCTCTTGAGCTGGCGGTGTGTGATATTATTTAGTATTTTTGGAATGTTGTTATTTGGAAAGTTGTTGTTTAAATCCCTGCCATGTCCTGATTCCCCATGGTTATTGTCACACTCTCATTCACTAAGTTCACTTTGGCCTCTGTCTTTTTTTTGTGTATTTAATGATATATTTAAGCACCCATTGTTCTACTCTCATCAATCTTCCTTGTAACTTTGTCAAAAATTTTCATTGTTAGTAAGACATGACCTTCTCCTAACAAAACTATGCTGACTGTTCCTGGTCAATCTGTGCCATTCTAAGTGATAGTTTATCTTGTTTCCAATAATTTGCCCATCTGCCCAACCCATAATTTTCTGGTTTATTCCTCACACCCTTATTTAAATAAGAGGAGAGGTTGAGTAAGTTGGGCCTGTTCTCACCAGAGTTTAGAAGAATGAGAGGTGACCTTATTGAGACGTACAGAATTCTCAGGGGACTTGACAGGGTGGATGATGAGAGGTCGTTTCCCCTTGTGGGAGAGTCTAGGACCAGAGGGCATAATCCCAGAGTAAATGTCTGTCCATTTAACGCAGAGATGAGGAGGAATTTCTTCCCTCAGGGAGTAGTGAATCTGTGGAATTCTTTAGCACAGAGAGCTGTAGGGGCTGGCTCATTAAGTTTGTTAGAAAGATTAGAGGGAACATGTTTTCACCCAGAGGGTGGTAGGCTTCTGGAATTCACAGCCTAAATTGATGGTTGAGGCTGAAATACTCAACTCATTTAAAAGGTACTTGGATCTGCGTCTGAAGTGCTGGAACCTGCAAAGACGACAGAGCAGGTGCTGGAAAATGGGATTAAAATGAGTAGCTGAGTGTTTAAAAAAATATATTTTTGTGGCTGGCACAGACACATGGGATGAATGGCCTTTTCCTGCACCATAACTTTTCTATGGTTCTGAAATTAGGGCAGGAGTGAACTATTGAGCTGCTCGAGTCATCTCCACCATTCAGTCAAATAAGGTGGCTGATCTTTTAACTTCGCAACATCTTCCTGAATTATCTCCATATGCTGTTGTTTCCTTTGTATCTTTCAACCTCTCTCCTGCGTACCCTTAACAATGACACAATCACAGCTCGCTGGGCTAATGAATGCCAAGCATTCACATTGTTTAAGTGAAGACATTGCTCCCCATCCCAGATCTAAACAGCTGACCCTTTATCCTGGGCTGAATTTTCCAGGTTAAAGTCCAACAGGTTTATTTGGCAGCACCAGCTTTTGGAGTTACAACTCCCACTCACCTGATGAAGGAGCACCGCTCTGAAAGCTTGTGTTGCCAAATAAACCTGTTGGACTTTAACCTGGTGTTGTGAGACTTCTTACTGTGCTTACCCCAGTCCAATGCCAGCACCTCCACACCCTGAATTTTCCAACCCTTCTTCCGGGATCATCCGGTCCAGATGATGTTGACTCCTCCTCCCACCCTCGGCTGATTCCCCCAGTGGGGAAAGAAAGGTGCGAGCCGTGCAAAATGCTGTAGAATTGGTGGGACTGGAAGACCCTGTCAACAGTCAATGGCAAATCTTGTCTGCTGCCCACCACCTGAGCCTGTAAACCGTACTCGAATCCCCTTAGCCAGGGAAAATATCCTCCCAGCATCTATTTGTGAAGTCCCTGAAGAACTTTCTACATTTCAATGAGGGCCACTCATTTTCTAAACTCTTGGCAATATAACCTCAGGCAATTCCAATATGCCAAAGGAAGTATGAGTATTTTATGATAATCATTCTTATTCAGCCTGACCTGAACCTCACTCTTCAAAGGCCTCATAGCACCAGGAACCTGGGTTCAATTCTGACCTCGGGTGACTGTCAGTGTGGAGTTTACACATTCTCCCCATGTCTGCATGGGTTTCCTCCGGTTGCTCCTGTTTCCTCCCACAGTCCAAAGATGTGTAGGTTAGGTGGATTGGCCACTTTAAATTGCCCTTCAGTGTCAGGGAGATTAGCAAGGTAAATATGTAGGGTTATGGGGTTAGGATCTGGGTTGGATTGTTGTCAGTGCAGGCTCGATGGGCCGAATGGCCTCCTTCTGTACTGTAGGGATTCTGTGAACTGATTATATTGCACATATATCTGAGAGAGTAAGAGCAAATATTTCACCTCAATATGGGGAAAGAGCAAAAGTCATTGTCTGTCACTGACTGTTGGTTTGTCACCTTTTAGCAATTTTCCTGGAGACCGTATCAGGGGGAAACAGAGATACAAGCAGTGGGGCAGCAACTGAAATGAGTACAAGGCCAAGTATGGCCAATTACCAGACTCTGATTAGAATATTTCAAGCAGCCTGGAGGCACTTCACAGTAACCACAGCACAGCAGCAGTCTCCAGGCAGCAGTCTGGAGGGTCGGGTGGGGTGGATCACAGACACCGACCGACCTAGATCCAGCTGTGGCCACAAGATACCCTGTGGTAGAGTTTTCCCACCGTAATCGTGGCCTGGCAGCTTAGCCCTTTTTTATTTGAGATTCTTGTGAAATGGCTGAGATGGTGGTCACAAGATGGAGGTGACCTCACCTGCAATGCAGGCTACCGCTTCTTCCATGCTGAAGGCCTTCAGCTTTGTGTGTCTCCCCCACCGCCCCCACACTCGTCCCCACGCACCACCCACCCCCCACCCCCCCACCCCCCTCCCCACCATCCCAACTTGGGTATCCAGGACACTCTCTGGTCACTAATTGGCCAATGCAGGGGAAAAACACTGCCCTCAGTTCATGGTTTTCCTCCATGATCTGCCTCTGCCCCTTCATTTCCCCTTCACTCTCACCTCCCCATGTGATTCCAGTGTTGGAGACCTGATACAAAATGCAAAAACCTGCTCTCGGCAGAGTTCAAATGATGGATACTTTGGTTGTGATTCTCCCATCTGCACCCATCACTTTTCTGACTGGTCCAGTTGGGAGATGTGCGTCTGCGCCTGTGGCCTTGAACGGGGATTTGTGCATTCACCGGGAATGCATGCACATCTCCCAGAGCCGGCGAACACTCACCGGTCAGAGCACCCTGGAAACCAGAGGGAAGGCAGCTAAGTAATTGAAATCTTTTTAAAATCTATTTAGTTAATTAATTATCGGGATCTTTCAGGTCCCGATCGAATCCCCCACCCAGCTGGGAGTTCTTCATTCTGGCGGAGTTCAGACTAGCTCTCCTCATTCGGGGAATTAGCGGGAGACTCTGCCAGAATGAGGAGGGCAAACGGGGCCCCAGGGGGTCGGGCAATGGGGGGCTGGTGCTCCCTGGGTATGGCAACCTTGGCAGTGCCAGTCTGTGCCCCTTGCACTGCCCTAGGGGCAAGTGCCCATGCCCAGGGGCAGTGCCAAGGGGGTGGGCCTATTGTGGGTGGGGCCTAGGGGCAATTGATGGTGGTAGGGAGTTCTGCTGCTATTCTGAATTGGGACCGGTCTGGGATGGAGGGAGGGCAGCGATTGGGGTGGGCTGTGGGGGGGTGGTTGATCTGTCAGGGAGGGGGTGTGGTCTGCCAGGGAAGGATGGGGGGGGGCCTGCCTCCAGGGGGGTCTGACCCCAGGTGGTCAGCAGGGGGAGGTTCTGCTGGGGTGAGGGGGATGAGGGGATCACCACTGCTGGGGGATGGGGCCTGGGCATTGGGGCGCTCTGGAAAGGGGGGGTGGTGGGGAGTGGGGGGGGGGGGGCGGTGTTGGTGTCAGGGCTGGCCCAGAAATTGTTGTGGGGACTGTGATCGGGCTGGAGGAGCAGCACTGTGGTGGTCCCAGGCTGGCCAGCAATTGAGCTAGCCAGCAAACGGTGAGACTGACTGATCAGGACCACTGCGCATTTGCAGAGTTCCAGAACTGTCAAACTCCAGCGTGAAAAGGCCCCCCTCCCCTGGGATTTTAATGAGATTCACGATGGGGGGCCTCTTTAGTACAGACTGCGGAGATTCAGGTGAGAAGCTGAATTGTCACAACTGGTGTGGTCTAGAACAGCTTTGCCACTAATTCAGCACTTCTGGGAGAACTGCCTCCCTTGTCTCTTGCCATCCATATATGAATCAATGATGGATCCTGGCCCTTTAAGCTGTTGCATGTGTTTCTATTCTGGCTGCAGAATGGCATTCCCACTCACAAACCAACCACACGTAGCAGCATGAGGGAGTTCATTAATATCATGTCCAAAAGGGCCAGTGATTTTGTGTGATTCATCACGGACCCTGAGAGCCAGGTAGCCAGAGCTATTGGATCCAGCTCCATATCTTCCTCAGGTAGAAGGATCACATACATGTCCTGATGTGGTGCTGTGTGTTGTAAAATGCCTTTATGGGATAGCGGTATGACAGCACCAGAAGAGAAATATGATCCACTTTTGCTTTTGCTTTGAACATGCACATATCTGGATGGAGATCAGACTGCTCCATTCTGCATCTTGGGTTATCACCATTGTGTAGAGCCCATTGCCAGAGTGACAGGATGCTGGTCTGAGCATATATCCAGCAGTCACTGATTGTACTGCTGGACCTGGCTCTCCATGGTGGAAGCCACGTGTGCTGGAGATATGACAGACCTCATGCCTTAGATGGCCTATTCTACCTTTCACTCAAGGCTGTGTGTAACCTTCAACATCAGTGCCAGATTTTCATTGTCTGGCCATGCGTCTCTAATAGGGTTCATCCCCTACATGGGGCTCAGCATAGGCCTAGTCCCACATACTCCTCCAACTGTCAGCAACCCTGACTGTCAAATCCTCTATCAGCTGCTGTGACGTATCTCTGAAGTGTTCCCTAGTTTGTGACACTGAGCCTAATTGCGAATGCATTCCCAACAAGGTGATTGTCTTTGCACTGCTGAAGGGTATGAGGGAAAGATGTAATGGTTCAACCTCCACCTGCTCTGTGTCAACATCCACAGAGGTGGAGTTCTGGCTTGCGGCAGACTGTGGCTGATCTACAAGGACCTGTATTGGAGAACACAAAGAATTAACTTGAGATAATGCACAATCCCATGTCCCAATGCAGTGTCACAGTGTCTGCTGTTTGTTGGCTTGGCAGTCCGGCCTCACCATCTGCAGCTGAGAATCTATCCTACTTTCTGGCCAGACTGTCCACCTTCTCCTTAGGGTGGGTCAATATGTTGAGATCACCATCAGTCTTCAAGCACTCCCTGACATTAGGCAACCTTTTATCTTGCTCATTTTATGGTTGCAGCAGAATTTGAACTGTCAAAATATCAACTCAGGCAGCCAGACTGGTGCTGCTGGATTGTAGGCACTGTCGGCCTGTCTGTGTGTCTTAAAAATATGGACCCTGGACCTTTGACCCATTGAGGTAACAGCAGGGTCATCAGCCTCCCGGCTCCGCTCACCACACCACTGGTTTCGATTCTGAATATCTAATTGGCTGCCTCCACATGGCAGAAGCCTCATATACTTCCAGCCCCACAACCAGAACCTTGATGTGGCGCTTGCTGAACCATGTTCCACCTTTAATCTGCTGCCCATTTAGTTCCCAACTTTCTTCCCGCACCTGGGAAGCTGACAATTCACCTCCTGCAGAGTTAAATGCATCCCGTCCTGTCTCGTATCATGCACCCAGGAATTTCACGCGATCCACCCATTATCTGCAATGTGTGGTAGGGGTGGAGGATGAAGGTTTCTAGTGGCTGTGAGAAACAGAAATGCAGACAAGTGTCGAATTCTCATCAGGATCTCATTTGAATAGTTTTCTCCATTGCCTGGCTGACTATTGTGGATCCCTTTATGGGATTGGATCATGGCATCACTCGAAAGAAGTGCGTTGTTTGATCTAGTTTTAGTTACACTTTTGCTTAGTGCAGAGCACAACCCAGACAGCTCTGCTGCTGATGTGTCTTCAGGCTTTATACCTGGGTATATCTATTCTCATGTACCTAGTCTCAATAAATGAACCCACAATGCGTTTACACAATCCCTTATCAGGAATTGGTGCCTTAAAAGCATAGCACAGATAATCAGCCAGGTTGAGAGGCTAGTTACCTGTGTCGGGTAGACAGCAGCCAGTAGGAGGAAAACAGAGATTCAGAACGGTCTTCAGATTGAGTGAAAGGAGGGATTTTGGATCCTGGAGAGTGAATGCAAGTTTGCTTGAGGGAACCAGAAATCAAACTTCATCCAAAACCTAATTAGCAAAAATTGGACTCTAAAAGTCTGACAAAAATTTGAGGCAGGAACCTTACTATCAGTTTGAATTAACTGAGCTGCTTCTCCAGAGCAAGTTAATCATTCACCACCTCTACCATTAACTCCCACCCTCCCCCCACCCCACCACCCCCATCCAACCCATCTCCATATAAACTGGAAATGGGCCCTTTCACAGCAGGCTGCAGTGAGGATTCAGACTAATGAAATTTTAGCCTCTCCCTCCCCCCTGTTTTCCCGCTTTCGTGGGCAGGGAAGAGGTAACAAATTCCCTCCCCACTTGGCTCAGACTTTGACCTGTGGCAATGAAGTCAGGGTAAGCACAGCAAAGGTACATTATTGGGACACATACACCATATTGCCTTTGGTTCCATCATTGTAAGTTTCCCAATTTGCACTTTCTGTAAAAGATTCATTCTCAGATATCGGTGCTGAGGACAAAACCAGCATTTATTGGTCATCCCTAATTGCCTTTGAGAAGGTGATGTTGAGCTGTCTTCCTGAACTGTTATAATCCTTGTGGTGAAGGTGCTATTAATTAGGTCAGGGAGAGTTTCAGGATTTTGACCTGAACCTTGCAGCACATAACTCTCAATCTACCACTTTCCCCCTTGCTTTCTTTTCCTCTGGGAACACATTCTCTCATTAACTGCTTTAAGCATAGTAAATTTTCCCTTACTGATACTCCAGCCTCTTTCCTCAGGAGAGAAATCCTTCCCACAGATGTGTTCTGCACAGGAACTGTTTCTTGTTTTCTCTCTCAGTGAGTCTGGGGAATGATGGAAGAGTTGATAGATTGATCAACTCCCGCCTTCTCCCTCTGCGAGTGCAAGTATTTTGAATGTCAACACATTGTTCATCTGCCAGATGCAAACTGAATTCTGCAGAGTTCTGGATAAACAATATAACTGCACTCAGAGTCAAACTTGTTGTAAGCGGATATTTCATGGTCATTCAGAATAATGCCTGACAGGCTGATGGGTTTATCTGGTAGGTGTTTGATTGTTGCAAAATCTCATTAACTCTGTGTGTTGTTAACTAAAAACACTACTCAAAAGCAACAAGTTTTGGATTGTTTATCCTCCACCTTGAGTTCCATTCATTTACAACTGTTCCTCATGTCAATGTATTGAAGTAATGTTGATATAACAGTGCTAGGCCATTTGTAGAAATTATAGAAACCCTACAGTGCAGAAGGAGGCCATTCAGCCCATCAAGTCTTCACCGACAAGAATCTCATGTCAGGCCCTATCTCCACAATTTAGCCTGGCCAATCAACCTACCCCGCACATCTTTGGATTGCAGGAGGAAGCCGGAGCACCTGGAGGAAACCCACGCAGACAGTGACCCAAGCCAGGAATTGAACCCGGGTCCCTGCAGCTGTGAGGTATCAGTGCCAACCACGGCCACCATGCTGCCCCAAATGTGAATTCCCATACTGGGAGTCGAAAATTTACACACTGGGAGTCAAAATCAATAATAATTTAATCGACATTATGAATGAGGCATTTAATTATTCTGTTATTCATCAGTGCGCAGTACATATATCCTTACGTCGATTAAAGAAATAACAAATCGTCCTTCTTCAGGATGTTCCATTGCGGTTACAGACAGCGCTGCAGACTGGGAAACACGAAGGTCCATTAGTAACATTTAACCACCTAGTCCCTTGGAGTTGGCAAACTGTTTTGACAAGTTTTTGAAAGAAGATTTGGTAAGAACTTGCCCAAGCCCTGGAGGTCTCACTTGGGTAGTTTTTGGGTGGCACTTGGGTAAGAAGTGGGACGCGATATTGCCAGAAAGGGGCGATTAAGCCAACATGCTGGGCTGGCAGCCAATTAGAGACAGTGGGACAGCATTCCGCATCGCCAGCCCCATCAGAGGGCAGGCAGCTCTGGAGCCTTGGCTGCACTCAAAGAGGTGCCACTACTGAGGCAGCAAGGACAACATGAGGGCACTTCCATTTTGAGGCACCCTATGAAGGTGGGCATTCAATAAATTGTGAAGCAGGTAGGACACACAGTACAGGGTGGGTGGAGGGGGGACCCCTTTGGTGGCAGTGTTGGGCTGACAGGATGTGATTGGCTGCTGGCAGCCCTCTGCCTGTGCCACAGAGCTTCCATGTAATTGGCAGCCTCCCATAGTGGTCATGGGGCTGCTCTGCCATTGACCAAATACAGGCAACCAGGAACAATCACCCTTAAATTGTCCATTGCTTATTCGGATAACAAGCTGCTCGCAATCCTACCAATGGGAAACTTTCTCAATCAGCATTTTACTGATCCTCACACCTCCATCCCCCACACCTCGCTAACTGGTAAAATTTCAGTGGGCTTTTAAAACAAGAATCAGGACAGATAGCAATATTAATACTGTGAGCTGCAACTTCATGAACCAGTCCACGATACCTTTCCTCTCAAAGAAACATTGGCTAGAAAGTCTACCATTGAAGCTTTTGCATGTGTGGATGGCAAGTGCTTAGCATTGCTGCCTTGCAGCGCCAGGGACCAAGTTCAATTCCAGCCTCGGGTCATAGTCTGTGTGGAGTTTGCATGTTCTCCCCATGCCTGCATGGGTTTTCCCTGGGTGCTTCGGTTTCCTCTCACAGTCCAAAGATGTGCTGTTTAGTTTGATTGGCCATGCCAAATTGACCGTTAGTGTCAGGGGGATTTGTAGGTTAAATAGTGAGATTAGTGGATTAGGTCCTGGGTGGGATTGTGGTCAGTGCTGACTCGATGGGCCAAGTGGCCTCCTTCTGTAGTGTAGGGATTTTATGTGTGCAAGTTTTATAGCAGCTAATGTGGAAATTAAAAGTAGCATGGCTTGATTAGAGTTGGAGAAGAACAGGCTGCATTACTGTTGATGAACATTTCCAATCTTTCCCATAGGAAATCATTTGCATCCTGCAACATTCTGTATAGGATATCCTGGTGTCTTTCTGATTGGGAAATGATTTGCTGAGACACAGCAATACTATCCATTCAAAAAAACAACTCATTCATGGATTCTTGATTTTGAACCAAAGGCGTGATGGAGAAAAGCCTCCCCTAGCCTCGGGAAGGTGAAATATTGCTCCCTGTGTATCCTTCCTGAAGCAATTAGGAGCAGCATTTTCCTGCTGCTTCCCCATGTTGACACAAAGTACAGCCAAGCTAGAGTGTGAATTCATGTACAGCAACAATGTTAATATGGTACAGAGGGGATGAGTCTGAGCTACTTGGAAAGTGAGTTTCACATTGTACTGCCAAAAGCTTTTCAAGTCATGGAAACAACCTTTCTAATTATCTGAAGACACATTCAGCCTAGATCAGTCAGCGATTCAAAGGTGTTTTCTCCCCCACTGTTATTGTGTGGTCATTTTTATTAGTACAAGCAGCAATTATGTCCCAGCAATCATAAATCTAATATATATATCTTATGTGATTTCCTAACTAACTTCGGCAAGGAGGTTTCTTGGTTTGTCTGACTACCAATTATGATTGCGAGAAATAGAAATTAATTCCTGCACTACATTTTCATAGAGTCAAAGAATCATACAGTGCAGAAGAGGCCCTTCGACCCATCGAGTCTGCACCGACACACGTGAGACACCTGGCCACCCGCCTAATCCCATTTATTTAAATGTTTATTTAAATGACCTAATACTTTTGGGATGTAATTGATTATTTAAACAATACTTATTTTTACAAAGGAATGTAGCCAAAAACTCAGAATGATCAATTATATGTGTGTGTGCGCCTGTATTTGTGAGCATTGTGCATTCATGTGTGTGTGTGTGTGTGTGTGTGTGTGTGTGTGTGTGTGTGTGTGTGTGTGTGTGTGTGTGTCACCATTACCTAATTTAGAAACATGAACTGTTTTAAATATGAACATTGGTTAACAGATCTTAGTTGGATAATTGGTGAATGCATCATAGCTTCTAAAAGAATGAAACTGAAGCTAAGAAATCAATATCCTCTTTGCTGCTCCTATTTTTACTATTGGTAAATTATAGACTGAGATAGCACAGGGGTGGATATTTGGCCCATTGTGCCTGTGCTGGGGCTTTGAAAGATATCCAATTAGGTCCACTTAACCTGCTCTTTCTCCTCAACATTGCAAAGGTTTCTCCTTCAAGCATTCACCCAATTTCCTTTCGAAATGGTGATATTGATTTTAGATAACAACTTTTTTAAAAAATGCCCTGTTCTAATGTAAGTGTCCTTTTTTATTTATCGAGACCATAAGATCTATTAAATCTATCTCTTCACCTCTGCAAATGTAGAATTATATATATATGTGTGTGTGTATATATAGAACATTTTACAATTAAATAAAAATGCAGAAAGCTTTGTGGAGTGTCATTTTTTTTTAACCTGGCCTGCCTCTTTAAGTAGGCACTGCATATCTCTTGACAGGGAGTCTATTTGAGGGAAGTGTGGGACAGGGAGGCTGTATGAAATGACAGAACAGGACTTTGCTGTACCGAGCAGCAGTTGGGAGCTTGGGCTGCAGCCATCAGCAGCAAGGAGGTAAGAAAGGGGCAGGTGTAAAAGAAGGACAAAGAGGGATTTATTACCTGCAAGCTCCTCCTCTTGATTATCACAGAATTATAGAATCCCTACTGTGCAGAAGGAGGCTATTCGGCCCTTCGAATCCACACTGACTTTCTGACAGAGTACCTTTCCCAGGCCCTCTGCCCCGCCCAATCCCACACATTTCCCATGGCTAATCTCATCTAACCTACGCATCTCGGGACACTAAGTGGCAATTTAGCACGGCCAATCCACCTAATCCTCACATCTTTGGAGTGTGGCAGGAAATCTGAGCGCCCGGAAGAAACCCACACAGACACAGGGAGAATCTGCAGACTTCACGCAGGCAGTCGCCTAAGGCCAGGATTGAACACAAGTCCCTGGCGCTAACCACTGTGCCACTGTGCTGCTCATCATATGAATGCCTAAGGGAGTGAGCACAGACAGGATAAGAAGGTGCTTCTACTTCCTTTGAATTTCGAATCAGGTATCAGCAAATCATCTTCACTCTCATTTCACATTCCAACCACAAACAAAGAAACATTGGAATTAGGAGAAGGAGTCGGCAATTCAGCTAATCGAGCCCACTCCGCCATTTAACATGATCGTTGCTGACCTTATCCTGGTCTCAACTTCACTTTCCTGCCTGCTCCCCATAGCCCTTAATCCCGCTTTTCATCAGAAACATATCTATCTCTTTCTTGGTCTGTTGACTGATTCTGCCTCCACTGCACTCTGGAGCAGTAATTTCCACAGATTCACAACCTTCTGAGAGAAAGAGTTTCTCCTCATCTCAGTTTTGGACCTACCTCCCCTCACTCTATATCTATAACCTCTTGTTCTAGACTGCCCACAAGGGGGCACATTTGATCAATCTCCACTTTATCACAGAATCACAGAATACTGCAGTGCACAAGAGCTCCTTCGACCCTTCGAATTTTCAGCGACGCATGAAATGCCCTGACCTGTCCACCTAATCCCATTGCTAGCAAGGCCCACAGCCTTGAATGTTATAAAGAACAAAGAACAACACAATGCGGGAAACAGGCCCTTCGGCCCAACGAGCCCACGCCACCATTTTAACATTGTGAGTTCCCTCTTCCAGCCATGACCCTTGTCTACGCTTATGACACTCCACATTGGCATGCCAAGTACTCATCCAGGAACTTTTTAAAGGATGTGAGGCATCTCACCTCCACCACCCTCCCAGGCAGTGCATTCCAGACCATCACCACCTTCTGAGTAAAAAAGTTTTTTCGTAAATCTCCCCTAAACCTTCCACCCCTCACTTTTAATTCATGTCTCATTGCAATTGACCCATCAACTAAGGGGAACAGCTGCTCCTTGTGTATCCTGTCCATGTCCCTCATAATCTTGAACACCTCAATCAGGTTGCCCTTCAGTCTTCTCTGCACCAATAAAAACAACCCAAGCCTATCCAACCTCTCTTCATAATTTAAATGTTCCACCCCAGATAGCATCCTGGTGAATCTCCTCTGCACCCCCTCCGTTGTATTCATGTCCTTCCTATAATGTGGTGACCACAATTGCACATTGTACTCTAGCTGTGGCCTCACCAAAGTTCGATACAACTCCATCTTGACTTTTCTGCTTTTGTATTCTATACCCCAATTGATAAAGACGAGCCTTTTTCACCACCCTATCTACCTGCCTTTCTACCTTCAGAGATCTATGGACAAACACGCCAAGGTCCCTTTGTTCTTCAGAACTTGCTGGTGTAAGACATTTCCTTCCTTGTCAAATTACACTTTCCAAAGTGTGTCACCTCACACTTTTCAGGGTTAAATTCCATCTGCCCATTTGACCATCTTGTCTATATCTTCCTGTACCCTAGACACTCAACCTCACTCTTAACCATCTGGCTAATCTTGGTGTCATCAGCAAACTTACAGATCCTACCCCCCTACATAGTCATCTATGCCATTTATATAAATGACGAACAATAGGGGGCACAGCATGGATTCCTGTGGTATGTCACTAAAGTAGCCATCTGTCATCACCCCCTGTCTCCTACCGCTAAGCCAATTTTGAATCCACCTTATCAGATCACTGTGTATCCCATGTGCATTTGCCTTCTTAATCAGTTTCCCATGTGAGACTTTGTCAAAGGTTTTGATTAAATCCATGTAAGCTACATCAACTGCACTACCCTAATCCACACACTTGGTTACATGCTCAAAAAATTCAATCAAATTTGTTCAGCATGACCTCCCTCTGACAAAACCATGCTGTCTATCCCTGAGCAAACATTGCCTCTCCAAATGGAGATAGATTCTCTCCTCCAGAATCTTCTCCAGTAGTTTCCCAACCACAGACGTGAGACTCACTGGTCTTTAATTCCCTGGCTCGTCTCTACAACCTTTTTTAAATAGTGGCACCACATTAGCTGTTCTTCAGTCCTTTGGCACCTCCCTGGTGGCCAGGGAAGAATTGAAAATTTGGGTCAGAGCCCCTGCAATTTCCTCCCTTGCCTCCCACAATAGCCTAGGATGCAATTCATCAGGACCTGGAGCTTTGCGCGATACCTTGTCACTCCCTATGATAATTTTCTCTGGAGTCTCATAGTCTCTCTCCCCAGGTTCCATAACTACCTCCTCATTCTCATGGGTAAAGACAGATGTGAAATCATTATCATTTTATATCAATATCATTTTATATCTGCCAATTAGATCCCCCTCATTCTTCCGAACTCCAGCGATTACAAGCCTAAGTGATTCAGCCGGTTCTTGCATGGCAGCCCTTTCATCCCTGGAATCAATCTGGTGAACCTCCTCTGAACTGCCTTCAGTGGCAATAAGTAGGATAGCCAACTCAATAGGCTCCATGATCCTTCAGACTAGAAAAGAAGAGAAAACCACAGTGAGCTCTACGAATTTGTGAGGAAACCCTGACTCTCATCCCTCACTTCCTCTGGGCCTACGACCCAATGGCAGCACACTCAGTAGGTACCTCAATGCCATCCCTCGCACCCCCCACTCGGATACTGTAGGCACATCTCCACATTGGTCCCTGTCAACTTCAGCAGGATGCAGCGTGTAGATCCATCAAATTCCCACATTGTCCCAGACCCCAAGCCCCGCCAAAGAAACCTGGCATCACATTATCTGACAGGTACCTGCACAGTGTCCTGTGTTCGCTTCCTGGTGGGGGAGTTCGCCAATGCACCCAGTCGTGACCTCGATTGGGGTGCGTAATGATAGACATCCCCTTGCAGAGGGGTTCAATTCGGTGTTATCCATGTGATGATGCAGCTTTTCTGGGCATGTCAGCTCAATGCTTGTGACACGCATTAAAAGGTGCCCTCCACTAAAAGGCTGTGCTGTTTGGCTGCACAGAATTTATTGTCATAACCACTAGTAAGGGGAGGCCCCGGGATGGCTGTTCAGCCGAGTGTCTGCCTCTTGTGGCAGATGAGGCGCAGCTGAATCATGAGACCAGCAGTTAGTTTATCCAGCGCATTCCCAGAGTGCACCCTGTTTCCCCAGGTCACAAGGGATGCAGGACTGAGCAGCCTTCCATGATCCATTGAGAGTACCGTTACACGCAAGCACCGGGACAATAGGTTTTTGGACTGCCAGACATCTTCTCCCCTTTGTCCTCACACCCCTGCCTGAGCGTGGCTTCCAATCACACTGCAATCACCCTCCCGTGAGCGCAAGGCCCTTCAGGCCTCATGTGGGGATTTGCAGCCCATTACTGACTTGCCCATTCTGCCCATGCAGCCTGGCCTTTTATGGGACCCCACCAGGGTAATGCACAGTTGCCCCCAGTGCTGAGCCTCTTGTTTTCAAACCCTCCCAGACAGTCCCACTGAGGTCAGGCACTTCCTCAGCTGCGATATGACAGGAACCCAGGAAGGAGGACATGGGAAGTGAAGTCAGCATACCAGTGTTCATAACCCCTTTAAAACAAGGGGTGCCCCAACATGAAGGGAAGGTAAGGCCTGCAAATGACTCCTGTGGACACCTCCCCAAAAAATGATGATCCTGGAACCCCATCTTCAGCCCGGAGTTGAACTTATCTGGGTCCCCTGCATTGTCTCTAGTCCCCCCCTTGAGCAATGAACACCGTGGAGCGCTTACCTCTGAAACCTCCCTGTGAGGTAAAGGTGGAAGCTTCACACTTCTGTTGTAAGGTCTTCATCAGGCCTTCCAAACCCACTTCCTGACACCGGGGCATCTCACAGGCAATGGGAGGAACAGTGTGGCACGGCTACATCAGTGTCATCTGTAAGTCGGCTGGGGTCCTCCAGGTCTTGGCCCCCAGGGCATCACAGGCCAAAGGGTACAGAACGCAGCTGATGTGCATCCTGGGGAATCACCTAGACAAAACCACATAACACTAAAAATGTTTTACCGTCACCAAGAGGTTGTCAGGTTTGGGCTGTATGCCCTGTAAATAATCAGTAGCAAATGTTATTGCACCCCACAATGGGGGACAAATGGGGGGGGTGGATTTGAGACCAGGGAGAGATCAGCTATGACCTGATTGAATGGCGGAGCAGGCTTGAAGGGCTGAATTTGTTTACTTCTGCTCTTAATTCCTGTGTTCCTGTGCTCATATTGCAAGGTGGCACAGTGATTAGCATTGCTGTCTCACAGCACCAGGAACCCGATTCAATTCTAGCCTTGGATGGTTGGCCACGGTCCGAAAGATGCGCTGGTTAGGTGCATTGTCCATGCTGAATTCTCCGTCAGTGAACCCGAACAGGCGCCAACTATTTTCACAGTAACTTTATTTGCAGTGTTAAGGTAAGCCTATTTGTGACACTATTAAATAATCTTTTAAGAAACTATTGTCAGACAAATTATTTAGCCAAACCAGATGCAGAGCTGAGCCAACAAATTCTGACTGAGGACTGGGTGCTATCAATTGAGCTCAATTCTGTCTATTTTTTCATGGGATGGGAACACCAACAAATTGCTCTTGAACTGGCTAGGCCATTGCAGGGGGCAGTAAGAGTCAACCACATTGCTGTAGACATGTAGGCCAGATCATGAAAGGATGGCAGATTTTCTTCCCAGATGGGCTAATGCTTTCATGGCCATTATTTAAATTCCCGATTTTTCTTGGATTCAAATTCCACCATCTGCCAATGGTGATGGTACCAATTAAACCCGTTGGACGTTAACCTAGCATTGAGAGACTCCTAACTGTGCTTACCCCAGCCCAATGCTGGCATCATCACTTTCCCTGACTCCAGTGATTCCCAAAAGATCACTGCTAATGCCTTCACAATCTCAAAGAACAAAGAAGAATCACTGAAGAGATTGCTGAAGAGGTCTCTGGAACGTTACCCTGCGTGTCTGGATTAATACTCCAGTGATAAAACCACTACATCACCATCTCCCCAGACCTGCCAACAAATTTATGGGGAACCAAATAACTATGTCGACAAGCTTTTCCTTTTCCGTGTAAAAAATTACCTTCTCTACAAGTCTACGTGATTATGAGAGTTACGGGCAGTGTGGATAGTCAGAAGCTTTTTCCCAGGATGGAAGAATCAATTACGAAGGGACATAGGTTTAAGGTGCGAGGGATAAGGTTTAAAGGACATGTACAAGACAGATTTTTACACGGAGGGTGTTGGGTGCCTGGAACTCACTGCAGGGGGAGGAAGTGGAAGTGGATACAATAGTGACTCCCAAAGGGTGCCTTGACAAATACATGAATAGGATGGTACTGGAGGGATATGGTCTCCAGAAGGGTAGGGGGTTTTAGTTGAGTCGGGAAACATGGTCGGTGCAGGCTTGGAGGGCCAAAGGGCCTATTCCTGTGCTGTAACTTTCTTTGTTCTGATTTTTTTTTAAATGTTGCCTACTGATGTGGATGCATAGTATGTGTACGGACTTCTTTCAGCGCCTATGTTATAGGGTTCTGCCAATTGTGTAGCCAGAGACCTGGGGAGAAAAAGTGGGTGTTGGCAGCACAAGTGGTTTCCTCCCTGCAACAAAATGGGTCAATGACTGCAGAGTGTATGGCGCAAGAAAGGAAAGTGCCTTAAACAAGGTGAAAACAGTGGAAATACTCCCAAGAGAATCAGGAGCCAGAGATGAATATAGTGGCCATTACTAAGGAGAAGGTGCTAGGGAGGCTGAAGGGTCTGAAGGTGGCTAAATCATGCATACCAGAGCTCTCAAATTGATTGCTGAAGAGATGGTGAAGACATTAGCAGTGATCTATCGGGAATCACTGGGGTCAGGGAAAGTGATGATGCCAGCGTTGGTTTGGGGTAAGCACAGTTAGAAGTCTCACAATGCCAGGTTAAAGTCCAACAGGTTTATTTGGTAGCACAAGCTTTCAGAGTGTTGCTCCTTCTTCAGATGAGTGAAGAAGGAGCCAGACCCCAAAAGCTTGTGCTATCAAATAAAACTGTTGGTCAGGAAGAGTCCCCGAGGACTGGAAAATAGCTAATGTAACACCCCTGTTTAAGGACGAAGGGAAGCAAATGATGGGAAATTAAAGGCCAGTTAGCCTGACCTCAGTTGTTAGTAAGATTTTGGAGTCCATTATTAAGGGTGAAATTTCGAAATACTTGGAAGTGCATTGTAAAATACCACAAAGTCAACACGGTTTCATTAAGGGGAGGTCATATCTAATAAATCTATTAGAATTTGTTGAGGAGGTAATGTGCAGGCTAGACAAAGGAGAACCAGTGGATGTTATCCATTTGGATTTCCAGGGGCATTTGATAAGGTGCCATACAGGAGGCTGCTGAATAAGATAAGAATCCATGGTGTTCGAGGCATGGTGCTGGCATAGATAGAAGATTGGTTAACAAGTAGAACATAGAACATTACAGCACAGTACAGGCCCTTCGGCCCTCGATGTTGCACCGACCAGTGGAACCAATCTAATGATCCTCAAACCTAAACTATTCCAATATTATCCATATGTCTATCCATTGACCATTTGAATGCCCTTAAAGTTGGTGAGTCCACTACTGCTGTAGGCAGGGCATTCCAAGCCCTTACTACCCTCTGAGTAAAGAATTTACCTCTGACATCTGTCCTATATTTATCACCCCTCAATTTAAAGCTATGTCCCCTCGTGTTAGCCATCACCATCTGAGGAAAAGGCTCTCACTGTCCACCCTATCTAACCCTATGGTCATCTTGTAGGAGACAGAGAGTGGGGATAAAGGGGTCCTTTTCAAGATGACAGCTGATGATTGGTGGAGTTCTATAGCAGTCAGTGTTGGTTCACAATTTTTCTCTTTATACAGCAAAGATTTGAAAAAGGAACTGACGACACTGTGGCCATGTTTGCAGATGATACAAAGATAGGCAGAGGAACAGGTAGTATTGAGGAAGTGGGGAGGTTGCAGAAGGACTTGGACAGATTAGGAGAGTGGGCAAAGTAGTTGCAGATGGAATACAAAGTGGGAAAGTATGAGGCTATGCACCTTGGTAGGAAGAATGGAGGCTAGACTATTTTCTAAATGTGGAGAAAATTCAGAAATCAGAGTTCAAAGGGACTTGGGACCCCTAGTCCAGGGTTCTCTCAAGCTTGAGTTGCAGGTTGAGTTGGTAGTTAGGACAGCAAATGCAATGTTAGCCTTCATTTTGAGAGAACTAGAATGCAAAATAAGGGATGTACTGCTGAAGCTTTACAGGGCTCTGGTCAGACCACATTTGAAATATTGTGAACAATTTTGGGCCCTGTATCTAAGGAAGGATGTGCTGACCTTGGAGAGGAGCAGGGGTTCATGAAATACATCCCAGGAATGAAAGGCTTGACATTTAAGGAGCATTTCAGTGTCTGGGCCTGTACTCAATGGAGTTTGGAAGGATGAAGGGCGACCTCCTTGAAACATAGAGAATAGTGAAAGGCCTGGATAGAGTGGACGTGGGGAGAATGTTTCCATTAGTAGGAGAGACTACGATCTGAGGGCACAGTCTCATAATAAAGGGACAACTCTTTAGAACCAAGATGAAGAGGAATTTCTTCAGCAGCAGGTGGTCAATCTATGGAATTCATTGCCACAGAAGGCTTTGGAGGCCACGTCATTGAGCGTTTTTAAAACATAGATAAGTGGTTCTTCACTGGTAAGAGTATCAAAGGTTACAGAGAAAAGGCAGGAGAATGAGAGTGAGAAACATATCAGCCATGCTTGAATGACAGAGCAGACTTGATGGGCCAAATGGCCTAATTCTGCTCCTATATTTTCTGGTGTTATGATCAGGCAGCATCTGTGCTGAGTGTAGGGTTGCTAAGCACCGTGATTGTGCTGGGATATAGTTTTACGTTTATTTATAAGTATCACAGTAGGCTTAGCCCATTTGGTTCACTAAGGGAAGAAAATCTGCTGTCCTTTCATGATCTGGCCTACAGATCCACAGCAGTGTGGTTGACTCTTACTGCCCTCTGAAATGGCCTAACCAGTTTTTCACTCAGTGTAAGATTCGGGGACAAGGTCTGCCCCCGCTTGGCCAGCTCACTTGGCAGCCATTTAACAACTATTGGGTAGTTATTGGCATGCTGTGGGCCTACATCAGGGATGGTAGTCTCGTCTCCAAGACTGCAAGACAAATAAATCCCTGCAGCACCACTAGTGGGACTGCAGCCAGTCCTGAAGTAGGCATTCAGAAATGAAGGCAGGGATTTAAGGCAAGTCTGGGATATAACCAAGCCCCAGAGAGGGCAGCGAATTGAATAGGTGTGGAAGTATTTGATGGTGTGAACACAGCAAAGCAATTGGGGAAAAGCGAGGGTTGGGAGAACCTCTAAATTGGTAACAGGAGTCCTGTAAAGGGTGGCACCCCACCTCTGGACAGCCAACCAGCCCATCCAGTGAAATCTGTAGACATGGCTTCGGCCTTTCCTGCCACAGGTAAAATCTGAGCGATAATGGGGGAAGAGGCTGAGGTCACAACTGACCTGCGGATGAGTGGGTGATCCTCCCAACATCTTCCCACACTGCTGGTAAAATAGCGGTGATGTGGGGACAAATAAGTGGCCGCACGCACTCATAGCATGGAGCCCAATTTACCAAACCACCCACCAACTGACAATCACAACCCCCCCCGACTACTGTTGTTAGCGATGAAGGATTCCACAAGTGAAATATTCCGTCAGCCTTAACTGTTCAAACTGACTTTGATTCTTAACAATGTTTTCCTTTAAAATTGATGAGACCTCACAATACTCTGACTATAATAGGAAAATTCCGTAACCATGGAAGCTTTTCCAGCTATGACGACATAGTCAACAAAAGCAGATATGCACTTCATTTCCGCTTGGGTCAATGTGTTGCGAACACTGTCGATCTTAGTGCTGTTTAGCGTATTGCTTGCCTTTTTCTTTCTCAGTAGTTTTTAGAGTTATTGGAAAAGCGTTAATTGAAGTGGAGTGAAAGAACAACCACTGCGGGAGCGTCACGCAGGTTTTGCGTGAAGAGCTTTCAGGTATTTTGAAATCACTCAGAGTTGAGCAGAATTTGTCAAAGTTGGAATGTTAGGTCAAATTCAGATGTGGGAGAAATGGAAACATGAATGCCAGTGAGAGTGATCCTGTCTGCATTGTGGCAATTGGTATTGGCTCCCCACAACCAAAAATAAATTGGCCACTTTTGTGTCTGAATTGGGGCAAATGGAAAATGTTTCTTCTGTCAGGGGTGCCACCTTCAGGATGAAACACTTTATCAAGTCTCTGTCCCTTAGGTGGTCGTAAGATCCCATGATACTATTCAAAAAACAATAGCAGAGTTATCACTCCTGTTCTGGCCAATATCAATCTCAAAAAAAGTTTATTAAAATAGATGATTTAGTCGGTATCACATCGCTGTGTGTGACAATTGCTGCATGCAAACTGTATGGTGTCTTTTCTATCTAATAGCAATGATGGCAACGAATGAAGCACCTGGAAAGTGGGAAAGTGTTTTGGGGTATCCTTTGAGGTTCTATTTTGGATGATGTATTGAAGTGCCTGATGGATGATATCCCAGGCTGGCTCAGTGATCTTGTTAAAGTTTAAACATTCTTATTGAGACAAAGTGAACATTAAAAAGGCAATGGACATGAAGTCTGCTTTTGGCATCTATTTAAGTTTGACTGCGGTCTTCTACCTTCCGTGTTTTAATTTAGGCCTGATGTTTGTCTTATTTATATCTTAGATTTGACTGCATATCATCTTAGAAGTCACACTTGGAAGCAATCCAACTTCCGTGCTGCTGCTTAGAAGCAGAAAGGTGATTAACTATTCTCACTTGTTCATTTATGTTGTCATGGTTGGAATTCATTTCATGGTTACAGATTTATGCTGCAGACCTTTGTCAGATCAATGTATTTAAGAAAATGCTCTTGGAAATATCGACCAGAATTTTAAAATCCTTCATCACAGGAATAGGTTGGCAGGCATTGGACACAACTATATTGAGTCAGTTGGCAGGAGATGCTAGTGTCCATTATCTATTTGACTCCACTGGTATGTTAGCATGGTGGAAGGATAGTTGGCAAGTACCGCGCCTTCCTTTAGACTAATTGAACTAAATTGATCACCTCTTAAGAGGATGTCTTCCTCAGCTGCTGCTCATATTTTATGTGAGGGACAGGGCCAAAGTCTCTTTGTGACCAATGGGCAACCAATCTGCCATCCTTTCATGGGCTGGCCTGCAGGTCCACAGCAGTGTGGTTGACTATGAAATGGTCTAGTCAGTTTTCCACTCAGTGTAAGATTCAGGGACAAGGTTTGCCCCTGCTTGGCCAGCTCACTTGTTGGCCATTTAACAACTATTGGGTAGTTGTTAGCATGCTGTGGACCCGCATCAGGGGTGGTAGTCTCATCTCCAAGACTGCAGGACAATTAAATCCCAGCAGCACTACCAGTGGGACCACAGCCAGTCCTGAAGTAGGCATTCATGAAGGCAGGGATTTAAGGCAAGCCTGGGATCTTAGCAGGCCCCAGATAGGCCAGCGAATTGAATGGGTGTGGAAGTATTTGATGGTGTGGACACAGCAGAGCGTTTGGGGAAAAGCAAGGGTAAGATGACCTTTGCGGGAACCTCTAAACTGGCAACAGGAGTCCTGTAAATCGTGGCACCCCATCTCTGGACAGCCCACCAGCCCAACCAGTGAAATCTGTAGACATGGCTCCGGCCTTTCCTGCCACAGGTAAAATCTGAGCGATAATGGGGGAAGAGGCTGAGGTCATAACTAACCTGCAGATGAGTGGGTGATCCTCCCAACACCTTCCCCCACTGCTGGTAAAATAGCAGTGATGTGGGGACAGATAAGTGGCCGCACGCACTCATAGCATGGAGCCCAATTTACCAAACCACCCACCAACTGACAATCACCACCCCCCCACTACTTGTTGTTAGCGATGAAGGCTTCCACAAGTGAAATATTCCATCAGCCTTTACTGTTCAAACAGACTTTGATTCTTTACAATGTTTTCCTATAAAATTGATCAGACCTCACAATACTCTGACTATTACAGGAAAATTCTGTAACCATGGAAGCTTTTCCAGCTATGACGACATAGTCAACAAAAACAGATATGCACTTCATTTCCGCTTGGGTCAATGTGTTGCGAACACTGTCGATCTTAGTGCTGTTTAGCGTATTGCTTGCCTTTTTCTTTCTCAGTAGTTTTTAGAGTTATTGGAAAAGCGTTATTTGAAATGGAGTGAAAGAACAACCACTGCGGGAGCGTCACGCATGTATTGCGTGAAGCGCTTTCAGGTATTTTGAAATCACTCAGAGTGGAGCAGAATTTGACAAAGTTGGAATGTTAGGTCAAATTCAGATGTGGGAGAAATGGAAACATGAATGCCAGTGAGAGTGATCCTGTCTGCATTGTGGCAATTGGTAATGACTCCCCACAACCAAAAATAAATTGGCCACTTTTGTGTCTGAATTGGGGCAAATGGAAAATGTTTCTTCTGTCAGAGGTGTCACCTTCAGGATGAAACACTTTATCAAGTCTTTGCCCCTTAGGTGGTCATAAGATTCCATGATACTATTCAAAAAACAATAGCAGAGTTAGCACTCCTGTTCTGGCCAATATCGATCTCAAAACAAGTTTATTAAAATAGATGATATATTCGGTATCATATCACTGTGTCTGACAATTGCTGTATGCAAATTGTATGGTGTCTTTTGTATCTAGTAACAGTGATGGCAACCAATGAAGCACCAGGAAATTGGGAAGTGTTATGAGATATCCTTTGAGGTTCTATTTTGGGTGACGCATTAAAGTGCCTGATGGATTATATCCCAGGCTGGCTCAGTGATCACGTTAATTTTCAAATTTTGTTATTGAGACAAAGTGAACATTAAAAAGGCAATGGACATGAAGTCTGCTTTTGGCATCTATTTAAGTCTGACTGCAGTTTTCTACCTTCCATGTTTTAATTTAGGCCTGATGTTTGTCTAATTTACATCTTAGATTTGACTGCATATCATCTTAGAAGTCACACTTGGAAGCAATCCAACTTCCGTGCTGCTGCTTAGAAGCAGAAAGGTGATTAACTATTCTCACTTGTTCATTTATGTTGTCATGGTTGGAACACATTTCATGGTTACAGATTTATGCTGCAGACCTTTGTCAGATCAATGCTTTGAAAAGAATACTCTTAGAAAAATAGACCAGAATTGTAAAATCCTTCATCACAGGAACAGGTTGGCAGGCACTGGACACAATGATATTGAGTCAGTTGGCAGGGGATGCTTGTCTCCATTGTCTCTTTGGCTCCACTGGTATGTTAGCTTTGTGGCAGGATCGTTGGCAAGTACCGCGACCTCCTTTAGACCACTTGAGCTAAATTGATAACCTCTTAAGAGGTTATTTTCCTCAGCTGCTGCTCATATTTTATGTGAGGGACAGGGCTAAAGTTTCTTTGTGGCCAATGGGCAACCAATCTGCCGTCCTTTCATGGGCTGGCCTACAGGTCCACAGCAGTGTGGTTCAGTCTTACTGTCCTTTGAAATGGCCTAGTCAGTTTACCACTCAGTGTAAGATTTGGGGACAAGGTCTGCCCCTGCTTGGCCAGCTCAGTTGGCAGCCATTTAACAACTATTGGGTAGTTGTTAGCAAGCTGTGGGCCCGCATCAGGGGTGTTGTCTCGTCTCTAAGACTGCAGGAGAACTAAATCTCAGCAGCGCTACCAGTGGGACCGCAGCCAGTCTGAAGTAGGCATTCGGCAATGAAGGCAGGGATGTAAGGCATGTCTGGGATCTTACCAAGCCCCAGCATGGCTAACTAATTGAATGGGTGTGGAAGTATTTGATGGTGTGGACACAGCAGAGCGTTTGGGGAAAAGCAAGGGTAAGATGACCTTTGCGGGAACCTCTAAACTGGCAACAGGAGTCCTGTAAATCGTGGCACCCCACCTCTGGACAGCCCACCAGCCCAACCAGTGAAATCTGTAGACATGGCTCCGGCCTTTCCTGCCACAGGTAAAATCTGAGCGATAATGGGGGAAGAGGCTGAGGTCATAACTAACCTGCAGATGAGTGGGTGATCCTCCCAACACCTTCCCCCACTGCTGGTAAAATAGCAGTGACGTGGGGACAGATAAGTGGCCACACGCACTCATAGCATGGAGCCCAATTTACCAAACCACCCACCAACTGACAATCACAACCCCCCCGACTACTGTTGTTAGCGATGAAGGATTCCACAAGTGAAATATTCCATCAGCCTTAACTGTTCAAACTGACTTTGATTCTTAACAATGTTTTCCTTTAAAATTGATGAGACCTCACAATACTCTGACTATAATAGGAAAATTCCGTAACCATGGAAGTTTCTCCAGCTATGACGACATAGTCAACAAAAACAGATATGCACTGCATTTCCGCTTGGGTCAATGTGTTGCGAACACTGTCGATCTTAGTGCTGTTTAGCGTATTTCTTGCCTTTTTCTTTCTCAGTAGTTTTTAGAGTTATTGGAAAAGCGTTATTTGAAGTGGAGTGAAAGAACAACCACTGCGGGAGCCTCACGCAGGTTTTGCGTGAAGCGCTTTCAGGTATTTTGAAATCACTCAGAGTTGTGCAGAATTTGTCAAAGTTGGAATGTTAGGTCAAATTCAGATGTGGGAGAAATGGAAACATGAATGCCAGTGAGAGTGATCCTGTCTGCATTGTGGCAATTGGTAATGGCTCCCCACAACCAAAAATAAATTGGCCACTTTTGTGTCTGAATTGGGGCAAATGGAAAATGTTTCTTCTGTCAGAGGTGCCACTTTCAGGATGAAACACTTTATCAAGTCTCTGTCCCTTAGGTGGTCGTAAGATCCCATGATACTATTCAAAAAACAATAGCAGAGTTATCACTCCTGTTCTGGCCAATATCAATCTCAAAAAAAGTTTATTAAAATAGATGATTTAGTCGGTATCACATCGCTGTGTGTGACAATTGCTGCATGCAAACTGTATGGTGTCTTTTCTATCTAATAGCAATGATGGCAACGAATGAAGCACCTGGAAAGTGGGAAAGTGTTTTGGGGTATCCTTTGAGGTTCTATTTTGGGTGATGTATTGAAGTGCCTGATGGATGATATCCCAGGCTGGCTCAGTGATCTTGTTAAAGTTTAAACATTCTTATTGAGACAAAGTGAACATTAAAAAGGCAATGGACATGAAGTCTGCTTTGGCATCTATTTAAGTCTGACTGCGGTCTTCTACCTTCCGTGTTTTAATTTAGGCCTGATGTTTGTCTTATTTATATCTTAGATTTGACTGCATATCATCTTAGAAGTCACACTTGGAAGCAATCCAACTTCCGTGCTGCTGCTTAGAAGCAGAAAGGTGATTAACTATTCTCACTTGTTCATTTATGTTGTCATGGTTGGAACACATTTCATGGTTACAGATTTATGCTGCAGACCTTTGTCAGATCAATGCTTTGAAAAGAATACTCTTAGAAAAATAGACCAGAATTGTAAAATCCTTCATCACAGGAACAGGTTGGCAGGCAGTGGACACAATGATATTGAGTCAGTTGGCAGGGGATGCTTGTCTCCATTGTCTCTTTGGCTCCACTGGTATGTTAGCTTTGTGGCAGGATCGTTGGCAAGTACCGCGACCTCCTTTAGACCACTTGAGCTAAATTGATAACCTCTTAAGAGGTTATTTTCCTCAGCTGCTGCTCATATTTTATGTGAGGGACAGGGCTAAAGTTTCTTTGTGGCCAATGGGCAACCAATCTGCCGTCCTTTCATGGGCTGGCCTACAGGTCCACAGCAGTGTGGTTGAGTCTTACTGTCCTTTGAAATGGCCTAGTCAGTTTACCACTCAGTGTAAGATTTGGGGACAAGGTCTGCCCCTGCTTGGCCAGCTCAGTTGGCAGCCATTTAACAACTATTGGGTAGTTGTTAGCAAGCTGTGGGCCCGCATCAGGGGTGTTGTCTCGTCTCTAAGACTGCAGGAGAACTAAATCTCAGCAGCGCTACCAGTGGGACCGCAGCCAGTCTGAAGTAGGCATTCGGCAATGAAGGCAGGGATGTAAGGCATGTCTGGGATCTTACCAAGCCCCAGCATGGCTAACTAATTGAATGGGTGTGGAAGTATTTGATGGTGTGGACACAGCAGAGCGATTGGGGAAAAGCAAGGGTAAGATGACCTTTGCAGGAACCTCTAAACTGGCAACAGGAGTCCTGTAAATTGTGGCACCCCACCTCTGGACAGCCCACCAGCCCAACCAGTGAAATCTGTAGACATGGCTCCGGCCTTTCCTGCCACAGGTAAAATCTGAGCGATAATGGGGGAAGAGGCTGAGGTCATAACTAACCTGCAGATGAGTGGGTGATCCTCCCAACACCTTCCCCCACTGCTGGTAAAATAGCAGTGACGTGGGGACAGATAAGTGGCCGCACACACTCATAGCATGGAGCCCAATTTACCAAACCACCCACCAACTGACAATCACCACCCCCCCACTACTTGTTGTTAGCGATGAAGGCTTCCACAAGTGAAATATTCCGTCAGCCTTAACTGTTCAAACAGACTTTGATTCTTAACAATGTTTTCCTGTAAAATTGATCAGACCTCACAATACTCTGACTATTACAGGAAAATTCTGTAACCATGGAAGCTTTTCCAGCTATGATGACATAGTCAACAAAAACAGATATGCACTTCATTTCCGCTTGGGTCAATGTGTTGTGAACACTGTCGATCTTAGTGCTGTTTAGCGTATTTCTTGCCTTTTTCTTTCTCAGTAGTTTTTAGAGTTATTGGAAAAGCGTTATTTGAAGTGGAGTGAAAGAACAACCACTGCGGGAGCGTCACACATGTATTGCGTGAAGCGCTTTCAGGTATTTTGAAATCACTCAGAGTGGAGCAGAATTTGACAAAGTTGGAATGTTAGGTCAAATTCAGACGTGGGAGAAATGGAAACATGAATGCCAGTGAGAGTGATCCTGTCTGCATTGTGGCAATTGGTAATGACTCCCCACAACCAAAAATAAATTGGCCACTTTTGTGTCTGAATTGGGGCAAATGGAAAATGTTTCTTCTGTCAGAGGTGTCACCTTCAGGATGAAACACTTTATCAAGTCTTTGCCCCTTAGGTGGTCATAAGATTCCATGATACTATTCAAAAAACAATAGCAGAGTTAGCACTCCTGTTCTGGCCAATATCGATCTCAAAACAAGTTTATTAAAATAGATGATATATTCGGTATCATATCGCTGTGTCTGACAATTGCTGTATGCAAATTGTATGGTGTCTTTTGTATCTAGTAACAGTGATGGCAACCAATGAAGCACCAGGAAATTGGGAAGTGTTTTGAGATATCCTTTGAGGTTCTATTTTAGGTGACGCATTGAAGTGCCTGATGGATTATATCCCAGGCTGGCTCAGTGATCACGTTAATTTTCAAATTTTGTTATTGAGACAAAGTGAACATTAAAAAGGCAATGGACATGAAGTCTGCTTTTGGCATCTATTTAAGCCTGACTGCAGTTTTCTACCTTCCATGTTTTAATTTAGGCCTGATGTTTGTCTTATTTACATCTTAGATTTGACTGCATATCATCTTAGAAGTCACACTTGGAAGCAATCCAACTTCCGTGCTGCTGCTTAGAAGCAGAAAGGTGATTAACTATTCTCACTTGTTCATTTATGTTGTCATGGTTGGAACACATTTCATGGTTACAGATTTATGCTGCAGACCTTTGTCAGATCAATGCTTTGAAAAGAATACTCTTAGAAAAATAGACCAGAATTGTAAAATCCTTCATCACAGGAACAGGTTGGCAGGCACTGGACACAATGATATTGAGTCAGTTGGCAGGGGATGCTTGTCTCCATTGTCTCTTTGGCTCCACTGGTATGTTAGCTTTGTGGCAGGATCGTTGGCAAGTACCACGACCTCCTTTAGACCACTTGAGCTAAATTGATAACCTCTTAAGAGGTTATTTTCCTCAGCTGCTGCTCATATTTTATGTGAGGGACAGGGCTAAAGTCTCTTTGTGGCCAATGGGCAACCAATCTGCCGTCCTTTCACGGGCTGGCCTACAGGTCCACAGCAGTGTGGTTGAGTCTTACTGTCCTTTGAAATGGCCTAGTCAGTTTTCCACTCAGTGTAAGATTTGGGGACAAGGTCTGCCCCTGCTTGGCCAGCTCAGTTGGCAGCCATTTAACAACTATTGGGTAGTTGTTAGCAAGCTGTGGGCCCGCATCAGGGGTGTTGTCTCGTCTCTAAGACTGCAGGAGAACTAAATCTCAGCAGCGCTACCAGTGGGACCGCAGCCAGTCTGAAGTAGGCATTCGGCAATGAAGGCAGGGATGTAAGGCAAGTCTGGGATCTTACCAAGCCCCAGCAAGGCTAACTAATTGAATGGGTGTGGAAGTATTTGATGGTGTGGACACAGCAGAGCGATTGGGGAAAAGCAAGGGTAAGATGACCTTTGCGGGAACCTCTAAACTGGCAACAGGAGTCCTGTAAATTGTGGCACCCCATCTCTGGACAGCCCACCAGCCCAACCAGTGAAATCTGTAGACATGGCTCCGGCCTTTCCTGCCACAGGTAAAATCTGAGCGATAATGGGGGAAGAGGCTGAGGTCATAACTAACCTGCAGATGAGTGGGTGATCCTCCCAACATCTTCCCGCACTGCTGGTATAATAGCGGTGATGTGGGGACAAATAAGTGGCCGCACGCACTCGTAGCATGGAGCCCAATTTACCAAACCACCCACCAACTGACAATCACAACGCCCCTGACTACTGTTGTTAGCGATGAAGGATTCCACAAGTGAAATATTCCACCAGCCTTAACTGTTGAAACAGACTTTGATTCTTAACATTTTTTTCCTTTAAAATTGATGAGACCTCACAATATTCTGACTATTACAGGAAAATTCCGTAACCATGGAAGCTTTCCCAGCTATGACGACGTAGTCAACAAAAACAGATATGCACTTTCATTTCCGCTTGGGTCAATGTGTTGCGAACACTGTCGATCTTAGTGCTGTTTAGTGTATTTCTTGCCTTTTTCTTTCTCAGTAGTTTTTAGAGTTATTGGAAAAGCGTTATTTGAAGTGGAGTGAAAGAACAACCACTGCAGGAGTGTCACGCAGGTTTTGCGTGAAGCGCTTTCAGGTATTTTGAAATCACTCAGAGTTGTGCAGAATTTGTCAAAGTTGGAATGTTAGGTCAAATTCAGATGTGGAAGAAATGGAAACATGAATGCCAGTGAGAGTGATCCTGTCTGCATTGTGGCAATTGGCAATGGCTCCCCACAACCAAAAATAAATTGGCCACTTTTGTGTCTGAATTGGGGCAAATGGAAAATGTTTCTTCTGTCAGAGGTGTCACCTTCAGGATGAAACACTTTATCTCGTCTTTGTCCCTTAGGTGGTCATAAGATCCCATGATACTATTCAAAAAACAATAGCAGAGTTATCACTCCTGTTCTGGCCAATATCGATATCAAAACAAGTTTATTAAAATAATGACATGTTCGGTATCACATCGCTGTGTTTGACAATCACTGTATGCAAATTGTATGGTGTCTTTTCTATCTAATAACAGTTATGGAAACCAATGAAGCACCTGGAAAGTGGGAAGTGTTTTGAGTTATCCTTTGAGGTTCAATTTTGGGTGATGTATTGAGGTGCCTAATAGATTATATCCCAGGCTGGCTTAGTGGTCACGTTAAAGTTCAAATTTACTTGCTGAGACAAAGTGAACATTGAATAGGCAATGGACATGAAGTCTGTTTTGGCATCTATTTAAGTCTGACTGCATTCTTCTACCTTCCATGTTTTAATTTAGGCCTGATGTTTGTCTTATTTACATCTTAGATTTGACTGCATATCATCTTAGAAGTCACACTTGGAAGCAATCCAACTTCCGTGCTGCTGCTTAGAAGCAGAAAGGTGATTAACTATTCTCACTTGTTCATTTATGTTGTCATGGTTGGAACACATTTCATGGTTACAGATTTATGCTGCAGACTTTTGTCAGATCAATGTATTTAAGAAAATACTCTTGGAAATATAGACCAGAATGTAAAATCCTTCATCACAGGAACAGGTTGGCAGGCAGTGGACACATTGATATTGAGTCAGTTGGCAGGGGATGCTTGTCTCCATTGTCTCTTTGGCACCACTTGTATGTTAGCTTTGTGGCAAGATCGTTGGCAAGTACCGCGACCTCCTTTAGACCACTTGAGCTAAATTGATAATCTCTTAAGAGGTTATCTTCCTCAGCTGCTGCTCATATTTTATGTGAGGGATAGGGCCCAAATCTCTGTGGTCAATGGGCAACCAATCTGCCGTCCTTTCATGGGCTGGCCTACAGGTCCACAGCAGTGTGGTTGAGTCTTACTGCCCTCTGAAATGGCCTAGTCAGTTTTCCACAGTGTAAGATTCGGAGACAAGATCTGCCCCTGCTTGGCCAGCTCACTTGGCAGCCATTGAACAACTATTGGGTAGTTGTTAGCAAGCTGTGGACCCGCATCGGGGTGGTAGTCTCGTCTCCAAGACTGCAGGACAATTAAATCCCAGCAGCGCTACCAGAGGGACTGCAGCCAGACCCAGCGAGGCCAGCCAATTGCATGGGTGTGGAAGTATTTGATGGTGTTCAGAGCGTTTGGGGAAAAGCAAGGGTAAGATGACCTTTGCGGGAACCTCTAAACTGGCAACAGGAGTCCTGTAAATTGTGGCACCCCATCTCAGGACAGCCCACTAGCCCAACCAGTGAAATCTGTAGACGTGGCTCCGGCCTTTCCTGCCACAGGTAAAATCTGAGCGATAATGGGGGAAGAGGCTGAGGTCATAACTAACCTGTGGATGAGTGGGTGATCCTCCCAACATCTTCCCGCACTGCTGGAAAAATGGCAGTGATGTGGAGACAAATAAATGGCCACACGCACTCATAGCATGGAGACCAATTTACCAAACCACCTACCAACTGACAATCACAACCCCCCCGCCACTGTTGCTGGCGATGAAGGGTTCCTCAAGTGAAATATTCCATCAGCCTTAACTGTTCAAACAGACTTTGATTCTTAACAATGTTTTCCTGTAAAATTGATCAGACCTTACAATACTCTGACTATTACAGGAAAATTCCGTAACCATGGAAGCTTTTCCAGCTATGACGACATAGTCAACAAAAACAGATATGCACTTCATTTCCGCTTGGGTCAATGTGTTGCGAACACTGTTGATCTTAGTGCTGTTTAGCGTATTTCTTGCCTTTTCCTTTCTCAGTAGTTTTTAGAGTTATTGGGAAAGCGTTATTTGAAGCGAAATGAAAGAACAACCACTGCGGGAGCGTCACGCAGGGTTTGCGTGAAGCGCTTTCAGGTATTTTGAAATCACTCAGAGTTGAGCAGTATTTGTCAAAGTTGAAATGTTAGGCCAAATTCAGTTTTGGAAGAAATGGAAACATGCATGCCAGTGAGAGCGATCCTGTCTGCATTGTGGCAATTGGCAATGGCTCCTCACAACCAAAAATAAATTGGCCAATTTTGTGTCTGAATTGGGGCAAATAGAAAATGTTTCTTCTGTCAGGGGTGCCACCTTCAGGATGAAACACTTTATCAAGTCTCTGTCCCTTAGGTGGTCATAAGATTCCATGATACTATTCAAAAAACAATAGCAGAGTTAGCACTCCTGTTCTGGCCAATATCTACCTCAAAACAAGTTTATTAAAATAGATGATATATTCGGTGTCACATCGCTGTGTGTGACAATTGCTGTATGCAAATTGTACGGTGTCTTTTGTATCTAATAACAGCGATGGCAACCAATGAAGCACGTGGAAAGTGGGAAGTGTTTTGAGATATCCTTTGAGGTTCTATTTTGGGTGATGTATTGAAGTGCCTGATGGATGATATCCCAGGCTGGCTCAGTGATCTTGTTAAAGTTTAAATATTCTTATTCAGACAAAGTGAACATTAAAAAGGCAATGGACATGAAGTCTGCTTTTGGCATCTACTTAAGTCTGATTGCAGTCTTCTACCTTCCATGTTTTAATTTAGGCCTGATGTTTGTCTAATTTACATCTTAGATTTGACTGCATATCATCTTAGAAGTCACACTTGGAAGCAATCCAACTTCCGTGCTGCTGCTTAGAAGCGGAAAGGTGATTAACTATTCTCACTTGTTCATTTATGTTGTCATGGTTGGAACACATTTCATGGTTACAGATTTATGCTGCAGACCTTTGTCAGATCAGTGCTTTGAAAAGAATACTCTTGGAAAAATAGACCAGAATTGTAAAATCCTTCATCACAGGAACAGGTTGGCAGGCAGTGGACACAATGATATTGAGTCAGTTGGCAGGGGATGCTTGTCTCCACTGTCTCTTTGGCTCCACTGGTATGTTAGCTTTGTGGCAGGATTGTTGGCAAGTACCGCGACCTCCTTTAGACCACTTGAGCTAAATTCATAACCTCTTAAGAGGTTATTTTCCTCTGCTGCTGCTCATATTTTATGTGAGGGACATGGCTCAAGTCACTTTGTGGCCAATGGGCAACCAATCTGCCGTCCTTTCATGGGCTGGCCTACAGGTCCACAGCAGTGTGGTTGAGTCTTACTGCCCTCTGAAATGGCCTAGTCAGTTTACCACTCAGTGTAAGATTTGGGGACAAGGTCTGCCCCTGCTTGGCCAGCTCAGTTGGCAGCCATTTAACAACTATTGGGTAGTGGTTAGCATGCTGTGGACCCGCATCAGGGGTGTTGTCTCGTCTCCAAGATTGCAGGACAATTAAATCCCAGCAGCGCTACCAGTGGGACCACAGCCAGTCCTGAAGTAGGCATTCAGCAATGAAGGCAGGGATTTAAGGCAAGTCTAGGATCTTACCAAGCCCCAGAGAGGGCAGCCAATTGCATGGGTGTGGAAGTATTTGATGGTGTGGACACAGCAGAGCGATTGGGGAAAAGCAAGGGTAAGATGACCTTTGCGGGAACCTCAACGTTGGCAACAGGAGTCCTGTAAATTGTGGCACCCCATCTCTGGACAGCCCACCAGCCCAACCAGTGAAATCTGTAGACATGGCTCCGGCCTTTCCTGCCACAGGTAAAATCTGAGCGATAATGGGGGAAGAGGCTGAGGTCACAAATAACCTGTGGATGAGTGGATGATCCTCCCAACATCTTCCCGCACTGCTGGTAAAATAGCAGTGATGTGGGGACAGATAAGTGGCCGCAGGCACTCATAGCATGGAGCCCAATTTACCAATGCTCCTACCAACTGACAATCACAACCCCCCCGCCACTGTTGCTGGCGATGAAGGGTTCCTCAAGTGAAATATTCCATCAGCCTTAACTGTTCAAACAGACTTTGATTCTTAACAATGTTTTCCTGTAAAATTGATCAGACCTCACAATACTCTGACTATTACAGGAAAATTCCGTAACCATGGAAGCTTTTCCAGCTATGACGACATAGTCAACAAAAACAGATATGCACCTTCATTTCCGCTTGGGTCAATGGGTTGCGAACACTGTCGATCTTAGTGCTGTTTAGTGTATTTCTTGCCTTTTTCTTTCTCAGTAGTTTTTAGAGTTATTGGAAAAGCGTTATTTGAAATGGAGTGAAAGAACAACCACTGCGGAAGCGTCACGCAGGTTTTGCGTGAAACGCTTTCAGGTATTTTGAAATCACTCAGAGTTGAGCGGAATTTGACAAAGTTGGAATGTTAGGTCAAATTCAGATGTGGGAGAAATGGAAACATGAATGCCAGTGAGAGTGATCCTGTCTGCATTGTGGCAATTGGTAGTGACTCCTCTCAACCAAAAATAAATTGGCCACTTTTGTGTCTGAATTGGGGCAAAAGGAAAATGTTTCTTCTGTCAGAGGTGCCACCTTCAGGATGAAACACTTTATCAAGTCTCTGTCCCTTAGGTGGTCATAAGATTCCATGATACTATTCAAAAAACAATAGCAGAGTTAGCACTCCTGTTCTGGCCAATATCGATCTCAAAACAAGTTTATCAAAATAGATGATTTATTCGGTATCACATCGCTGTGTATGACAATTGCTGTATGCAAAATGTATGGTGTCTTTTCTATCTATTCGCAATGATGGCAACCAATGAAGCACCTGGAAAGTGGGAAGTGTTTTGGGATATCCTTTGAGGTTCTATTTTGGGTGATGCATTGAAGTGCCTGATGGATTATATCCCAGGCTAGCTCAGTGATCACGTTAATTTTCAAATTTTCTCATTGAGACAACGTGAGCATTAAAAAGGCAATGGACATGAAGTCAGCTTTTGCCATCTAGTTAAGTCTGACTGCAGTCTTCTACCTTCCATGTTTTAATTTAGGCCTGATGTTTGTCTTATTTATATCTTAGATCACACTTGGAAGCAAATAACTTCCGTGCTGCTGCTTCGAAGCAGAAAGGTGATTAACTATTCTCACTTGTTCATTTATTTTGTCATGGTTGGAACACATTTCATGCTTACAGATTTATGCTGCAGACCTTTGTCAGATCAATGCTTTTAAGAAATTACTCATCGGGAATTGGACCAGAATTTTAAAATCCTTCATCACAGGAACAGGTTGGCAGGCAGTGGACACAACTATATTCAGTCAGTTGGCAGGGGATGCTAGTGTCCATTGTCTATTTGACTCCACTGGTATGTTACCATGGTGGTAGGAT